>NC_140588.1:554866579-555503706 GCF_964204655.1 Triturus cristatus
TAATCTTGAAATTCAGACGTACAAAGATTTTACACACTGATTTTCAACAGTAAATCCACAACCAATAAAGTTGAATCTTTTGAAAGACATGTCAAAGGTGTGAATCTGAAATTCACTTTCAAAGAAATTCACAATGAAATGCACTGTGTAAGTCCAGCATGTTGTCAGCTAAGAAATCAGTAAAAATGAACTATCTCATTACTGGCCATATAGATGAGAAAGGAAAATAAACTCATGTTTACAATGTGGATGTGAAAGAACAGTTTCTAGGTTCAGCTTCAATATTTATGTTTATGAATAATTGATATGTTCATATTGTCTAACAGCTATCTAGACGGATAAAACTATGTATGCATCTATACATACTTATGCGTTCATACGCATCAGTATAAAACATTGATATTAGGTTTTTTCTAGACCAAATTCTAAAAAATGAGTTAAACAGTGAATCTCATAATTGTAGTAGGTCCCACCGAGATTTGAACTCGGATCGCTGGATTCAGAGTCCAGAGTGCTAACCATTACACCATGGAACCCTCTCACACAAGAGTGCCTTTTCCATTGAGACAAAAGAGAGCGCATCAGTGATGTCCTTCTCTTATATTGATAAAAAGATATCTCATTTGAATGGTCATAGTGGATAGAGATTTAATGTGATTTGATTATTTTCAGCTATATTCTCTATAAAAGTGTTAAATATTCAAATGTTTATCTGAATATAAAAGTTATATCACAATGTTCATCTTTGCCTGTAGCATAATAAAACAGTCTACATTTCCAGACTACTGAAACAATGTCTCTGTCTCCTGCATGGGTGGCTCGATAGAGCAATGGTTGGCAATTTGGACTTTGCATCCAATGATCCGATTTGAAACCTTGGAGGGACTTTTTTTATTACTCTTGAGCTTTTCCATTTCTTCATCTTTGTTCATTGATAGCTCAAATCCAACACCAGTAGGTTGAAAGAGTCAATTATTGAATGCTTTCAAAATGTCCATCAGCTTGAACAAGTTACATCAATACAAACTTTACAATACTTTGACATCAAATTTCTTCACAAAGTAGTTAGCCATTATAAAATCATATCCTGATTTTCTCAAACGCATTTCAGACGGGTGATTCACAGCATCACTTTTTTAAGCTTTCCCGCTATTGATAAGGCGAAAATAGCACATTTTGAATGAGAAGTTTCCTTCAATCAAACATAGTGGAACCCAAATGATGATCTCATTCAGCTAGTAAAAATGTTGTTTTATATTAGTATGGAAATCGTGAAAAGAAAATGTTTTTCATGCTGATTTACAACAGTTGATCTCCAATCGTAAAATATAAGCTTTTGGTCGGAGGCATGACAGGTACTGATCAAATTCTCATTTTTGAACTTCATTCACAAATCATATGATATGCTTTGTATACATCAACTGTATTGTTGGATCAATAATGAGTAAAAAGTGACTATCTCAATTTCAGGACATATAAAAGAGAAAGAAGTAGAAACTCATGTTTCAAATGCTGAGAGGCAACAACTGTTCATGATTTTCACCTCCACTAATTATATTTATTTTTATAATCTATATGTTTATATGTTCCTATAAATATACAGAGACATATAGCGATATATACAGAGATACATATGTACAGGTTGATTTTTACATGTTTATAAGTAAATGTGATGTTGTTCCAAATAAAACTTCTAAGAACTGAATGGAAAAGAAAATTGTAATGTTCAGATAAGTCCCACTGATATTTGTACTCAGATCCCTGTTTTCAGAGTCCAGAGTGCTAACCACGACACCATCCACCCTCCCGTACCAGGGTGAGCTTTCCATTTTGACAGAAGAGATTTGCCTCAGGGGGCAACTTATCTTTCATTGAAAAATATTATCTCACATAAAAACCACTGTTCAACAGAGTTATAACGTTATTTGAGTCTTTTGGGCAACATCCTTCCCCAACATAGTTCAATATGCAAAAGTTTACCAGAATAGGAAAGCAATCCAATTCAGTTTCTCTTTGACAGTAGAATATTAAAAACTTTGACATTTCCACATTGCTGCAGCAGTTTGCACTCCTTTCACATGGGAGGTTCCATGGTGTAATGGTTAGCACTTTGGACTTTGAAACCAATGATCCGAGTTCAAATCTCGGTGGGACCATTTTATGACTCTTGACCAAATCATTTTCTTTCAAGTGTATTCATTAATATCACATATCTAATACCGGTAGGGTGAAAAATTAATTTATTGATTATACTCTAAAAGTTTACTAGATGTGAGCAAATAATAGAATTTTTACAATACCTGGAAACTAAATGGCTCGAAATAATGAGAGATTTTACAAACTCACTCTGGTTTCTCAAACTCATCACAGGGGCTTGATGCATGACATTACTTTTTAAAATCTTACTGTTATTGATAAGGGGAACAAGGAACTTTTTAATTGCAAAGCATTCATTAAAACAAAACTTGAGGACTCAAACTTTGTAATACGGGGACCGAAGATGTGCAGTTTGAATAATAATCTTGAAATTCAGACGTACAAAGATTTTACACACTGATTTTCAACAGTAAATCCACAACCAATAAAGTTGAATCTTTTGAAAGACATGTCAAAGGTGTGAATCTGAAATTCACTTTCAAAGAAATTCACAATGAAATGCACTGTGTAAGTCCAGCATGTTGTCAGCTAAGAAATCAGTAAAAATGAACTATCTCATTACTGGCCATATAGATGAGAAAGGAAAATAAACTCATGTTTACAATGTGGATGTGAAAGAACAGTTTCTAGGTTCAGCTTCAATATTTATGTTTATGAATAATTGATATGTACATATTGTCTAACAGCTATCTAGATGGATAAAGCTATGTATGCATCTATACATACTTATGCGTTCATACGCATCAGTATAAAACATTGATATTAGGTTTTTTCTAGACCAAATTCTAAAAAATGAGTTAAACAGTGAATCTCATAATTGTAGTAGGTCCCACCGAGATTTGAACTCGGATCGCTGGATTCAGAATCCAGAGTGCTAACCATTACACCATGGAACCCTCTCACACAAGAGTGCCTTTTCCATTGAGACAAAAGAGAGCGCATCAGTGATGTCCTTCTCTTATATTGATAAAAAGATATCTCATTTGAATGGTCATAGTGGATAGAGATTTAATGTGATTTGATTCTTTTCAGCTATATTCTCTATAAAAGTGTTAAATATTCAAATGTTTATCTGAATATAAAAGTTATATCACAATGTTCATCTTTGCCTGTAGCATAATAAAACAGTCTACATTTCCAGACTACTGAAGCAATGTCTCTGTCTCCTGCATGGGTGGCTCGATAGAGCAATGGTTGGCAATTTGGACTTTGCATCCAATGATCCGATTTGAAACCTTGGAGGGACTTTTTTTATTACTCTTGAGCTTTTCCATTTCTTCATCTTTGTTCATTGATAGCTCAAATCCAACACCAGTAGGTTGAAAGAGTCAATTATTGAATGCTTTCAAAATGTCCATCAGCTTGAACAAGTTACATCAATACAAACTTTACAATACTTTGACATCAAATTTCTTCACAAAGTAGTTAGCCATTATAAAATCATATCCTGATTTTCTCAAACGCATTTCAGACGGGTGATTCACAGCATCACTTTTTTAAGCTTTCCTGCTATTGATAAGGCGAAAATAGCACATTTTGAATGAGAAGTTTTCTTCAATCAAACATAGAGGAACCCAAATGATGATCTCATTCAGCTAGTAAAAATGTTGTTTTATATTAGTATGGAAATCGTGAAAAGAAAATGTTTTTCATGCTGATTTACAACAGTTGATCTCCAATCGTAAAATATAAGCTTTTGGTCGGAGGCATCACAGGTACTGATCAAATTCTCATTTTTGAACTTTATTCACAAATCATATGATATGCTTTGTATACATCAACTGTATTGTTGGATCAATAATGAGTAAAAAGTGACTATCTCAATTTCAGGACATATAAAAGAGAAAGAAATAGAAACTCATGTTTCAAATGCTGAGAGGCAACAACTGTTCATGATTTTCACCTCCACTAATTATATTTATTTTTATAATCTATATGTTTATATTTTCCTATAAATATACAGAGACATATAGCTATATATACAGAGATACATATGTACAGGTTGATTTTTACATGTTTATAAGTAAATGTGATGTTGTTCCAAATAAAACTTCTAAGAACTGAATGGAAAAGAAAATTGTAAAGTTCAGATAAGTCCCACTGAAATTTGTACTCAGATCCCTGTTTTCAGAGTCCAGAGTGCTAACCATGACACCATCCACCCTCCCCTACCAGGGTGAGCTTTCCATTTTGACAGAAGAGATTTGCCTCAGGGGGCAACTTATCTTTCATTGAAAAATATTATCTCACATAAAAACCACTGTTCAACAGAGTTATAACGTTATTTGAGTCTTTTGGGCAACATCCTTCCCCAACATAGTTCAATATGCAAAAGTTTACCAGAATAGGAAAGCAATCCAATTCAGTTTCTCTTTGACAGTAGAATATTAAAAACTTTGACATTTCCACATTGCTGCAGCAGTTTGCACTCCTTTCACATGGGAGGTTCCATGGTGTAATGGTTAGCACTTTGGACTTTGAATCCAATGATCCGAGTTCAAATCTCGGTGGGACCATTTTATGACTCTTGACCAAATCATTTTCTTTCAAGTGTATTCATTAATATCACATATCTAATACCGGTAGGGTGAAAAATTAATTTATTGATTATACTCTAAAAGTTTACTAGATGTGAGCAAATAATAGAATTTTTACAATACCTGGAAACTAAATGGCTCAAAATAATGAGAGATTTTACAAACTCACTCTGGTTTCTCAAACTCATCACAGGGGCCTGATGCACGACATTACTTTTTAAAATCTTACTGTTATAGATAAGGGGAACAAGAAACTTTTTAATTGCAAAGCATTCATTAAAACAAAACTTGAGGAGCCAAACTTTGTATTACGGTGACCGAAGATGTGCAGTTTGAATAATAATCTTGAAATTCAGACGTACAAAGATTTTACACACTGATTTTCAACAGTAATTCCACAACCAATAAAGTTGAATCTTTTGAAAGACATGTCAAAGGTGTGAATCTGAAATTCACTTTCAAAGAAATTCACAATGAAATGCACTGTGTAAGTCCAGCATGTTGTCAGCTAAGAAATCAGCAAAAATGAACTATCTCATTACTGGCCATATAGATGAGAAAGGAAAATAAACTCATGTTTACAATGTGGATGTGAAAGAACAGTTTCTAGGTTCAGCTTCAATATTTATGTTTATGAATAATTGATATGTTCATATTGTCTAACAGCTATCTAGACGGATAAAGCTATGTATGCATCTATACATACTTATGCGTTCATACGCATCAGTATAAAACATTGATATTAGGTTTTTTCTAGACCAAATTCTAAAAAATGAGTTAAACAGTGAATCTCATAATTGTAGTAGGTCCCACCGAGATTTGAACTCGGATCGCTGGATTCAGAGTCCAGAGTGCTAACCATTACACCATGGAACCCTCTCACACAAGAGTGCCTTTTCCATTGAGACAAAAGAGAGCGCATCAGTGATGTCCTTCTCTTATATTGATAAAAAGATATCTCATTTGAATGGTCATAGTGGATAGAGATTTAATGTGATTTGATTATTTTCAGCTATATTCTCTATAAAAGTGTTAAATATTCAAATGTTTATCTGAATATAAAAGTTATATCACAATGTTCATCTTTGCCTGTAGCATAATAAAACAGTCTACATTTCCAGACTACTGAAGCAATGTCTCTGTCTCCTGCATGGGTGGCTCGATAGAGCAATGGTTGGCAATTTGGACTTTGCATCCAATGATCCGATTTGAAACCTTGGAGGGACTTTTTTTATTACTCTTGAGCTTTTCCATTTCTTCATCTTTGTTCATTGATAGCTCAAATCCAACACCAGTAGGTTGAAAGAGTCAATTATTGAATGCTTTCAAAATGTCCATCAGCTTGAACAAGTTACATCAATACAAACTTTACAATACTTTGACATCAAATTTCTTCACAAAGTAGTTAGCCATTATAAAATCATATCCTGATTTTCTCAAACACATTTCAGACGGGTGATTCACAGCATCACTTTTTTAAGCTTTCCCGCTATTGATAAGGCGAAAATAGCACATTTTGAATGAGAAGTTTCCTTCAATCAAACATAGTGGAACCCAAATGATGATCTCATTCAGCTAGTAAAAATGTTGTTTTATATTAGTATGGAAATCGTGAAAAGAAAATGTTTTTCATGCTGATTTACAACAGTTGATCTCCAATCGTAAAATATAAGCTTTTGGTCGGAGGCATGACAGGTACTGATCAAATTCTCATTTTTGAACTTCATTCACAAATCATATGATATGCTTTGTATACATCAACTGTATTGTTGGATCAATAATGAGTAAAAAGTGACTATCTCAATTTCAGGACATATAAAAGAGAAAGAAGTAGAAACTCATGTTTCAAATGCTGAGAGGCAACAACTGTTCATGATTTTCACCTCCACTAATTATATTTATTTTTATAATCTATATGTTTATATGTTCCTATAAATATACAGAGACATATAGCTATATATACAGAGATACATATGTACAGGTTGATTTTTACATGTTTATAAGTAAATGTGATGTTGTTCCAAATAAAACTTCTAAGAACTGAATGGAAAAGAAAATTGTAATGTTCACATAAGTCCCACTGATATTTGTACTCAGATCCCTGTTTTCAGAGTCCAGAGTGCTAACCACGACACCATCCACCCTCCCGTACCAGGGTGAGCTTTCCATTTTGACAGAAGAGATTTGCCTCAGGGGGCAACTTATCTTTCATTGAAAAATATTATCTCACATAAAAACCACTGTTCAACAGAGTTATAACGTTATTTGAGTCTTTTGGGCAACATCCTTCCCCAACATAGTTCAATATGCAAAAGTTTACCAGAATAGGAAAGCAATCCAATTCAGTTTCTCTTTGACAGTAGAATATTAAAAACTTTGACATTTCCACATTGCTGCAGCAGTTTGCACTCCTTTCACATGGGAGGTTCCATGGTGTAATGGTTAGCACTTTGGACTTTGAAACCAATGATCCGAGTTCAAATCTCGGTGGGACCATTTTATGACTCTTGACCAAATCATTTTCTTTCAAGTGTATTAATTAATATCACATATCTAATACCGGTAGGGTGAAAAATTAATTTATTGATTATACTCTAAAAGTTTACTAGATGTGAGCAAATAATAGAATTTTTACAATACCTGGAAACTAAATGGCTCAAAATAATGAGAGATTTTACAAACTCACTCTGGTTTCTCAAACTCATCACAGGGGCTTGATGCACGACATTACTTTTTAAAATCTTACTGTTATTGATAAGGGGAACAAGGAACTTTTTAATTGCAAAGCATTCATTAAAACAAAACTTGAGGACTCAAACTTTGTAATACGGGGACCGAAGATGTGCAGTTTGAATAATAATCTTGAAATTCAGACGTACAAAGATTTTACACACTGATTTTCAACAGTAAATCCACAACCAATAAAGTTGAATCTTTTGAAAGACATGTCAAAGGTGTGAATCTGAAATTCACTTTCAAAGAAATTCACAATGAAATGCACTGTGTAAGTCCAGCATGTTGTCAGCTAAGAAATCAGTAAAAATGAACTATCTCATTACTGGCCATATAGATGAGAAAGGAAAATAAACTCATGTTTACAATGTGGATGTGAAAGAACAGTTTCTAGGTTCAGCTTCAATATTTATGTTTATGAATAATTGATATGTTCATATTGTCTAACAGCTATCTAGACGGATAAAACTATGTATGCATCTATACATACTTATGCGTTCATACGCATCAGTATAAAACATTGATATTAGGTTTTTTCTAGACCAAATTCTAAAAAATGAGTTAAACAGTGAATCTCATAATTGTAGTAGGTCCCACCGAGATTTGAACTCGGATCGCTGGATTCAGAGTCCAGAGTGCTAACCATTACACCATGGAACCCTCTCACACAAGAGTGCCTTTTCCATTGAGACAAAAGAGAGCGCATCAGTGATGTCCTTCTCTTATATTGATAAAAAGATATCTCATTTGAATGGTCATAGTGGATAGAGATTTAATGTGATTTGATTATTTTCAGCTATATTCTCTATAAAAGTGTTAAATATTCAAATGTTTATCTGAATATAAAAGTTATATCACAATGTTCATCTTTGCCTGTAGCATAATAAAACAGTCTACATTTCCAGACTACTGAAACAATGTCTCTGTCTCCTGCATGGGTGGCTCGATAGAGCAATGGTTGGCAATTTGGACTTTGCATCCAATGATCCGATTTGAAACCTTGGAGGGACTTTTTTTATTACTCTTGAGCTTTTCCATTTCTTCATCTTTGTTCATTGATAGCTCAAATCCAACACCAGTAGGTTGAAAGAGTCAATTATTGAATGCTTTCAAAATGTCCATCAGCTTGAACAAGTTACATCAATACAAACTTTACAATACTTTGACATCAAATTTCTTCACAAAGTAGTTAGCCATTATAAAATCATATCCTGATTTTCTCAAACGCATTTCAGACGGGTGATTCACAGCATCACTTTTTTAAGCTTTCCCGCTATTGATAAGGCGAAAATAGCACATTTTGAATGAGAAGTTTCCTTCAATCAAACATAGTGGAACCCAAATGATGATCTCATTCAGCTAGTAAAAATGTTGTTTTATATTAGTATGGAAATCGTGAAAAGAAAATGTTTTTCATGCTGATTTACAACAGTTGATCTCCAATCGTAAAATATAAGCTTTTGGTCGGAGGCATGACAGGTACTGATCAAATTCTCATTTTTGAACTTCATTCACAAATCATATGATATGCTTTGTATACATCAACTGTATTGTTGGATCAATAATGAGTAAAAAGTGACTATCTCAATTTCAGGACATATAAAAGAGAAAGAAGTAGAAACTCATGTTTCAAATGCTGAGAGGCAACAACTGTTCATGATTTTCACCTCCACTAATTATATTTATTTTTATAATCTATATGTTTATATGTTCCTATAAATATACAGAGACATATAGCGATATATACAGAGATACATATGTACAGGTTGATTTTTACATGTTTATAAGTAAATGTGATGTTGTTCCAAATAAAACTTCTAAGAACTGAATGGAAAAGAAAATTGTAATGTTCAGATAAGTCCCACTGATATTTGTACTCAGATCCCTGTTTTCAGAGTCCAGAGTGCTAACCACGACACCATCCACCCTCCCGTACCAGGGTGAGCTTTCCATTTTGACAGAAGAGATTTGCCTCAGGGGGCAACTTATCTTTCATTGAAAAATATTATCTCACATAAAAACCACTGTTCAACAGAGTTATAACGTTATTTGAGTCTTTTGGGCAACATCCTTCCCCAACATAGTTCAATATGCAAAAGTTTACCAGAATAGGAAAGCAATCCAATTCAGTTTCTCTTTGACAGTAGAATATTAAAAACTTTGACATTTCCACATTGCTGCAGCAGTTTGCACTCCTTTCACATGGGAGGTTCCATGGTGTAATGGTTAGCACTTTGGACTTTGAAACCAATGATCCGAGTTCAAATCTCGGTGGGACCATTTTATGACTCTTGACCAAATCATTTTCTTTCAAGTGTATTCATTAATATCACATATCTAATACCGGTAGGGTGAAAAATTAATTTATTGATTATACTCTAAAAGTTTACTAGATGTGAGCAAATAATAGAATTTTTACAATACCTGGAAACTAAATGGCTCAAAATAATGAGAGATTTTACAAACTCACTCTGGTTTCTCAAACTCATCACAGGGGCTTGATGCACGACATTACTTTTTAAAATCTTACTGTTATTGATAAGGGGAACAAGGAACTTTTTAATTGCAAAGCATTCATTAAAACAAAACTTGAGGACTCAAACTTTGTATTACGGGGACCGAAGATGTGCAGTTTGAATAATAATCTTGAAATTCAGACGTACAAAGATTTTACACACTGATTTTCAACAGTAAATCCACAACCAATAAAGTTGAATCTTTTGAAAGACATGTCAAAGGTGTGAATCTGAAATTCACTTTCAAAGAAATTCACAATGAAATGCACTGTGTAAGTCCAGCATGTTGTCAGCTAAGAAATCAGTAAAAATGAACTATCTCATTACTGGCCATATAGATGAGAAAGGAAAATAAACTCATGTTTACAATGTGGATGTGAAAGAACAGTTTCTAGGTTCAGCTTCAATATTTATGTTTATGAATAATTGATATGTACATATTGTCTAACAGCTATCTAGATGGATAAAGCTATGTATGCATCTATACATACTTATGCGTTCATACGCATCAGTATAAAACATTGATATTAGGTTTTTTCTAGACCAAATTCTAAAAAATGAGTTAAACAGTGAATCTCATAATTGTAGTAGGTCCCACCGAGATTTGAACTCGGATCGCTGGATTCAGAATCCAGAGTGCTAACCATTACACCATGGAACCCTCTCACACAAGAGTGCCTTTTCCATTGAGACAAAAGAGAGCGCATCAGTGATGTCCTTCTCTTATATTGATAAAAAGATATCTCATTTGAATGGTCATAGTGGATAGAGATTTAATGTGATTTGATTCTTTTCAGCTATATTCTCTATAAAAGTGTTAAATATTCAAATGTTTATCTGAATATAAAAGTTATATCACAATGTTCATCTTTGCCTGTAGCATAATAAAACAGTCTACATTTCCAGACTACTGAAGCAATGTCTCTGTCTCCTGCATGGGTGGCTCGATAGAGCAATGGTTGGCAATTTGGACTTTGCATCCAATGATCCGATTTGAAACCTTGGAGGGACTTTTTTTATTACTCTTGAGCTTTTCCATTTCTTCATCTTTGTTCATTGATAGCTCAAATCCAACACCAGTAGGTTGAAAGAGTCAATTATTGAATGCTTTCAAAATGTCCATCAGCTTGAACAAGTTACATCAATACAAACTTTACAATACTTTGACATCAAATTTCTTCACAAAGTAGTTAGCCATTATAAAATCATATCCTGATTTTCTCAAACGCATTTCAGACGGGTGATTCACAGCATCACTTTTTTAAGCTTTCCTGCTATTGATAAGGCGAAAATAGCACATTTTGAATGAGAAGTTTTCTTCAATCAAACATAGAGGAACCCAAATGATGATCTCATTCAGCTAGTAAAAATGTTGTTTTATATTAGTATGGAAATCGTGAAAAGAAAATGTTTTTCATGCTGATTTACAACAGTTGATCTCCAATCGTAAAATATAAGCTTTTGGTCGGAGGCATCACAGGTACTGATCAAATTCTCATTTTTGAACTTTATTCACAAATCATATGATATGCTTTGTATACATCAACTGTATTGTTGGATCAATAATGAGTAAAAAGTGACTATCTCAATTTCAGGACATATAAAAGAGAAAGAAATAGAAACTCATGTTTCAAATGCTGAGAGGCAACAACTGTTCATGATTTTCACCTCCACTAATTATATTTATTTTTATAATCTATATGTTTATATTTTCCTATAAATATACAGAGACATATAGCTATATATACAGAGATACATATGTACAGGTTGATTTTTACATGTTTATAAGTAAATGTGATGTTGTTCCAAATAAAACTTCTAAGAACTGAATGGAAAAGAAAATTGTAAAGTTCAGATAAGTCCCACTGAAATTTGTACTCAGATCCCTGTTTTCAGAGTCCAGAGTGCTAACCATGACACCATCCACCCTCCCCTACCAGGGTGAGCTTTCCATTTTGACAGAAGAGATTTGCCTCAGGGGGCAACTTATCTTTCATTGAAAAATATTATCTCACATAAAAACCACTGTTCAACAGAGTTATAACGTTATTTGAGTCTTTTGGGCAACATCCTTCCCCAACATAGTTCAATATGCAAAAGTTTACCAGAATAGGAAAGCAATCCAATTCAGTTTCTCTTTGACAGTAGAATATTAAAAACTTTGACATTTCCACATTGCTGCAGCAGTTTGCACTCCTTTCACATGGGAGGTTCCATGGTGTAATGGTTAGCACTTTGGACTTTGAATCCAATGATCCGAGTTCAAATCTCGGTGGGACCATTTTATGACTCTTGACCAAATCATTTTCTTTCAAGTGTATTCATTAATATCACATATCTAATACCGGTAGGGTGAAAAATTAATTTATTGATTATACTCTAAAAGTTTACTAGATGTGAGCAAATAATAGAATTTTTACAATACCTGGAAACTAAATGGCTCAAAATAATGAGAGATTTTACAAACTCACTCTGGTTTCTCAAACTCATCACAGGGGCCTGATGCACGACATTACTTTTTAAAATCTTACTGTTATAGATAAGGGGAACAAGAAACTTTTTAATTGCAAAGCATTCATTAAAACAAAACTTGAGGAGCCAAACTTTGTATTACGGTGACCGAAGATGTGCAGTTTGAATAATAATCTTGAAATTCAGACGTACAAAGATTTTACACACTGATTTTCAACAGTAATTCCACAACCAATAAAGTTGAATCTTTTGAAAGACATGTCAAAGGTGTGAATCTGAAATTCACTTTCAAAGAAATTCACAATGAAATGCACTGTGTAAGTCCAGCATGTTGTCAGCTAAGAAATCAGCAAAAATGAACTATCTCATTACTGGCCATATAGATGAGAAAGGAAAATAAACTCATGTTTACAATGTGGATGTGAAAGAACAGTTTCTAGGTTCAGCTTCAATATTTATGTTTATGAATAATTGATATGTTCATATTGTCTAACAGCTATCTAGACGGATAAAGCTATGTATGCATCTATACATACTTATGCGTTCATACGCATCAGTATAAAACATTGATATTAGGTTTTTTCTAGACCAAATTCTAAAAAATGAGTTAAACAGTGAATCTCATAATTGTAGTAGGTCCCACCGAGATTTGAACTCGGATCGCTGGATTCAGAGTCCAGAGTGCTAACCATTACACCATGGAACCCTCTCACACAAGAGTGCCTTTTCCATTGAGACAAAAGAGAGCGCATCAGTGATGTCCTTCTCTTATATTGATAAAAAGATATCTCATTTGAATGGTCATAGTGGATAGAGATTTAATGTGATTTGATTATTTTCAGCTATATTCTCTATAAAAGTGTTAAATATTCAAATGTTTATCTGAATATAAAAGTTATATCACAATGTTCATCTTTGCCTGTAGCATAATAAAACAGTCTACATTTCCAGACTACTGAAACAATGTCTCTGTCTCCTGCATGGGTGGCTCGATAGAGCAATGGTTGGCAATTTGGACTTTGCATCCAATGATCCGATTTGAAACCTTGGAGGGACTTTTTTTATTACTCTTGAGCTTTTCCATTTCTTCATCTTTGTTCATTGATAGCTCAAATCCAACACCAGTAGGTTGAAAGAGTCAATTATTGAATGCTTTCAAAATGTCCATCAGCTTGAACAAGTTACATCAATACAAACTTTACAATACTTTGACATCAAATTTCTTCACAAAGTAGTTAGCCATTATAAAATCATATCCTGATTTTCTCAAACGCATTTCAGACGGGTGATTCACAGCATCACTTTTTTAAGCTTTCCCGCTATTGATAAGGCGAAAATAGCACATTTTGAATGAGAAGTTTCCTTCAATCAAACATAGTGGAACCCAAATGATGATCTCATTCAGCTAGTAAAAATGTTGTTTTATATTAGTATGGAAATCGTGAAAAGAAAATGTTTTTCATGCTGATTTACAACAGTTGATCTCCAATCGTAAAATATAAGCTTTTGGTCGGAGGCATGACAGGTACTGATCAAATTCTCATTTTTGAACTTCATTCACAAATCATATGATATGCTTTGTATACATCAACTGTATTGTTGGATCAATAATGAGTAAAAAGTGACTATCTCAATTTCAGGACATATAAAAGAGAAAGAAGTAGAAACTCATGTTTCAAATGCTGAGAGGCAACAACTGTTCATGATTTTCACCTCCACTAATTATATTTATTTTTATAATCTATATGTTTATATGTTCCTATAAATATACAGAGACATATAGCGATATATACAGAGATACATATGTACAGGTTGATTTTTACATGTTTATAAGTAAATGTGATGTTGTTCCAAATAAAACTTCTAAGAACTGAATGGAAAAGAAAATTGTAATGTTCAGATAAGTCCCACTGATATTTGTACTCAGATCCCTGTTTTCAGAGTCCAGAGTGCTAACCACGACACCATCCACCCTCCCGTACCAGGGTGAGCTTTCCATTTTGACAGAAGAGATTTGCCTCAGGGGGCAACTTATCTTTCATTGAAAAATATTATCTCACATAAAAACCACTGTTCAACAGAGTTATAACGTTATTTGAGTCTTTTGGGCAACATCCTTCCCCAACATAGTTCAATATGCAAAAGTTTACCAGAATAGGAAAGCAATCCAATTCAGTTTCTCTTTGACAGTAGAATATTAAAAACTTTGACATTTCCACATTGCTGCAGCAGTTTGCTCTCCTTTCACATGGGAGGTTCCATGGTGTAATGGTTAGCACTTTGGACTTTGAAACCAATGATCCGAGTTCAAATCTCGGTGGGACCATTTTATGACTCTTGACCAAATCATTTTCTTTCAAGTGTATTCATTAATATCACATATCTAATACCGGTAGGGTGAAAAATTAATTTATTGATTATACTCTAAAAGTTTACTAGATGTGAGCAAATAATAGAATTTTTACAATACCTGGAAACTAAATGGCTCAAAATAATGAGAGATTTTACAAACTCACTCTGGTTTCTCAAACTCATCACAGGGGCTTGATGCACGACATTACTTTTTAAAATCTTACTGTTATTGATAAGGGGAACAAGGAACTTTTTAATTGCAAAGCATTCATTAAAACAAAACTTGAGGACTCAAACTTTGTAATACGGGGACCGAAGATGTGCAGTTTGAATAATAATCTTGAAATTCAGACGTACAAAGATTTTACACACTGATTTTCAACAGTAAATCCACAACCAATAAAGTTGAATCTTTTGAAAGACATGTCAAAGGTGTGAATCTGAAATTCACTTTCAAAGAAATTCACAATGAAATGCACTGTGTAAGTCCAGCATGTTGTCAGCTAAGAAATCAGCAAAAATGAACTATCTCATTACTGGCCATATAGATGAGAAAGGAAAATAAACTCATGTTTACAATGTGGATGTGAAAGAACAGTTTCTAGGTTCAGCTTCAATATTTATGTTTATGAATAATTGATATGTACATATTGTCTAACAGCTATCTAGATGGATAAAGCTATGTATGCATCTATACATACTTATGCGTTCATACGCATCAGTATAAAACATTGATATTAGGTTTTTTCTAGACCAAATTCTAAAAAATGAGTTAAACAGTGAATCTCATAATTGTAGTAGGTCCCACCGAGATTTGAACTCGGATCGCTGGATTCAGAATCCAGAGTGCTAACCATTACACCATGGAACCCTCTCACACAAGAGTGCCTTTTCCATTGAGACAAAAGAGAGCGCATCAGTGATGTCCTTCTCTTATATTGATAAAAAGATATCTCATTTGAATGGTCATAGTGGATAGAGATTTAATGTGATTTGATTATTTTCAGCTATATTCTCTATAAAAGTGTTAAATATTCAAATGTTTATCTGAATATAAAAGTTATATCACAATGTTCATCTTTGCCTGTAGCATAATAAAACAGTCTACATTTCCAGACTACTGAAGCAATGTCTCTGTCTCCTGCATGGGTGGCTCGATAGAGCAATGGTTGGCAATTTGGACTTTGCATCCAATGATCCGATTTGAAACCTTGGAGGGACTTTTTTTATTACTCTTGAGCTTTTCCATTTCTTCATCTTTGTTCATTGATAGCTCAAATCCAACACCAGTAGGTTGAAAGAGTCAATTATTGAATGCTTTCAAAATGTCCATCAGCTTGAACAAGTTACATCAATACAAACTTTACAATACTTTGACATCAAATTTCTTCACAAAGTAGTTAGCCATTATAAAATCATATCCTGATTTTCTCAAACGCATTTCAGACGGGTGATTCACAGCATCACTTTTTTAAGCTTTCCTGCTATTGATAAGGCGAAAATAGCACATTTTGAATGAGAAGTTTTCTTCAATCAAACATAGAGGAACCCAAATGATGATCTCATTCAGCTAGTAAAAATGTTGTTTTATATTAGTATGGAAATCGTGAAAAGAAAATGTTTTTCATGCTGATTTACAACAGTTGATCTCCAATCGTAAAATATAAGCTTTTGGTCAAAGGCATCACAGGTACTGATCAAATTCTCATTTTTGAACTTTATTCACAAATCATATGATATGCTTTGTATACATCAACTGTATTGTTGGATCAATAATGAGTAAAAAGTGACTATCTCAATTTCAGGACATATAAAAGAGAAAGAAGTAGAAACTCATGTTTCAAATGCTGAGAGGCAACAACTGTTCATGATTTTCACCTCCACTAATTATATTTATTTTTATAATCTATATGTTTATATTTTCCTATAAATATACAGAGACATATAGCTATATATACAGAGATACATATGTACAGGTTGATTTTTACATGTTTATAAGTAAATGTGATGTTGTTCCAAATAAAACTTCTAAGAACTGAATGGAAAAGAAAATTGTAAAGTTCAGATAAGTCCCACTGAAATTTGTACTCAGATCCCTGTTTTCAGAGTCCAGAGTGCTAACCATGACACCATCCACCCTCCCCTACCAGGGTGAGCTTTCCATTTTGACAGAAGAGATTTGCCTCAGGGGGCAACTTATCTTTCATTGAAAAATATTATCTCACATAAAAACCACTGTTCAACAGAGTTATAACGTTATTTGAGTCTTTTGGGCAACATCCTTCCCCAACATAGTTCAATATGCAAAAGTTTACCAGAATAGGAAAGCAATCCAATTCAGTTTCTCTTTGACAGTAGAATATTAAAAACTTTGACATTTCCACATTGCTGCAGCAGTTTGCACTCCTTTCACATGGGAGGTTCCATGGTGTAATGGTTAGCACTTTGGACTTTGAATCCAATGATCCGAGTTCAAATCTCGGTGGGACCATTTTATGACTCTTGACCAAATCATTTTCTTTCAAGTGTATTCATTAATATCACATATCTAATACCGGTAGGGTGAAAAATTAATTTATTGATTATACTCTAAAAGTTTACTAGATGTGAGCAAATAATAGAATTTTTACAATACCTGGAAACTAAATGGCTCAAAATAATGAGAGATTTTACAAACTCACTCTGGTTTCTCAAACTCATCACAGGGGCCTGATGCACGACATTACTTTTTAAAATCTTACTGTTATTGATAAGGGGAACAAGAAACTTTTTAATTGCAAAGCATTCATTAAAACAAAACTTGAGGAGCCAAACTTTGTATTACGGTGACCGAAGATGTGCAGTTTGAATAATAATCTTGAAATTCAGACGTACAAAGATTTTACACACTGATTTTCAACGGTAATTCCACAACCAATAAAGTTGAATCTTTTGAAAGACATGTCAAAGGTGTGAATCTGAAATTCACTTTCAAAGAAATTCACAATGAAATGCACTGTGTAAGTCCAGCATGTTGTCAGCTAAGAAATCAGCAAAAATGAACTATCTCATTACTGGCCATATAGATGAGAAAGGAAAATAAACTCATGTTTACAATGTGGATGTGAAAGAACAGTTTCTAGGTTCAGCTTCAATATTTATGTTTATGAATAATTGATATGTTCATATTGTCTAACAGCTATCTAGACGGATAAAGCTATGTATGCATCTATACATACTTATGCGTTCATACGCATCAGTATAAAACATTGATATTAGGTTTTTTCTAGACCAAATTCTAAAAAATGAGTTAAACAGTGAATCTCATAATTGTAGTAGGTCCCACCGAGATTTGAACTCGGATCGCTGGATTCAGAGTCCAGAGTGCTAACCATTACACCATGGAACCCTCTCACACAAGAGTGCCTTTTCCATTGAGACAAAAGAGAGCGCATCAGTGATGTCCTTCTCTTATATTGATAAAAAGATATCTCATTTGAATGGTCATAGTGGATAGAGATTTAATGTGATTTGATTATTTTCAGCTATATTCTCTATAAAAGTGTTAAATATTCAAATGTTTATCTGAATATAAAAGTTATATCACAATGTTCATCTTTGCCTGTAGCATAATAAAACAGTCTACATTTCCAGACTACTGAAACAATGTCTCTGTCTCCTGCATGGGTGGCTCGATAGAGCAATGGTTGGCAATTTGGACTTTGCATCCAATGATCCGATTTGAAACCTTGGAGGGACTTTTTTTATTACTCTTGAGCTTTTCCATTTCTTCATCTTTGTTCATTGATAGCTCAAATCCAACACCAGTAGGTTGAAAGAGTCAATTATTGAATGCTTTCAAAATGTCCATCAGCTTGAACAAGTTACATCAATACAAACTTTACAATACTTTGACATCAAATTTCTTCACAAAGTAGTTAGCCATTATAAAATCATATCCTGATTTTCTCAAACGCATTTCAGACGGGTGATTCACAGCATCACTTTTTTAAGCTTTCCCGCTATTGATAAGGCGAAAATAGCACATTTTGAATGAGAAGTTTCCTTCAATCAAACATAGTGGAACCCAAATGATGATCTCATTCAGCTAGTAAAAATGTTGTTTTATATTAGTATGGAAATCGTGAAAAGAAAATGTTTTTCATGCTGATTTACAACAGTTGATCTCCAATCGTAAAATATAAGCTTTTGGTCGGAGGCATGACAGGTACTGATCAAATTCTCATTTTTGAACTTCATTCACAAATCATATGATATGCTTTGTATACATCAACTGTATTGTTGGATCAATAATGAGTAAAAAGTGACTATCTCAATTTCAGGACATATAAAAGAGAAAGAAGTAGAAACTCATGTTTCAAATGCTGAGAGGCAACAACTGTTCATGATTTTCACCTCCACTAATTATATTTATTTTTATAATCTATATGTTTATATGTTCCTATAAATATACAGAGACATATAGCGATATATACAGAGATACATATGTACAGGTTGATTTTTACATGTTTATAAGTAAATGTGATGTTGTTCCAAATAAAACTTCTAAGAACTGAATGGAAAAGAAAATTGTAATGTTCAGATAAGTCCCACTGATATTTGTACTCAGATCCCTGTTTTCAGAGTCCAGAGTGCTAACCACGACACCATCCACCCTCCCGTACCAGGGTGAGCTTTCCATTTTGACAGAAGAGATTTGCCTCAGGGGGCAACTTATCTTTCATTGAAAAATATTATCTCACATAAAAACCACTGTTCAACAGAGTTATAACGTTATTTGAGTCTTTTGGGCAACATCCTTCCCCAACATAGTTCAATATGCAAAAGTTTACCAGAATAGGAAAGCAATCCAATTCAGTTTCTCTTTGACAGTAGAATATTAAAAACTTTGACATTTCCACATTGCTGCAGCAGTTTGCACTCCTTTCACATGGGAGGTTCCATGGTGTAATGGTTAGCACTTTGGACTTTGAAACCAATGATCCGAGTTCAAATCTCGGTGGGACCATTTTATGACTCTTGACCAAATCATTTTCTTTCAAGTGTATTCATTAATATCACATATCTAATACCGGTAGGGTGAAAAATTAATTTATTGATTATACTCTAAAAGTTTACTAGATGTGAGCAAATAATAGAATTTTTACAATACCTGGAAACTAAATGGCTCAAAATAATGAGAGATTTTACAAACTCACTCTGGTTTCTCAAACTCATCACAGGGGCTTGATGCACGACATTACTTTTTAAAATCTTACTGTTATTGATAAGGGGAACAAGGAACTTTTTAATTGCAAAGCATTCATTAAAACAAAACTTGAGGACTCAAACTTTGTAATACGGGGACCGAAGATGTGCAGTTTGAATAATAATCTTGAAATTCAGACGTACAAAGATTTTACACACTGATTTTCAACAGTAAATCCACAACCAATAAAGTTGAATCTTTTGAAAGACATGTCAAAGGTGTGAATCTGAAATTCACTTTCAAAGAAATTCACAATGAAATGCACTGTGTAAGTCCAGCATGTTGTCAGCTAAGATATCAGCAAAAATGAACTATCTCATTACTGGCCATATAGATGAGAAAGGAAAATAAACTCATGTTTACAATGTGGATGTGAAAGAACAGTTTCTAGGTTCAGCTTCAATATTTATGTTTATGAATAATTGATATGTACATATTGTCTAACAGCTATCTAGATGGATAAAGCTATGTATGCATCTATACATACTTATGCGTTCATACGCATCAGTATAAAACATTGATATTAGGTTTTTTCTAGACCAAATTCTAAAAAATGAGATAAACAGTGAATCTCATAATTGTAGTAGGTCCCACCGAGATTTGAACTCGGATCGCTGGATTCAGAATCCAGAGTGCTAACCATTACACCATGGAACCCTCTCACACAAGAGTGCCTTTTCCATTGAGACAAAAGAGAGCGCATCAGTGATGTCCTTCTCTTATATTGATAAAAAGATATCTCATTTGAATGGTCATAGTGGATAGAGATTTAATGTGATTTGATTCTTTTCAGCTATATTCTCTATAAAAGTGTTAAATATTCAAATGTTTATCTGAATATAAAAGTTATATCACAATGTTCATCTTTGCCTGTAGCATAATAAAACAGTCTACATTTCCAGACTACTGAAGCAATGTCTCTGTCTCCTGCATGGGTGGCTCGATAGAGCAATGGTTGGCAATTTGGACTTTGCATCCAATGATCCGATTTGAAACCTTGGAGGGACTTTTTTTATTACTCTTGAGCTTTTCCATTTCTTCATCTTTGTTCATTGATAGCTCAAATCCAACACCAGTAGGTTGAAAGAGTCAATTATTGAATGCTTTCAAAATGTCCATCAGCTTGAACAAGTTACATCAATACAAACTTTACAATACTTTGACATCAAATTTCTTCACAAAGTAGTTAGCCATTATAAAATCATATCCTGATTTTCTCAAACGCATTTCAGACGGGTGATTCACAGCATCACTTTTTTAAGCTTTCCTGCTATTGATAAGGCGAAAATAGCACATTTTGAATGAGAAGTTTTCTTCAATCAAACATAGAGGAACCCAAATGATGATCTCATTCAGCTAGTAAAAATGTTGTTTTATATTAGTATGGAAATCGTGAAAAGAAAATGTTTTTCATGCTGATTTACAACAGTTGATCTCCAATCGTAAAATATAAGCTTTTGGTCAAAGGCATCACAGGTACTGATCAAATTCTCATTTTTGAACTTTATTCACAAATCATATGATATGCTTTGTATACATCAACTGTATTGTTGGATCAATAATGAGTAAAAAGTGACTATCTCAATTTCAGGACATATAAAAGAGAAAGAAGTAGAAACTCATGTTTCAAATGCTGAGAGGCAACAACTGTTCATGATTTTCACCTCCACTAATTATATTTATTTTTATAATCTATATGTTTATATTTTCCTATAAATATACAGAGACATATAGCTATATATACAGAGATACATATGTACAGGTTGATTTTTACATGTTTATAAGTAAATGTGATGTTGTTCCAAATAAAACTTCTAAGAACTGAATGGAAAAGAAAATTGTAAAGTTCAGATAAGTCCCACTGAAATTTGTACTCAGATCCCTGTTTTCAGAGTCCAGAGTGCTAACCATGACACCATCCACCCTCCCCTACCAGGGTGAGCTTTCCATTTTGACAGAAGAGATTTGCCTGAGGGGGCAACTTATCTTTCATTGAAAAATATTATCTCACATAAAAACCACTGTTCAACAGAGTTATAACGTTATTTGAGTCTTTTGGGCAACATCCTTCCCCAACATAGTTCAATATGCAAAAGTTTACCAGAATAGGAAAGCAATCCAATTCAGTTTCTCTTTGACAGTAGAATATTAAAAACTTTGACATTTCCACATTGCTGCAGCAGTTTGCACTCCTTTCACATGGGAGGTTCCATGGTGTAATGGTTAGCACTTTGGACTTTGAATCCAATGATCCGAGTTCAAATCTCGGTGGGACCATTTTATGACTCTTGACCAAATCATTTTCTTTCAAGTGTATTCATTAATATCACATATCTAATACCGGTAGGGTGAAAAATTAATTTATTGATTATACTCTAAAAGTTTACTAGATGTGAGCAAATAATAGAATTTTTACAATACCTGGAAACTAAATGGCTCAAAATAATGAGAGATTTTACAAACTCACTCTGGTTTCTCAAACTCATCACAGGGGCCTGATGCACGACATTACTTTTTAAAATCTTACTGTTATTGATAAGGGGAACAAGAAACTTTTTAATTGCAAAGCATTCATTAAAACAAAACTTGAGGAGCCAAACTTTGTATTACGGTGACCGAAGATGTGCAGTTTGAATAATAATCTTGAAATTCAGACGTACAAAGATTTTACACACTGATTTTCAACAGTAATTCCACAACCAATAAAGTTGAATCTTTTGAAAGACATGTCAAAGGTGTGAATCTGAAATTCACTTTCAAAGAAATTCACAATGAAATGCACTGTGTAAGTCCAGCATGTTGTCAGCTAAGAAATCAGCAAAAATGAACTATCTCATTACTGGCCATATAGATGAGAAAGGAAAATAAACTCATGTTTACAATGTGGATGTGAAAGAACAGTTTCTAGGTTCAGCTTCAATATTTATGTTTATGAATAATTGATATGTTCATATTGTCTAACAGCTATCTAGACGGATAAAGCTATGTATGCATCTATACATACTTATGCGTTCATACGCATCAGTATAAAACATTGATATTAGGTTTTTTCCAGACCAAATTCTAAAAAATGAGTTAAACAGTGAATCTCATAATTGTAGTAGGTCCCACCGAGATTTGAACTCGGATCGCTGGATTCAGAGTGCTAACCATTACACCATGGAACCCTCTCACACAAGAGTGACTTTTCCATTGAGACAAAAGAGAGCGCATCAGTGATGGCCTTCTCTTATATTGATACAAAGATATCTCATTAGAATGGTCATAGTGGATAGAGCTTTAATGTGATTTGATTCTTTTCGCTATATTCTCTATAAAAGTGTTAAATATTCAAATGTTTATCAGAATATAAAAGTTATATCACAATGTTCATCTTTGCCTGTAGCATAATTAAACAGTCTACATTTCCAGACTACTGAAGCAATGTCTCTGTCTCCTGCATGGGTGGCTCCATAGAGCAATGGTTGGCAATTTGGACTTTGCATCCAATGATCCGATTTGAGACCTTGGAGGGACTTTTTTTATTACTCTTGAGCTTTTCCATTTCTTCATCTTTGTTCATTGATAGCTCAAATCCAACACCAGTAGGTTGAAAGAGTCATTTATTGAATGCTTTCAAAATGTCCATCAGCTTGAACAAGTTACATCAATACAAACTTTACAATACTTTGACATCAAATTTCTTCACAAAGTAGTTAGCCATTATAAAATCATATCCTGATTTTCTCAAACGCATTTCAGACGGGTGATTCACAGCATCACTTTTTTAAGCTTTCCTGCTATTGATAAGGCGAAAATAGCACATTTTGAATGAGAAGTTTTCTTCAATCAAACATAGAGGAACCCAAATGATGATCTCATTCAGCTAGTAAAAATGTTGTTTTATATTAGTATGGAAATCGTGAAAAGAAAATGTTTTTCATGCTGATTTACAACAGTTGATCTCCAATCGTAAAATATAAGCTTTTGGTCGGAGGCATCACAGGTACTGATCAAATTCTCATTTTTGAACTTTATTCACAAATCATATGATATGCTTTGTATACATCAACTGTATTGTTGGATCAATAATGAGTAAAAAGTGACTATCTCAATTTCAGGACATATAAAAGAGAAAGAAGTAGAAACTCATGTTTCAAATGCTGAGAGGCAACAACTGTTCATGATTTTCACCTCCACTAATTATATTTATTTTTATAATCTATATGTTTATATTTTCCTATAAATATACAGAGACATATAGCTATATATACAGAGATACATATGTACAGGTTGATTTTTACATGTTTATAAGTAAATGTGATGTTGTTCCAAATAAAACTTCTAAGAACTGAATGGAAAAGAAAATTGTAAAGTTCAGATAAGTCCCACTGAAATTTGTACTCAGATCCCTGTTTTCAGAGTCCAGAGTGCTAACCATGACACCATCCACCCTCCCCTACCAGGGTGAGCTTTCCATTTTGACAGAAGAGATTTGCCTGAGGGGGCAACTTATCTTTCATTGAAAAATATTATCTCACATAAAAACCACTGTTCAACAGAGTTATAACGTTATTTGAGTCTTTTGGGCAACATCCTTCCCCAACATAGTTCAATATGCAAAAGTTTACCAGAATAGGAAAGCAATCCAATTCAGTTTCTCTTTGACAGTAGAATATTAAAAACTTTGACATTTCCACATTGCTGCAGCAGTTTGCACTCCTTTCACATGGGAGGTTCCATGGTGTAATGGTTAGCACTTTGGACTTTGAATCCAATGATCCGAGTTCAAATCTCGGTGGGACCATTTTATGACTCTTGACCAAATCATTTTCTTTCAAGTGTATTCATTAATATCACATATCTAATACCGGTAGGGTGAAAAATTAATTTATTGATTATACTCTAAAAGTTTACTAGATGTGAGCAAATAATAGAATTTTTACAATACCTGGAAACTAAATGGCTCAAAATAATGAGAGATTTTACAAACTCACTCTGGTTTCTCAAACTCATCACAGGGGCCTGATGCACGACATTACTTTTTAAAATCTTACTGTTATTGATAAGGGGAACAAGAAACTTTTTAATTGCAAAGCATTCATTAAAACAAAACTTGAGGAGCCAAACTTTGTATTACGGTGACCGAAGATGTGCAGTTTGAATAATAATCTTGAAATTCAGACGTACAAAGATTTTACACACTGATTTTCAACAGTAATTCCACAACCAATAAAGTTGAATCTTTTGAAAGACATGTCAAAGGTGTGAATCTGAAATTCACTTTCAAAGAAATTCACAATGAAATGCACTGTGTAAGTCCAGCATGTTGTCAGCTAAGAAATCAGCAAAAATGAACTATCTCATTACTGGCCATATAGATGAGAAAGGAAAATAAACTCATGTTTACAATGTGGATGTGAAAGAACAGTTTCTAGGTTCAGCTTCAATATTTATGTTTATGAATAATTGATATGTTCATATTGTCTAACAGCTATCTAGACGGATAAAGCTATGTATGCATCTATACATACTTATGCGTTCATACGCATCAGTATAAAACATTGATATTAGGTTTTTTCCAGACCAAATTCTAAAAAATGAGTTAAACAGTGAATCTCATAATTGTAGTAGGTCCCACCGAGATTTGAACTCGGATCGCTGGATTCAGAGTCCAGAGTGCTAACCATTACACCATGGAACCCTCTCACACAAGAGAGACTTTTCCATTGAGACAAAAGAGAGCGCATCAGTGATGGCCTTCTCTTATATTGATACAAAGATATCTCATTAGAATGGTCATAGTGGATAGAGCTTTAATGTGATTTGATTCTTTTCGCTATATTCTCTATAAAAGTGTTAAATATTCAAATGTTTATCAGAATATAAAAGTTATATCACAATGTTCATCTTTGCCTGTAGCATAATTAAACAGTCTACATTTCCAGACTACTGAAGCAATGTCTCTGTCTCCTGCATGGGTGGCTCCATAGAGCAATGGTTGGCAATTTGGACTTTGCATCCAATGATCCGATTTGAGACCTTGGAGGGACTTTTTTTATTACTCTTGAGCTTTTCCATTTCTTCATCTTTGTTCATTGATAGCTCAAATCCAACACCAGTAGGTTGAAAGAGTCAATTATTGAATGCTTTCAAAATGTCCATCAGCTTGAACAAGTTACATCAATACAAACTTTACAATACTTTGACATCAAATTTCTTCACAAAGTAGTTAGCCATTATAAAATCATATCCTGATTTTCTCAAACGCATTTCAGACGGGTGATTCACAGCATCACTTTTTTAAGCTTTCCTGCTATTGATAAGGCGAAAATAGCACATTTTGAATGAGAAGTTTTCTTCAATCAAACATAGAGGAACCCAAATGATGATCTCATTCAGCTAGTAAAAATGTTGTTTTATATTAGTATGGAAATCGTGAAAAGAAAATGTTTTTCATGCTGATTTACAACAGTTGATCTCCAATCGTAAAATATAAGCTTTTGGTCGGAGGCATCACAGGTACTGATCAAATTCTCATTTTTGAACTTTATTCACAAATCATATGATATGCTTTGTATACATCAACTGTATTGTTGGATCAATAATGAGTAAAAAGTGACTATCTCAATTTCAGGACATATAAAAGAGAAAGAAGTAGAAACTCATGTTTCAAATGCTGAGAGGCAACAACTGTTCATGATTTTCACCTCCACTAATTATATTTATTTTTATAATCTATATGTTTATATTTTCCTATAAATATACAGAGACATATAGCTATATATACAGAGATACATATGTACAGGTTGATTTGTACATGTTTATAAGTAAATGTGATGTTGTTCCAAATAAAACTTCTAAGAACTGAATGGAAAAGAAAATTGTAAAGTTCAGATAAGTCCCACTGAAATTTGTACTCAGATCCCTGTTTTCAGAGTCCAGAGTGCTAACCATGACACCATCCACCCTCCCCTACCAGGGTGAGCTTTCCATTTTGACAGAAGAGATTTGCCTCAGGGGGCAACTTATCTTTCATTGAAAAATATTATCTCACATAAAAACCACTGTTCAACAGAGTTATAACGTTATTTGAGTCTTTTGGGCAACATCCTTCCCCAACATAGTTCAATATGCAAAAGTTTACCAGAATAAGAAAGCAATCCAATTCAGTTTCTCTTTGACAGTAGAATATTAAAAACTTTGACATTTCCACATTGCTGCAGCAGTTTGCACTCCTTTCACATGGGAGGTTCCATGGTGTAATGGTTAGCACTTTGGACTTTGAATCCAATGATCCGAGTTCAAATCTCGGTGGGACCATTTTATGACTCTTGACCAAATCATTTTCTTTCAAGTGTATTCATTAATATCACATATCTAATACCGGTAGGGTGAAAAATTAATTTATTGATTATACTCTAAAAGTTTACTAGATGTGAGCAAATAATAGAATTTTTACAATACCTGGAAACTAAATGGCTCAAAATAATGAGAGATTTTACAAACTCACTCTGGTTTCTCAAACTCATCACAGGGGCCTGATGCACGACATTACTTTTTAAAATCTTACTGTTATTGATAAGGGGAACAAGAAACTTTTTAATTGCAAAGCATTCATTAAAACAAAACTTGAGGAGCCAAACTTTGTATTACGGTGACCGAAGATGTGCAGTTTGAATAATAATCTTGAAATTCAGACGTACAAAGATTTTACACACTGATTTTCAACAGTAATTCCACAACCAATAAAGTTGAATCTTTTGAAAGACATGTCAAAGGTGTGAATCTGAAATTCACTTTCAAAGAAATTCACAATGAAATGCACTGTGTAAGTCCAGCATGTTGTCAGCTAAGAAATCAGCAAAAATGAACTATCTCATTACTGGCCATATAGATGAGAAAGGAAAATAAACTCATGTTTACAATGTGGATGTGAAAGAACAGTTTCTAGGTTCAGCTTCAATATTTATGTTTATGAATAATTGATATGTTCATATTGTCTAACAGCTATCTAGACGGATAAAGCTATGTATGCATCTATACATACTTATGCGTTCATACGCATCAGTATAAAACATTGATATTAGGTTTTTTCCAGACCAAATTCTAAAAAATGAGTTAAACAGTGAATCTCATAATTGTAGTAGGTCCCACCGAGATTTGAACTCGGATCGCTGGATTCAGAGTCCAGAGTGCTAACCATTACACCATGGAACCCTCTCACACAAGAGTGACTTTTCCATTGAGACAAAAGAGAGCGCATCAGTGATGGCCTTCTCTTATATTGATACAAAGATATCTCATTAGAATGGTCATAGTGGATAGAGCTTTAATGTGATTTGATTCTTTTCGCTATATTCTCTATAAAAGTGTTAAATATTCAAATGTTTATCAGAATATAAAAGTTATATCACAATGTTCATCTTTGCCTGTAGCATAATTAAACAGTCTACATTTCCAGACTACTGAAGTAATGTCTCTGTCTCCTGCATGGGTGGCTCCATAGAGCAATGGTTGGCAATTTGGACTTTGCATCCAATGATCCGATTTGAGACCTTGGAGGGACTTTTTTTATTACTCTTGAGCTTTTCCATTTCTTCATCTTTGTTCATTGATAGCTCAAATCCAACACCAGTAGGTTGAAAGAGTCAATTATTGAATGCTTTCAAAATGTCCATCAGCTTGAACAAGTTACATCAATACAAACTTTACAATACTTTGACATCAAATTTCTTCACAAAGTAGTTAGCCATTATAAAATCATATCCTGATTTTCTCAAACGCATTTCAGACGGGTGATTCACAGCATCACTTTTTTAAGCTTTCCTGCTATTGATAAGGCGAAAATAGCACATTTTGAATGAGAAGTTTTCTTCAATCAAACATAGAGGAACCCAAATGATGATCTCATTCAGCTAGTAAAAATGTTGTTTTATATTAGTATGGAAATCGTGAAAAGAAAATGTTTTTCATGCTGATTTACAACAGTTGATCTCCAATCGTAAAATATAAGCTTTTGGTCGGAGGCATCACAGGTACTGATCAAATTCTCATTTTTGAACTTTATTCACAAATCATATGATATGCTTTGTATACATCAACTGTATTGTTGGATCAATAATGAGTAAAAAGTGACTATCTCAATTTCAGGACATATAAAAGAGAAAGAAGTAGAAACTCATGTTTCAAATGCTGAGAGGCAACAACTGTTCATGATTTTCACCTCCACTAATTATATTTATTTTTATAATCTATATGTTTATATTTTCCTATAAATATACAGAGACATATAGCTATATATACAGAGATACATATGTACAGGTTGATTTTTACATGTTTATAAGTAAATGTGATGTTGTTCCAAATAAAACTTCTAAGAACTGAATGGAAAAGAAAATTGTAAAGTTCAGATAAGTCCCACTGAAATTTGTACTCAGATCCCTGTTTTCAGAGTCCAGAGTGCTAACCATGACACCATCCACCCTCCCCTACCAGGGTGAGCTTTCCATTTTGACAGAAGAGATTTGCCTCAGGGGGCAACTTATCTTTCATTGAAAAATATTATCTCACATAAAAACCACTGTTCAACAGAGTTATAACGTTATTTGAGTCTTTTGGGCAACATCCTTCCCCAACATAGTTCAATATGCAAAAGTTTACCAGAATAAGAAAGCAATCCAATTCAGTTTCTCTTTGACAGTAGAATATTAAAAACTTTGACATTTCCACATTGCTGCAGCAGTTTGCACTCCTTTCACATGGGAGGTTCCATGGTGTAATGGTTAGCACTTTGGACTTTGAATCCAATGATCCGAGTTCAAATCTCGGTGGGACCATTTTATGACTCTTGACCAAATCATTTTCTTTCAAGTGTATTCATTAATATCACATATCTAATACCGGTAGGGTGAAAAATTAATTTATTGATTATACTCTAAAAGTTTACTAGATGTGAGCAAATAATAGAATTTTTACAATACCTGGAAACTAAATGGCTCAAAATAATGAGAGATTTTACAAACTCACTCTGGTTTCTCAAACTCATCACAGGGGCCTGATGCACGACATTACTTTTTAAAATCTTACTGTTATTGATAAGGGGAACAAGAAACTTTTTAATTGCAAAGCATTCATTAAAACAAAACTTGAGGAGCCAAACTTTGTATTACGGTGACCGAAGATGTGCAGTTTGAATAATAATCTTGAAATTCAGACGTACAAAGATTTTACACACTGATTTTCAACAGTAATTCCACAACCAATAAAGTTGAATCTTTTGAAAGACATGTCAAAGGTGTGAATCTGAAATTCACTTTCAAAGAAATTCACAATGAAATGCACTGTGTAAGTCCAGCATGTTGTCAGCTAAGAAATCAGCAAAAATGAACTATCTCATTACTGGCCATATAGATGAGAAAGGAAAATAAACTCATGTTTACAATGTGGATGTGAAAGAACAGTTTCTAGGTTCAGCTTCAATATTTATGTTTATGAATAATTGATATGTTCATATTGTCTAACAGCTATCTAGACGGATAAAGCTATGTATGCATCTATACATACTTATGCGTTCATACGCATCAGTATAAAACATTGATATTAGGTTTTTTCCAGACCAAATTCTAAAAAATGAGTTAAACAGTGAATCTCATAATTGTAGTAGGTCCCACCGAGATTTGAACTCGGATCGCTGGATTCAGAGTCCAGAGTGCTAACCATTACACCATGGAACCCTCTCACACAAGAGTGACTTTTCCATTGAGACAAAAGAGAGCGCATCAGTGATGGCCTTCTCTTATATTGATACAAAGATATCTCATTTGAATGGTCATAGTGGATAGAGCTTTAATGTGATTTGATTCTTTTCGCTATATTCTCTATAAAAGTGTTAAATATTCAAATGTTTATCAGAATATAAAAGTTATATCACAATGTTCATCTTTGCCTGTAGCATAATTAAACAGTCTACATTTCCAGACTACTGAAGCAATGTCTCTGTCTCCTGCATGGGTGGCTCCATAGAGCAATGGTTGGCAATTTGGACTTTGCATCCAATGATCCGATTTGAGACCTTGGAGGGACTTTTTTTATTACTCTTGAGCTTTTCCATTTCTTCATCTTTGTTCATTGATAGCTCAAATCCAACACCAGTAGGTTGAAAGAGTCAATTATTGAATGCTTTCAAAATGTCCATCAGCTTGAACAAGTTACATCAATACAAACTTTACAATACTTTGACATCAAATTTCTTCACAAAGTAGTTAGCCATTATAAAATCATATCCTGATTTTCTCAAACGCATTTCAGACGGGTGATTCACAGCATCACTTTTTTAAGCTTTCCTGCTATTGATAAGGCGAAAATAGCACATTTTGAATGAGAAGTTTTCTTCAATCAAACATAGAGGAACCCAAATGATGATCTCATTCAGCTAGTAAAAATGTTGTTTTATATTAGTATGGAAATTGTGAAAAGAAAATGTTTTTCATGCTGATTTACAACAGTTGCTCTCCAATCGTAAAATATAAGCTTTTGGTCGGAGGCATCACAGGTACTGATCAAATTCTCATTTTTGAACTTTATTCACAAATCATATGATATGCTTTGTATACATCAACTGTATTGTTGGATCAATACTGAGTAAAAAGTGACTATCTCAATTTCAGGACATATAAAAGAGAAAGAAGTAGAAACTCATGTTTCAAATGCTGAGAGGCAACAACTGTTCATGATTTTCACCTCCACTAATTATATTTATTTTTATAATCTATATGTTTATATTTTCCTATAAATATACAGAGACATATAGCTATATATACAGAGATACATATGTACAGGTTGATTTTTACATGTTTATAAGTAAATGTGATGTTGTTCCAAATAAAACTTCTAAGAACTGAATGGAAAAGAAAAGTGTAAAGTTCAGATAAGTCCCACTGAAATTTGTACTCAGATCCCTGTTTTCAGAGTCCAGAGTGCTAACCATGACACCATCCACCCTCCCCTACCAGGGTGAGCTTTCCATTTTGACAGAAGAGATTTGCCTCAGGGGGCAACTTATCTTTTATTGAAAAATATTATCTCACATAAAAACCACTGTTCAACAGAGTTATAACGTTATTTGAGTCTTTTGGGCAACATCCTTCCCCAACATAGTTCAATATGCAAAAGTTTACCAGAATAGGAAAGCAATCCAATTCAGTTTCTCTTTGACAGTAGAATATTAAAAACTTTGACATTTCCACATTGCTGCAGCAGTTTGCACTCCTTTCACATGGGAGGTTCCATGGTGTAATGGTTAGCACTTTGGACTTTGAATCCAATGATCCGAGTTCAAATCTCGGTGGGACTATTTTATGACTCTTGACCAAATCATTTTCTTTCAAGTGTATTCATTAATATCACATATCTAATACCGGTAGGGTGAAAAATTAATTTATTGATTATACTCTAAAAGTTTACTAGATGTGAGCAAATAATAGAATTTTTACAATACCTGGAAACTAAATGGCTCAAAATAATGAGAGATTTTACAAACTCACTCTGGTTTCTCAAACTCATCACAGGGGCCTGATGCACGACATTACTTTTTAAAATCTTACTGTTATTGATAAGGGGAACAAGAAACTTTTTAATTGCAAAGCATTCATTAAAACAAAACTTGAGGAGCCAAACTTTGTATTACGGTGACCGAAGATGTGCAGTTTGAATAATAATCTTGAAATTCAGACGTACAAAGATTTTACACACTGATTTTCAACAGTAATTCCACAACCAATAAAGTTGAATCTTTTGAAAGACATGTCAAAGGTGTGAATCTGAAATTCACTTTCAAAGAAATTCACAATGAAATGCACTGTGTAAGTCCAGCATGTTGTCAGCTAAGAAATCAGCAAAAATGAACTATCTCATTACTGGCCATATAGATGAGAAAGGAAAATAAACTCATGTTTACAATGTGGATGTGAAAGAACAGTTTCTAGGTTCAGCTTCAATATTTATGTTTATGAATAATTGATATGTTCATATTGTCTAACAGCTATCTAGACGGATAAAGCTATGTATGCATCTATACATACTTATGCGTTCATACGCATCAGTATAAAACATTGATATTAGGTTTTTTCCAGACCAAATTCTAAAAAATGAGTTAAACAGTGAATCTCATAATTGTAGTAGGTCCCACCGAGATTTGAACTCGGATCGCTGGATTCAGAGTCCAGAGTGCTAACCATTACACCATGGAACCCTCTCACACAAGAGTGACTTTTCCATTGAGACAAAAGAGAGCGCATCAGTGATGGCCTTCTCTTATATTGATACAAAGATATCTCATTAGAATGGTCATAGTGGATAGAGCTTTAATGTGATTTGATTCTTTTCGCTATATTCTCTATAAAAGTGTTAAATATTCAAATGTTTATCAGAATATAAAAGTTATATCACAATGTTCATCTTTGCCTGTAGCATAATTAAACAGTCTACATTTCCAGACTACTGAAGCAATGTCTCTGTCTCCTGCATGGGTGGCTCCATAGAGCAATGGTTGGCAATTTGGACTTTGCATCCAATGATCCGATTTGAGACCTTGGAGGGACTTTTTTTATTACTCTTGAGCTTTTCCATTTCTTCATCTTTGTTCATTGATAGCTCAAATCCAACACCAGTAGGTTGAAAGAGTCAATTATTGAATGCTTTCAAAATGTCCATCAGCTTGAACAAGTTACATCAATACAAACTTTACAATACTTTGACATCAAATTTCTTCACAAAGTAGTTAGCCATTATAAAATCATATCCTGATTTTCTCAAACGCATTTCAGACGGGTGATTCACAGCATCACTTTTTTAAGCTTTCCTGCTATTGATAAGGCGAAAATAGCACATTTTGAATGAGAAGTTTTCTTCAATCAAACATAGAGGAACCCAAATGATGATCTCATTCAGCTAGTAAAAATGTTGTTTTATATTAGTATGGAAATTGTGAAAAGAAAATGTTTTTCATGCTGATTTACAACAGTTGCTCTCCAATCGTAAAATATAAGCTTTTGGTCGGAGGCATCACAGGTACTGATCAAATTCTCATTTTTGAACTTTATTCACAAATCATATGATATGCTTTGTATACATCAACTGTATTGTTGGATCAATACTGAGTAAAAAGTGACTATCTCAATTTCAGGACATATAAAAGAGAAAGAAGTAGAAACTCATGTTTCAAATGCTGAGAGGCAACAACTGTTCATGATTTTCACCTCCACTAATTATATTTATTTTTATAATCTATATGTTTATATTTTCCTATAAATATACAGAGACATATAGCTATATATACAGAGATACATATGTACAGGTTGATTTTTACATGTTTATAAGTAAATGTGATGTTGTTCCAAATAAAACTTCTAAGAACTGAATGGAAAAGAAAAGTGTAAAGTTCAGATAAGTCCCACTGAAATTTGTACTCAGATCCCTGTTTTCAGAGTCCAGAGTGCTAACCATGACACCATCCACCCTCCCCTACCAGGGTGAGCTTTCCATTTTGACAGAAGAGATTTGCCTCAGGGGGCAACTTATCTTTTATTGAAAAATATTATCTCACATAAAAACCACTGTTCAACAGAGTTATAACGTTATTTGAGTCTTTTGGGCAACATCCTTCCCCAACATAGTTCAATATGCAAAAGTTTACCAGAATAGGAAAGCAATCCAATTCAGTTTCTCTTTGACAGTAGAATATTAAAAACTTTGACATTTCCACATTGCTGCAGCAGTTTGCACTCCTTTCACATGGGAGGTTCCATGGTGTAATGGTTAGCACTTTGGACTTTGAATCCAATGATCCGAGTTCAAATCTCGGTGGGACCATTTTATGACTCTTGACCAAATCATTTTCTTTCAAGTGTATTCATTAATATCACATATCTAATACCGGTAGGGTGAAAAATTAATTTATTGATTATACTCTAAAAGTTTACTAGATGTGAGCAAATAATAGAATTTTTACAATACCTGGAAACTAAATGGCTCAAAATAATGAGAGATTTTACAAACTCACTCTGGTTTCTCAAACTCATCACAGGGGCCTGATGCATGACATTACTTTTTAAAATCTTACTGTTTTTGATAAGGGGAACAAGGAACTTTTTAATTGCAAAGCATTCATTAAAACAAAACTTGAGGAGCCAAACTTTGTATTACGGTGACCGAAGATGTGCAGTTTGAATAATAATCTTGAAATTCAGACGTACAAAGATTTTACACACTGATTTTCAACAGTAATTCCACAACCAATAAAGTTGAATCTTTTGAAAGACATGTCAAAGGTGTGAATCTGAAATTCACTTTCAAAGAAATTCACAATGAAATGTACTGTGTAAGTCCAGCATGTTGTCAGCTAAGAAATCAGCAAAAATGAACTATCTCATTACTGGCCATATAGATGAGAAAGGAAAATAAACTCATGTTTACAATGTGGATGTGAAAGAACAGTTTCTAGGTTCAGCTTCAATATTTATGTTTATGAATAATTGATATGTTCATATTGTCTAACAGCTATCTAGATGGATAAAGCTATGTATGCATCTATACATACTTATGCGTTCATACGCATCAGTATAAAACATTGATATTAGGTTTTTTCTAGACCAAATTCTAAAAAATGAGTTAAACAGTGAATCTCATAATTGTAGTAGGTCCCACCGAGATTTGAACTCGGATCGCTGGATTCAGAGTCCAGAGTGCTAACCATTACACCATGGAACCCTCTCACACAAGAGTGACTTTTCCATTGAGACAAAAGAGAGCGCATCAGTGATGGCCTTCTCTTATATTGATACAAAGATATCTCATTTGAATGGTCATAGTGGATAGAGCTTTAATGTGATTTGATTCTTTTCGCTATATTCTCTATAAAAGTGTTAAATATTCAAATGTTTATCAGAATATAAAAGTTATATCACAATGTTCATCTTTGCCTGTAGCATAATTAAACAGTCTACATTTCCAGACTACTGAAGCAATGTCTCTGTCTCCTGCATGGGTGGCTCCATAGAGCAATGGTTGGCAATTTGGACTTTGCATCCAATGATCCGATTTGAGACCTTGGAGGGACTTTTTTTATTACTCTTGAGCTTTTCCATTTCTTCATCTTTGTTCATTGATAGCTCAAATCCAACACCAGCAGGTTGAAAGAGTCAATTATTGAATGCTTTCAAAATGTCCATCAGCTTGAACAAGTTACATCAATACAAACTTTACAATACTTTGACATCAAATTTCTTCACAAAGTAGTTAGCCATTATAAAATCATATCCTGATTTTCTCAAACGCATTTCAGACGGGTGATTCACAGCATCACTTTTTTAAGCTTTCCTGCTATTGATAAGGCGAAAATAGCACATTTTGAATGAGAAGTTTTCTTCAATCAAACATAGAGGAACCCAAATGATGATCTCATTCAGCTAGTAAAAATGTTGTTTTATATTAGTATGGAAATTGTGAAAAGAAAATGTTTTTCATGCTGATTTACAACAGTTGCTCTCCAATCGTAAAATATAAGCTTTTGGTCGGAGGCATCACAGGTACTGATCAAATTCTCATTTTTGAACTTTATTCACAAATCATATGATATGCTTTGTATACATCAACTGTATTGTTGGATCAATACTGAGTAAAAAGTGACTATCTCAATTTCAGGACATATAAAAGAGAAAGAAGTAGAAACTCATGTTTCAAATGCTGAGAGGCAACAACTGTTCATGATTTTCACCTCCACTAATTATATTTATTTTTATAATCTATATGTTTATATTTTCCTATAAATATACAGAGACATATAGCTATATATACAGAGATACATATGTACAGGTTGATTTTTACATGTTTATAAGTAAATGTGATGTTGTTCCAAATAAAACTTCTAAGAACTGAATGGAAAAGAAAAGTGTAAAGTTCAGATAAGTCCCACTGAAATTTGTACTCAGATCCCTGTTTTCAGAGTCCAGAGTGCTAACCATGACACCATCCACCCTCCCCTACCAGGGTGAGCTTTCCATTTTGACAGAAGAGATTTGCCTCAGGGGGCAACTTATCTTTTATTGAAAAATATTATCTCACATAAAAACCACTGTTCAACAGAGTTATAACGTTATTTGAGTCTTTTGGGCAACATCCTTCCCCAACATAGTTCAATATGCAAAAGTTTACCAGAATAGGAAAGCAATCCAATTCAGTTTCTCTTTGACAGTAGAATATTAAAAACTTTGACATTTCCACATTGCTGCAGCAGTTTGCACTCCTTTCACATGGGAGGTTCCATGGTGTAATGGTTAGCACTTTGGACTTTGAATCCAATGATCCGAGTTCAAATCTCGGTGGGACCATTTTATGACTCTTGACCAAATCATTTTCTTTCAAGTGTATTCATTAATATCACATATCTAATACCGGTAGGGTGAAAAATTAATTTATTGATTATACTCTAAAAGTTTACTAGATGTGAGCAAATAATAGAATTTTTACAATACCTGGAAACTAAATGGCTCAAAATAATGAGAGATTTTACAAACTCACTCTGGTTTCTCAAACTCATCACAGGGGCCTGATGCACGACATTACTTTTTAAAATCTTACTGTTTTTGATAAGGGGAACAAGGAACTTTTTAATTGCAAAGCATTCATTAAAACAAAACTTGAGGAGCCAAACTTTGTATTACGGTGACCGAAGATGTGCAGTTTGAATAATAATCTTGAAATTCAGACGTACAAAGATTTTACACACTGATTTTCAACAGTAATTCCACAACCAATAAAGTTGAATCTTTTGAAAGACATGTCAAAGGTGTGAATCTGAAATTCACTTTCAAAGAAATTCACAATGAAATGTACTGTGTAAGTCCAGCATGTTGTCAGCTAAGAAATCAGCAAAAATGAACTATCTCATTACTGGCCATATAGATGAGAAAGGAAAATAAACTCATGTTTACAATGTGGATGTGAAAGAACAGTTTCTAGGTTCAGCTTCAATATTTATGTTTATGAATAATTGATATGTTCATATTGTCTAACAGCTATCTAGATGGATAAAGCTATGTATGCATCTATACATACTTATGCGTTCATACGCATCAGTATAAAACATTGATATTAGGTTTTTTCTAGACCAAATTCTAAAAAATGAGTTAAACAGTGAATCTCATAATTGTAGTAGGTCCCACCGAGATTTGAACTCGGATCGCTGGATTCAGAGTCCAGAGTGCTAACCATTACACCATGGAACCCTCTCACACAAGAGTGACTTTTCCATTGAGACAAAAGAGAGCGCATCAGTGATGGCCTTCTCTTATATTGATACAAAGATATCTCATTTGAATGGTCATAGTGGATAGAGCTTTAATGTGATTTGATTCTTTTCGCTATATTCTCTATAAAAGTGTTAAATATTCAAATGTTTATCAGAATATAAAAGTTATATCACAATGTTCATCTTTGCCTGTAGCATAATTAAACAGTCTACATTTCCAGACTACTGAAGCAATGTCTCTGTCTCCTGCATGGGTGGCTCCATAGAGCAATGGTTGGCAATTTGGACTTTGCATCCAATGATCCGATTTGAGACCTTGGAGGGACTTTTTTTATTACTCTTGAGCTTTTCCATTTCTTCATCTTTGTTCATTGATAGCTCAAATCCAACACCAGTAGGTTGAAAGAGTCAATTATTGAATGCTTTCAAAATGTCCATCAGCTTGAACAAGTTACATCAATACAAACTTTACAATACTTTGACATCAAATTTCTTCACAAAGTAGTTAGCCATTATAAAATCATATCCTGATTTTCTCAAACGCATTTCAGACGGGTGATTCACAGCATCACTTTTTTAAGCTTTCCTGCTATTGATAAGGCGAAAATAGCACATTTTGAATGAGAAGTTTTCTTCAATCAAACATAGAGGAACCCAAATGATGATCTCATTCAGCTAGTAAAAATGTTGTTTTATATTAGTATGGAAATTGTGAAAAGAAAATGTTTTTCATGCTGATTTACAACAGTTGCTCTCCAATCGTAAAATATAAGCTTTTGGTCGGAGGCATCACAGGTACTGATCAAATTCTCATTTTTGAACTTTATTCACAAATCATATGATATGCTTTGTATACATCAACTGTATTGTTGGATCAATACTGAGTAAAAAGTGACTATCTCAATTTCAGGACATATAAAAGAGAAAGAAGTAGAAACTCATGTTTCAAATGCTGAGAGGCAACAACTGTTCATGATTTTCACCTCCACTAATTATATTTATTTTTATAATCTATATGTTTATATTTTCCTATAAATATACAGAGACATATAGCTATATATACAGAGATACATATGTACAGGTTGATTTTTACATGTTTATAAGTAAATGTGATGTTGTTCCAAATAAAACTTCTAAGAACTGAATGGAAAAGAAAATTGTAAAGTTCAGATAAGTCCCACTGAAATTTGTACTCAGATCCCTGTTTTCAGAGTCCAGAGTGCTAACCATGACACCATCCACCCTCCCCTACCAGGGTGAGCTTTCCATTTTGACAGAAGAGATTTGCCTCAGGGGGCAACTTATCTTTTATTGAAAAATATTATCTCACATAAAAACCACTGTTCAACAGAGTTATAACGTTATTTGAGTCTTTTGGGCAACATCCTTCCCCAACATAGTTCAATATGCAAAAGTTTACCAGAATAGGAAAGCAATCCAATTCAGTTTCTCTTTGACAGTAGAATATTAAAAACTTTGACATTTCCACATTGCTGCAGCAGTTTGCACTCCTTTCACATGGGAGGTTCCATGGTGTAATGGTTAGCACTTTGGACTTTGAATCCAATGATCCGAGTTCAAATCTCGGTGGGACCATTTTATGACTCTTGACCAAATCATTTTCTTTCAAGTGTATTCATTAATATCACATATCTAATACCGGTAGGGTGAAAAATTAATTTATTGATTATACTCTAAAAGTTTACTAGATGTGAGCAAATAATAGAATTTTTACAATACCTGGAAACTAAATGGCTCAAAATAATGAGAGATTTTACAAACTCACTCTGGTTTCTCAAACTCATCACAGGGGCCTGATGCACGACATTACTTTTTAAAATCTTACTGTTTTTGATAAGGGGAACAAGGAACTTTTTAATTGCAAAGCATTCATTAAAACAAAACTTGAGGAGCCAAACTTTGTATTACGGTGACCGAAGATGTGCAGTTTGAATAATAATCTTGAAATTCAGACGTACAAAGATTTTACACACTGATTTTCAACAGTAATTCCACAACCAATAAAGTTGAATCTTTTGAAAGACATGTCAAAGGTGTGAATCTGAAATTCACTTTCAAAGAAATTCACAATGAAATGCACTGTGTAAGTCCAGCATGTTGTCAGCTAAGAAATCAGCAAAAATGAACTATCTCATTACTGGCCATATAGATGAGAAAGGAAAATAAACTCATGTTTACAATGTGGATGTGAAAGAACAGTTTCTAGGTTCAGCTTCAATATTTATGTTTATGAATAATTGATATGTTCATATTGTCTAACAGCTATCTAGACGGATAAAGCTATGTATGCATCTATACATACTTATGCGTTCATACGCATCAGTATAAAACATTGATATTAGGTTTTTTCTAGACCAAATTCTAAAAAATGAGTTAAACAGTGAATCTCATAATTGTAGTAGGTCCCACCGAGATTTGAACTCGGATCGCTGGATTCAGAGTCCAGAGTGCTAACCATTACACCATGGAACCCTCTCACACAAGAGTGACTTTTCCATTGAGACAAAAGAGAGCGCATCAGTGATGGCCTTCTCTTATATTGATACAAAGATATCTCATTTGAATGGTCATAGTGGATAGAGCTTTAATGTGATTTGATTCTTTTCGCTATATTCTCTATAAAAGTGTTAAATATTCAAATGTTTATCAGAATATAAAAGTTATATCACAATGTTCATCTTTGCCTGTAGCATAATTAAACAGTCTACATTTCCAGACTACTGAAGCAATGTCTCTGTCTCCTGCATGGGTGGCTCCATAGAGCAATGGTTGGCAATTTGGACTTTGCATCCAATGATCCGATTTGAGACCTTGGAGGGACTTTTTTTATTACTCTTGAGCTTTTCCATTTCTTCATCTTTGTTCATTGATAGCTCAAATCCAACACCAGTAGGTTGAAAGAGTCAATTATTGAATGCTTTCAAAATGTCCATCAGCTTGAACAAGTTACATCAATACAAACTTTACAATACTTTGACATCAAATTTCTTCACAAAGTAGTTAGCCATTATAAAATCATATCCTGATTTTCTCAAACGCATTTCAGACGGGTGATTCACAGCATCACTTTTTTAAGCTTTCCTGCTATTGATAAGGCGAAAATAGCACATTTTGAATGAGAAGTTTTCTTCAATCAAACATAGAGGAACCCAAATGATGATCTCATTCAGCTAGTAAAAATGTTGTTTTATATTAGTATGGAAATCGTGAAAAGAAAATGTTTTTCATGCTGATTTACAACAGTTGCTCTCCAATCGTAAAATATAAGCTTTTGGTCGGAGGCATCACAGGTACTGATCAAATTCTCATTTTTGAACTTTATTCACAAATCATATGATATGCTTTGTATACATCAACTGTATTGTTGGATCAATACTGAGTAAAAAGTGACTATCTCAATTTCAGGACATATAAAAGAGAAAGAAGTAGAAACTCATGTTTCAAATGCTGAGAGGCAACAACTGTTCATGATTTTCACCTCCACTAATTATATTTATTTTTATAATCTATATGTTTATATTTTCCTATAAATATACAGAGACATATAGCTATATATACAGAGATACATATGTACAGGTTGATTTTTACATGTTTATAAGTAAATGTGATGTTGTTCCAAATAAAACTTCTAAGAACTGAATGGAAAAGAAAATTGTAAAGTTCAGATAAGTCCCACTGAAATTTGTACTCAGATCCCTGTTTTCAGAGTCCAGAGTGCTAACCATGACACCATCCACCCTCCCCTACCAGGGTGAGCTTTCCATTTTGACAGAAGAGATTTGCCTCAGGGGGCAACTTATCTTTTATTGAAAAATATTATCTCACATAAAAACCACTGTTCAACAGAGTTATAACGTTATTTGAGTCTTTTGGGCAACATCCTTCCCCAACATAGTTCAATATGCAAAAGTTTACCAGAATAGGAAAGCAATCCAATTCAGTTTCTCTTTGACAGTAGAATATTAAAAACTTTGACATTTCCACATTGCTGCAGCAGTTTGCACTCCTTTCACATGGGAGGTTCCATGGTGTAATGGTTAGCACTTTGGACTTTGAATCCAATGATCCGAGTTCAAATCTCGGTGGGACCATTTTATGACTCTTGACCAAATCATTTTCTTTCAAGTGTATTCATTAATATCACATATCTAATACCGGTAGGGTGGAAAATTAATTTATTGATTATACTCTAAAAGTTTACTAGATGTGAGCAAATAATAGAATTTTTACAATACCTGGAAACTAAATGGCTCAAAATAATGAGAGATTTTACAAACTCACTCTGGTTTCTCAAACTCATCACAGGGGCCTGATGCACGACATTACTTTTTAAAATCTTACTGTTTTTGATAAGGGGAACAAGGAACTTTTTAATTGCAAAGCATTCATTAAAACAAAACTTGAGGAGCCAAACTTTGTATTACGGTGACCGAAGATGTGCAGTTTGAATAATAATCTTGAAATTCAGACGTACAAAGATTTTACACACTGATTTTCAACAGTAATTCCACAACCAATAAAGTTGAATCTTTTGAAAGACATGTCAAAGGTGTGAATCTGAAATTCACTTTCAAAGAAATTCACAATGAAATGCACTGTGTAAGTCCAGCATGTTGTCAGCTAAGAAATCAGCAAAAATGAACTATCTCATTACTGGCCATATAGATGAGAATGGAAAATAAACTCATGTTTACAATGTGGATGTGAAAGAACAGTTTCTAGGTTCAGCTTCAATATTTATGTTTATGAATAATTGATATGTTCATATTGTCTAACAGCTATCTAGACGGATAAAGCTATGTATGCATCTATACATACTTATGCGTTCATACGCATCAGTATAAAACATTGATATTAGGTTTTTTCTAGACCAAATTCTAAAAAATGAGTTAAACAGTGAATCTCATAATTGTAGTAGGTCCCACCGAGATTTGAACTCGGATCGCTGGATTCAGAGTCCAGAGTGCTAACCATTACACCATGGAACCCTCTCACACAAGAGTGACTTTTCCATTGAGACAAAAGAGAGCGCATCAGTGATGGCCTTCTCTTATATTGATACAAAGATATCTCATTTGAATGGTCATAGTGGATAGAGCTTTAATGTGATTTGATTCTTTTCGCTATATTCTCTATAAAAGTGTTAAATATTCAAATGTTTATCAGAATATAAAAGTTATATCACAATGTTCATCTTTGCCTGTAGCATAATTAAACAGTCTACATTTCCAGACTACTGAAGCAATGTCTCTGTCTCCTGCATGGGTGGCTCCATAGAGCAATGGTTGGCAATTTGGACTTTGCATCCAATGATCCGATTTGAGACCTTGGAGGGACTTTTTTTATTACTCTTGAGCTTTTCCATTTCTTCATCTTTGTTCATTGATAGCTCAAATCCAACACCAGTAGGTTGAAAGAGTCAATTATTGAATGCTTTCAAAATGTCCATCAGCTTGAACAAGTTACATCAATACAAACTTTACAATACTTTGACATCAAATTTCTTCACAAAGTAGTTAGCCATTATAAAATCATATCCTGATTTTCTCAAACGCATTTCAGACGGGTGATTCACAGCATCACTTTTTTAAGCTTTCCTGCTATTGATAAGGCGAAAATAGCACATTTTGAATGAGAAGTTTTCTTCAATCAAACATAGAGGAACCCAAATGATGATCTCATTCAGCTAGTAAAAATGTTGTTTTATATTAGTATGGAAATTGTGAAAAGAAAATGTTTTTCATGCTGATTTACAACAGTTGCTCTCCAATCGTAAAATATAAGCTTTTGGTCGGAGGCATCACAGGTACTGATCAAATTCTCATTTTTGAACTTTATTCACAAATCATATGATATGCTTTGTATACATCAACTGTATTGTTGGATCAATACTGAGTAAAAAGTGACTATCTCAATTTCAGGACATATAAAAGAGAAAGAAGTAGAAACTCATGTTTCAAATGCTGAGAGGCAACAACTGTTCATGATTTTCACCTCCACTAATTATATTTATTTTTATAATCTATATGTTTATATTTTCCTATAAATATACAGAGACATATAGCTATATATACAGAGATACATATGTACAGGTTGATTTTTACATGTTTATAAGTAAATGTGATGTTGTTCCAAATAAAACTTCTAAGAACTGAATGGAAAAGAAAATTGTAAAGTTCAGATAAGTCCCACTGAAATTTGTACTCAGATCCCTGTTTTCAGAGTCCAGAGTGCTAACCATGACACCATCCACCCTCCCCTACCAGGGTGAGCTTTCCATTTTGACAGAAGAGATTTGCCTCAGGGGGCAACTTATCTTTTATTGAAAAATATTATCTCACATAAAAACCACTGTTCAACAGAGTTATAACGTTATTTGAGTCTTTTGGGCAACATCCTTCCCCAACATAGTTCAATATGCAAAAGTTTACCAGAATAGGAAAGCAATCCAATTCAGTTTCTCTTTGACAGTAGAATATTAAAAACTTTGACATTTCCACATTGCTGCAGCAGTTTGCACTCCTTTCACATGGGAGGTTCCATGGTGTAATGGTTAGCACTTTGGACTTTGAATCCAATGATCCGAGTTCAAATCTCGGTGGGACCATTTTATGACTCTTGACCAAATCATTTTCTTTCAAGTGTATTCATTAATATCACATATCTAATACCGGTAGGGTGAAAAATTAATTTATTGATTATACTCTAAAAGTTTACTAGATGTGAGCAAATAATAGAATTTTTACAATACCTGGAAACTAAATGGCTCAAAATAATGAGAGATTTTACAAACTCACTCTGGTTTCTCAAACTCATCACAGGGGCCTGATGCACGACATTACTTTTTAAAATCTTACTGTTTTTGATAAGAGGAACAAGGAACTTTTTAATTGCAAAGCATTCATTAAAACAAAACTTGAGGAGCCAAACTTTGTATTACGGTGACCGAAGATGTGCAGTTTGAATAATAATCTTGAAATTCAGACGTACAAAGATTTTACACACTGATTTTCAACGGTAATTCCACAACCAATAAAGTTGAATCTTTTGAAAGACATGTCAAAGGTGTGAATCTGAAATTCACTTTCAAAGAAATTCACAATGAAATGCACTGTGTAAGTCCAGCATGTTGTCAGCTAAGAAATCAGCAAAAATGAACTATCTCATTACTGGCCATATAGATGAGAAAGGAAAATAAACTCATGTTTACAATGTGGATGTGAAAGAACAGTTTCTAGGTTCAGCTTCAATATTTATGTTTATGAATAATTGATATGTTCATATTGTCTAACAGCTATCTAGACGGATAAAGCTATGTATGCATCTATACATACTTATGCGTTCATACGCATCAGTATAAAACATTGATATTAGGTTTTTTCTAGACCAAATTCTAAAAAATGAGTTAAACAGTGAATCTCATAATTGTAGTAGGTCCCACCGAGATTTGAACTCGGATCGCTGGATTCAGAGTCCAGAGTGCTAACCATTACACCATGGAACCCTCTCACACAAGAGTGACTTTTCCATTGAGACAAAAGAGAGCGCATCAGTGATGGCCTTCTCTTATATTGATACAAAGATATCTCATTTGAATGGTCATAGTGGATAGAGCTTTAATGTGATTTGATTCTTTTCGCTATATTCTCTATAAAAGTGTTAAATATTCAAATGTTTATCAGAATATAAAAGTTATATCACAATGTTCATCTTTGCCTGTAGCATAATTAAACAGTCTACATTTCCAGACTACTGAAGCAATGTCTCTGTCTCCTGCATGGGTGGCTCCATAGAGCAATGGTTGGCAATTTGGACTTTGCATCCAATGATCCGATTTGAGACCTTGGAGGGACTTTTTTTATTACTCTTGAGCTTTTCCATTTCTTCATCTTTGTTCATTGATAGCTCAAATCCAACACCAGTAGGTTGAAAGAGTCAATTATTGAATGCTTTCAAAATGTCCATCAGCTTGAACAAGTTACATCAATACAAACTTTACAATACTTTGACATCAAATTTCTTCACAAAGTAGTTAGCCATTATAAAATCATATCCTGATTTTCTCAAACGCATTTCAGACGGGTGATTCACAGCATCACTTTTTTAAGCTTTCCTGCTATTGATAAGGCGAAAATAGCACATTTTGAATGAGAAGTTTTCTTCAATCAAACATAGAGGAACCCAAATGATGATCTCATTCAGCTAGTAAAAATGTTGTTTTATATTAGTATGGAAATCGTGAAAAGAAAATGTTTTTCATGCTGATTTACAACAGTTGCTCTCCAATCGTAAAATATAAGCTTTTGGTCGGAGGCATCACAGGTACTGATCAAATTCTCATTTTTGAACTTTATTCACAAATCATATGATATGCTTTGTATACATCAACTGTATTGTTGGATCAATACTGAGTAAAAAGTGACTATCTCAATTTCAGGACATATAAAAGAGAAAGAAGTAGAAACTCATGTTTCAAATGCTGAGAGGCAACAACTGTTCATGATTTTCACCTCCACTAATTATATTTATTTTTATAATCTATATGTTTATATTTTCCTATAAATATACAGAGACATATAGCTATATATACAGAGATACATATGTACAGGTTGATTTTTACATGTTTATAAGTAAATGTGATGTTGTTCCAAATAAAACTTCTAAGAACTGAATGGAAAAGAAAATTGTAAAGTTCAGATAAGTCCCACTGAAATTTGTACTCAGATCCCTGTTTTCAGAGTCCAGAGTGCTAACCATGACACCATCCACCCTCCCCTACCAGGGTGAGCTTTCCATTTTGACAGAAGAGATTTGCCTCAGGGGGCAACTTATCTTTTATTGAAAAATATTATCTCACATAAAAACCACTGTTCAACAGAGTTATAACGTTATTTGAGTCTTTTGGGCAACATCCTTCCCCAACATAGTTCAATATGCAAAAGTTTACCAGAATAGGAAAGCAATCCAATTCAGTTTCTCTTTGACAGTAGAATATTAAAAACTTTGACATTTCCACATTGCTGCAGCAGTTTGCACTCCTTTCACATGGGAGGTTCCATGGTGTAATGGTTAGCACTTTGGACTTTGAATCCAATGATCCGAGTTCAAATCTCGGTGGGACCATTTTATGACTCTTGACCAAATCATTTTCTTTCAAGTGTATTCATTAATATCACATATCTAATACCGGTAGGGTGAAAAATTAATTTATTGATTATACTCTAAAAGTTTACTAGATGTGAGCAAATAATAGAATTTTTACAATACCTGGAAACTAAATGGCTCAAAATAATGAGAGATTTTACAAACTCACTCTGGTTTCTCAAACTCATCACAGGGGCCTGATGCACGACATTACTTTTTAAAATCTTACTGTTTTTGATAAGAGGAACAAGGAACTTTTTAATTGCAAAGCATTCATTAAAACAAAACTTGAGGAGCCAAACTTTGTATTACGGTGACCGAAGATGTGCAGTTTGAATAATAATCTTGAAATTCAGACGTACAAAGATTTTACACACTGATTTTCAACGGTAATTCCACAACCAATAAAGTTGAATCTTTTGAAAGACATGTCAAAGGTGTGAATCTGAAATTCACTTTCAAAGAAATTCACAATGAAATGCACTGTGTAAGTCCAGCATGTTGTCAGCTAAGAAATCAGCAAAAATGAACTATCTCATTACTGGCCATATAGATGAGAAAGGAAAATAAACTCATGTTTACAATGTGGATGTGAAAGAACAGTTTCTAGGTTCAGCTTCAATATTTATGTTTATGAATAATTGATATGTTCATATTGTCTAACAGCTATCTAGACGGATAAAGCTATGTATGCATCTATACATACTTATGCGTTCATACGCATCAGTATAAAACATTGATATTAGGTTTTTTCTAGACCAAATTCTAAAAAATGAGTTAAATAGTGAATCTCATAATTGTAGTAGGTCCCACCGAGATTTGAACTCGGATCGCTGGATTCAGAGTCCAGAGTGCTAACCATTACACCATGGAACCCTCTCACACAAGAGTGACTTTTCCATTGAGACAAAAGAGAGCGCATCAGTGATGGCCTTCTCTTATATTGATACAAAGATATCTCATTTGAATGGTCATAGTGGATAGAGCTTTAATGTGATTTGATTCTTTTCGCTATATTCTCTATAAAAGTGTTAAATATTCAAATGTTTATCAGAATATAAAAGTTATATCACAATGTTCATCTTTGCCTGTAGCATAATTAAACAGTCTACATTTCCAGACTACTGAAGCAATGTCTCTGTCTCCTGCATGGGTGGCTCCATAGAGCAATGGTTGGCAATTTGGACTTTGCATCCAATGATCCGATTTGAGACCTTGGAGGGACTTTTTTTATTACTCTTGAGCTTTTCCATTTCTTCATCTTTGTTCATTGATAGCTCAAATCCAACACCAGTAGGTTGAAAGAGTCAATTATTGAATGCTTTCAAAATGTCCATCAGCTTGAACAAGTTACATCAATACAAACTTTACAATACTTTGACATCAAATTTCTTCACAAAGTAGTTAGCCATTATAAAATCATATCCTGATTTTCTCAAACGCATTTCAGACGGGTGATTCACAGCATCACTTTTTTAAGCTTTCCTGCTATTGATAAGGCGAAAATAGCACATTTTGAATGAGAAGTTTTCTTCAATCAAACATAGAGGAACCCAAATGATGATCTCATTCAGCTAGTAAAAATGTTGTTTTATATTAGTATGGAAATCGTGAAAAGAAAATGTTTTTCATGCTGATTTACAACAGTTGCTCTCCAATCGTAAAATATAAGCTTTTGGTCGGAGGCATCACAGGTACTGATCAAATTCTCATTTTTGAACTTTATTCACAAATCATATGATATGCTTTGTATACATCAACTGTATTGTTGGATCAATACTGAGTAAAAAGTGACTATCTCAATTTCAGGACATATAAAAGAGAAAGAAGTAGAAACTCATGTTTCAAATGCTGAGAGGCAACAACTGTTCATGATTTTCACCTCCACTAATTATATTTATTTTTATAATCTATATGTTTATATTTTCCTATAAATATACAGAGACATATAGCTATATATACAGAGATACATATGTACAGGTTGATTTTTACATGTTTATAAGTAAATGTGATGTTGTTCCAAATAAAACTTCTAAGAACTGAATGGAAAAGAAAATTGTAAAGTTCAGATAAGTCCCACTGAAATTTGTACTCAGATCCCTGTTTTCAGAGTCCAGAGTGCTAACCATGACACCATCCACCCTCCCCTACCAGGGTGAGCTTTCCATTTTGACAGAAGAGATTTGCCTCAGGGGGCAACTTATCTTTTATTGAAAAATATTATCTCACATAAAAACCACTGTTCAACAGAGTTATAACGTTATTTGAGTCTTTTGGGCAACATCCTTCCCCAACATAGTTCAATATGCAAAAGTTTACCAGAATAGGAAAGCAATCCAATTCAGTTTCTCTTTGACAGTAGAATATTAAAAACTTTGACATTTCCACATTGCTGCAGCAGTTTGCACTCCTTTCACATGGGAGGTTCCATGGTGTAATGGTTAGCACTTTGGACTTTGAATCCAATGATCCGAGTTCAAATCTCGGTGGGACCATTTTATGACTCTTGACCAAATCATTTTCTTTCAAGTGTATTCATTAATATCACATATCTAATACCGGTAGGGTGAAAAATTAATTTATTGATTATACTCTAAAAGTTTACTAGATGTGAGCAAATAATAGAATTTTTACAATACCTGGAAACTAAATGGCTCAAAATAATGAGAGATTTTACAAACTCACTCTGGTTTCTCAAACTCATCACAGGGGCCTGATGCACGACATTACTTTTTAAAATCTTACTGTTTTTGATAAGGGGAACAAGGAACTTTTTAATTGCAAAGCATTCATTAAAACAAAACTTGAGGAGCCAAACTTTGTATTACGGTGACCGAAGATGTGCAGTTTGAATAATAATCTTGAAATTCAGACGTACAAAGATTTTACACACTGATTTTCAACAGTAATTCCACAACCAATAAAGTTGAATCTTTTGAAAGACATGTAAAAGGTGTGAATCTGAAATTCACTTTCAAAGAAATTCACAATGAAATGCACTGTGTAAGTCCAGCATGTTGTCAGCTAAGAAATCAGCAAAAATGAACTATCTCATTACTGGCCATATAGATGAGAAAGGAAAATAAACTCATGTTTACAATGTGGATGTGAAAGAACAGTTTCTAGGTTCAGCTTCAATATTTATGTTTATGAATAATTGATATGTTCATATTGTCTAACAGCTATCTAGACGGATAAAGCAATGTATGCATCTATACATACTTATGCGTTCATACGCATCAGTATAAAACATTGATATTAGGTTTTTTCTAGACCAAATTCTAAAAAATGAGTTAAACAGTGAATCTCATAATTGTAGTAGGTCCCACCGAGATTTGAACTCGGATCGCTGGATTCAGAGTCCAGAGTGCTAACCATTACACCATGGAACCCTCTCACACAAGAGTGACTTTTCCATTGAGACAAAAGAGAGCGCATCAGTGATGGCCTTCTCTTATATTGATACAAAGATATCTCATTTGAATGGTCATAGTGGATAGAGCTTTAATGTGATTTGATTCTTTTCGCTATATTCTCTATAAAAGTGTTAAATATTCAAATGTTTATCAGAATATAAAAGTTATATCACAATGTTCATCTTTGCCTGTAGCATAATTAAACAGTCTACATTTCCAGACTACTGAAGCAATGTCTCTGTCTCCTGCATGGGTGGCTCCATAGAGCAATGGTTGGCAATTTGGACTTTGCATCCAATGATCCGATTTGAGACCTTGGAGGGACTTTTTTTATTACTCTTGAGCTTTTCCATTTCTTCATCTTTGTTCATTGATAGCTCAAATCCAACACCAGTAGGTTGAAAGAGTCAATTATTGAATGCTTTCAAAATGTCCATCAGCTTGAACAAGTTACATCAATACAAACTTTACAATACTTTGACATCAAATTTCTTCACAAAGTAGTTAGCCATTATAAAATCATATCCTGATTTTCTCAAACGCATTTCAGACGGGTGATTCACAGCATCACTTTTTTAAGCTTTCCTGCTATTGATAAGGCGAAAATAGCACATTTTGAATGAGAAGTTTTCTTCAATCAAACATAGAGGAACCCAAATGATGATCTCATTCAGCTAGTAAAAATGTTGTTTTATATTAGTATGGAAATCGTGAAAAGAAAATGTTTTTCATGCTGATTTACAACAGTTGCTCTCCAATCGTAAAATATAAGCTTTTGGTCGGAGGCATCACAGGTACTGATCAAATTCTCATTTTTGAACTTTATTCACAAATCATATGATATGCTTTGTATACATCAACTGTATTGTTGGATCAATACTGAGTAAAAAGTGACTATCTCAATTTCAGGACATATAAAAGAGAAAGAAGTAGAAACTCATGTTTCAAATGCTGAGAGGCAACAACTATTCATGATTTTCACCTCCACTAATTATATTTATTTTTATAATCTATATGTTTATATTTTCCTATAAATATACAGAGACATATAGCTATATATACAGAGATACATATGTACAGGTTGATTTTTACATGTTTATAAGTAAATGTGATGTTGTTCCAAATAAAACTTCTAAGAACTGAATGGAAAAGAAAATTGTAAAGTTCAGATAAGTCCCACTGAAATTTGTACTCAGATCCCTGTTTTCAGAGTCCAGAGTGCTAACCATGACACCATCCACCCTCCCCTACCAGGGTGAGCTTTCCATTTTGACAGAAGAGATTTGCCTCAGGGGGCAACTTATCTTTTATTGAAAAATATTATCTCACATAAAAACCACTGTTCAACAGAGTTATAACGTTATTTGAGTCTTTTGGGCAACATCCTTCCCCAACATAGTTCAATATGCAAAAGTTTACCAGAATAGGAAAGCAATCCAATTCAGTTTCTCTTTGACAGTAGAATATTAAAAACTTTGACATTTCCACATTGCTGCAGCAGTTTGCACTCCTTTCACATGGGAGGTTCCATGGTGTAATGGTTAGCACTTTGGACTTTGAATCCAATGATCAGAGTTCAAATCTCGGTGGGACCATTTTATGACTCTTGACCAAATCGTTTTCTTTTAAGTGTATTCATTAATATCACATATCTAATACCGGTAGGGTGAAAAATTAATTTATTGATTATACTCTAAAAGTTTACTAGATGTGAGCAAATAATAGAATTTTTACAATACCTGGAAACTAAATGGCTCAAAATAATGAGAGATTTTACAAACTCACTCTGGTTTCTCAAACTCATCACAGGGGCCTGATGCACGACATTACTTTTTAAAATCTTACTGTTTTTGATAAGGGGAACAAGGAACTTTTTAATTGCAAAGCATTCATTAAAACAAAACTTGAGGAGCCAAACTTTGTATTACGGTGACCGAAGATGTGCAGTTTGAATAATAATCTTGAAATTCAGACGTACAAAGATTTTACACACTGATTTTCAACAGTAATTCCACAACCAATCAAGTTGAATCTTTTGAAAGACATGTCAAAGGTGTGAATCTGAAATTCACTTTCAAAGAAATTCACAATGAAATGCACTGTGTAAGTCCAGCATGTTGTCAGCTAAGAAATCAGCAAAAATGAACTATCTCATTACTGGCCATATAGATGAGAAAGGAAAATAAACTCATGTTTACAATGTGGATGTGAAAGAACAGTTTCTAGGTTCAGCTTCAATATTTATGTTTATGAATAATTGATATGTTCATATTGTCTAACAGCTATCTAGACGGATAAAGCTATGTATGCATCTATACATACTTATGCGTTCATACGCATCAGTATAAAACATTGATATTAGGTTTTTTCTAGACCAAATTCTAAAAAATGAGTTAAACAGTGAATCTCATAATTGTAGTAGGTCCCACCGAGATTTGAACTCGGATCGCTGGATTCAGAGTCCAGAGTGCTAACCATTACACCATGGAACCCTCTCACACAAGAGTGACTTTTCCATTGAGACAAAAGAGAGCGCATCAGTGATGGCCTTCTCTTATATTGATACAAAGATATCTCATTTGAATGGTCATAGTGGATAGAGCTTTAATGTGATTTGATTCTTTTCGCTATATTCTCTATAAAAGTGTTAAATATTCAAATGTTTATCAGAATATAAAAGTTATATCACAATGTTCATCTTTGCCTGTAGCATAATTAAACAGTCTACATTTCCAGACTACTGAAGCAATGTCTCTGTCTCCTGCATGGGTGGCTCCATAGAGCAATGGTTGGCAATTTGGACTTTGCATCCAATGATCCGATTTGAGACCTTGGAGGGAATTTTTTTATTACTCTTGAGCTTTTCCATTTCTTCATCTTTGTTCATTGATAGCTCAAATCCAACACCAGTAGGTTGAAAGAGTCAATTATTGAATGCTTTCAAAATGTCCATCAGCTTGAACAAGTTACATCAATACAAACTTTACAATACTTTGACATCAAATTTCTTCACAAAGTAGTTAGCCATTATAAAATCATATCCTGATTTTCTCAAACGCATTTCAGACGGGTGATTCACAGCATCACTTTTTTAAGCTTTCCTGCTATTGATAAGGCGAAAATAGCACATTTTGAATGAGAAGTTTTCTTCAATCAAACATAGAGGAACCCAAATGATGATCTCATTCAGCTAGTAAAAATGTTGTTTTATATTAGTATGGAAATCGTGAAAAGAAAATGTTTTTCATGCTGATTTACAACAGTTGCTCTCCAATCGTAAAATATAAGCTTTTGGTCGGAGGCATCACAGGTACTGATCAAATTCTCATTTTTGAACTTTATTCACAAATCATATGATATGCTTTGTATACATCAACTGTATTGTTGGATCAATACTGAGTAAAAAGTGACTATCTCAATTTCAGGACATATAAAAGAGAAAGAAGTAGAAACTCATGTTTCAAATGCTGAGAGGCAACAACTGTTCATGATTTTCACCTCCACTAATTATATTTATTTTTATAATCTATATGTTTATATTTTCCTATAAATATACAGAGACATATAGCTATATATACAGAGATACATATGTACAGGTTGATTTTTACATGTTTATAAGTAAATGTGATGTTGTTCCAAATAAAACTTCTAAGAACTGAATGGAAAAGAAAATTGTAAAGTTCAGATAAGTCCCACTGAAATTTGTACTCAGATCCCTGTTTTCAGAGTCCAGAGTGCTAACCATGACACCATCCACCCTCCCCTACCAGGGTGAGCTTTCCATTTTGACAGAAGAGATTTGCCTCAGGGGGCAACTTATCTTTTATTGAAAAATATTATCTCACATAAAAACCACTGTTCAACAGAGTTATAACGTTATTTGAGTCTTTTGGGCAACATCCTTCCCCAACATAGTTCAATATGCAAAAGTTTACCAGAATAGGAAAGCAATCCAATTCAGTTTCTCTTTGACAGTAGAATATTAAAAACTTTGACATTTCCACATTGCTGCAGCAGTTTGCACTCCTTTCACATGGGAGGTTCCATGGTGTAATGGTTAGCACTTTGGACTTTGAATCCAATGATCCGAGTTCAAATCTCGGTGGGACCATTTTATGACTCTTGACCAAATCATTTTCTTTCAAGTGTATTCATTAATATCACATATCTAATACCGGTAGGGTGAAAAATTAATTTATTGATTATACTCTAAAAGTTTACTAGATGTGAGCAAATAATAGAATTTTTACAATACCTGGAAACTAAATGGCTCAAAATAATGAGAGATTTTACAAACTCACTCTGGTTTCTCAAACTCATCACAGGGGCCTGATGCACGACATTACTTTTTAAAATCTTACTGTTTTTGATAAGGGGAACAAGGAACTTTTTAATTGCAAAGCATTCATTAAAACAAAACTTGAGGAGCCAAACTTTGTATTACGGTGACCGAAGATGTGCAGTTTGAATAATAATCTTGAAATTCAGACGTACAAAGATTTTACACACTGATTTTCAACAGTAATTCCACAACCAATAAAGTTGAATCTTTTGAAAGACATGTAAAAGGTGTGAATCTGAAATTCACTTTCAAAGAAATTCACAATGAAATGCACTGTGTAAGTCCAGCATGTTGTCAGCTAAGAAATCAGCAAAAATGAACTATCTCATTACTGGCCATATAGATGAGAAAGGAAAATAAACTCATGTTTACAATGTGGATGTGAAAGAACAGTTTCTAGGTTCAGCTTCAATATTTATGTTTATGAATAATTGATATGTTCATATTGTCTAACAGCTATCTAGACGGATAAAGCAATGTATGCATCTATACATACTTATGCGTTCATACGCATCAGTATAAAACATTGATATTAGGTTTTTTCTAGACCAAATTCTAAAAAATGAGTTAAACAGTGAATCTCATAATTGTAGTAGGTCCCACCGAGATTTGAACTCGGATCGCTGGATTCAGAGTCCAGAGTGCTAACCATTACACCATGGAACCCTCTCACACAAGAGTGACTTTTCCATTGAGACAAAAGAGAGCGCATCAGTGATGGCCTTCTCTTATATTGATTCAAAGATATCTCATTTGAATGGTCATAGTGGATAGAGCTTTAATGTGATTTGATTCTTTTCGCTATATTCTCTATAAAAGTGTTAAATATTCAAATGTTTATCAGAATATAAAAGTTATATCACAATGTTCATCTTTGCCTGTAGCATAATTAAACAGTCTACATTTCCAGACTACTGAAGCAATGTCTCTGTCTCCTGCATGGGTGGCTCCATAGAGCAATGGTTGGCAATTTGGACTTTGCATCCAATGATCCGATTTGAGACCTTGGAGGGACTTTTTTTATTACTCTTGAGCTTTTCCATTTCTTCATCTTTGTTCATTGATAGCTCAAATCCAACACCAGTAGGTTGAAAGAGTCAATTATTGAATGCTTTCAAAATGTCCATCAGCTTGAACAAGTTACATCAATACAAACTTTACAATACTTTGACATCAAATTTCTTCACAAAGTAGTTAGCCATTATAAAATCATATCCTGATTTTCTCAAACGCATTTCAGACGGGTGATTCACAGCATCACTTTTTTAAGCTTTCCTGCTATTGATAAGGCGAAAATAGCACATTTTGAATGAGAAGTTTTCTTCAATCAAACATAGAGGAACCCAAATGATGATCTCATTCAGCTAGTAAAAATGTTGTTTTATATTAGTATGGAAATCGTGAAAAGAAAATGTTTTTCATGCTGATTTACAACAGTTGCTCTCCAATCGTAAAATATAAGCTTTTGGTCGGAGGCATCACAGGTACTGATCAAATTCTCATTTTTGAACTTTATTCACAAATCATATGATATGCTTTGTATACATCAACTGTATTGTTGGATCAATACTGAGTAAAAAGTGACTATCTCAATTTCAGGACATATAAAAGAGAAAGAAGTAGAAACTCATGTTTCAAATGCTGAGAGGCAACAACTATTCATGATTTTCACCTCCACTAATTATATTTATTTTTATAATCTATATGTTTATATTTTCCTATAAATATACAGAGACATATAGCTATATATACAGAGATACATATGTACAGGTTGATTTTTACATGTTTATAAGTAAATGTGATGTTGTTCCAAATAAAACTTCTAAGAACTGAATGGAAAAGAAAATTGTAAAGTTCAGATAAGTCCCACTGAAATTTGTACTCAGATCCCTGTTTTCAGAGTCCAGAGTGCTAACCATGACACCATCCACCCTCCCCTACCAGGGTGAGCTTTCCATTTTGACAGAAGAGATTTGCCTCAGGGGGCAACTTATCTTTTATTGAAAAATATTATCTCACATAAAAACCACTGTTCAACAGAGTTATAACGTTATTTGAGTCTTTTGGGCAACATCCTTCCCCAACATAGTTCAATATGCAAAAGTTTACCAGAATAGGAAAGCAATCCAATTCAGTTTCTCTTTGACAGTAGAATATTAAAAACTTTGACATTTCCACATTGCTGCAGCAGTTTGCACTCCTTTCACATGGGAGGTTCCATGGTGTAATGGTTAGCACTTTGGACTTTGAATCCAATGATCAGAGTTCAAATCTCGGTGGGACCATTTTATGACTCTTGACCAAATCGTTTTCTTTTAAGTGTATTCATTAATATCACATATCTAATACCGGTAGGGTGAAAAATTAATTTATTGATTATACTCTAAAAGTTTACTAGATGTGAGCAAATAATAGAATTTTTACAATACCTGGAAACTAAATGGCTCAAAATAATGAGAGATTTTACAAACTCACTCTGGTTTCTCAAACTCATCACAGGGGCCTGATGCACGACATTACTTTTTAAAATCTTACTGTTTTTGATAAGGGGAACAAGGAACTTTTTAATTGCAAAGCATTCATTAAAACAAAACTTGAGGAGCCAAACTTTGTATTACGGTGACCGAAGATGTGCAGTTTGAATAATAATCTTGAAATTCAGACGTACAAAGATTTTACACACTGATTTTCAACAGTAATTCCACAACCAATCAAGTTGAATCTTTTGAAAGACATGTCAAAGGTGTGAATCTGAAATTCACTTTCAAAGAAATTCACAATGAAATGCACTGTGTAAGTCCAGCATGTTGTCAGCTAAGAAATCAGCAAAAATGAACTATCTCATTACTGGCCATATAGATGAGAAAGGAAAATAAACTCATGTTTACAATGTGGATGTGAAAGAACAGTTTCTAGGTTCAGCTTCAATATTTATGTTTATGAATAATTGATATGTTCATATTGTCTAACAGCTATCTAGACGGATAAAGCTATGTATGCATCTATACATACTTATGCGTTCATACGCATCAGTATAAAACATTGATATTAGGTTTTTTCTAGACCAAATTCTAAAAAATGAGTTAAACAGTGAATCTCATAATTGTAGTAGGTCCCACCGAGATTTGAACTCGGATCGCTGGATTCAGAGTCCAGAGTGCTAACCATTACACCATGGAACCCTCTCACACAAGAGTGACTTTTCCATTGAGACAAAAGAGAGCGCATCAGTGATGGCCTTCTCTTATATTGATACAAAGATATCTCATTTGAATGGTCATAGTGGATAGAGCTTTAATGTGATTTGATTCTTTTCGCTATATTCTCTATAAAAGTGTTAAATATTCAAATGTTTATCAGAATATAAAAGTTATATCACAATGTTCATCTTTGCCTGTAGCATAATTAAACAGTCTACATTTCCAGACTACTGAAGCAATGTCTCTGTCTCCTGCATGGGTGGCTCCATAGAGCAATGGTTGGCAATTTGGACTTTGCATCCAATGATCCGATTTGAGACCTTGGAGGGACTTTTTTTATTACTCTTGAGCTTTTCCATTTCTTCATCTTTGTTCATTGATAGCTCAAATCCAACACCAGTAGGTTGAAAGAGTCAATTATTGAATGCTTTCAAAATGTCCATCAGCTTGAACAAGTTACATCAATACAAACTTTACAATACTTTGACATCAAATTTCTTCACAAAGTAGTTAGCCATTATAAAATCATATCCTGATTTTCTCAAACGCATTTCAGACGGGTGATTCACAGCATCACTTTTTTAAGCTTTCCTGCTATTGATAAGGCGAAAATAGCACATTTTGAATGAGAAGTTTTCTTCAATCAAACATAGAGGAACCCAAATGATGATCTCATTCAGCTAGTAAAAATGTTGTTTTATATTAGTATGGAAATCGTGAAAAGAAAATGTTTTTCATGCTGATTTACAACAGTTGCTCTCCAATCGTAAAATATAAGCTTTTGGTCGGAGGCATCACAGGTACTGATCAAATTCTCATTTTTGAACTTTATTCACAAATCATATGATATGCTTTGTATACATCAACTGTATTGTTGGATCAATACTGAGTAAAAAGTGACTATCTCAATTTCAGGACATATAAAAGAGAAAGAAGTAGAAACTCATGTTTCAAATGCTGAGAGGCAACAACTGTTCATGATTTTCACCTCCACTAATTATATTTATTTTTATAATCTATATGTTTATATTTTCCTATAAATATACAGAGACATATAGCTATATATACAGAGATACATATGTACAGGTTGATTTTTACATGTTTATAAGTAAATGTGATGTTGTTCCAAATAAAACTTCTAAGAACTGAATGGAAAAGAAAATTGTAAAGTTCAGATAAGTCCCACTGAAATTTGTACTCAGATCCCTGTTTTCAGAGTCCAGAGTGCTAACCATGACACCATCCACCCTCCCCTACCAGGGTGAGCTTTCCATTTTGACAGAAGAGATTTGCCTCAGGGGGCAACTTATCTTTTATTGAAAAATATTATCTCACATAAAAACCACTGTTCAACAGAGTTATAACGTTATTTGAGTCTTTTGGGCAACATCCTTCCCCAACATAGTTCAATATGCAAAAGTTTACCAGAATAGGAAAGCAATCCAATTCAGTTTCTCTTTGACAGTAGAATATTAAAAACTTTGACATTTCCACATTGCTGCAGCAGTTTGCACTCCTTTCACATGGGAGGTTCCATGGTGTAATGGTTAGCACTTTGGACTTTGAATCCAATGATCAGAGTTCAAATCTCGGTGGGACCATTTTATGACTCTTGACCAAATCATTTTCTTTTAAGTGTATTCATTAATATCACATATCTAATACCGGTAGGGTGAAAAATTAATTTATTGATTATACTCTAAAAGTTTACTAGATGTGAGCAAATAATAGAATTTTTACAATACCTGGAAACTAAATGGCTCAAAATATTGAGAGATTTTACAAACTCACTCTGGTTTCTCAAACTCATCACAGGGGCCTGATGCACGACATTACTTTTTAAAATCTTACTGTTTTTGATAAGGGGAACAAGGAACTTTTTAATTGCAAAGCATTCATTAAAACAAAACTTGAGGAGCCAAACTTTGTATTACGGTGACCGAAGATGTGCAGTTTGAATAATAATCTTGAAATTCAGACGTACAAAGATTTTACACACTGATTTTCAACAGTAATTCCACAACCAATAAAGTTGAATCTTTTGAAAGACATGTCAAAGGTGTGAATCTGAAATTCACTTTCAAAGAAATTCACAATGAAATGCACTGTGTAAGTCCAGCATGTTGTCAGCTAAGAAATCAGCAAAAATGAACTATCTCATTACTGGCCATATAGATGAGAAAGGAAAATAAACTCATGTTTACAATGTGGATGTGAAAGAACAGTTTCTAGGTTCAGCTTCAATATTTATGTTTATGAATAATTGATATGTTCATATTGTCTAACAGCTATCTAGACGGATAAAGCTATGTATGCATCTATACATACTTATGCGTTCATACGCATCAGTATAAAACATTGATATTAGGTTTTTTCTAGACCAAATTCTAAAAAATGAGTTAAACAGTGAATCTCATAATTGTAGTAGGTCCCACCGAGATTTGAACTCGGATCGCTGGATTCAGAGTCCAGAGTGCTAACCATTACACCATGGAACCCTCTCACACAAGAGTGACTTTTCCATTGAGACAAAAGAGAGCGCATCAGTGATGGCCTTCTCTTATATTGATACAAAGATATCTCATTTGAATGGTCATAGTGGATAGAGCTTTAATGTGATTTGATTCTTTTCGCTATATTCTCTATAAAAGTGTTAAATATTCAAATGTTTATCAGAATATAAAAGTTATATCACAATGTTCATCTTTGCCTGTAGCATAATTAAACAGTCTACATTTCCAGACTACTGAAGCAATGTCTCTGTCTCCTGCATGGGTGGCTCCATAGAGCAATGGTTGGCAATTTGGACTTTGCATCCAATGATCCGATTTGAGACCTTGGAGGGACTTTTTTTATTACTCTTGAGCTTTTCCATTTCTTCATCTTTGTTCATTGATAGCTCAAATCCAACACCAGTAGGTTAAAAGAGTCAATTATTGAATGCTTTCAAAATGTCCATCAGCTTGAACAAGTTACATCAATACAAACTTTACAATACTTTGACATCAAATTTCTTCACAAAGTAGTTAGCCATTATAAAATCATATCCTGATTTTCTCAAACGCATTTCAGACGGGTGATTCACAGCATCACTTTTTTAAGCTTTCCTGCTATTGATAAGGCGAAAATAGCACATTTTGAATGAGAAGTTTTCTTCAATCAAACATAGAGGAACCCAAATGATGATCTCATTCAGCTAGTAAAAATGTTGTTTTATATTAGTATGGAAATCGTGAAAAGAAAATGTTTTTCATGCTGATTTACAACAGTTGCTCTCCAATCGTAAAATATAAGCTTTTGGTCGGAGGCATCACAGGTACTGATCAAATTCTCATTTTTGAACTTTATTCACAAATCATATGATATGCTTTGTATACATCAACTGTATTGTTGGATCAATACTGAGTAAAAAGTGACTATCTCAATTTCAGGACATATAAAAGAGAAAGAAGTAGAAACTCATGTTTCAAATGCTGAGAGGCAACAACTGTTCATGATTTTCACCTCCACTAATTATATTTATTTTTATAATCTATATGTTTATATTTTCCTATAAATATACAGAGACATATAGCTATATATACAGAGATACATATGTACAGGTTGATTTTTACATGTTTATAAGTAAATGTGATGTTGTTCCAAATAAAACTTCTAAGAACTGAATGGAAAAGAAAATTGTAAAGTTCAGATAAGTCCCACTGAAATTTGTACTCAGATCCCTGTTTTCAGAGTCCAGAGTGCTAACCATGACACCATCCACCCTCCCCTACCAGGGTGAGCTTTCCATTTTGACAGAAGAGATTTGCCTCAGGGGGCAACTTATCTTTTATTGAAAAATATTATCTCACATAAAAACCACTGTTCAACAGAGTTATAACGTTATTTGAGTCTTTTGGGCAACATCCTTCCCCAACATAGTTCAATATGCAAAAGTTTACCAGAATAGGAAAGCAATCCAATTCAGTTTCTCTTTGACAGTAGAATATTAAAAACTTTGACATTTCCACATTGCTGCAGCAGTTTGCACTCCTTTCACATGGGAGGTTCCATGGTGTAATGGTTAGCACTTTGGACTTTGAATCCAATGATCCGAGTTCAAATCTCGGTGGGACCATTTTATGACTCTTGACCAAATCATTTTCTTTCAAGTGTATTCATTAATATCACATATCTAATACCGGTAGGGTGAAAAATTAATTTATTGATTATACTCTAAAAGTTTACTAGATGTGAGCAAATATTAGAATTTTTACAATACCTGGAAACTAAATGGCTCAAAATAATGAGAGATTTTACAAACTCACTCTGGTTTCTCAAACTCATCACAGGGGCCTGATGCACGACATTACTTTTTAAAATCTTACTGTTTTTGATAAGGGGAACAAGGAACTTTTTAATTGCAAAGCATACATTAAAACAAAACTTGAGGAGCCAAACTTTGTATTACGGTGACCGAAGATGTGCAGTTTGAATAATAATCTTGAAATTCAGACGTACAAAGATTTTACACACTGATTTTCAACAGTAATTCCACAACCAATAAAGTTGAATCTTTTGAAAGACATGTAAAAGGTGTGAATCTGAAATTCACTTTCAAAGAAATTCACAATGAAATGCACTGTGTAAGTCCAGCATGTTGTCAGCTAAGAAATCAGCAAAAATGAACTATCTCATTACTGGCCATATAGATGAGAAAGGAAAATAAACTCATGTTTACAATGTGGATGTGAAAGAACAGTTTCTAGGTTCAGCTTCAATATTTATGTTTATGAATAATTGATATGTTCATATTGTCTAACAGCTATCTAGACGGATAAAGCAATGTATGCATCTATACATACTTATGCGTTCATACGCATCAGTATAAAACATTGATATTAGGTTTTTTCTAGACCAAATTCTAAAAAATGAGTTAAACAGTGAATCTCATAATTGTAGTAGGTCCCACCGAGATTTGAACTCGGATCGCTGGATTCAGAGTCCAGAGTGCTAACCATTACACCATGGAACCCTCTCACACAAGAGTGACTTTTCCATTGAGACAAAAGAGAGCGCATCAGTGATGGCCTTCTCTTATATTGATACAAAGATATCTCATTTGAATGGTCATAGTGGATAGAGCTTTAATGTGATTTGATTCTTTTCGCTATATTCTCTATAAAAGTGTTAAATATTCAAATGTTTATCAGAATATAAAAGTTATATCACAATGTTCATCTTTGCCTGTAGCATAATTAAACAGTCTACATTTCCAGACTACTGAAGCAATGTCTCTGTCTCCTGCATGGGTGGCTCCATAGAGCAATGGTTGGCAATTTGGACTTTGCATCCAATGATCCGATTTGAGACCTTGGAGGGACTTTTTTTATTACTCTTGAGCTTTTCCATTTCTTCATCTTTGTTCATTGATAGCTCAAATCCAACACCAGTAGGTTGAAAGAGTCAATTATTGAATGCTTTCAAAATGTCCATCAGCTTGAACAAGTTACATCAATACAAACTTTACAATACTTTGACATCAAATTTCTTCACAAAGTAGTTAGCCATTATAAAATCATATCCTGATTTTCTCAAACGCATTTCAGACGGGTGATTCACAGCATCACTTTTTTAAGCTTTCCTGCTATTGATAAGGCGAAAATAGCACATTTTGAATGAGAAGTTTTCTTCAATCAAACATAGAGGAACCCAAATGATGATCTCATTCAGCTAGTAAAAATGTTGTTTTATATTAGTATGGAAATCGTGAAAAGAAAATGTTTTTCATGCTGATTTACAACAGTTGCTCTCCAATCGTAAAATATAAGCTTTTGGTCGGAGGCATCACAGGTACTGATCAAATTCTCATTTTTGAACTTTATTCACAAATCATATGATATGCTTTGTATACATCAACTGTATTGTTGGATCAATACTGAGTAAAAAGTGACTATCTCAATTTCAGGACATATAAAAGAGAAAGAAGTAGAAACTCATGTTTCAAATGCTGAGAGGCAACAACTGTTCATGATTTTCACCTCCACTAATTATATTTATTTTTATAATCTATATGTTTATATTTTCCTATAAATATACAGAGACATATAGCTATATATACAGAGATACATATGTACAGGTTGATTTTTACATGTTTATAAGTAAATGTGATGTTGTTCCAAATAAAACTTCTAAGAACTGAATGGAAAAGAAAATTGTAAAGTTCAGATAAGTCCCACTGAAATTTGTACTCAGATCCCTGTTTTCAGAGTCCAGAGTGCTAACCATGACACCATCCACCCTCCCCTACCAGGGTGAGCTTTCCATTTTGACAGAAGAGATTTGCCTCAGGGGGCAACTTATCTTTTATTGAAAAATATTATCTCACATAAAAACCACTGTTCAACAGAGTTATAACGTTATTTGAGTCTTTTGGGCAACATCCTTCCCCAACATAGTTCAATATGCAAAAGTTTACCAGAATAGGAAAGCAATCCAATTCAGTTTCTCTTTGACAGTAGAATATTAAAAACTTTGACATTTCCACATTGCTGCAGCAGTTTGCACTCCTTTCACATGGGAGGTTCCATGGTGTAATGGTTAGCACTTTGGACTTTGAATCCAATGATCAGAGTTCAAATCTCGGTGGGACCATTTTATGACTCTTGACCAAATCATTTTCTTTTAAGTGTATTCATTAATATCACATATCTAATACCGGTAGGGTGAAAAATTAAATTATTGATTATACTCTAAAAGTTTACTAGATGTGAGCAAATAATAGAATTTTTACAATACCTGGAAACTAAATGGCTCAAAATAATGAGAGATTTTACAAACTCACTCTGGTTTCTCAAACTCATCACAGGGGCCTGATGCACGACATTACTTTTTAAAATCTTACTGTTTTTGATAAGGGGAACAAGGAACTTTTTAATTGCAAAGCATTCATTAAAACAAAACTTGAGGAGCCAAACTTTGTATTACGGTGACCGAAGATGTGCAGTTTGAATAATAATCTTGAAATTCAGACGTACAAAGATTTTACACACTGATTTTCAACAGTAATCCCACAACCAATAAAGTTGAATCTTTTGAAAGACATGTCAAAGGTGTGAATCTGAAATTCACTTTCAAAGAAATTCACAATGAAATGCACTGTGTAAGTCCAGCATGTTGTCAGCTAAGAAATCAGCAAAAATGAACTATCTCATTACTGGCCATATAGATGAGAAAGGAAAATAAACTCATGTTTACAATGTGGATGTGAAAGAACAGTTTCTAGGTTCAGCTTCAATATTTATGTTTATGAATAATTGATATGTTCATATTGTCTAACAGCTATCTAGACGGATAAAGCTATGTATGCATCTATACATACTTATGCGTTCATACGCATCAGTATAAAACATTGATATTAGGTTTTTTCTAGACCAAATTCTAAAAAATGAGTTAAACAGTGAATCTCATAATTGTAGTAGGTCCCACCGAGATTTGAACTCGGATCGCTGGATTCAGAGTCCAGAGTGCTAACCATTACACCATGGAACCCTCTCACACAAGAGTGACTTTTCCATTGAGACAAAAGAGAGCGCATCAGTGATGGCCTTCTCTTATATTGATACAAAGATATCTCATTTGAATGGTCATAGTGGATAGAGCTTTAATGTGATTTGATTCTTTTCGCTATATTCTCTATAAAAGTGTTAAATATTCAAATGTTTATCAGAATATAAAAGTTATATCACAATGTTCATCTTTGCCTGTAGCATAATTAAACAGTCTACATTTCCAGACTACTGAAGCAATGTCTCTGTCTCCTGCATGGGTGGCTCCATAGAGCAATGGTTGGCAATTTGGACTTTGCATCCAATGATCCGATTTGAGACCTTGGAGGGAATTTTTTTATTACTCTTGAGCTTTTCCATTTCTTCATCTTTGTTCATTGATAGCTCAAATCCAACACCAGTAGGTTGAAAGAGTCAATTATTGAATGCTTTCAAAATGTCCATCAGCTTGAACAAGTTACATCAATACAAACTTTACAATACTTTGACATCAAATTTCTTCACAAAGTAGTTAGCCATTATAAAATCATATCCTGATTTTCTCAAACGCATTTCAGACGGGTGATTCACAGCATCACTTTTTTAAGCTTTCCTGCTATTGATAAGGCGAAAATAGCACATTTTGAATGAGAAGTTTTCTTCAATCAAACATAGAGGAACCCAAATGATGATCTCATTCAGCTAGTAAAAATGTTGTTTTATATTAGTATGGAAATCGTGAAAAGAAAATGTTTTTCATGCTGATTTACAACAGTTGCTCTCCAATCGTAAAATATAAGCTTTTGGTCGGAGGCATCACAGGTACTGATCAAATTCTCATTTTTGAACTTTATTCACAAATCATATGATATGCTTTGTATACATCAACTGTATTGTTGGATCAATACTGAGTAAAAAGTGACTATCTCAATTTCAGGACATATAAAAGAGAAAGAAGTAGAAACTCATGTTTCAAATGCTGAGAGGCAACAACTGTTCATGATTTTCACCTCCACTAATTATATTTATTTTTATAATCTATATGTTTATATTTTCCTATAAATATACAGAGACATATAGCTATATATACAGAGATACATATGTACAGGTTGATTTTTACATGTTTATAAGTAAATGTGATGTTGTTCCAAATAAAACTTCTAAGAACTGAATGGAAAAGAAAATTGTAAAGTTCAGATAAGTCTCACTGAAATTTGTACTCAGATCCCTGTTTTCAGAGTCCAGAGTGCTAACCATGACACCATCCACCCTCCCCTACCAGGGTGAGCTTTCCATTTTGACAGAAGAGATTTGCCTCAGGGGGCAACTTATCTTTTATTGAAAAATATTATCTCACATAAAAACCACTGTTCAACAGAGTTATAACGTTATTTGAGTCTTTTGGGCAACATCCTTCCCCAACATAGTTCAATATGCAAAAGTTTACCAGAATAGGAAAGCAATCCAATTCAGTTTCTCTTTGACAGTAGAATATTAAAAACTTTGACATTTCCACATTGCTGCAGCAGTTTGCACTCCTTTCACATGGGAGGTTCCATGGTGTAATGGTTAGCACTTTGGACTTTGAATCCAATGATCCGAGTTCAAATCTCGGTGGGACCATTTTATGACTCTTGACCAAATCATTTTCTTTCAAGTGTATTCATTAATATCACATATCTAATACCGGTAGGGTGAAAAATTAATTTATTGATTATACTCTAAAAGTTTACTAGATGTGAGCAAATAATAGAATTTTTACAATACCTGGAAACTAAATGGCTCAAAATAATGAGAGATTTTACAAACTCACTCTGGTTTCTCAAACTCATCACAGGGGCCTGATGCACGACATTACTTTTTAAAATCTTACTGTTTTTGATAAGGGGAACAAGGAACTTTTTAATTGCAAAGCATTCATTAAAACAAAACTTGAGGAGCCAAACTTTGTATTACGGTGACCGAAGATGTGCAGTTTGAATAATAATCTTGAAATTCAGACGTACAAAGATTTTACACACTGATTTTCAACAGTAATTCCACAACCAATAAAGTTGAATCTTTTGAAAGACATGTCAAAGGTGTGAATCTGAAATTCACTTTCAAAGAAATTCACAATGAAATGCACTGTGTAAGTCCAGCATGTTGTCAGCTAAGAAATCAGCAAAAATGAACTATCTCATTACTGGCCATATAGATGAGAAAGGAAAATAAACTCATGTTTACAATGTGGATGTGAAAGAACAGTTTCTAGGTTCAGCTTCAATATTTATGTTTATGAATAATTGATATGTTCATATTGTCTAACAGCTATCTAGACGGATAAAGCAATGTATGCATCTATACATACTTATGCGTTCATACGCATCAGTATAAAACATTGATATTAGGTTTTTTCTAGACCAAATTCTAAAAAATGAGTTAAACAGTGAATCTCATAATTGTAGTAGGTCCCACCGAGATTTGAACTCGGATCGCTGGATTCAGAGTCCAGAGTGCTAACCATTACACCATGGAACCCTCTCACACAAGAGTGACTTTTCCATTGAGACAAAAGAGAGCGCATCAGTGATGGCCTTCTCTTATATTGATACAAAGATATCTCATTTGAATGGTCATAGTGGATAGAGCTTTAATGTGATTTGATTCTTTTCGCTATATTCTCTATAAAAGTGTTAAATATTCAAATGTTTATCAGAATATAAAAGTTATATCACAATGTTCATCTTTGCCTGTAGCATAATTAAACAGTCTACATTTCCAGACTACTGAAGCAATGTCTCTGTCTCCTGCATGGGTGGCTCCATAGAGCAATGGTTGGCAATTTGGACTTTGCATCCAATGATCCGATTTGAGACCTTGGAGGGACTTTTTTTATTACTCTTGAGCTTTTCCATTTCTTCATCTTTGTTCATTGATAGCTCAAATCCAACACCAGTAGGTTGAAAGAGTCAATTATTGAATGCTTTCAAAATGTCCATCAGCTTGAACAAGTTACATCAATACAAACTTTACAATACTTTGACATCAAATTTCTTCACAAAGTAGTTAGCCATTATAAAATCATATCCTGATTTTCTCAAACGCATTTCAGACGGGTGATTCACAGCATCACTTTTTTAAGCTTTCCTGCTATTGATAAGGCGAAAATAGCACATTTTGAATGAGAAGTTTTCTTCAATCAAACATAGAGGAACCCAAATGATGATCTCATTCAGCTAGTAAAAATGTTGTTTTATATTAGTATGGAAATCGTGAAAAGAAAATGTTTTTCATGCTGATTTACAACAGTTGCTCTCCAATCGTAAAATATAAGCTTTTGGTCGGAGGCATCACAGGTACTGATCAAATTCTCATTTTTGAACTTTTTTCACAAATCATATGATATGCTTTGTATACATCAACTGTATTGTTGGATCAATACTGAGTAAAAAGTGACTATCTCAATTTCAGGACATATAAAAGAGAAAGAAGTAGAAACTCATGTTTCAAATGCTGAGAGGCAACAACTGTTCATGATTTTCACCTCCACTAATTATATTTATTTTTATAATCTATATGTTTATATTTTCCTATAAATATACAGAGACATATAGCTATATATACAGAGATACATATGTACAGGTTGATTTTTACATGTTTATAAGTAAATGTGATGTTGTTCCAAATAAAACTTCTAAGAACTGAATGGAAAAGAAAATTGTAAAGTTCAGATAAGTCCCACTGAAATTTGTACTCAGATCCCTGTTTTCAGAGTCCAGAGTGCTAACCATGACACCATCCACCCTCCCCTACCAGGGTGAGCTTTCCATTTTGACAGAAGAGATTTGCCTCAGGGGGCAACTTATCTTTTATTGAAAAATATTATCTCACATAAAAACCACTGTTCAACAGAGTTATAACGTTATTTGAGTCTTTTGGGCAACATCCTTCCCCAACATAGTTCAATATGCAAAAGTTTACCAGAATAGGAAAGCAATCCAATTCAGTTTCTCTTTGACAGTAGAATATTAAAAACTTTGACATTTCCACATTGCTGCAGCAGTTTGCACTCCTTTCACATGGGAGGTTCCATGGTGTAATGGTTAGCACTTTGGACTTTGAATCCAATGATCCGAGTTCAAATCTCGGTGGGACCATTTTATGACTCTTGACCAAATCATTTTCTTTCAAGTGTATTCATTAATATCACATATCTAATACCGGTAGGGTGAAAAATTAATTTATTGATTATACTCTAAAAGTTTACTAGATGTGAGCAAATATTAGAATTTTTACAATACCTGGAAACTAAATGGCTCAAAATAATGAGAGATTTTACAAACTCACTCTGGTTTCTCAAACTCATCACAGGGGCCTGATGCACGACATTACTTTTTAAAATCTTACTGTTTTTGATAAGGGGAACAAGGAACTTTTTAATTGCAAAGCATACATTAAAACAAAACTTGAGGAGCCAAACTTTGTATTACGGTGACCGAAGATGTGCAGTTTGAATAATAATCTTGAAATTCAGACGTACAAAGATTTTACACACTGATTTTCAACAGTAATTCCACAACCAATAAAGTTGAATCTTTTGAAAGACATGTAAAAGGTGTGAATCTGAAATTCACTTTCAAAGAAATTCACAATGAAATGCACTGTGTAAGTCCAGCATGTTGTCAGCTAAGAAATCAGCAAAAATGAACTATCTCATTACTGGCCATATAGATGAGAAAGGAAAATAAACTCATGTTTACAATGTGGATGTGAAAGAACAGTTTCTAGGTTCAGCTTCAATATTTATGTTTATGAATAATTGATATGTTCATATTGTCTAACAGCTATCTAGACGGATAAAGCAATGTATGCATCTATACATACTTATGCGTTCATACGCATCAGTATAAAACATTGATATTAGGTTTTTTCTAGACCAAATTCTAAAAAATGAGTTAAACAGTGAATCTCATAATTGTAGTAGGTCCCACCGAGATTTGAACTCGGATCGCTGGATTCAGAGTCCAGAGTGCTAACCATTACACCATGGAACCCTCTCACACAAGAGTGACTTTTCCATTGAGACAAAAGAGAGCGCATCAGTGATGGCCTTCTCTTATATTGATACAAAGATATCTCATTTGAATGGTCATAGTGGATAGAGCTTTAATGTGATTTGATTCTTTTCGCTATATTCTCTATAAAAGTGTTAAATATTCAAATGTTTATCAGAATATAAAAGTTATATCACAATGTTCATCTTTGCCTGTAGCATAATTAAACAGTCTACATTTCCAGACTACTGAAGCAATGTCTCTGTCTCCTGCATGGGTGGCTCCATAGAGCAATGGTTGGCAATTTGGACTTTGCATCCAATGATCCGATTTGAGACCTTGGAGGGACTTTTTTTATTACTCTTGAGCTTTTCCATTTCTTCATCTTTGTTCATTGATAGCTCAAATCCAACACCAGTAGGTTGAAAGAGTCAATTATTGAATGCTTTCAAAATGTCCATCAGCTTGAACAAGTTACATCAATACAAACTTTACAATACTTTGACATCAAATTTCTTCACAAAGTAGTTAGCCATTATAAAATCATATCCTGATTTTCTCAAACGCATTTCAGACGGGTGATTCACAGCATCACTTTTTTAAGCTTTCCTGCTATTGATAAGGCGAAAATAGCACATTTTGAATGAGAAGTTTTCTTCAATCAAACATAGAGGAACCCAAATGATGATCTCATTCAGCTAGTAAAAATGTTGTTTTATATTAGTATGGAAATCGTGAAAAGAAAATGTTTTTCATGCTGATTTACAACAGTTGCTCTCCAATCGTAAAATATAAGCTTTTGGTCGGAGGCATCACAGGTACTGATCAAATTCTCATTTTTGAACTTTATTCACAAATCATATGATATGCTTTGTATACATCAACTGTATTGTTGGATCAATACTGAGTAAAAAGTGACTATCTCAATTTCAGGACATATAAAAGAGAAAGAAGTAGAAACTCATGTTTCAAATGCTGAGAGGCAACAACTGTTCATGATTTTCACCTCCACTAATTATATTTATTTTTATAATCTATATGTTTATATTTTCCTATAAATATACAGAGACATATAGCTATATATACAGAGATACATATGTACAGGTTGATTTTTACATGTTTATAAGTAAATGTGATGTTGTTCCAAATAAAACTTCTAAGAACTGAATGGAAAAGAAAATTGTAAAGTTCAGATAAGTCCCACTGAAATTTGTACTCAGATCCCTGTTTTCAGAGTCCAGAGTGCTAACCATGACACCATCCACCCTCCCCTACCAGGGTGAGCTTTCCATTTTGACAGAAGAGATTTGCCTCAGGGGGCAACTTATCTTTTATTGAAAAATATTATCTCACATAAAAACCACTGTTCAACAGAGTTATAACGTTATTTGAGTCTTTTGGGCAACATCCTTCCCCAACATAGTTCAATATGCAAAAGTTTACCAGAATAGGAAAGCAATCCAATTCAGTTTCTCTTTGACAGTAGAATATTAAAAACTTTGACATTTCCACATTGCTGCAGCAGTTTGCACTCCTTTCACATGGGAGGTTCCATGGTGTAATGGTTAGCACTTTGGACTTTGAATCCAATGATCAGAGTTCAAATCTCGGTGGGACCATTTTATGACTCTTGACCAAATCATTTTCTTTTAAGTGTATTCATTAATATCACATATCTAATACCGGTAGGGTGAAAAATTAAATTATTGATTATACTCTAAAAGTTTACTAGATGTGAGCAAATAATAGAATTTTTACAATACCTGGAAACTAAATGGCTCAAAATAATGAGAGATTTTACAAACTCACTCTGGTTTCTCAAACTCATCACAGGGGCCTGATGCACGACATTACTTTTTAAAATCTTACTGTTTTTGATAAGGGGAACAAGGAACTTTTTAATTGCAAAGCATTCATTAAAACAAAACTTGAGGAGCCAAACTTTGTATTACGGTGACCGAAGATGTGCAGTTTGAATAATAATCTTGAAATTCAGACGTACAAAGATTTTACACACTGATTTTCAACAGTAATCCCACAACCAATAAAGTTGAATCTTTTGAAAGACATGTCAAAGGTGTGAATCTGAAATTCACTTTCAAAGAAATTCACAATGAAATGCACTGTGTAAGTCCAGCATGTTGTCAGCTAAGAAATCAGCAAAAATGAACTATCTCATTACTGGCCATATAGATGAGAAAGGAAAATAAACTCATGTTTACAATGTGGATGTGAAAGAACAGTTTCTAGGTTCAGCTTCAATATTTATGTTTATGAATAATTGATATGTTCATATTGTCTAACAGCTATCTAGACGGATAAAGCTATGTATGCATCTATACATACTTATGCGTTCATACGCATCAGTATAAAACATTGATATTAGGTTTTTTCTAGACCAAATTCTAAAAAATGAGTTAAACAGTGAATCTCATAATTGTAGTAGGTCCCACCGAGATTTGAACTCGGATCGCTGGATTCAGAGTGCTAACCATTACACCATGGAACCCTCTCACACAAGAGTGACTTTTCCATTGAGACAAAAGAGAGCGCATCAGTGATGGCCTTCTCTTATATTGATACAAAGATATCTCATTTGAATGGTCATAGTGGATAGAGCTTTAATGTGATTTGATTCTTTTCGCTATATTCTCTATAAAAGTGTTAAATATTCAAATGTTTATCAGAATATAAAAGTTATATCACAATGTTCATCTTTGCCTGTAGCATAATTAAACAGTCTACATTTCCAGACTACTGAAGCAATGTCTCTGTCTCCTGCATGGGTGGCTCCATAGAGCAATGGTTGGCAATTTGGACTTTGCATCCAATGATCCGATTTGAGACCTTGGAGGGAATTTTTTTATTACTCTTGAGCTTTTCCATTTCTTCATCTTTGTTCATTGATAGCTCAAATCCAACACCAGTAGGTTGAAAGAGTCAATTATTGAATGCTTTCAAAATGTCCATCAGCTTGAACAAGTTACATCAATACAAACTTTACAATACTTTGACATCAAATTTCTTCACAAAGTAGTTAGCCATTATAAAATCATATCCTGATTTTCTCAAACGCATTTCAGACGGGTGATTCACAGCATCACTTTTTTAAGCTTTCCTGCTATTGATAAGGCGAAAATAGCACATTTTGAATGAGAAGTTTTCTTCAATCAAACATAGAGGAACCCAAATGATGATCTCATTCAGCTAGTAAAAATGTTGTTTTATATTAGTATGGAAATCGTGAAAAGAAAATGTTTTTCATGCTGATTTACAACAGTTGCTCTCCAATCGTAAAATATAAGCTTTTGGTCGGAGGCATCACAGGTACTGATCAAATTCTCATTTTTGAACTTTATTCACAAATCATATGATATGCTTTGTATACATCAACTGTATTGTTGGATCAATACTGAGTAAAAAGTGACTATCTCAATTTCAGGACATATAAAAGAGAAAGAAGTAGAAACTCATGTTTCAAATGCTGAGAGGCAACAACTGTTCATGATTTTCACCTCCACTAATTATATTTATTTTTATAATCTATATGTTTATATTTTCCTATAAATATACAGAGACATATAGCTATATATACAGAGATACATATGTACAGGTTGATTTTTACATGTTTATAAGTAAATGTGATGTTGTTCCAAATAAAACTTCTAAGAACTGAATGGAAAAGAAAATTGTAAAGTTCAGATAAGTCTCACTGAAATTTGTACTCAGATCCCTGTTTTCAGAGTCCAGAGTGCTAACCATGACACCATCCACCCTCCCCTACCAGGGTGAGCTTTCCATTTTGACAGAAGAGATTTGCCTCAGGGGGCAACTTATCTTTTATTGAAAAATATTATCTCACATAAAAACCACTGTTCAACAGAGTTATAACGTTATTTGAGTCTTTTGGGCAACATCCTTCCCCAACATAGTTCAATATGCAAAAGTTTACCAGAATAGGAAAGCAATCCAATTCAGTTTCTCTTTGACAGTAGAATATTAAAAACTTTGACATTTCCACATTGCTGCAGCAGTTTGCACTCCTTTCACATGGGAGGTTCCATGGTGTAATGGTTAGCACTTTGGACTTTGAATCCAATGATCCGAGTTCAAATCTCGGTGGGACCATTTTATGACTCTTGACCAAATCATTTTCTTTCAAGTGTATTCATTAATATCACATATCTAATACCGGTAGGGTGAAAAATTAATTTATTGATTATACTCTAAAAGTTTACTAGATGTGAGCAAATAATAGAATTTTTACAATACCTGGAAACTAAATGGCTCAAAATAATGAGAGATTTTACAAACTCACTCTGGTTTCTCAAACTCATCACAGGGGCCTGATGCACGACATTACTTTTTAAAATCTTACTGTTTTTGATAAGGGGAACAAGGAACTTTTTAATTGCAAAGCATTCATTAAAACAAAACTTGAGGAGCCAAACTTTGTATTACGGTGACCGAAGATGTGCAGTTTGAATAATAATCTTGAAATTCAGACGTACAAAGATTTTACACACTGATTTTCAACAGTAATTCCACAACCAATAAAGTTGAATCTTTTGAAAGACATGTCAAAGGTGTGAATCTGAAATTCACTTTCAAAGAAATTCACAATGAAATGCACTGTGTAAGTCCAGCATGTTGTCAGCTAAGAAATCAGCAAAAATGAACTATCTCATTACTGGCCATATAGATGAGAAAGGAAAATAAACTCATGTTTACAATGTGGATGTGAAAGAACAGTTTCTAGGTTCAGCTTCAATATTTATGTTTATGAATAATTGATATGTTCATATTGTCTAACAGCTATCTAGACGGATAAAGCTATGTATGCATCTATACATACTTATGCGTTCATACGCATCAGTATAAAACATTGATATTAGGTTTTTTCTAGACCAAATTCTAAAAAATGAGTTAAACAGTGAATCTCATAATTGTAGTAGGTCCCACCGAGATTTGAACTCGGATCGCTGGATTCAGAGTCCAGAGTGCTAACCATTACACCATGGAACCCTCTCACACAAGAGTGACTTTTCCATTGAGACAAAAGAGAGCGCATCAGTGATGGCCTTCTCTTATATTGATACAAAGATATCTCATTTGAATGGTCTTAGTGGATAGAGCTTTAATGTGATTTGATTCTTTTCGCTATATTCTCTATAAAAGTGTTAAATATTCAAATGTTTATCAGAATATAAAAGTTATATCACAATGTTCATCTTTGCCTGTAGCATAATTAAACAGTCTACATTTCCAGACTACTGAAGCAATGTCTCTGTCTCCTGCATGGGTGGCTCCATAGAGCAATGGTTGGCAATTTGGACTTTGCATCCAATGATCCGATTTGAGACCTTGGAGGGAATTTTTTTATTACTCTTGAGCTTTTCCATTTCTTCATCTTTGTTCATTGATAGCTCAAATCCAACACCAGTAGGTTGAAAGAGTCAATTATTGAATGCTTTCAAAATGTCCATCAGCTTGAACAAGTTACATCAATACAAACTTTACAATACTTTGACATCAAATTTCTTCACAAAGTAGTTAGCCATTATAAAATCATATCCTGATTTTCTCAAACGCATTTCAGACGGGTGATTCACAGCATCACTTTTTTAAGCTTTCCTGCTATTGATAAGGCGAAAATAGCACATTTTGAATGAGAAGTTTTCTTCAATCAAACATAGAGGAACCCAAATGATGATCTCATTCAGCTAGTAAAAATGTTGTTTTATATTAGTATGGAAATCGTGAAAAGAAAATGTTTTTCATGCTGATTTACAACAGTTGCTCTCCAATCGTAAAATATAAGCTTTTGGTCGGAGGCATCACAGGTACTGATCAAATTCTCATTTTTGAACTTTATTCACAAATCATATGATATGCTTTGTATACATCAACTGTATTGTTGGATCAATACTGAGTAAAAAGTGACTATCTCAATTTCAGGACATATAAAAGAGAAAGAAGTAGAAACTCATGTTTCAAATGCTGAGAGGCAACAACTGTTCATGATTTTCACCTCCACTAATTATATTTATTTTTATAATCTATATGTTTATATTTTCCTATAAATATACAGAGACATATAGCTATATATACAGAGATACATATGTACAGGTTGATTTTTACATGTTTATAAGTAAATGTGATGTTGTTCCAAATAAAACTTCTAAGAACTGAATGGAAAAGAAAATTGTAAAGTTCAGATAAGTCCCACTGAAATTTGTACTCAGATCCCTGTTTTCAGAGTCCAGAGTGCTAACCATGACACCATCCACCCTCCCCTACCAGGGTGAGCTTTCCATTTTGACAGAAGAGATTTGCCTCAGGGGGCAACTTATCTTTTATTGAAAAATATTATCTCACATAAAAACCACTGTTCAACAGAGTTATAACGTTATTTGAGTCTTTTGGGCAACATCCTTCCCCAACATAGTTCAATATGCAAAAGTTTACCAGAATAGGAAAGCAATCCAATTCAGTTTCTCTTTGACAGTAGAATATTAAAAACTTTGACATTTCCACATTGCTGCAGCAGTTTGCACTCCTTTCACATGGGAGGTTCCATGGTGTAATGGTTAGCACTTTGGACTTTGAATCCAATGATCCGAGTTCAAATCTCGGTGGGACCATTTTATGACTCTTGACCAAATCATTTTCTTTCAAGTGTATTCATTAATATCACATATCTAATACCAGTAGGGTGAAAAATTAATTTATTGATTATACTCTAAAAGTTTACTAGATGTGAGCAAATAATAGAATTTTTACAATACCTGGAAACTAAATGGCTCAAAATAATGAGAGATTTTACAAACTCACTCTGGTTTCTCAAACTCATCACAGGGGCCTGATGCACGACATTACTTTTTAAAATCTTACTGTTTTTGATAAGGGGAACAAGGAACTTTTTAATTGCAAAGCATTCATTAAAACAAAACTTGAGGAGCCAAACTTTGTATTACGGTGACCGAAGATGTGCAGTTTGAATAATAATCTTGAAATTCAGACGTACAAAGATTTTACACACTGATTTTCAACAGTAATTCCACAACCAATAAAGTTGAATCTTTTGAAAGACATGTCAAAGGTGTGAATCTGAAATTCACTTTCAAAGAAATTCACAATGAAATGCACTGTGTAAGTCCAGCATGTTGTCAGCTAAGAAATCAGCAAAAATGAACTATCTCATTACTGGCCATATAGATGAGAAAGGAAAATAAACTCATGTTTACAATGTGGATGTGAAAGAACAGTTTCTAGGTTCAGCTTCAATATTTATGTTTATGAATAATTGATATGTTCATATTGTCTAACAGCTATCTAGACGGATAAAGCTATGTATGCATCTATACATACTTATGCGTTCATACGCATCAGTATAAAACATTGATATTAGGTTTTTTCTAGACCAAATTCTAAAAAATGAGTTAAACAGTGAATCTCATAATTGTAGTAGGTCCCACCGAGATTTGAACTCGGATCGCTGGATTCAGAGTCCAGAGTGCTAACCATTACACCATGGAACCCTCTCACACAAGAGTGACTTTTCCATTGAGACAAAAGAGAGCGCATCAGTGATGGCCTTCTCTTATATTGATACAAAGATATCTCATTTGAATGGTCATAGTGGATAGAGCTTTAATGTGATTTGATTCTTTTCGCTATATTCTCTATAAAAGTGTTAAATATTCAAATGTTTATCAGAATATAAAAGTTATATCACAATGTTCATCTTTGCCTGTAGCATAATTAAACAGTCTACATTTCCAGACTACTGAAGCAATGTCTCTGTCTCCTGCATGGGTGGCTCCATAGAGCAATGGTTGGCAATTTGGACTTTGCATCCAATGATCCGATTTGAGACCTTGGAGGGAATTTTTTTATTACTCTTGAGCTTTTCCATTTCTTCATCTTTGTTCATTGATAGCTCAAATCCAACACCAGTAGGTTGAAAGAGTCAATTATTGAATGCTTTCAAAATGTCCATCAGCTTGAACAAGTTACATCAATACAAACTTTACAATACTTTGACATCAAATTTCTTCACAAAGTAGTTAGCCATTATAAAATCATATCCTGATTTTCTCAAACGCATTTCAGACGGGTGATTCACAGCATCACTTTTTTAAGCTTTCCTGCTATTGATAAGGCGAAAATAGCACATTTTGAATGAGAAGTTTTCTTCAATCAAACATAGAGGAACCCAAATGATGATCTCATTCAGCTAGTAAAAATGTTGTTTTATATTAGTATGGAAATCGTGAAAAGAAAATGTTTTTCATGCTGATTTACAACAGTTGCTCTCCAATCGTAAAATATAAGCTTTTGGTCGGAGGCATCACAGGTACTGATCAAATTCTCATTTTTGAACTTTATTCACAAATCATATGATATGCTTTGTATACATCAACTGTATTGTTGGATCAATACTGAGTAAAAAGTGACTATCTCAATTTCAGGACATATAAAAGAGAAAGAAGTAGAAACTCATGTTTCAAATGCTGAGAGGCAACAACTGTTCATGATTTTCACCTCCACTAATTATATTTATTTTTATAATCTATATGTTTATATTTTCCTATAAATATACAGAGACATATAGCTATATATACAGAGATACATATGTACAGGTTGATTTTTACATGTTTATAAGTAAATGTGATGTTGTTCCAAATAAAACTTCTAAGAACTGAATGGAAAAGAAAATTGTAAAGTTCAGATAAGTCCCACTGAAATTTGTACTCAGATCCCTGTTTTCAGAGTCCAGAGTGCTAACCATGACACCATCCACCCTCCCCTACCAGGGTGAGCTTTCCATTTTGACAGAAGAGATTTGCCTCAGGGGGCAACTTATCTTTTATTGAAAAATATTATCTCACATAAAAACCACTGTTCAACAGAGTTATAACGTTATTTGAGTCTTTTGGGCAACATCCTTCCCCAACATAGTTCAATATGCAAAAGTTTACCAGAATAGGAAAGCAATCCAATTCAGTTTCTCTTTGACAGTAGAATATTAAAAACTTTGACATTTCCACATTGCTGCAGCAGTTTGCACTCCTTTCACATGGGAGGTTCCATGGTGTAATGGTTAGCACTTTGGACTTTGAATCCAATGATCAGAGTTCAAATCTCGGTGGGACCATTTTATGACTCTTGACCAAATCATTTTCTTTTAAGTGTATTCATTAATATCACATATCTAATACCGGTAGGGTGAAAAATTAAATTATTGATTATACTCTAAAAGTTTACTAGATGTGAGCAAATAATAGAATTTTTACAATACCTGGAAACTAAATGGCTCAAAATAATGAGAGATTTTACAAACTCACTCTGGTTTCTCAAACTCATCACAGGGGCCTGATGCACGACATTACTTTTTAAAATCTTACTGTTTTTGATAAGGGGAACAAGGAACTTTTTAATTGCAAAGCATTCATTAAAACAAAACTTGAGGAGCCAAACTTTGTATTACGGTAACCGAAGATGTGCAGTTTGAATAATAATCTTGAAATTCAGACGTACAAAGATTTTACACACTGATTTTCAACAGTAATCCCACAACCAATAAAGTTGAATCTTTTGAAAGACATGTCAAAGGTGTGAATCTGAAATTCACTTTCAAAGAAATTCACAATGAAATGCACTGTGTAAGTCCAGCATGTTGTCAGCTAAGAAATCAGCAAAAATGAACTATCTCATTACTGGCCATATAGATGAGAAAGGAAAATAAACTCATGTTTACAATGTGGATGTGAAAGAACAGTTTCTAGGTTCAGCTTCAATATTTATGTTTATGAATAATTGATATGTTCATATTGTCTAACAGCTATCTAGACGGATAAAGCTATGTATGCATCTATACATACTTATGCGTTCATACGCATCAGTATAAAACATTGATATTAGGTTTTTTCTAGACCAAATTCTAAAAAATGAGTTAAACAGTGAATCTCATAATTGTAGTAGGTCCCACCGAGATTTGAACTCGGATCGCTGGATTCAGAGTCCAGAGTGCTAACCATTACACCATGGAACCCTCTCACACAAGAGTGACTTTTCCATTGAGACAAAAGAGAGCGCATCAGTGATGGCCTTCTCTTATATTGATACAAAGATATCTCATTTGAATGGTCATAGTGGATAGAGCTTTAATGTGATTTGATTCTTTTCGCTATATTCTCTATAAAAGTGTTAAATATTCAAATGTTTATCAGAATATAAAAGTTATATCACAATGTTCATCTTTGCCTGTAGCATAATTAAACAGTCTACATTTCCAGACTACTGAAGCAATGTCTCTGTCTCCTGCATGGGTGGCTCCATAGAGCAATGGTTGGCAATTTGGACTTTGCATCCAATGATCCGATTTGAGACCTTGGAGGGAATTTTTTTATTACTCTTGAGCTTTTCCATTTCTTCATCTTTGTTCATTGATAGCTCAAATCCAACACCAGTAGGTTGAAAGAGTCAATTATTGAATGCTTTCAAAATGTCCATCAGCTTGAACAAGTTACATCAATACAAACTTTACAATACTTTGACATCAAATTTCTTCACAAAGTAGTTAGCCATTATAAAATCATATCCTGATTTTCTCAAACGCATTTCAGACGGGTGATTCACAGCATCACTTTTTTAAGCTTTCCTGCTATTGATAAGGCGAAAATAGCACATTTTGAATGAGAAGTTTTCTTCAATCAAACATAGAGGAACCCAAATGATGATCTCATTCAGCTAGTAAAAATGTTGTTTTATATTAGTATGGAAATCGTGAAAAGAAAATGTTTTTCATGCTGATTTACAACAGTTGCTCTCCAATCGTAAAATATAAGCTTTTGGTCGGAGGCATCACAGGTACTGATCAAATTCTCATTTTTGAACTTTATTCACAAATCATATGATATGCTTTGTATACATCAACTGTATTGTTGGATCAATACTGAGTAAAAAGTGACTCTTTCAATTTCAGGACATATAAAAGAGAAAGAAGTAGAAACTCATGTTTCAAATGCTGAGAGGCAACAACTGTTCATGATTTTCACCTCCACTAATTATATTTATTTTTATAATCTATATGTTTATATTTTCCTATAAATATACAGAGACATATAGCTATATATACAGAGATACATATGTACAGGTTGATTTTTACATGTTTATAAGTAAATGTGATGTTGTTCCAAATAAAACTTCTAAGAACTGAATGGAAAAGAAAATTGTAAAGTTCAGATAAGTCCCACTGAAATTTGTACTCAGATCCCTGTTTTCAGAGTCCAGAGTGCTAACCATGACACCATCCACCCTCCCCTACCAGGGTGAGCTTTCCATTTTGACAGAAGAGATTTGCCTCAGGGGGCAACTTATCTTTTATTGAAAAATATTATCTCACATAAAAACCACTGTTCAACAGAGTTATAACGTTATTTGAGTCTTTTGGGCAACATCCTTCCCCAACATAGTTCAATATGCAAAAGTTTACCAGAATAGGAAAGCAATCCAATTCAGTTTCTCTTTGACAGTAGAATATTAAAAACTTTGACATTTCCACATTGCTGCAGCAGTTTGCACTCCTTTCACATGGGAGGTTCCATGGTGTAATGGTTAGCACTTTGGACTTTGAATCCAATGATCAGAGTTCAAATCTCGGTGGGACCATTTTATGACTCTTGACCAAATCATTTTCTTTTAAGTGTATTCATTAATATCACATATCTAATACCGGTAGGGTGAAAAATTAAATTATTGATTATACTCTAAAAGTTTACTAGATGTGAGCAAATAATAGAATTTTTACAATACCTGGAAACTAAATGGCTCAAAATAATGAGAGATTTTACAAACTCACTCTGGTTTCTCAAACTCATCACAGGGGCCTGATGCACGACATTACTTTTTAAAATCTTACTGTTTTTGATAAGGGGAACAAGGAACTTTTTAATTGCAAAGCATTCATTAAAACAAAACTTGAGGAGCCAAACTTTGTATTACGGTGACCGAAGATGTGCAGTTTGAATAATAATCTTGAAATTCAGACGTACAAAGATTTTACACACTGATTTTCAACAGTAATCCCACAACCAATAAAGTTGAATCTTTTGAAAGACATGTCAAAGGTGTGAATCTGAAATTCACTTTCAAAGAAATTCACAATGAAATGCACTGTGTAAGTCCAGCATGTTGTCAGCTAAGAAATCAGCAAAAATGAACTATCTCATTACTGGCCATATAGATGAGAAAGGAAAATAAACTCATGTTTACAATGTGGATGTGAAAGAACAGTTTCTAGGTTCAGCTTCAATATTTATGTTTATGAATAATTGATATGTTCATATTGTCTAACAGCTATCTAGACGGATAAAGCTATGTATGCATCTATACATACTTATGCGTTCATACGCATCAGTATAAAACATTGATATTAGGTTTTTTCTAGACCAAATTCTAAAAAATGAGTTAAACAGTGAATCTCATAATTGTAGTAGGTCCCACCGAGATTTGAACTCGGATCGCTGGATTCAGAGTCCAGAGTGCTAACCATTACACCATGGAACCCTCTCACACAAGAGTGACTTTTCCATTGAGACAAAAGAGAGCGCATCAGTGATGGCCTTCTCTTATATTGATACAAAGATATCTCATTTGAATGGTCATAGTGGATAGAGCTTTAATGTGATTTGATTCTTTTCGCTATATTCTCTATAAAAGTGTTAAATATTCAAATGTTTATCAGAATATAAAAGTTATATCACAATGTTCATCTTTGCCTGTAGCATAATTAAACAGTCTACATTTCCAGACTACTGAAGCAATGTCTCTGTCTCCTGCATGGGTGGCTCCATAGAGCAATGGTTGGCAATTTGGACTTTGCATCCAATGATCCGATTTGAGACCTTGGAGGGAATTTTTTTATTACTCTTGAGCTTTTCCATTTCTTCATCTTTGTTCATTGATAGCTCAAATCCAACACCAGTAGGTTGAAAGAGTCAATTATTGAATGCTTTCAAAATGTCCATCAGCTTGAACAAGTTACATCAATACAAACTTTACAATACTTTGACATCAAATTTCTTCACAAAGTAGTTAGCCATTATAAAATCATATCCTGATTTTCTCAAACGCATTTCAGACGGGTGATTCACAGCATCACTTTTTTAAGCTTTCCTGCTATTGATAAGGCGAAAATAGCACATTTTGAATGAGAAGTTTTCTTCAATCAAACATAGAGGAACCCAAATGATGATCTCATTCAGCTAGTAAAAATGTTGTTTTATATTAGTATGGAAATCGTGAAAAGAAAATGTTTTTCATGCTGATTTACAACAGTTGCTCTCCAATCGTAAAATATAAGCTTTTGGTCGGAGGCATCACAGGTACTGATCAAATTCTCATTTTTGAACTTTATTCACAAATCATATGATATGCTTTGTATACATCAACTGTATTGTTGGATCAATACTGAGTAAAAAGTGACTATCTCAATTTCAGGACATATAAAAGAGAAAGAAGTAGAAACTCATGTTTCAAATGCTGAGAGGCAACAACTGTTCATGATTTTCACCTCCACTAATTATATTTATTTTTATAATCTATATGTTTATATTTTCCTATAAATATACAGAGACATATAGCTATATATACAGAGATACATATGTACAGGTTGATTTTTACATGTTTATAAGTAAATGTGATGTTGTTCCAAATAAAACTTCTAAGAACTGAATGGAAAAGAAAATTGTAAAGTTCAGATAAGTCTCACTGAAATTTGTACTCAGATCCCTGTTTTCAGAGTCCAGAGTGCTAACCATGACACCATCCACCCTCCCCTACCAGGGTGAGCTTTCCATTTTGACAGAAGAGATTTGCCTCAGGGGGCAACTTATCTTTTATTGAAAAATATTATCTCACATAAAAACCACTGTTCAACAGAGTTATAACGTTATTTGAGTCTTTTGGGCAACATCCTTCCCCAACATAGTTCAATATGCAAAAGTTTACCAGAATAGGAAAGCAATCCAATTCAGTTTCTCTTTGACAGTAGAATATTAAAAACTTTGACATTTCCACATTGCTGCAGCAGTTTGCACTCCTTTCACATGGGAGGTTCCATGGTGTAATGGTTAGCACTTTGGACTTTGAATCCAATGATCCGAGTTCAAATCTCGGTGGGACCATTTTATGACTCTTGACCAAATCATTTTCTTTCAAGTGTATTCATTAATATCACATATCTAATACCGGTAGGGTGAAAAATTAATTTATTGATTATACTCTAAAAGTTTACTAGATGTGAGCAAATAATAGAATTTTTACAATACCTGGAAACTAAATGGCTCAAAATAATGAGAGATTTTACAAACTCACTCTGGTTTCTCAAACTCATCACAGGGGCCTGATGCACGACATTACTTTTTAAAATCTTACTGTTTTTGATAAGGGGAACAAGGAACTTTTTAATTGCAAAGCATTCATTAAAACAAAACTTGAGGAGCCAAACTTTGTATTACGGTGACCGAAGATGTGCAGTTTGAATAATAATCTTGAAATTCAGACGTACAAAGATTTTACACACTGATTTTCAACAGTAATTCCACAACCAATAAAGTTGAATCTTTTGAAAGACATGTCAAAGGTGTGAATCTGAAATTCACTTTCAAAGAAATTCACAATGAAATGCACTGTGTAAGTCCAGCATGTTGTCAGCTAAGAAATCAGCAAAAATGAACTATCTCATTACTGGCCATATAGATGAGAAAGGAAAATAAACTCATGTTTACAATGTGGATGTGAAAGAACAGTTTCTAGGTTCAGCTTCAATATTTATGTTTATGAATAATTGATATGTTCATATTGTCTAACAGCTATCTAGACGGATAAAGCTATGTATGCATCTATACATACTTATGCGTTCATACGCATCAGTATAAAACATTGATATTAGGTTTTTTCTAGACCAAATTCTAAAAAATGAGTTAAACAGTGAATCTCATAATTGTAGTAGGTCCCACCGAGATTTGAACTCGGATCGCTGGATTCAGAGTCCAGAGTGCTAACCATTACACCATGGAACCCTCTCACACAAGAGTGACTTTTCCATTGAGACAAAAGAGAGCGCATCAGTGATGGCCTTCTCTTATATTGATACAAAGATATCTCATTTGAATGGTCTTAGTGGATAGAGCTTTAATGTGATTTGATTCTTTTCGCTATATTCTCTATAAAAGTGTTAAATATTCAAATGTTTATCAGAATATAAAAGTTATATCACAATGTTCATCTTTGCCTGTAGCATAATTAAACAGTCTACATTTCCAGACTACTGAAGCAATGTCTCTGTCTCCTGCATGGGTGGCTCCATAGAGCAATGGTTGGCAATTTGGACTTTGCATCCAATGATCCGATTTGAGACCTTGGAGGGAATTTTTTTATTACTCTTGAGCTTTTCCATTTCTTCATCTTTGTTCATTGATAGCTCAAATCCAACACCAGTAGGTTGAAAGAGTCAATTATTGAATGCTTTCAAAATGTCCATCAGCTTGAACAAGTTACATCAATACAAACTTTACAATACTTTGACATCAAATTTCTTCACAAAGTAGTTAGCCATTATAAAATCATATCCTGATTTTCTCAAACGCATTTCAGACGGGTGATTCACAGCATCACTTTTTTAAGCTTTCCTGCTATTGATAAGGCGAAAATAGCACATTTTGAATGAGAAGTTTTCTTCAATCAAACATAGAGGAACCCAAATGATGATCTCATTCAGCTAGTAAAAATGTTGTTTTATATTAGTATGGAAATCGTGAAAAGAAAATGTTTTTCATGCTGATTTACAACAGTTGCTCTCCAATCGTAAAATATAAGCTTTTGGTCGGAGGCATCACAGGTACTGATCAAATTCTCATTTTTGAACTTTATTCACAAATCATATGATATGCTTTGTATACATCAACTGTATTGTTGGATCAATACTGAGTAAAAAGTGACTATCTCAATTTCAGGACATATAAAAGAGAAAGAAGTAGAAACTCATGTTTCAAATGCTGAGAGGCAACAACTGTTCATGATTTTCACCTCCACTAATTATATTTATTTTTATAATCTATATGTTTATATTTTCCTATAAATATACAGAGACATATAGCTATATATACAGAGATACATATGTACAGGTTGATTTTTACATGTTTATAAGTAAATGTGATGTTGTTCCAAATAAAACTTCTAAGAACTGAATGGAAAAGAAAATTGTAAAGTTCAGATAAGTCCCACTGAAATTTGTACTCAGATCCCTGTTTTCAGAGTCCAGAGTGCTAACCATGACACCATCCACCCTCCCCTACCAGGGTGAGCTTTCCATTTTGACAGAAGAGATTTGCCTCAGGGGGCAACTTATCTTTTATTGAAAAATATTATCTCACATAAAAACCACTGTTCAACAGAGTTATAACGTTATTTGAGTCTTTTGGGCAACATCCTTCCCCAACATAGTTCAATATGCAAAAGTTTACCAGAATAGGAAAGCAATCCAATTCAGTTTCTCTTTGACAGTAGAATATTAAAAACTTTGACATTTCCACATTGCTGCAGCAGTTTGCACTCCTTTCACATGGGAGGTTCCATGGTGTAATGGTTAGCACTTTGGACTTTGAATCCAATGATCCGAGTTCAAATCTCGGTGGGACCATTTTATGACTCTTGACCAAATCATTTTCTTTCAAGTGTATTCATTAATATCACATATCTAATACCGGTAGGGTGAAAAATTAATTTATTGATTATACTCTAAAAGTTTACTAGATGTGAGCAAATAATAGAATTTTTACAATACCTGGAAACTAAATGGCTCAAAATAATGAGAGATTTTACAAACTCACTCTGGTTTCTCAAACTCATCACAGGGGCCTGATGCACGACATTACTTTTTAAAATCTTACTGTTTTTGATAAGGGGAACAAGGAACTTTTTAATTGCAAAGCATTCATTAAAACAAAACTTGAGGAGCCAAACTTTGTATTACGGTGACCGAAGATGTGCAGTTTGAATAATAATCTTGAAATTCAGACGTACAAAGATTTTACACACTGATTTTCAACAGTAATTCCACAACCAATAAAGTTGAATCTTTTGAAAGACATGTCAAAGGTGTGAATCTGAAATTCACTTTCAAAGAAATTCACAATGAAATGCACTGTGTAAGTCCAGCATGTTGTCAGCTAAGAAATCAGCAAAAATGAACTATCTCATTACTGGCCATATAGATGAGAAAGGAAAATAAACTCATGTTTACAATGTGGATGTGAAAGAACAGTTTCTAGGTTCAGCTTCAATATTTATGTTTATGAATAATTGATATGTTCATATTGTCTAACAGCTATCTAGACGGATAAAGCTATGTATGCATCTATACATACTTATGCGTTCATACGCATCAGTATAAAACATTGATATTAGGTTTTTTCTAGACCAAATTCTAAAAAATGAGTTAAACAGTGAATCTCATAATTGTAGTAGGTCCCACCGAGATTTGAACTCGGATCGCTGGATTCAGAGTCCAGAGTGCTAACCATTACACCATGGAACCCTCTCACACAAGAGTGACTTTTCCATTGAGACAAAAGAGAGCGCATCAGTGATGGCCTTCTCTTATATTGATACAAAGATATCTCATTTGAATGGTCATAGTGGATAGAGCTTTAATGTGATTTGATTCTTTTCGCTATATTCTCTATAAAAGTGTTAAATATTCAAATGTTTATCAGAATATAAAAGTTATATCACAATGTTCATCTTTGCCTGTAGCATAATTAAACAGTCTACATTTCCAGACTACTGAAGCAATGTCTCTGTCTCCTGCATGGGTGGCTCCATAGAGCAATGGTTGGCAATTTGGACTTTGCATCCAATGATCCGATTTGAGACCTTGGAGGGACTTTTTTTATTACTCTTGAGCTTTTCCATTTCTTCATCTTTGTTCATTGATAGCTCAAATCCAACACCAGTAGGTTGAAAGAGTCAATTATTGAATGCTTTCAAAATGTCCATCAGCTTGAACAAGTTACATCAATACAAACTTTACAATACTTTGACATCAAATTTCTTCACAAAGTAGTTAGCCATTATAAAATCATATCCTGATTTTCTCAAACGCATTTCAGACGGGTGATTCACAGCATCACTTTTTTAAGCTTTCCTGCTATTGATAAGGCGAAAATAGCACATTTTGAATGAGAAGTTTTCTTCAATCAAACATAGAGGAACCCAAATGATGATCTCATTCAGCTAGTAAAAATGTTGTTTTATATTAGTATGGAAATCGTGAAAAGAAAATGTTTTTCATGCTGATTTACAACAGTTGCTCTCCAATCGTAAAATATAAGCTTTTGGTCGGAGGCATCACAGGTACTGATCAAATTCTCATTTTTGAACTTTATTCACAAATCATATGATATGCTTTGTATACATCAACTGTATTGTTGGATCAATACTGAGTAAAAAGTGACTATCTCAATTTCAGGACATATAAAAGAGAAAGAAGTAGAAACTCATGTTTCAAATGCTGAGAGGCAACAACTGTTCATGATTTTCACCTCCACTAATTATATTTATTTTTATAATCTATATGTTTATATTTTCCTATAAATATACAGAGACATATAGCTATATATACAGAGATACATATGTACAGGTTGATTTTTACATGTTTATAAGTAAATGTGATGTTGTTCCAAATAAAACTTCTAAGAACTGAATGGAAAAGAAAATTGTAAAGTTCAGATAAGTCCCACTGAAATTTGTACTCAGATCCCTGTTTTCAGAGTCCAGAGTGCTAACCATGACACCATCCACCCTCCCCTACCAGGGTGAGCTTTCCATTTTGACAGAAGAGATTTGCCTCAGGGGGCAACTTATCTTTTATTGAAAAATATTATCTCACATAAAAACCACTGTTCAACAGAGTTATAACGTTATTTGAGTCTTTTGGGCAACATCCTTCCCCAACATAGTTCAATATGCAAAAGTTTACCAGAATAGGAAAGCAATCCAATTCAGTTTCTCTTTGACAGTAGAATATTAAAAACTTTGACATTTCCACATTGCTGCAGCAGTTTGCACTCCTTTCACATGGGAGGTTCCATGGTGTAATGGTTAGCACTTTGGACTTTGAATCCAATGACCCGAGTTCAAATCTCGGTGGGACCATTTTATGACTCTTGACCAAATCATTTTCGTTCAAGTGTATTCATTAATATCACATATCTAATACCGGTAGGGTGAAAAATTAATTTATTGATTATACTCTAAAAGTTTACTAGATGTGAGCAAATAATAGATTTTTTACAATACCTGGAAACTAAATGGCTCAAAATAATGAGAGATTTTACAAACTCACTCTGGTTTCTCAAACTCATCACAGGGGCCTGATGCACGACATTACTTTTTAAAATCTTACTGTTTTTGATAAGGGGAACAAGGAACTTTTTAATTGCAAAGCATTCATTAAAACAAAACTTGAGGAGCCAAACTTTGTATTACGGTGACCGAAGATGTGCAGTTTGAATAATAATCTTGAAATTCAGACGTACAAAGATTTTACACACTGATTTTCAACAGTAATTCCACAACCAATAAAGTTGAATCTTTTGAAAGACATGTCAAAGGTGTGAATCTGAAATTCACTTTCAAAGAAATTCACAATGAAATGCACTGTGTAAGTCCAGCATGTTGTCAGCTAAGAAATCAGCAAAAATGAACTATCTCATTACTGGCCATATAGATGAGAAAGGAAAATAAACTCATGTTTACAATGTGGATGTGAAAGAACAGTTTCTAGGTTCAGCTTCAATATTTATGTTTATGAATAATTGATATGTTCATATTGTCTAACAGCTATCTAGACGGATAAAGCTATGTATGCATCTATACATACTTATGCGTTCATACGCATCAGTATAAAACATTGATATTAGGTTTTTTCTAGACCAAATTCTAAAAAATGAGTTAAACAGTGAATCTCATAATTGTAGTAGGTCCCACCGAGATTTGAACTCGGATCGCTGGATTCAGAGTCCAGAGTGCTAACCATTACACCATGGAACCCTCTCACACAAGAGTGACTTTTCCATTGAGACAAAAGAGAGCGCATCAGTGATGGCCTTCTCTTATATTGATACAAAGATATCTCATTTGAATGGTCATAGTGGATAGAGCTTTAATGTGATTTGATTCTTTTCGCTATATTCTCTATAAAAGTGTTAAATATTCAAATGTTTATCAGAATATAAAAGTTATATCACAATGTTCATCTTTGCCTGTAGCATAATTAAACAGTCTACATTTCCAGACTACTGAAGCAATGTCTCTGTCTCCTGCATGGGTGGCTCCATAGAGCAATGGTTGGCAATTTGGACTTTGCATCCAATGATCCGATTTGAGACCTTGGAGGGACTTTTTTTATTACTCTTGAGCTTTTCCATTTCTTCATCTTTGTTCATTGATAGCTCAAATCCAACACCAGTAGGTTGAAAGAGTCAATTATTGAATGCTTTCAAAATGTCCATCAGCTTGAACAAGTTACATCAATACAAACTTTACAATACTTTGACATCAAATTTCTTCACAAAGTAGTTAGCCATTATAAAATCATATCCTGATTTTCTCAAACGCATTTCAGACGGGTGATTCACAGCATCACTTTTTTAAGCTTTCCTGCTATTGATAAGGCGAAAATAGCACATTTTGAATGAGAAGTTTTCTTCAATCAAACATAGAGGAACCCAAATGATGATCTCATTCAGCTAGTAAAAATGTTGTTTTATATTAGTATGGAAATCGTGAAAAGAAAATGTTTTTCATGCTGATTTACAACAGTTGCTCTCCAATCGTAAAATATAAGCTTTTGGTCGGAGGCATCACAGGTACTGATCAAATTCTCATTTTTGAACTTTATTCACAAATCATATGATATGCTTTGTATACATCAACTGTATTGTTGGATCAATACTGAGTAAAAAGTGACTATCTCAATTTCAGGACATATAAAAGAGAAAGAAGTAGAAACTCATGTTTCAAATGCTGAGAGGCAACAACTGTTCATGATTTTCACCTCCACTAATTATATTTATTTTTATAATCTATATGTTTATATTTTCCTATAAATATACAGAGACATATAGCTATATATACAGAGATACATTTGTACAGGTTGATTTTTACATGTTTATAAGTAAATGTGATGTTGTTCCAAATAAAACTTCTAAGAACTGAATGGAAAAGAAAATTGTAAAGTTCAGATAAGTCCCACTGAAATTTGTACTCAGATCCCTGTTTTCAGAGTCCAGAGTGCTAACCATGACACCATCCACCCTCCCCTACCAGGGTGAGCTTTCCATTTTGACAGAAGAGATTTGCCTCAGGGGGCAACTTATCTTTTATTGAAAAATATTATCTCACATAAAAACCACTGTTCAACAGAGTTATAACGTTATTTGAGTCTTTTGGGCAACATCCTTCCCCAACATAGTTCAATATGCAAAAGTTTACCAGAATAGGAAAGCAATCCAATTCAGTTTCTCTTTGACAGTAGAATATTAAAAACTTTGACATTTCCACATTGCTGCAGCAGTTTGCACTCCTTTCACATGGGAGGTTCCATGGTGTAATGGTTAGCACTTTGGACTTTGAATCCAATGATCCGAGTTCAAATCTCGGTGGGACCATTTTATGACTCTTGACCAAATCATTTTCGTTCAAGTGTATTCATTAATATCACATATCTAATACCGGTAGGGTGAAACATTAATTTATTGATTATACTCTAAAAGTTTACTAGATGTGAGCAAATAATAGAATTTTTACAATACCTGGAAACTAAATGGCTCAAAATAATGAGAGATTTTACAAACTCACTCTGGTTTCTCAAACTCATCACAGGGGCCTGATGCACGACATTACTTTTTAAAATCTTACTGTTTTTGATAAGGGGAACAAGGAACTTTTTAATTGCAAAGCATTCATTAAAACAAAACTTGAGGAGCCAAACTTTGTATTACGGTGACCGAAGATGTGCAGTTTGAATAATAATCTTGAAATTCAGACGTACAAAGATTTTACACACTGATTTTCAACAGTAATTCCACAACCAATAAAGTTGAATCTTTTGAAAGACATGTCAAAGGTGTGAATCTGAAATTCACTTTCAAAGAAATTCACAATGAAATGCACTGTGTAAGTCCAGCATGTTGTCAGCTAAGAAATCAGCAAAAATGAACTATCTCATTACTGGCCATATAGATGAGAAAGGAAAATAAACTCATGTTTACAATGTGGATGTGAAAGAACAGTTTCTAGGTTCAGCTTCAATATTTATGTTTATGAATAATTGATATGTTCATATTGTCTAACAGCTATCTAGACGGATAAAGCTATGTATGCATCTATACATACTTATGCGTTCATACGCATCAGTATAAAACATTGATATTAGGTTTTTTCTAGACCAAATTCTAAAAAATGAGTTAAACAGTGAATCTCATAATTGTAGTAGGTCCCACCGAGATTTGAACTCGGATCGCTGGATTCAGAGTCCAGAGTGCTAACCATTACACCATGGAACCCTCTCACACAAGAGTGACTTTTCCATTGAGACAAAAGAGAGCGCATCAGTGATGGCCTTCTCTTATATTGATACAAAGATATCTCATTTGAATGGTCATAGTGGATAGAGCTTTAATGTGATTTGATTCTTTTCGCTATATTCTCTATAAAAGTGTTAAATATTCAAATGTTTATCAGAATATAAAAGTTATATCACAATGTTCATCTTTGCCTGTAGCATAATTAAACAGTCTACATTTCCAGACTACTGAAGCAATGTCTCTGTCTCCTGCATGGGTGGCTCCATAGAGCAATGGTTGGCAATTTGGACTTTGCATCCAATGATCCGATTTGAGACCTTGGAGGGACTTTTTTTATTACTCTTGAGCTTTTCCATTTCTTCATCTTTGTTCATTGATAGCTCAAATCCAACACCAGTAGGTTGAAAGAGTCAATTATTGAATGCTTTCAAAATGTCCATCAGCTTGAACAAGTTACATCAATACAAACTTTACAATACTTTGACATCAAATTTCTTCACAAAGTAGTTAGCCATTATAAAATCATATCCTGATTTTCTCAAACGCATTTCAGACGGGTGATTCACAGCATCACTTTTTTAAGCTTTCCTGCTATTGATAAGGCGAAAATAGCACATTTTGAATGAGAAGTTTTCTTCAATCAAACATAGAGGAACCCAAATGATGATATCATTCAGCTAGTAAAAATGTTGTTTTATATTAGTATGGAAATCGTGAAAAGAAAATGTTTTTCATGCTGATTTACAACAGTTGCTCTCCAATCGTAAAATATAAGCTTTTGGTCGGAGGCATCACAGGTACTGATCAAATTCTCATTTTTGAACTTTATTCACAAATCATATGATATGCTTTGTATACATCAACTGTATTGTTGGATCAATACTGAGTAAAAAGTGACTATCTCAATTTCAGGACATATAAAAGAGAAAGAAGTAGAAACTCATGTTTCAAATGCTGAGAGGCAACAACTGTTCATGATTTTCACCTCCACTAATTATATTTATTTTTATAATCTATATGTTTATATTTTCCTATAAATATACAGAGACATATAGCTATATATACAGAGATACATATGTACAGGTTGATTTTTACATGTTTATAAGTAAATGTGATGTTGTTCCAAATAAAACTTCTAAGAACTGAATGGAAAAGAAAATTGTAAAGTTCAGATAAGTCCCACTGAAATTTGTACTCAGATCCCTGTTTTCAGAGTCCAGAGTGCTAACCATGACACCATCCACCCTCCCCTACCAGGGTGAGCTTTCCATTTTGACAGAAGAGATTTGCCTCAGGGGGCAACTTATCTTTTATTGAAAAATATTATCTCACATAAAAACCACTGTTCAACAGAGTTATAACGTTATTTGAGTCTTTTGGGCAACATCCTTCCCCAACATAGTTCAATATGCAAAAGTTTACCAGAATAGGAAAGCAATCCAATTCAGTTTCTCTTTGACAGTAGAATATTAAAAACTTTGACATTTCCACATTGCTGCAGCAGTTTGCACTCCTTTCACATGGGAGGTTCCATGGTGTAATGGTTAGCACTTTGGACTTTGAATCCAATGATCCGAGTTCAAATCTCGGTGGGACCATTTTATGACTCTTGACCAAATCATTTTCTTTCAAGTGTATTCATTAATATCACATATCTAATACCGGTAGGGTGAAAAATTAATTTATTGATTATACTCTAAAAGTTTACTAGATGTGAGCAAATAATAGAATTTTTACAATACCTGGAAACTAAATGGCTCAAAATAATGAGAGATTTTACAAACTCACTCTGGTTTCTCAAACTCATCACAGGGGCCTGATGCACGACATTACTTTTTAAAATCTTACTGTTTTTGATAAGGGGAACAAGGAACTTTTTAATTGCAAAGCATTCATTAAAACAAAACTTGAGGAGCCAAACTTTGTATTACGGTGACCGAAGATGTGCAGTTTGAATAATAATCTTGAAATTCAGACGTACAAAGATTTTACACACTGATTTTCAACAGTAATTCCACAACCAATAAAGTTGAATCTTTTGAAAGACATGTCAAAGGTGTGAATCTGAAATTCACTTTCAAAGAAATTCACAATGAAATGCACTGTGTAAGTCCAGCATGTTGTCAGCTAAGAAATCAGCAAAAATGAACTATCTCATTACTGGCCATATAGATGAGAAAGGAAAATAAACTCATGTTTACAATGTGGATGTGAAAGAACAGTTTCTAGGTTCAGCTTCAATATTTATGTTTATGAATAATTGATATGTTCATATTGTCTAACAGCTATCTAGACGGATAAAGCTATGTATGCATCTATACATACTTATGCGTTCATACGCATCAGTATAAAACATTGATATTAGGTTTTTTCTAGACCAAATTCTAAAAAATGAGTTAAACAGTGAATCTCATAATTGTAGTAGGTCCCACCGAGATTTGAACTCGGATCGCTGGATTCAGAGTCCAGAGTGCTAACCATTACACCATGGAACCCTCTCACACAAGAGTGACTTTTCCATTGAGACAAAAGAGAGCGCATCAGTGATGGCCTTCTCTTATATTGATACAAAGATATCTCATTTGAATGGTCATAGTGGATAGAGCTTTAATGTGATTTGATTCTTTTCGCTATATTCTCTATAAAAGTGTTAAATATTCAAATGTTTATCAGAATATAAAAGTTATATCACAATGTTCATCTTTGCCTGTAGCATAATTAAACAGTCTACATTTCCAGACTACTGAAGCAATGTCTCTGTCTCCTGCATGGGTGGCTCCATAGAGCAATGGTTGGCAATTTGGACTTTGCATCCAATGATCCGATTTGAGACCTTGGAGGGACTTTTTTTATTACTCTTGAGCTTTTCCATTTCTTCATCTTTGTTCATTGATAGCTCAAATCCAACACCAGTAGGTTGAAAGAGTCAATTATTGAATGCTTTCAAAATGTCCATCAGCTTGAACAAGTTACATCAATACAAACTTTACAATACTTTGACATCAAATTTCTTCACAAAGTAGTTAGCCATTATAAAATCATATCCTGATTTTCTCAAACGCATTTCAGACGGGTGATTCACAGCATCACTTTTTTAAGCTTTCCTGCTATTGATAAGGCGAAAATAGCACATTTTGAATGAGAAGTTTTCTTCAATCAAACATAGAGGAACCCAAATGATGATCTCATTCAGCTAGTAAAAATGTTGTTTTATATTAGTATGGAAATCGTGAAAAGAAAATGTTTTTCATGCTGATTTACAACAGTTGCTCTCCAATCGTAAAATATAAGCTTTTGGTCGGAGGCATCACAGGTACTGATCAAATTCTCATTTTTGAACTTTATTCACAAATCATATGATATGCTTTGTATACATCAACTGTATTGTTGGATCAATACTGAGTAAAAAGTGACTATCTCAATTTCAGGACATATAAAAGAGAAAGAAGTAGAAACTCATGTTTCAAATGCTGAGAGGCAACAACTGTTCATGATTTTCACCTCCACTAATTATATTTATTTTTATAATCTATATGTTTATATTTTCCTATAAATATACAGAGACATATAGCTATATATACAGAGATACATATGTACAGGTTGATTTTTACATGTTTATAAGTAAATGTGATGTTGTTCCAAATAAAACTTCTAAGAACTGAATGGAAAAGAAAATTGTAAAGTTCAGATAAGTCCCACTGAAATTTGTACTCAGATCCCTGTTTTCAGAGTCCAGAGTGCTAACCATGACACCATCCACCCTCCCCTACCAGGGTGAGCTTTCCATTTTGACAGAAGAGATTTGCCTCAGGGGGCAACTTATCTTTTATTGAAAAATATTATCTCACATAAAAACCACTGTTCAACAGAGTTATAACGTTATTTGAGTCTTTTGGGCAACATCCTTCCCCAACATAGTTCAATATGCAAAAGTTTACCAGAATAGGAAAGCAATCCAATTCAGTTTCTCTTTGACAGTAGAATATTAAAAACTTTGACATTTCCACATTGCTGCAGCAGTTTGCACTCCTTTCACATGGGAGGTTCCATGGTGTAATGGTTAGCACTTTGGACTTTGAATCCAATGATCCGAGTTCAAATCTCGGTGGGACCATTTTATGACTCTTGACCAAATCATTTTCTTTCAAGTGTATTCATTAATATCACATATCTAATACCGGTAGGGTGAAAAATTAATTTATTGATTATACTCTAAAAGTTTACTAGATGTGAGCAAATAATAGAATTTTTACAATACCTGGAAACTAAATGGCTCAAAATAATGAGAGATTTTACAAACTCACTCTGGTTTCTCAAACTCATCACAGGGGCCTGATGCACGACATTACTTTTTAAAATCTTACTGTTTTTGATAAGGGGAACAAGGAATTTTTTAATTGCAAAGCATTCATTAAAACAAAACTTGAGGAGCCAAACTTTGTATTACGGTGACCGAAGATGTGCAGTTTGAATAATAATCTTGAAATTCAGACGTACAAAGATTTTACACACTGATTTTCAACAGTAATTCCACAACCAATAAAGTTGAATCTTTTGAAAGACATGTCAAAGGTGTGAATCTGAAATTCACTTTCAAAGAAATTCACAATGAAATGCACTGTGTAAGTCCAGCATGTTGTCAGCTAAGAAATCAGCAAAAATGAACTATCTCATTACTGGCCATATAGATGAGAAAGGAAAATAAACTCATGTTTACAATGTGGATGTGAAAGAACAGTTTCTAGGTTCAGCTTCAATATTTATGTTTATGAATAATTGATATGTTCATATTGTCTAACAGCTATCTAGACGGATAAAGCTATGTATGCATCTATACATACTTATGCGTTCATACGCATCAGTATAAAACATTGATATTAGGTTTTTTCTAGACCAAATTCTAAAAAATGAGTTAAACAGTGAATCTCATAATTGTAGTAGGTCCCACCGAGATTTGAACTCGGATCGCTGGATTCAGAGTCCAGAGTGCTAACCATTACACCATGGAACCCTCTCACACAAGAGTGACTTTTCCATTGAGACAAAAGAGAGCGCATCAGTGATGGCCTTCTCTTATATTGATCCAAAGATATCTCATTTGAATGGTCATAGTGGATAGAGCTTTAATGTGATTTGATTCTTTTCGCTATATTCTCTATAAAAGTGTTAAATATTCAAATGTTTATCAGAATATAAAAGTTATATCACAATGTTCATCTTTGCCTGTAGCATAATTAAACAGTCTACATTTCCAGACTACTGAAGCAATGTCTCTGTCTCCTGCATGGGTGGCTCCATAGAGCAATGGTTGGCAATTTGGACTTTGCATCCAATGATCCGATTTGAGACCTTGGAGGGACTTTTTTTATTACTCTTGAGCTTTTCCATTTCTTCATCTTTGTTCATTGATAGCTCAAATCCAACACCAGTAGGTTGAAAGAGTCAATTATTGAATGCTTTCAAAATGTCCATCAGCTTGAACAAGTTACATCAATACAAACTTTACAATACTTTGACATCAAATTTCTTCACAAAGTAGTTAGCCATTATAAAATCATATCCTGATTTTCTCAAACGCATTTCAGACGGGTGATTCACAGCATCACTTTTTTAAGCTTTCCTGCTATTGATAAGGCGAAAATAGCACATTTTGAATGAGAAGTTTTCTTCAATCAAACATAGAGGAACCCAAATGATGATCTCATTCAGCTAGTAAAAATGTTGTTTTATATTAGTATGGAAATCGTGAAAAGAAAATGTTTTTCATGCTGATTTACAACAGTTGCTCTCCAATCGTAAAATATAAGCTTTTGGTCGGAGGCATCACAGGTACTGATCAAATTCTCATTTTTGAACTTTATTCACAAATCATATGATATGCTTTGTATACATCAACTGTATTGTTGGATCAATACTGAGTAAAAAGTGACTATCTCAATTTCAGGACATATAAAAGAGAAAGAAGTAGAAACTCATGTTTCAAATGCTGAGAGGCAACAACTGTTCATGATTTTCACCTCCACTAATTATATTTATTTTTATAATCTATATGTTTATATTTTCCTATAAATATACAGAGACATATAGCTATATATACAGAGATACATATGTACAGGTTGATTTTTACATGTTTATAAGTAAATGTGATGTTGTTCCAAATAAAACTTCTAAGAACTGAATGGAAAAGAAAATTGTAAAGTTCAGATAAGTCCCACTGAAATTTGTACTCAGATCCCTGTTTTCAGAGTCCAGAGTGCTAACCATGACACCATCCACCCTCCCCTACCAGGGTGAGCTTTCCATTTTGACAGAAGAGATTTGCCTCAGGGGGCAACTTATCTTTTATTGAAAAATATTATCTCACATAAAAACCACTGTTCAACAGAGTTATAACGTTATTTGAGTCTTTTGGGCAACATCCTTCCCCAACATAGTTCAATATGCAAAAGTTTACCAGAATAGGAAAGCAATCCAATTCAGTTTCTCTTTGACAGTAGAATATTAAAAACTTTGACATTTCCACATTGCTGCAGCAGTTTGCACTCCTTTCACATGGGAGGTTCCATGGTGTAATGGTTAGCACTTTGGACTTTGAATCCAATGATCCGAGTTCAAATCTCGGTGGGACCATTTTATGACTCTTGACCAAATCATTTTCTTTCAAGTGTATTCATTAATATCACATATCTAATACCGGTAGGGTGAAAAATTAATTTATTGATTATACTCTAAAAGTTTACTAGATGTGAGCAAATAATAGAATTTTTACAATACCTGGAAACTAAATGGCTCAAAATAATGGGAGATTTTACAAACTCACTCTGGTTTCTCAAACTCATCACAGGGGCCTGATGCACGACATTACTTTTTAAAATCTTACTGTTTTTGATAAGGGGAACAAGGAACTTTTTAATTGCAAAGCATTCATTAAAACAAAACTTGAGGAGCCAAACTTTGTATTACGGTGACCGAAGATGTGCAGTTTGAATAATAATCTTGAAATTCAGACGTACAAAGATTTTACACACTGATTTTCAACAGTAATTCCACAACCAATAAAGTTGAATCTTTTGAAAGACATGTCAAAGGTGTGAATCTGAAATTCACTTTCAAAGAAATTCACAATGAAATGCACTGTGTAAGTCCAGCATGTTGTCAGCTAAGAAATCAGCAAAAATGAACTATCTCATTACTGGCCATATAGATGAGAAAGGAAAATAAACTCATGTTTACAATGTGGATGTGAAAGAACAGTTTCTAGGTTCAGCTTCAATATTTATGTTTATGAATAATTGATATGTTCATATTGTCTAACAGCTATCTAGACGGATAAAGCTATGTATGCATCTATACATACTTATGCGTTCATACGCATCAGTATAAAACATTGATATTAGGTTTTTTCTAGACCAAATTCTAAAAAATGAGTTAAACAGTGAATCTCATAATTGTAGTAGGTCCCACCGAGATTTGAACTCGGATCGCTGGATTCAGAGTCCAGAGTGCTAACCATTACACCATGGAACCCTCTCACACAAGAGTGACTTTTCCATTGAGACAAAAGAGAGCGCATCAGTGATGGCCTTCTCTTATATTGATCCAAAGATATCTCATTTGAATGGTCATAGTGGATAGAGCTTTAATGTGATTTGATTCTTTTCGCTATATTCTCTATAAAAGTGTTAAATATTCAAATGTTTATCAGAATATAAAAGTTATATCACAATGTTCATCTTTGCCTGTAGCATAATTAAACAGTCTACATTTCCAGACTACTGAAGCAATGTCTCTGTCTCCTGCATGGGTGGCTCCATAGAGCAATGGTTGGCAATTTGGACTTTGCATCCAATGATCCGATTTGAGACCTTGGAGGGACTTTTTTTATTACTCTTGAGCTTTTCCATTTCTTCATCTTTGTTCATTGATAGCTCAAATCCAACACCAGTAGGTTGAAAGAGTCAATTATTGAATGCTTTCAAAATGTCCATCAGCTTGAACAAGTTACATCAATACAAACTTTACAATACTTTGACATCAAATTTCTTCACAAAGTAGTTAGCCATTATAAAATCATATCCTGATTTTCTCAAACGCATTTCAGACGGGTGATTCACAGCATCACTTTTTTAAGCTTTCCTGCTATTGATAAGGCGAAAATAGCACATTTTGAATGAGAAGTTTTCTTCAATCAAACATAGAGGAACCCAAATGATGATCTCATTCAGCTAGTAAAAATGTTGTTTTATATTAGTATGGAAATCGTGAAAAGAAAATGTTTTTCATGCTGATTTACAACAGTTGCTCTCCAATCGTAAAATATAAGCTTTTGGTCGGAGGCATCACAGGTACTGATCAAATTCTCATTTTTGAACTTTATTCACAAATCATATGATATGCTTTGTATACATCAACTGTATTGTTGGATCAATACTGAGTAAAAAGTGACTATCTCAATTTCAGGACATATAAAAGAGAAAGAAGTAGAAACTCATGTTTCAAATGCTGAGAGGCAACAACTGTTCATGATTTTCACCTCCACTAATTATATTTATTTTTATAATCTATATGTTTATATTTTCCTATAAATATACAGAGACATATAGCTATATATACAGAGATACATATGTACAGGTTGATTTTTACATGTTTATAAGTAAATGTGATGTTGTTCCAAATAAAACTTCTAAGAACTGAATGGAAAAGAAAATTGTAAAGTTCAGATAAGTCCCACTGAAATTTGTACTCAGATCCCTGTTTTCAGAGTCCAGAGTGCTAACCATGACACCATCCACCCTCCCCTACCAGGGTGAGCTTTCCATTTTGACAGAAGAGATTTGCCTCAGGGGGCAACTTATCTTTTATTGAAAAATATTATCTCACATAAAAACCACTGTTCAACAGAGTTATAACGTTATTTGAGTCTTTTGGGCAACATCCTTCCCCAACATAGTTCAATATGCAAAAGTTTACCAGAATAGGAAAGCAATCCAATTCAGTTTCTCTTTGACAGTAGAATATTAAAAACTTTGACATTTCCACATTGCTGCAGCAGTTTGCACTCCTTTCACATGGGAGGTTCCATGGTGTAATGGTTAGCACTTTGGACTTTGAATCCAATGATCCGAGTTCAAATCTCGGTGGGACCATTTTATGACTCTTGACCAAATCATTTTCTTTCAAGTGTATTCATTAATATCACATATCTAATACCGGTAGGGTGAAAAATTAATTTATTGATTATACTCTAAAAGTTTACTAGATGTGAGCAAATAATAGAATTTTTACAATACCTGGAAACTAAATGGCTCAAAATAATGGGAGATTTTACAAACTCACTCTGGTTTCTCAAACTCATCACAGGGGCCTGATGCACGACATTACTTTTTAAAATCTTACTGTTTTTGATAAGGGGAACAAGGAACTTTTTAATTGCAAAGCATTCATTAAAACAAAACTTGAGGAGCCAAACTTTGTATTACGGTGACCGAAGATGTGCAGTTTGAATAATAATCTTGAAATTCAGACGTACAAAGATTTTACACACTGATTTTCAACAGTAATTCCACAACCAATAAAGTTGAATCTTTTGAAAGACATGTCAAAGGTGTGAATCTGAAATTCACTTTCAAAGAAATTCACAATGAAATGCACTGTGTAAGTCCAGCATGTTGTCAGCTAAGAAATCAGCAAAAATGAACTATCTCATTACTGGCCATATAGATGAGAAAGGAAAATAAACTCATGTTTACAATGTGGATGTGAAAGAACAGTTTCTAGGTTCAGCTTCAATATTTATGTTTATGAATAATTGATATGTTCATATTGTCTAACAGCTATCTAGACGGATAAAGCTATGTATGCATCTATACATACTTATGCGTTCATACGCATCAGTATAAAACATTGATATTAGGTTTTTTCTAGACCAAATTCTAAAAAATGAGTTAAACAGTGAATCTCATAATTGTAGTAGGTCCCACCGAGATTTGAACTCGGATCGCTGGATTCAGAGTCCAGAGTGCTAACCATTACACCATGGAACCCTCTCACACAAGAGTGACTTTTCCATTGAGACAAAAGAGAGCGCATCAGTGATGGCCTTCTCTTATATTGATCCAAAGATATCTCATTTGAATGGTCATAGTGGATAGAGCTTTAATGTGATTTGATTCTTTTCGCTATATTCTCTATAAAAGTGTTAAATATTCAAATGTTTATCAGAATATAAAAGTTATATCACAATGTTCATCTTTGCCTGTAGCATAATTAAACAGTCTACATTTCCAGACTACTGAAGCAATGTCTCTGTCTCCTGCATGGGTGGCTCCATAGAGCAATGGTTGGCAATTTGGACTTTGCATCCAATGATCCGATTTGAGACCTTGGAGGGACTTTTTTTATTACTCTTGAGCTTTTCCATTTCTTCATCTTTGTTCATTGATAGCTCAAATCCAACACCAGTAGGTTGAAAGAGTCAATTATTGAATGCTTTCAAAATGTCCATCAGCTTGAACAAGTTACATCAATACAAACTTTACAATACTTTGACATCAAATTTCTTCACAAAGTAGTTAGCCATTATAAAATCATATCCTGATTTTCTCAAACGCATTTCAGACGGGTGATTCACAGCATCACTTTTTTAAGCTTTCCTGCTATTGATAAGGCGAAAATAGCACATTTTGAATGAGAAGTTTTCTTCAATCAAACATAGAGGAACCCAAATGATGATCTCATTCAGCTAGTAAAAATGTTGTTTTATATTAGTATGGAAATCGTGAAAAGAAAATGTTTTTCATGCTGATTTACAACAGTTGCTCTCCAATCGTAAAATATAAGCTTTTGGTCGGAGGCATCACAGGTACTGATCAAATTCTCATTTTTGAACTTTATTCACAAATCATATGATATGCTTTGTATACATCAACTGTATTGTTGGATCAATACTGAGTAAAAAGTGACTATCTCAATTTCAGGACATATAAAAGAGAAAGAAGTAGAAACTCATGTTTCAAATGCTGAGAGGCAACAACTGTTCATGATTTTCACCTCCACTAATTATATTTATTTTTATAATCTATATGTTTATATTTTCCTATAAATATACAGAGACATATAGCTATATATACAGAGATACATATGTACAGGTTGATTTTTACATGTTTATAAGTAAATGTGATGTTGTTCCAAATAAAACTTCTAAGAACTGAATGGAAAAGAAAATTGTAAAGTTCAGATAAGTCCCACTGAAATTTGTACTCAGATCCCTGTTTTCAGAGTCCAGAGTGCTAACCATGACACCATCCACCCTCCCCTACCAGGGTGAGCTTTCCATTTTGACAGAAGAGATTTGCCTCAGGGGGCAACTTATCTTTTATTGAAAAATATTATCTCACATAAAAACCACTGTTCAACAGAGTTATAACGTTATTTGAGTCTTTTGGGCAACATCCTTCCCCAACATAGTTCAATATGCAAAAGTTTACCAGAATAGGAAAGCAATCCAATTCAGTTTCTCTTTGACAGTAGAATATTAAAAACTTTGACATTTCCACATTGCTGCAGCAGTTTGCACTCCTTTCACATGGGAGGTTCCATGGTGTAATGGTTAGCACTTTGGACTTTGAATCCAATGATCCGAGTTCAAATCTCGGTGGGACCATTTTATGACTCTTGACCAAATCATTTTCTTTCAAGTGTATTCATTAATATCACATATCTAATACCGGTAGGGTGAAAAATTAATTTATTGATTATACTCTAAAAGTTTACTAGATGTGAGCAAATAATAGAATTTTTACAATACCTGGAAACTAAATGGCTCAAAATAATGAGAGATTTTACAAACTCACTCTGGTTTCTCAAACTCATCACAGGGGCCTGATGCACGACATTACTTTTTAAAATCTTACTGTTTTTGATAAGGGGAACAAGGAACTTTTTAATTGCAAAGCATTCATTAAAACAAAACTTGAGGAGCCAAACTTTGTATTACGGTGACCGAAGATGTGCAGTTTGAATAATAATCTTGAAATTCAGACGTACAAAGATTTTACACACTGATTTTCAACAGTAATTCCACAACCAATAAAGTTGAATCTTTTGAAAGACATGTCAAAGGTGTGAATCTGAAATTCACTTTCAAAGAAATTCACAATGAAATGCACTGTGTAAGTCCAGCATGTTGTCAGCTAAGAAATCAGCAAAAATGAACTATCTCATTACTGGCCATATAGATGAGAAAGGAAAATAAACTCATGTTTACAATGTGGATGTGAAAGAACAGTTTCTAGGTTCAGCTTCAATATTTATGTTTATGAATAATTGATATGTTCATATTGTCTAACAGCTATCTAGACGGATAAAGCTATGTATGCATCTATACATACTTATGCGTTCATACGCATCAGTATAAAACATTGATATTAGGTTTTTTCTAGACCAAATTCTAAAAAATGAGTTAAACAGTGAATCTCATAATTGTAGTAGGTCCCACCGAGATTTGAACTCGGATCGCTGGATTCAGAGTCCAGAGTGCTAACCATTACACCATGGAACCCTCTCACACAAGAGTGACTTTTCCATTGAGACAAAAGAGAGCGCATCAGTGATGGCCTTCTCTTATATTGATACAAAGATATCTCATTTGAATGGTCATAGTGGATAGAGCTTTAATGTGATTTGATTCTTTTCGCTATATTCTCTATAAAAGTGTTAAATATTCAAATGTTTATCAGAATATAAAAGTTATATCACAATGTTCATCTTTGCCTGTAGCATAATTAAACAGTCTACATTTCCAGACTACTGAAGCAATGTCTCTGTCTCCTGCATGGGTGGCTCCATAGAGCAATGGTTGGCAATTTGGACTTTGCATCCAATGATCCGATTTGAGACCTTGGAGGGACTTTTTTTATTACTCTTGAGCTTTTCCATTTCTTCATCTTTGTTCATTGATAGCTCAAATCCAACACCAGTAGGTTGAAAGAGTCAATTATTGAATGCTTTCAAAATGTCCATCAGCTTGAACAAGTTACATCAATACAAACTTTACAATACTTTGACATCAAATTTCTTCACAAAGTAGTTAGCCATTATAAAATCATATCCTGATTTTCTCAAACGCATTTCAGACGGGTGATTCACAGCATCACTTTTTTAAGCTTTCCTGCTATTGATAAGGCGAAAATAGCACATTTTGAATGAGAAGTTTTCTTCAATCAAACATAGAGGAACCCAAATGATGATCTCATTCAGCTAGTAAAAATGTTGTTTTATATTAGTATGGAAATCGTGAAAAGAAAATGTTTTTCATGCTGATTTACAACAGTTGCTCTCCAATCGTAAAATATAAGCTTTTGGTCGGAGGCATCACAGGTACTGATCAAATTCTCATTTTTGAACTTTATTCACAAATCATATGATATGCTTTGTATACATCAACTGTATTGTTGGATCAATACTGAGTAAAAAGTGACTATCTCAATTTCAGGACATATAAAAGAGAAAGAAGTAGAAACTCATGTTTCAAATGCTGAGAGGCAACAACTGTTCATGATTTTCACCTCCACTAATTATATTTATTTTTATAATCTATATGTTTATATTTTCCTATAAATATACAGAGACATATAGCTATATATACAGAGATACATATGTACAGGTTGATTTTTACATGTTTATAAGTAAATGTGATGTTGTTCCAAATAAAACTTCTAAGAACTGAATGGAAAAGAAAATTGTAAAGTTCAGATAAGTCCCACTGAAATTTGTACTCAGATCCCTGTTTTCAGAGTCCAGAGTGCTAACCATGACACCATCCACCCTCCCCTACCAGGGTGAGCTTTCCATTTTGACAGAAGAGATTTGCCTCAGGGGGCAACTTATCTTTTATTGAAAAATATTATCTCACATAAAAACCACTGTTCAACAGAGTTATAACGTTATTTGAGTCTTTTGGGCAACATCCTTCCCCAACATAGTTCAATATGCAAAAGTTTACCAGAATAGGAAAGCAATCCAATTCAGTTTCTCTTTGACAGTAGAATATTAAAAACTTTGACATTTCCACATTGCTGCAGCAGTTTGCACTCCTTTCACATGGGAGGTTCCATGGTGTAATGGTTAGCACTTTGGACTTTGAATCCAATGATCCGAGTTCAAATCTCGGTGGGACCATTTTATGACTCTTGACCAAATCATTTTCTTTCAAGTGTATTCATTAATATCACATATCTAATACCGGTAGGGTGAAAAATTAATTTATTGATTATACTCTAAAAGTTTACTAGATGTGAGCAAATAATAGAATTTTTACAATACCTGGAAACTAAATGGCTCAAAATAATGAGAGATTTTACAAACTCACTCTGGTTTCTCAAACTCATCACAGGGGCCTGATGCACGACATTACTTTTTAAAATCTTACTGTTTTTGATAAGGGGAACAAGGAACTTTTTAATTGCAAAGCATTCATTAAAACAAAACTTGAGGAGCCAAACTTTGTATTACGGTGACCGAAAATGTGCAGTTTGAATAATAATCTTGAAATTCAGACGTACAAAGATTTTACACACTGATTTTCAACAGTAATTCCACAACCAATAAAGTTGAATCTTTTGAAAGACATGTCAAAGGTGTGAATCTGAAATTCACTTTCAAAGAAATTCACAATGAAATGCACTGTGTAAGTCCAGCATGTTGTCAGCTAAGAAATCAGCAAAAATGAACTATCTCATTACTGGCCATATAGATGAGAAAGGAAAATAAACTCATGTTTACAATGTGGATGTGAAAGAACAGTTTCTAGGTTCAGCTTCAATATTTATGTTTATGAATAATTGATATGTTCATATTGTCTAACAGCTATCTAGACGGATAAAGCTATGTATGCATCTATACATACTTATGCGTTCATACGCATCAGTATAAAACATTGATATTAGGTTTTTTCTAGACCAAATTCTAAAAAATGAGTTAAACAGTGAATCTCATAATTGTAGTAGGTCCCACCGAGATTTGAACTCGGATCGCTGGATTCAGAGTCCAGAGTGCTAACCATTACACCATGGAACCCTCTCACACAAGAGTGACTTTTCCATTGAGACAAAAGAGAGCGCATCAGTGATGGCCTTCTCTTATATTGATACAAAGATATCTCATTTGAATGGTCATAGTGGATAGAGCTTTAATGTGATTTGATTCTTTTCGCTATATTCTCTATAAAAGTGTTAAATATTCAAATGTTTATCAGAATATAAAAGTTATATCACAATGTTCATCTTTGCCTGTAGCATAATTAAACAGTCTACATTTCCAGACTACTGAAGCAATGTCTCTGTCTCCTGCATGGGTGGCTCCATAGAGCAATGGTTGGCAATTTGGACTTTGCATCCAATGATCCGATTTGAGACCTTGGAGGGACTTTTTTTATTACTCTTGAGCTTTTCCATTTCTTCATCTTTGTTCATTGATAGCTCAAATCCAACACCAGTAGGTTGAAAGAGTCAATTATTGAATGCTTTCAAAATGTCCATCAGCTTGAACAAGTTACATCAATACAAACTTTACAATACTTTGACATCAAATTTCTTCACAAAGTAGTTAGCCATTATAAAATCATATCCTGATTTTCTCAAACGCATTTCAGACGGGTGATTCACAGCATCACTTTTTTAAGCTTTCCTGCTATTGATAAGGCGAAAATAGCACATTTTGAATGAGAAGTTTTCTTCAATCAAACATAGAGGAACCCAAATGATGATCTCATTCAGCTAGTAAAAATGTTGTTTTATATTAGTATGGAAATCGTGAAAAGAAAATGTTTTTCATGCTGATTTACAACAGTTGCTCTCCAATCGTAAAATATAAGCTTTTGGTCGGAGGCATCACAGGTACTGATCAAATTCTCATTTTTGAACTTTATTCACAAATCATATGATATGCTTTGTATACATCAACTGTATTGTTGGATCAATACTGAGTAAAAAGTGACTATCTCAATTTCAGGACATATAAAAGAGAAAGAAGTAGAAACTCATGTTTCAAATGCTGAGAGGCAACAACTGTTCATGATTTTCACCTCCACTAATTATATTTATTTTTATAATCTATATGTTTATATTTTCCTATAAATATACAGAGACATATAGCTATATATACAGAGATACATATGTACAGGTTGATTTTTACATGTTTATAAGTAAATGTGATGTTGTTCCAAATAAAACTTCTAAGAACTGAATGGAAAAGAAAATTGTAAAGTTCAGATAAGTCCCACTGAAATTTGTACTCAGATCCCTGTTTTCAGAGTCCAGAGTGCTAACCATGACACCATCCACCCTCCCCTACCAGGGTGAGCTTTCCATTTTGACAGAAGAGATTTGCCTCAGGGGGCAACTTATCTTTTATTGAAAAATATTATCTCACATAAAAACCACTGTTCAACAGAGTTATAACGTTATTTGAGTCTTTTGGGCAACATCCTTCCCCAACATAGTTCAATATGCAAAAGTTTACCAGAATAGGAAAGCAATCCAATTCAGTTTCTCTTTGACAGTAGAATATTAAAAACTTTGACATTTCCACATTGCTGCAGCAGTTTGCACTCCTTTCACATGGGAGGTTCCATGGTGTAATGGTTAGCACTTTGGACTTTGAATCCAATGATCCGAGTTCAAATCTCGGTGGGACCATTTTATGACTCTTGACCAAATCATTTTCTTTCAAGTGTATTCATTAATATCACATATCTAATACCGGTAGGGTGAAAAATTAATTTATTGATTATACTCTAAAAGTTTACTAGATGTGAGCAAATAATAGAATTTTTACAATACCTGGAAACTAAATGGCTCAAAATAATGAGAGATTTTACAAACTCACTCTGGTTTCTCAAACTCATCACAGGGGCCTGATGCACGACATTACTTTTTAAAATCTTACTGTTTTTGATAAGGGGAACAAGGAACTTTTTAATTGCAAAGCATTCATTAAAACAAAACTTGAGGAGCCAAACTTTGTATTACGGTGACCGAAAATGTGCAGTTTGAATAATAATCTTGAAATTCAGACGTACAAAGATTTTACACACTGATTTTCAACAGTAATTCCACAACCAATAAAGTTGAATCTTTTGAAAGGCATGTCAAAGGTGTGAATCTGAAATTCACTTTCAAAGAAATTCACAATGAAATGCACTGTGTAAGTCCAGCATGTTGTCAGCTAAGAAATCAGCAAAAATGAACTATCTCATTACTGGCCATATAGATGAGAAAGGAAAATAAACTCATGTTTACAATGTGGATGTGAAAGAACAGTTTCTAGGTTCAGCTTCAATATTTATGTTTATGAATAATTGATATGTTCATATTGTCTAACAGCTATCTAGACGGATAAAGCTATGTATGCATCTATACATACTTATGCGTTCATACGCATCAGTATAAAACATTGATATTAGGTTTTTTCTAGACCAAATTCTAAAAAATGAGTTAAACAGTGAATCTCATAATTGTAGTAGGTCCCACCGAGATTTGAACTCGGATCGCTGGATTCAGAGTCCAGAGTGCTAACCATTACACCATGGAACCCTCTCACACAAGAGTGACTTTTCCATTGAGACAAAAGAGAGCGCATCAGTGATGGCCTTCTCTTATATTGATACAAAGATATCTCATTTGAATGGTCATAGTGGATAGAGCTTTAATGTGATTTGATTCTTTTCGCTACTATATTCTCTATAAAAGTGTTAAATATTCAAATGTTTATCAGAATATAAAAGTTATATCACAATGTTCATCTTTGCCTGTAGCATAATTAAACAGTCTACATTTCCAGACTACTGAAGCAATGTCTCTGTCTCCTGCATGGGTGGCTCCATAGAGCAATGGTTGGCAATTTGGACTTTGCATCCAATGATCCGATTTGAGACCTTGGAGGGACTTTTTTTATTACTCTTGAGCTTTTCCATTTCTTCATCTTTGTTCATTGATAGCTCAAATCCAACACCAGTAGGTTGAAAGAGTCAATTATTGAATGCTTTCAAAATGTCCATCAGCTTGAACAAGTTACATCAATACAAACTTTACAATACTTTGACATCAAATTTCTTCACAAAGTAGTTAGCCATTATAAAATCATATCCTGATTTTCTCAAACGCATTTCAGACGGGTGATTCACAGCATCACTTTTTTAAGCTTTCCTGCTATTGATAAGGCGAAAATAGCACATTTTGAATGAGAAGTTTTCTTCAATCAAACATAGAGGAACCCAAATGATGATCTCATTCAGCTAGTAAAAATGTTGTTTTATATTAGTATGGAAATCGTGAAAAGAAAATGTTTTTCATGCTGATTTACAACAGTTGCTCTCCAATCGTAAAATATAAGCTTTTGGTCGGAGGCATCACAGGTACTGATCAAATTCTCATTTTTGAACTTTATTCACAAATCATATGATATGCTTTGTATACATCAACTGTATTGTTGGATCAATACTGAGTAAAAAGTGACTATCTCAATTTCAGGACATATAAAAGAGAAAGAAGTAGAAACTCATGTTTCAAATGCTGAGAGGCAACAACTGTTCATGATTTTCACCTCCACTAATTATATTTATTTTTATAATCTATATGTTTATATTTTCCTATAAATATACAGAGACATATAGCTATATATACAGAGATACATATGTACAGGTTGATTTTTACATGTTTATAAGTAAATGTGATGTTGTTCCAAATAAAACTTCTAAGAACTGAATGGAAAAGAAAATTGTAAAGTTCAGATAAGTCCCACTGAAATTTGTACTCAGATCCCTGTTTTCAGAGTCCAGAGTGCTAACCATGACACCATCCACCCTCCCCTACCAGGGTGAGCTTTCCATTTTGACAGAAGAGATTTGCCTCAGGGGGCAACTTATCTTTTATTGAAAAATATTATCTCACATAAAAACCACTGTTCAACAGAGTTATAACGTTATTTGAGTCTTTTGGGCAACATCCTTCCCCAACATAGTTCAATATGCAAAAGTTTACCAGAATAGGAAAGCAATCCAATTCAGTTTCTCTTTGACAGTAGAATATTAAAAACTTTGACATTTCCACATTGCTGCAGCAGTTTGCACTCCTTTCACATGGGAGGTTCCATGGTGTAATGGTTAGCACTTTGGACTTTGAATCCAATGATCCGAGTTCAAATCTCGGTGGGACCATTTTATGACTCTTGACCAAATCATTTTCTTTCAAGTGTATTCATTAATATCACATATCTAATACCGGTAGGGTGAAAAATTAATTTATTGATTATACTCTAAAAGTTTACTAGATGTGAGCAAATAATAGAATTTTTACAATACCTGGAAACTAAATGGCTCAAAATAATGAGAGATTTTACAAACTCACTCTGGTTTCTCAAACTCATCACAGGGGCCTGATGCACGACATTACTTTTTAAAATCTTACTGTTTTTGATAAGGGGAACAAGGAACTTTTTAATTGCAAAGCATTCATTAAAACAAAACTTGAGGAGCCAAACTTTGTATTACGGTGACCGAAGATGTGCAGTTTGAATAATAATCTTGAAATTCAGACGTACAAAGATTTTACACACTGATTTTCAACAGTAATTCCACAACCAATAAAGTTGAATCTTTTGAAAGGCATGTCAAAGGTGTGAATCTGAAATTCACTTTCAAAGAAATTCACAATGAAATGCACTGTGTAAGTCCAGCATGTTGTCAGCTAAGAAATCAGCAAAAATGAACTATCTCATTACTGGCCATATAGATGAGAAAGGAAAATAAACTCATGTTTACAATGTGGATGTGAAAGAACAGTTTCTAGGTTCAGCTTCAATATTTATGTTTATGAATAATTGATATGTTCATATTGTCTAACAGCTATCTAGACGGATAAAGCTATGTATGCATCTATACATACTTATGCGTTCATACGCATCAGTATAAAACATTGATATTAGGTTTTTTCTAGACCAAATTCTAAAAAATGAGTTAAACAGTGAATCTCATAATTGTAGTAGGTCCCACCGAGATTTGAACTCGGATCGCTGGATTCAGAGTCCAGAGTGCTAACCATTACACCATGGAACCCTCTCACACAAGAGTGACTTTTCCATTGAGACAAAAGAGAGCGCATCAGTGATGGCCTTCTCTTATATTGATACAAAGATATCTCATTTGAATGGTCATAGTGGATAGAGCTTTAATGTGATTTGATTCTTTTCGCTACTATATTCTCTATAAAAGTGTTAAATATTCAAATGTTTATCAGAATATAAAAGTTATATCACAATGTTCATCTTTGCCTGTAGCATAATTAAACAGTCTACATTTCCAGACTACTGAAGCAATGTCTCTGTCTCCTGCATGGGTGGCTCCATAGAGCAATGGTTGGCAATTTGGACTTTGCATCCAATGATCCGATTTGAGACCTTGGAGGGACTTTTTTTATTACTCTTGAGCTTTTCCATTTCTTCATCTTTGTTCATTGATAGCTCAAATCCAACACCAGTAGGTTGAAAGAGTCAATTATTGAATGCTTTCAAAATGTCCATCAGCTTGAACAAGTTACATCAATACAAACTTTACAATACTTTGACATCAAATTTCTTCACAAAGTAGTTAGCCATTATAAAATCATATCCTGATTTTCTCAAACGCATTTCAGACGGGTGATTCACAGCATCACTTTTTTAAGCTTTCCTGCTATTGATAAGGCGAAAATAGCACATTTTGAATGAGAAGTTTTCTTCAATCAAACATAGAGGAACCCAAATGATGATCTCATTCAGCTAGTAAAAATGTTGTTTTATATTAGTATGGAAATCGTGAAAAGAAAATGTTTTTCATGCTGATTTACAACAGTTGCTCTCCAATCGTAAAATATAAGCTTTTGGTCGGAGGCATCACAGGTACTGATCAAATTCTCATTTTTGAACTTTATTCACAAATCATATGATATGCTTTGTATACATCAACTGTATTGTTGGATCAATACTGAGTAAAAAGTGACTATCTCAATTTCAGGACATATAAAAGAGAAAGAAGTAGAAACTCATGTTTCAAATGCTGAGAGGCAACAACTGTTCATGATTTTCACCTCCACTAATTATATTTATTTTTATAATCTATATGTTTATATTTTCCTATAAATATACAGAGACATATAGCTATATATACAGAGATACATATGTACAGGTTGATTTTTACATGTTTATAAGTAAATGTGATGTTGTTCCAAATAAAACTTCTAAGAACTGAATGGAAAAGAAAATTGTAAAGTTCAGATAAGTCCCACTGAAATTTGTACTCAGATCCCTGTTTTCAGAGTCCAGAGTGCTAACCATGACACCATCCACCCTCCCCTACCAGGGTGAGCTTTCCATTTTGACAGAAGAGATTTGCCTCAGGGGGCAACTTATCTTTTATTGAAAAATATTATCTCACATAAAAACCACTGTTCAACAGAGTTATAACGTTATTTGAGTCTTTTGGGCAACATCCTTCCCCAACATAGTTCAATATGCAAAAGTTTACCAGAATAGGAAAGCAATCCAATTCAGTTTCTCTTTGACAGTAGAATATTAAAAACTTTGACATTTCCACATTGCTGCAGCAGTTTGCACTCCTTTCACATGGGAGGTTCCATGGTGTAATGGTTAGCACTTTGGACTTTGAATCCAATGATCCGAGTTCAAATCTCGGTGGGACCATTTTATGACTCTTGACCAAATCATTTTCTTTCAAGTGTATTCATTAATATCACATATCTAATACCGGTAGGGTGAAAAATTAATTTATTGATTATACTCTAAAAGTTTACTAGATGTGAGCAAATAATAGAATTTTTACAATACCTGGAAACTAAATGGCTCAAAATAATGAGAGATTTTACAAACTCACTCTGGTTTCTCAAACTCATCACAGGGGCCTGATGCACGACATTACTTTTTAAAATCTTACTGTTTTTGATAAGGGGAACAAGGAACTTTTTAATTGCAAAGCATTCATTAAAACAAAACTTGAGGAGCCAAACTTTGTATTACGGTGACCGAAGATGTGCAGTTTGAATAATAATCTTGAAATTCAGACGTACAAAGATTTTACACACTGATTTTCAACAGTAATTCCACAACCAATAAAGTTGAATCTTTTGAAAGGCATGTCAAAGGTGTGAATCTGAAATTCACTTTCAAAGAAATTCACAATGAAATGCACTGTGTAAGTCCAGCATGTTGTCAGCTAAGAAATCCAGCAAAAATGAACTATCTCATTACTGGCCATATAGATGAGAAAGGAAAATAAACTCATGTTTACAATGTGGATGTGAAAGAACAGTTTCTAGGTTCAGCTTCAATATTTATGTTTATGAATAATTGATATGTTCATATTGTCTAACAGCTATCTAGACGGATAAAGCTATGTATGCATCTATACATACTTATGCGTTCATACGCATCAGTATAAAACATTGATATTAGGTTTTTTCTAGACCAAATTCTAAAAAATGAGTTAAACAGTGAATCTCATAATTGTAGTAGGTCCCACCGAGATTTGAACTCGGATCGCTGGATTCAGAGTCCAGAGTGCAAACCATTACACCATGGAACCCTCTCACACAAGAGTGACTTTTCCATTGAGACAAAAGAGAGCGCATCAGTGATGGCCTTCTCTTATATTGATACAAAGATATCTCATTTGAATGGTCATAGTGGATAGAGCTTTAATGTGATTTGATTCTTTTCGCTACTATATTCTCTATAAAAGTGTTAAATATTCAAATGTTTATCAGAATATAAAAGTTATATCACAATGTTCATCTTTGCCTGTAGCATAATTAAACAGTCTACATTTCCAGACTACTGAAGCAATGTCTCTGTCTCCTGCATGGGTGGCTCCATAGAGCAATGGTTGGCAATTTGGACTTTGCATCCAATGATCCGATTTGAGACCTTGGAGGGACTTTTTTTATTACTCTTGAGCTTTTCCATTTCTTCATCTTTGTTCATTGATAGCTCAAATCCAACACCAGTAGGTTGAAAGAGTCAATTATTGAATGCTTTCAAAATGTCCATCAGCTTGAACAAGTTACATCAATACAAACTTTACAATACTTTGACATCAAATTTCTTCACAAAGTAGTTAGCCATTATAAAATCATATCCTGATTTTCTCAAACGCATTTCAGACGGGTGATTCACAGCATCACTTTTTTAAGCTTTCCTGCTATTGATAAGGCGAAAATAGCACATTTTGAATGAGAAGTTTTCTTCAATCAAACATAGAGGAACCCAAATGATGATCTCATTCAGCTAGTAAAAATGTTGTTTTATATTAGTATGGAAATCGTGAAAAGAAAATGTTTTTCATGCTGATTTACAACAGTTGCTCTCCAATCGTAAAATATAAGCTTTTGGTCGGAGGCATCACAGGTACTGATCAAATTCTCATTTTTGAACTTTATTCACAAATCATATGATATGCTTTGTATACATCAACTGTATTGTTGGATCAATACTGAGTAAAAAGTGACTATCTCAATTTCAGGACATATAAAAGAGAAAGAAGTAGAAACTCATGTTTCAAATGCTGAGAGGCAACAACTGTTCATGATTTTCACCTCCACTAATTATATTTATTTTTATAATCTATATGTTTATATTTTCCTATAAATATACAGAGACATATAGCTATATATACAGAGATACATATGTACAGGTTGATTTTTACATGTTTATAAGTAAATGTGATGTTGTTCCAAATAAAACTTCTAAGAACTGAATGGAAAAGAAAATTGTAAAGTTCAGATAAGTCCCACTGAAATTTGTACTCAGATCCCTGTTTTCAGAGTCCAGAGTGCTAACCATGACACCATCCACCCTCCCCTACCAGGGTGAGCTTTCCATTTTGACAGAAGAGATTTGCCTCAGGGGGCAACTTATCTTTTATTGAAAAATATTATCTCACATAAAAACCACTGTTCAACAGAGTTATAACGTTATTTGAGTCTTTTGGGCAACATCCTTCCCCAACATAGTTCAATATGCAAAAGTTTACCAGAATAGGAAAGCAATCCAATTCAGTTTCTCTTTGACAGTAGAATATTAAAAACTTTGACATTTCCACATTGCTGCAGCAGTTTGCACTCCTTTCACATGGGAGGTTCCATGGTGTAATGGTTAGCACTTTGGACTTTGAATCCAATGATCCGAGTTCAAATCTCGGTGGGACCATTTTATGACTCTTGACCAAATCATTTTCTTTCAAGTGTATTCATTAATATCACATATCTAATACCGGTAGGGTGAAAAATTAATTTATTGATTATACTCTAAAAGTTTACTAGATGTGAGCAAATAATAGAATTTTTACAATACCTGGAAACTAAATGGCTCAAAATAATGAGAGATTTTACAAACTCACTCTGGTTTCTCAAACTCATCACAGGGGCCTGATGCACGACATTACTTTTTAAAATCTTACTGTTTTTGATAAGGGGAACAAGGAACTTTTTAATTGCAAAGCATTCATTAAAACAAAACTTGAGGAGCCAAACTTTGTATTACGGTGACCGAAGATGTGCAGTTTGAATAATAATCTTGAAATTCAGACGTACAAAGATTTTACACACTGATTTTCAACAGTAATTCCACAACCAATAAAGTTGAATCTTTTGAAAGACATGTCAAAGGTGTGAATCTGAAATTCACTTTCAAAGAAATTCACAATGAAATGCACTGTGTAAGTCCAGCATGTTGTCAGCTAAGAAATCAGCAAAAATGAACTATCTCATTACTGGCCATATAGATGAGAAAGGAAAATAAACTCATGTTTACAATGTGGATGTGAAAGAACAGTTTCTAGGTTCAGCTTCAATATTTATGTTTATGAATAATTGATATGTTCATATTGTCTAACAGCTATCTAGACGGATAAAGCTATGTATGCATCTATACATACTTATGCGTTCATACGCATCAGTATAAAACATTGATATTAGGTTTTTTCTAGACCAAATTCTAAAAAATGAGTTAAACAGTGAATCTCATAATTGTAGTAGGTCCCACCGAGATTTGAACTCGGATCGCTGGATTCAGAGTCCAGAGTGCTAACCATTACACCATGGAACCCTCTCACACAAGAGTGACTTTTCCATTGAGACAAAAGAGAGCGCATCAGTGATGGCCTTCTCTTATATTGATACAAAGATATCTCATTTGAATGGTCATAGTGGATAGAGCTTTAATGTGATTTGATTCTTTTCGCTATATTCTCTATAAAAGTGTTAAATATTCAAATGTTTATCAGAATATAAAAGTTATATCACAATGTTCATCTTTGCCTGTAGCATAATTAAACAGTCTACATTTCCAGACTACTGAAGCAATGTCTCTGTCTCCTGCATGGGTGGCTCCATAGAGCAATGGTTGGCAATTTGGACTTTGCATCCAATGATCCGATTTGAGACCTTGGAGGGACTTTTTTTATTACTCTTGAGCTTTTCCATTTCTTCATCTTTGTTCATTGATAGCTCAAATCCAACACCAGTAGGTTGAAAGAGTCAATTATTGAATGCTTTCAAAATGTCCATCAGCTTGAACAAGTTACATCAATACAAACTTTACAATACTTTGACATCAAATTTCTTCACAAAGTAGTTAGCCATTATAAAATCATATCCTGATTTTCTCAAACGCATTTCAGACGGGTGATTCACAGCATCACTTTTTTAAGCTTTCCTGCTATTGATAAGGCGAAAATAGCACATTTTGAATGAGAAGTTTTCTTCAATCAAACATAGAGGAACCCAAATGATGATCTCATTCAGCTAGTAAAAATGTTGTTTGATATTAGTATGGAAATCGTGAAAAGAAAATGTTTTTCATGCTGATTTACAACAGTTGCTCTCCAATCGTAAAATATAAGCTTTTGGTCGGAGGCATCACAGGTACTGATCAAATTCTCATTTTTGAACTTTATTCACAAATCATATGATATGCTTTGTATACATCAACTGTATTGTTGGATCAATACTGAGTAAAAAGTGACTATCTCAATTTCAGGACATATAAAAGAGAAAGAAGTAGAAACTCATGTTTCAAATGCTGAGAGGCAACAACTGTTCATGATTTTCACCTCCACTAATTATATTTATTTTTATAATCTATATGTTTATATTTTCCTATAAATATACAGAGACATATAGCTATATATACAGAGATACATATGTACAGGTTGATTTTTACATGTTTATAAGTAAATGTGATGTTGTTCCAAATAAAACTTCTAAGAACTGAATGGAAAAGAAAATTGTAAAGTTCAGATAAGTCCCACTGAAATTTGTACTCAGATCCCTGTTTTCAGAGTCCAGAGTGCTAACCATGACACCATCCACCCTCCCCTACCAGGGTGAGCTTTCCATTTTGACAGAAGAGATTTGCCTCAGGGGGCAACTTATCTTTTATTGAAAAATATTATCTCACATAAAAACCACTGTTCAACAGAGTTATAACGTTATTTGAGTCTTTTGGGCAACATCCTTCCCCAACATAGTTCAATATGCAAAAGTTTACCAGAATAGGAAAGCAATCCAATTCAGTTTCTCTTTGACAGTAGAATATTAAAAACTTTGACATTCCCACATTGCTGCAGCAGTTTGCACTCCTTTCACATGGGAGGTTCCATGGTGTAATGGTTAGCACTTTGGACTTTGAATCCAATGATCCGAGTTCAAATCTCGGTGGGACCATTTTATGACTCTTGACCAAATCATTTTCTTTCAAGTGTATTCATTAATATCACATATCTAATACCGGTAGGGTGAAAAATTAATTTATTGATTATACTCTAAAAGTTTACTAGATGTGAGCAAATAATAGAATTTTTACAATACCTGGAAACTAAATGGCTCAAAATAATGAGAGATTTTACAAACTCACTCTGGTTTCTCAAACTCATCACAGGGGCCTGATGCACGACATTACTTTTTAAAATCTTACTGTTTTTGATAAGGGGAACAAGGAACTTTTTAATTGCAAAGCATTCATTAAAACAAAACTTGAGGAGCCAAACTTTGTATTACGGTGACCGAAGATGTGCAGTTTGAATAATAATCTTGAAATTCAGACGTACAAAGATTTTACACACTGATTTTCAACAGTAATTCCACAACCAATAAAGTTGAATCTTTTGAAAGACATGTCAAAGGTGTGAATCTGAAATTCACTTTCAAAGAAATTCACAATGAAATGCACTGTGTAAGTCCAGCATGTTGTCAGCTAAGAAATCAGCAAAAATGAACTATCTCATTACTGGCCATATAGATGAGAAAGGAAAATAAACTCATGTTTACAATGTGGATGTGAAAGAACAGTTTCTAGGTTCAGCTTCAATATTTATGTTTATGAATAATTGATATGTTCATATTGTCTAACAGCTATCTAGACGGATAAAGCTATGTATGCATCTATACATACTTATGCGTTCATACGCATCAGTATAAAACATTGATATTAGGTTTTTTCTAGACCAAATACTAAAAAATGAGTTAAACAGTGAATCTCATAATTGTAGTAGGTCCCACCGAGATTTGAACTCGGATCGCTGGATTCAGAGTCCAGAGTGCTAACCATTACACCATGGAACCCTCTCACACAAGAGTGACTTTTCCATTGAGACAAAAGAGAGCGCATCAGTGATGGCCTTCTCTTATATTGATACAAAGATATCTCATTTGAATGGTCATAGTGGATAGAGCTTTAATGTGATTTGATTCTTTTCGCTATATTCTCTATAAAAGTGTTAAATATTCAAATGTTTATCAGAATATAAAAGTTATATCACAATGTTCATCTTTGCCTGTAGCATAATTAAACAGTCTACATTTCCAGACTACTGAAGCAATGTCTCTGTCTCCTGCATGGGTGGCTCCATAGAGCAATGGTTGGCAATTTGGACTTTGCATCCAATGATCCGATTTGAGACCTTGGAGGGACTTTTTTTATTACTCTTGAGCTTTTCCATTTCTTCATCTTTGTTCATTGATAGCTCAAATCCAACACCAGTAGGTTGAAAGAGTCAATTATTGAATGCTTTCAAAATGTCCATCAGCTTGAACAAGTTACATCAATACAAACTTTACAATACTTTGACATCAAATTTCTTCACAAAGTAGTTAGCCATTATAAAATCATATCCTGATTTTCTCAAACGCATTTCAGACGGGTGATTCACAGCATCACTTTTTTAAGCTTTCCTGCTATTGATAAGGCGAAAATAGCACATTTTGAATGAGAAGTTTTCTTCAATCAAACATAGAGGAACCCAAATGATGATCTCATTCAGCTAGTAAAAATGTTGTTTGATATTAGTATGGAAATCGTGAAAAGAAAATGTTTTTCATGCTGATTTACAACAGTTGCTCTCCAATCGTAAAATATAAGCTTTTGGTCGGAGGCATCACAGGTACTGATCAAATTCTCATTTTTGAACTTTATTCACAAATCATATGATATGCTTTGTATACATCAACTGTATTGTTGGATCAATACTGAGTAAAAAGTGACTATCTCAATTTCAGGACATATAAAAGAGAAAGAAGTAGAAACTCATGTTTCAAATGCTGAGAGGCAACAACTGTTCATGATTTTCACCTCCACTAATTATATTTATTTTTATAATCTATATGTTTATATTTTCCTATAAATATACAGAGACATATAGCTATATATACAGAGATACATATGTACAGGTTGATTTTTACATGTTTATAAGTAAATGTGATGTTGTTCCAAATAAAACTTCTAAGAACTGAATGGAAAAGAAAATTGTAAAGTTCAGATAAGTCCCACTGAAATTTGTACTCAGATCCCTGTTTTCAGAGTCCAGAGTGCTAACCATGACACCATCCACCCTCCCCTACCAGGGTGAGCTTTCCATTTTGACAGAAGAGATTTGCCTCAGGGGGCAACTTATCTTTTATTGAAAAATATTATCTCACATAAAAACCACTGTTCAACAGAGTTATAACGTTATTTGAGTCTTTTGGGCAACATCCTTCCCCAACATAGTTCAATATGCAAAAGTTTACCAGAATAGGAAAGCAATCCAATTCAGTTTCTCTTTGACAGTAGAATATTAAAAACTTTGACATTCCCACATTGCTGCAGCAGTTTGCACTCCTTTCACATGGGAGGTTCCATGGTGTAATGGTTAGCACTTTGGACTTTGAATCCAATGATCCGAGTTCAAATCTCGGTGGGACCATTTTATGACTCTTGACCAAATCATTTTCTTTCAAGTGTATTCATTAATATCACATATCTAATACCGGTAGGGTGAAAAATTAATTTATTGATTATACTCTAAAAGTTTACTAGATGTGAGCAAATAATAGAATTTTTACAATACCTGGAAACTAAATGGCTCAAAATAATGAGAGATTTTACAAACTCACTCTGGTTTCTCAAACTCATCACAGGGGCCTGATGCACGACATTACTTTTTAAAATCTTACTGTTTTTGATAAGGGGAACAAGGAACTTTTTAATTGCAAAGCATTCATTAAAACAAAACTTGAGGAGCCAAACTTTGTATTACGGTGACCGAAGATGTGCAGTTTGAATAATAATCTTGAAATTCAGACGTACAAAGATTTTACACACTGATTTTCAACAGTAATTCCACAACCAATAAAGTTGAATCTTTTGAAAGACATGTCAAAGGTGTGAATCTGAAATTCACTTTCAAAGAAATTCACAATGAAATGCACTGTGTAAGTCCAGCATGTTGTCAGCTAAGAAATCAGCAAAAATGAACTATCTCATTACTGGCCATATAGATGAGAAAGGAAAATAAACTCATGTTTACAATGTGGATGTGAAAGAACAGTTTCTAGGTTCAGCTTCAATATTTATGTTTATGAATAATTGATATGTTCATATTGTCTAACAGCTATCTAGACGGATAAAGCTATGTATGCATCTATACATACTTATGTGTTCATACGCATCAGTATAAAACATTGATATTAGGTTTTTTCTAGACCAAATTCTAAAAAATGAGTTAAACAGTGAATCTCATAATTGTAGTAGGTCCCACCGAGATTTGAACTCGGATCGCTGGATTCAGAGTCCAGAGTGCTAACCATTACACCATGGAACCCTCTCACACAAGAGTGACTTTTCCATTGAGACAAAAGAGAGCGCATCAGTGATGGCCTTCTCTTATATTGATACAAAGATATCTCATTTGAATGGTCATAGTGGATAGAGCTTTAATGTGATTTGATTCTTTTCGCTATATTCTCTATAAAAGTGTTAAATATTCAAATGTTTATCAGAATATAAAAGTTATATCACAATGTTCATCTTTGCCTGTAGCATAATTAAACAGTCTACATTTCCAGACTACTGAAGCAATGTCTCTGTCTCCTGCATGGGTGGCTCCATAGAGCAATGGTTGGCAATTTGGACTTTGCATCCAATGATCCGATTTGAGACCTTGGAGGGACTTTTTTTATTACTCTTGAGCTTTTCCATTTCTTCATCTTTGTTCATTGATAGCTCAAATCCAACACCAGTAGGTTGAAAGAGTCAATTATTGAATGCTTTCAAAATGTCCATCAGCTTGAACAAGTTACATCAATACAAACTTTACAATACTTTGACATCAAATTTCTTCACAAAGTAGTTAGCCATTATAAAATCATATCCTGATTTTCTCAAACGCATTTCAGACGGGTAATTCACAGCATCACTTTTTTAAGCTTTCCTGCTATTGATAAGGCGAAAATAGCACATTTTGAATGAGAAGTTTTCTTCAATCAAACATAGAGGAACCCAAATGATGATCTCATTCAGCTAGTAAAAATGTTGTTTTATATTAGTATGGAAATCGTGAAAAGAAAATGTTTTTCATGCTGATTTACAACAGTTGATCTCCAATCGTAAAATATAAGCTTTTGGTCGGAGGCATCACAGGTACTGATCAAATTCTCATTTTTGAACTTTATTCACAAATCATATGATATGCTTTGTATACATCAACTGTATTGTTGGATCAATACTGAGTAAAAAGTGACTATCTCAATTTCAGGACATATAAAAGAGAAAGAAGTAGAAACTCATGTTTCAAATGCTGAGAGGCAACAACTGTTCATGATTTTCACCTCCACTAATTATATTTATTTTTATAATCTATATGTTTATATTTTCCTATAAATATACAGAGACATATAGCTATATATACAGAGATACATATGTACAGGTTGATTTTTACATGTTTATAAGTAAATGTGATGTTGTTCCAAATAAAACTTCTAAGAACTGAATGGAAAAGAAAATTGTAAAGTTCAGATAAGTCCCACTGAAATTTGTACTCAGATCCCTGTTTTCAGAGTCCAGAGTGCTAACCATGACACCATCCACCCTCCCCTACCAGGGTGAGCTTTCCATTTTGACAGAAGAGATTTGCCTCAGGGGGCAACTTATCTTTCATTGAAAAATATTATCTCACATAAAAACCACTGTTCAACAGAGTTATAACGTTATTTGAGTCTTTTGGGCAACATCCTTCCCCAACATAGTTCAATATGCAAAAGTTTACCAGAATAGGAAAGCAATCCAATTCAGTTTCTCTTTGACAGTAGAATATTAAAAACTTTGACATTTCCACATTGCTGCAGCAGTTTGCACTCCTTTCACATGGGAGGTTCCATGGTGTAATGGTTAGCACTTTGGACTTTGAATCCAATGATCCGAGTTCAAATCTCGGTGGGACCATTTTATGACTCTTGACCAAATCATTTTCTTTCAAGTGTATTCATTAATATCACATATCTAATACCGGTAGGGTGAAAAATTAATTTATTGATTATACTCTAAAAGTTTACTAGATGTGAGCAAATAATAGAATTTTTACAATACCTGGAAACTAAATGGCTCAAAATAATGAGAGATTTTACAAACTCACTCTGGTTCCTCAAACTCATCACAGGGGCCTGATGCACGACATTACTTTTTAAAATCTTACTGTTATTGATAAGGGGAACAAGGAACATTTTAATTGCAAAGCATTCATTAAAACAAAACTTGAGGAGCCAAACTTTGTATTACGGTGACCGAAGATGTGCAGTTTGAATAATAATCTTGAAATTCAGACGTACAAAGATTTTACACACTGATTTTCAACAGTAATTCCACAACCAATAAAGTTGAATCTTTTGAAAGACATGTCAAAGGTGTGAATCTGAAATTCACTTTCAAAGAAATTCACAATGAAATGCACTGTGTAAGTCCAGCATGTTGTCAGCTAAGAAATCAGCAAAAATGAACTATCTCATTACTGGCCATATAGATGAGAAAGGAAAATAAACTCATGTTTACAATGTGGATGTGAAAGAACAGTTTCTAGGTTCAGCTTCAATATTTATGTTTATGAATAATTGATATGTTCATATTGTCTAACAGCTATCTAGACGGATAAAGCTATGTATGCATCTATACATACTTATGCGTTCATACGCATCAGTATAAAACATTGATATTAGGTTTTTTCTAGACCAAATTCTAAAAAATGAGTTAAACAGTGAATCTCATAATTGTAGTAGGTCCCACCGAGATTTGAACTCGGATCGCTGGATTCAGAGTCCAGAGTGCTAACCATTACACCATGGAACCCTCTCACACAAGAGTGACTTTTCCATTGAGACAAAAGAGAGCGCATCAGTGATGGCCTTCTCTTATATTGATACAAAGATATCTCATTTGAATGGTCATAGTGGATAGAGCTTTAATGTGATTTGATTCTTTTCGCTATATTCTCTATAAAAGTGTTAAATATTCAAATGTTTATCAGAATATAAAAGTTATATCACAATGTTCATCTTTGCCTGTAGCATAATTAAACAGTCTACATTTCCAGACTACTGAAGCAATGTCTCTGTCTCCTGCATGGGTGGCTCCATAGAGCAATGGTTGGCAATTTGGACTTTGCATCCAATGATCCGATTTGAGACCTTGGAGGGACTTTTTTTATTACTCTTGAGCTTTTCCATTTCTTCATCTTTGTTCATTGATAGCTCAAATCCAACACCAGTAGGTTGAAAGAGTCAATTATTGAATGCTTTCAAAATGTCCATCAGCTTGAACAAGTTACATCAATACAAACTTTACACTACTTTGACATCAAATTTCTTCACAAAGTAGTTAGCCATTATAAAATCATATCCTGATTTTCTCAAACGCATTTCAGACGGGTGATTCACAGCATCACTTTTTTAAGCTTTCCTGCTATTGATAAGGCGAAAATAGCACATTTTGAATGAGAAGTTTTCTTCAATCAAACATAGAGGAACCCAAATGATGATCTCATTCAGCTAGTAAAAATGTTGTTTTATATTAGTATGGAAATCGTGAAAAGAAAATGTTTTTCATGCTGATTTACAACAGTTGCTCTCCAATCGTAAAATATAAGCTTTTGGTCGGAGGCATCACAGGTACTGATCAAATTCTCATTTTTGAACTTTTTTCACAAATCATATGATATGCTTTGTATACATCAACTGTATTGTTGGATCAATACTGAGTAAAAAGTGACTATCTCAATTTCAGGACATATAAAAGAGAAAGAAGTAGAAACTCATGTTTCAAATGCTGAGAGGCAACAACTGTTCATGATTTTCACCTCCACTAATTATATTTATTTTTATAATCTATATGTTTATATTTTCCTATAAATATACAGAGACATATAGCTATATATACAGAGATACATATGTACAGGTTGATTTTTACATGTTTATAAGTAAATGTGATGTTGTTCCAAATAAAACTTCTAAGAACTGAATGGAAAAGAAAATTGTAAAGTTCAGATAAGTCCCACTGAAATTTGTACTCAGATCCCTGTTTTCAGAGTCCAGAGTGCTAACCATGACACCATCCACCCTCCCCTACCAGGGTTAGCTTTCCATTTTGACAGAAGAGATTTGCCTCAGGGGGCAACTTATCTTTCATTGAAAAATATTATCTCACATAAAAACCACTGTTCAACAGAGTTATAACGTTATTTGAGTCTTTTGGGCAACATCCTTCCCCAACATAGTTCAATATGCAAAAGTTTACCAGAATAGGAAAGCAATCCAATTCAGTTTCTCTTTGACAGTAGAATATTAAAAACTTTGACATTTCCACATTGCTGCAGCAGTTTGCACTCCTTTCACATGGGAGGTTCCATGGTGTAATGGTTAGCACTTTGGACTTTGAATCCAATGATCCGAGTTCAAATCTCGGTGGGACCATTTTATGACTCTTGACCAAATCATTTTCTTTCAAGTGTATTCATTAATATCACATATCTAATACCGGTAGGGTGAAAAATTAATTTATTGATTATACTCTAAAAGTTTACTAGATGTGAGCAAATAATAGAATTTTTACAATACCTGGAAACTAAATGGCTCAAAATAATGAGAGATTTTACAAACTCACTCTGGTTCCTCAAACTCATCACAGGGGCCTGATGCACGACATTACTTTTTAAAATCTTACTGTTTTTGATAAGGGGAACAAGGAACTTTTTAATTGCAAAGCATTCATTAAAACAAAACTTGAGGAGCCAAACTTTGTATTACGGTGACCGAAGATGTGCAGTTTGAATAATAATCTTGAAATTCAGACGTACAAAGATTTTACACACTGATTTTCAACAGTAATTCCACAACCAATAAAGTTGAATCTTTTGAAAGACATGTCAAAGGTGTGAATCTGAAATTCACTTTCAAAGAAATTCACAATGAAATGCACTGTGTAAGTCCAGCATGTTGTCAGCTAAGAAATCAGCAAAAATGAACTATCTCATTACTGGCCATATAGATGAGAAAGGAAAATAAACTCATGTTTACAATATGGATGTGAAAGAACAGTTTCTAGGTTCAGCTTCAATATTTATGTTTATGAATAATTGATATGTTCATATTGTCTAACAGCTATCTAGACGGATAAAGCTATGTATGCATCTATACATACTTATGCGTTCATACGCATCAGTATAAAACATTGATATTAGGTTTTTTCTAGACCAAATTCTAAAAAATGAGTTAAACAGTGAATCTCATAATTGTAGTAGGTCCCACCGAGATTTGAACTCGGATCGCTGGATTCAGAGTCCAGAGTGCTAACCATTACACAATGGAACCCTCTCACACAAGAGTGACTTTTCCATTGAGACAAAAGAGAGCGCATCAGTGATGGCCTTCTCTTATATTGATACAAAGATATCTCATTTGAATGGTCATAGTGGATAGAGCTTTAATGTGATTTGATTCTTTTCGCTATATTCTCTATAAAAGTGTTAAATATTCAAATGTTTATCAGAATATAAAAGTTATATCACAATGTTCATCTTTGCCTGTAGCATAATTAAACAGTCTACATTTCCAGACTACTGAAGCAATGTCTCTGTCTCCTGCATGGGTGGCTCCATAGAGCAATGGTTGGCAATTTGGACTTTGCATCCAATGATCCGATTTGAGACCTTGGAGGGACTTTTTTTTATTACTCTTGAGCTTTTCCATTTCTTCATCTTTGTTCATTGATAGCTCAAATCCAACACCTGTAGGTTGAAAGAGTCAATTATTGAATGCTTTCAAAATGTCCATCAGCTTGAACAAGTTACATCAATACAAACTTTACAATACTTTGACATCAAATTTCTTCACAAAGTAGTTAGCCATTATAAAATCATATCCTGATTTTCTCAAACGCATTTCAGACGGGTAATTCACAGCATCACTTTTTTAAGCTTTCCTGCTATTGATAAGGCGAAAATAGCACATTTTGAATGAGAAGTTTTCTTCAATCAAACATAGAGGAACCCAAATGATGATCTCATTCAGCTAGTAAAAATGTTGTTTTATATTAGTATGGAAATCGTGAAAAGAAAATGTTTTTCATGCTGATTTACAACAGTTGCTCTCCAATCGTAAAATATAAGCTTTTGGTCGGAGGCATCACAGGTACTGATCAAATTCTCATTTTTGAACTTTATTCACAAATCATATGATATGCTTTGTATACATCAACTGTATTGTTGGATCAATACTGAGTAAAAAGTGACTATCTCAATTTCAGGACATATAAAAGAGAAAGAAGTAGAAACTCATGTTTCAAATGCTGAGAGGCAACAACTGTTCATGATTTTCACCTCCACTAATTATATTTATTTTTATAATCTATATGTTTATATTTTCCTATAAATATACAGAGACATATAGCTATATATACAGAGATACATATGTACAGGTTGATTTTTACATGTTTATAAGTAAATGTGATGTTGTTCCAAATAAAACTTCTAAGAACTGAATGGAAAAGAAAATTGTAAAGTTCAGATAAGTCCCACTGAAATTTGTACTCAGATCCCTGTTTTCAGAGTCCAGAGTGCTAACCATGACACCATCCACCCTCCCCTACCAGGGTGAGCTTTCCATTTTGACAGAAGAGATTTGCCTCAGGGGGCAACTTATCTTTCATTGAAAAATATTATCTCACATAAAAACCACTGTTCAACAGAGTTATAACGTTATTTGAGTCTTTTGGGCAACATCCTTCCCCAACATAGTTCAATATGCAAAAGTTTACCAGAATAGGAAAGCAATCCAATTCAGTTTCTCTTTGACAGTAGAATATTAAAAACTTTGACATTTCCACATTGCTGCAGCAGTTTGCACTCCTTTCACATGGGAGGTTCCATGGTGTAATGGTTAGCACTTTGGACTTTGAATCCAATGATCAGAGTTCAAATCTCGGTGGGACCATTTTATGACTCTTGACCAAATCATTTTCTTTCAAGTGTATTCATTAATATCACATATCTAATACCGGTAGGGTGAAAAATTAATTTATTGATTATACTCTAAAAGTTTACTAGATGTGAGCAAATAATAGAATTTTTACAATACCTGGAAACTAAATGGCTCAAAATAATGAGAGATTTTACAAACTCACTCTGGTTCCTCAAACTCATCACAGGGGCCTGATGCACGACATTACTTTTTAAAATCTTACTGTTATTGATAAGGGGAACAAGGAACTTTTTAATTGCAAAGCATTCATTAAAACAAAACTTGAGGAGCCAAACTTTGTATTACGGTGACCGAAGATGTGCAGTTTGAATAATAATCTTGAAATTCAGACGTACAAAGATTTTACACACTGATTTTCAACAGTAATTCCACAACCAATAAAGTTGAATCTTTTGAAAGACATGTCAAAGGTGTGAATCTGAAATTCACTTTCAAAGAAATTCACAATGAAATGCACTGTGTAAGTCCAGCATGTTGTCAGTTAAGAAATCAGCAAAAATGAACTATCTCATTACTGGCCATATAGATGAGAAAGGAAAATAAACTCATGTTTACAATGTGGATGTGAAAGAACAGTTTCTAGGTTCAGCTTCAATATTTATGTTTATGAATAATTGATATGTTCATATTGTCTAACAGCTATCTAGACGGATAAAGCTATGTATGCATCTATACATACTTATGCGTTCATACGCATCAGTATAAAACATTGATATTAGGTTTTTTCTAGACCAAATTCTAAAAAATGAGTTAAACAGTGAATCTCATAATTGTAGTAGGTCCCACCGAGATTTGAACTCGGATCGCTGGATTCAGAGTCCAGAGTGCTAACCATTACACCATGGAACCCTCTCACACAAGAGTGACTTTTCCATTGAGACAAAAGAGAGCGCATCAGTGATGGCCTTCTCTTATATTGATACAAAGATATCTCATTTGAATGGTCATAGTGGATAGAGCTTTAATGTAATTTGATTCTTTTCGCTATATTCTCTATAAAAGTGTTAAATATTCAAATGTTTATCAGAATATAAAAGTTATATCACAATGTTCATCTTTGCCTGTAGCATAATTAAACAGTCTACATTTCCAGACTACTGAAGCAATGTCTCTGTCTCCTGCATGGGTGGCTCCATAGAGCAATGGTTGGCAATTTGGACTTTGCATCCAATGATCCGATTTGAGACCTTGGAGGGACTTTTTTTATTACTCTTGAGCTTTTCCATTTCTTCATCTTTGTTCATTGATAGCTCAAATCCAACACCAGTAGGTTGAAAGAGTCAATTATTGAATGCTTTCAAAATGTCCATCAGCTTGAACAAGTTACATCAATACAAACTTTACAATACTTTGACATCAAATTTCTTCACAAAGTAGTTAGCCATTATAAAATCATATCCTGATTTTCTCAAACGCATTTCAGACGGGTGATTCACAGCATCACTTTTTTAAGCTTTCCTGCTATTGATAAGGCGAAAATAGCACATTTTGAATGAGAAGTTTTCTTCAATCAAACATAGAGGAACCCAAATGATGATCTCATTCAGCTAGTAAAAATGTTGTTTTATATTAGTATGGAAATCGTGAAAAGAAAATGTTTTTCATGCTGATTTACAACAGTTGCTCTCCAATCGTAAAATATAAGCTTTTGGTCGGAGGCATCACAGGTACTGATCAAATTCTCATTTTTGAACTTTATTCACAAATCATATGATATGCTTTGTATACATCAACTGTATTGTTGGATCAATACTGAGTAAAAAGTGACTATCTCAATTTCAGGACATATAAAAGAGAAAGAAGTAGAAACTCATGTTTCAAATGCTGAGAGGCAACAACTGTTCATGATTTTCACCTCCACTAATTATATTTATTTTTATAATCTATATGTTTATATTTTCCTATAAATATACAGAGACATATAGCTATATATACAGAGATACATATGTACAGGTTGATTTTTACATGTTTATAAGTAAATGTGATGTTGTTCCAAATAAAACTTCTAAGAACTGAATGGAAAAGAAAATTGTAAAGTTCAGATAAGTCCCACTGAAATTTGTACTCAGATCCCTGTTTTCAGAGTCCAGAGTGCTAACCATGACACCATCCACCCTCCCCTACCAGGGTGAGCTTTCCATTTTGACAGAAGAGATTTGCCTCAGGGGGCAACTTATCTTTCATTGAAAAATATTATCTCACATAAAAACCACTGTTCAACAGAGTTATAACGTTATTTGAGTCTTTTGGGCAACATCCTTCCCCAACATAGTTCAATATGCAAAAGTTTACCAGAATAGGAAAGCAATCCAATTCAGTTTCTCTTTGACAGTAGAATATTAAAAACTTTGACATTTCCACATTGCTGCAGCAGTTTGCACTCCTTTCACATGGGAGGTTCCATGGTGTAATGGTTAGCACTTTGGACTTTGAATCCAATGATCAGAGTTCAAATCTCGGTGGGACCATTTTATGACTCTTGACCAAATCATTTTCTTTCAAGTGTATTCATTAATATCACATATCTAATACCGGTAGGGTGAAAAATTAATTTATTGATTATACTCTAAAAGTTTACTAGATGTGAGCAAATAATAGAATTTTTACAATACCTGGAAACTAAATGGCTCAAAATAATGAGAGATTTTACAAACTCACTCTGGTTCCTCAAACTCATCACAGGGGCCTGATGCACGACATTACTTTTTAAAATCTTACTGTTATTGATAAGGGGAACAAGGAACTTTTTAATTGCAAAGCATTCATTAAAACAAAACTTGAGGAGCCAAACTTTGTATTACGGTGACCGAAGATGTGCAGTTTGAATAATAATCTTGAAATTCAGACGTACAAAGATTTTACACACTGATTTTCAACAGTAATTCCACAACCAATAAAGTTGAATCTTTTGAAAGACATGTCAAAGGTGTGAATCTGAAATTCACTTTCAAAGAAATTCACAATGAAATGCACTGTGTAAGTCCAGCATGTTGTCAGCTAAGAAATCAGCAAAAATGAACTATCTCATTACTGGCCATATAGATGAGAAAGGAAAATAAACTCATGTTTACAATGTGGATGTGAAAGAACAGTTTCTAGGTTCAGCTTCAATATTTATGTTTATGAATAATTGATATGTTCATATTGTCTAACAGCTATCTAGACGGATAAAGCTATGTATGCATCTATACATACTTATGCGTTCATACGCATCAGTATAAAACATTGATATTAGGTTTTTTCTAGACCAAATTCTAAAAAATGAGTTAAACAGTGAATCTCATAATTGTAGTAGGTCCCACCGAGATTTGAACTCGGATCGCTGGATTCAGAGTCCAGAGTGCTAACCATTACACCATGGAACCCTCTCACACAAGAGTGACTTTTCCATTGAGACAAAAGAGAGCGCATCAGTGATGGCCTTCTCTTATATTGATACAAAGATATCTCATTTGAATGGTCATAGTGGATAGAGCTTTAATGTGATTTGATTCTTTTCGCTATATTCTCTATAAAAGTGTTAAATATTCAAATGTTTATCAGAATATAAAAGTTATATCACAATGTTCATCTTTGCCTGTAGCATAATTAAACAGTCTACATTTCCAGACTACTGAAGCAATGTCTCTGTCTCCTGCATGGGTGGCTCCATAGAGCAATGGTTGGCAATTTGGACTTTGCATCCAATGATCCGATTTGAGACCTTGGAGGGACTTTTTTTATTACTCTTGAGCTTTTCCATTTCTTCATCTTTGTTCATTGATAGCTCAAATCCAACACCAGTAGGTTGAAAGAGTCAATTATTGAATGCTTTCAAAATGTCCATCAGCTTGAACAAGTTACATCAATACAAACTTTACAATACTTTGACATCAAATTTCTTCACAAAGTAGTTAGCCATTATAAAATCATATCCTGATTTTCTCAAACGCATTTCAGACGGGTGATTCACAGCATCACTTTTTTAAGCTTTCCTGCTATTGATAAGGCGAAAATAGCACATTTTGAATGAGAAGTTTTCTTCAATCAAACATAGAGGAACCCAAATGATGATCTCATTCAGCTAGTAAAAATGTTGTTTGATATTAGTATGGAAATCGTGAAAAGAAAATGTTTTTCATGCTGATTTACAACAGTTGCTCTCCAATCGTAAAATATAAGCTTTTGGTCGGAGGCATCACAGGTACTGATCAAATTCTCATTTTTGAACTTTATTCACAAATCATATGATATGCTTTGTATACATCAACTGTATTGTTGGATCAATAATGAGTAAAAAGTGACTATCTCAATTTCAGGACATATAAAAGAGAAAGAAGTAGAAACTCATGTTTCAAATGCTGAGAGGCAACAACTGTTCATGATTTTCACCTCCACTAATTATATTTATTTTTATAATCTATATGTTTATATTTTCCTATAAATATACAGAGACATATAGCTATATATACAGAGATACATATGTACAGGTTGATTTTTACATGTTTATAAGTAAATGTGATGTTGTTCCAAATAAAACTTCTAAGAACTGAATGGAAAAGAAAATTGTAAAGTTCAGATAAGTCCCACTGAAATTTGTACTCAGATCCCTGTTTTCAGAGTCCAGAGTGCTAACCATGACACCATCCACCCTCCCCTACCAGGGTGAGCTTTCCATTTTGACAGAAGAGATTTGCCTCAGGGGGCAACTTATCTTTCATTGAAAAATATTATCTCACATAAAAACCACTGTTCAACAGAGTTATAACGTTATTTGAGTCTTTTGGGCAACATCCTTCCCCAACATAGTTCAATATGCAAAAGTTTACCAGAATAGGAAAGCAATCCAATTCAGTTTCTCTTTGACAGTAGAATATTAAAAACTTTGACATTTCCACATTGCTGCAGCAGTTTGCACTCCTTTCACATGGGAGGTTCCATGGTGTAATGGTTAGCACTTTGGACTTTGAATCCAATGATCAGAGTTCAAATCTCGGTGGGACCATTTTATGACTCTTGACCAAATCATTTTCTTTCAAGTGTATTCATTAATATCACATATCTAATACCGGTAGGGTGAAAAATTAATTTATTGATTATACTCTAAAAGTTTACTAGATGTGAGCAAATAATAGAATTTTTACAATACCTGGAAACTAAATGGCTCAAAATAATGAGAGATTTTACAAACTCACTCTGGTTCCTCAAACTCATCACAGGGGCCTGATGCACGACATTACTTTTTAAAATCTTACTGTTATTGATAAGGGGAACAAGGAACTTTTTAATTGCAAAGCATTCATTAAAACAAAACTTGAGGAGCCAAACTTTGTATTACGGTGACCGAAGATGTGCAGTTTGAATAATAATCTTGAAATTCAGACGTACAAAGATTTTACACACTGATTTTCAACAGTAATTCCACAACCAATAAAGTTGAATCTTTTGAAAGACATGTCAAAGGTGTGAATCTGAAATTCACTTTCAAAGAAATTCACAATGAAATGCACTGTGTAAGTCCAGCATGTTGTCAGTTAAGAAATCAGCAAAAATGAACTATCTCATTACTGGCCATATAGATGAGAAAGGAAAATAAACTCATGTTTACAATGTGGATGTGAAAGAACAGTTTCTAGGTTCAGCTTCAATATTTATGTTTATGAATAATTGATATGTTCATATTGTCTAACAGCTATCTAGACGGATAAAGCTATGTATGCATCTATACATACTTATGCGTTCATACGCATCAGTATAAAACATTGATATTAGGTTTTTTCTAGACCAAATTCTAAAAAATGAGTTAAACAGTGAATCTCATAATTGTAGTAGGTCCCACCGAGATTTGAACTCGGATCGCTGGATTCAGAGTCCAGAGTGCTAACCATTACACCATGGAACCCTCTCACACAAGAGTGACTTTTCCATTGAGACAAAAGAGAGCGCATCAGTGATGGCCTTCTCTTATATTGATACAAAGATATCTCATTTGAATGGTCATAGTGGATAGAGCTTTAATGTGATTTGATTCTTTTCGCTATATTCTCTATAAAAGTGTTAAATATTCAAATGTTTATCAGAATATAAAAGTTATATCACAATGTTCATCTTTGCCTGTAGCATAATTAAACAGTCTACATTTCCAGACTACTGAAGCAATGTCTCTGTCTCCTGCATGGGTGGCTCCATAGAGCAATGGTTGGCAATTTGGACTTTGCATCCAATGATCCGATTTGAGACCTTGGAGGGACTTTTTTTTATTACTCTTGAGCTTTTCCATTTCTTCATCTTTGTTCATTGATAGCTCAAATCCAACACCTGTAGGTTGAAAGAGTCAATTATTGAATGCTTTCAAAATGTCCATCAGCTTGAACAAGTTACATCAATACAAACTTTACAATACTTTGACATCAAATTTCTTCACAAAGTAGTTAGCCATTATAAAATCATATCCTGATTTTCTCAAACGCATTTCAGACGGGTAATTCACAGCATCACTTTTTTAAGCTTTCCTGCTATTGATAAGGCGAAAATAGCACATTTTGAATGAGAAGTTTTCTTCAATCAAACATAGAGGAACCCAAATGATGATCTCATTCAGCTAGTAAAAATGTTGTTTTATATTAGTATGGAAATCGTGAAAAGAAAATGTTTTTCATGCTGATTTACAACAGTTGCTCTCCAATCGTAAAATATAAGCTTTTGGTCGGAGGCATCACAGGTACTGATCAAATTCTCATTTTTGAACTTTATTCACAAATCATATGATATGCTTTGTATACATCAACTGTATTGTTGGATCAATACTGAGTAAAAAGTGACTATCTCAATTTCAGGACATATAAAAGAGAAAGAAGTAGAAACTCATGTTTCAAATGCTGAGAGGCAACAACTGTTCATGATTTTCACCTCCACTAATTATATTTATTTTTATAATCTATATGTTTATATTTTCCTATAAATATACAGAGACATATAGCTATATATACAGAGATACATATGTACAGGTTGATTTTTACATGTTTATAAGTAAATGTGATGTTGTTCCAAATAAAACTTCTAAGAACTGAATGGAAAAGAAAATTGTAAAGTTCAGATAAGTCCCACTGAAATTTGTACTCAGATCCCTGTTTTCAGAGTCCAGAGTGCTAACCATGACACCATCCACCCTCCCCTACCAGGGTGAGCTTTCCATTTTGACAGAAGAGATTTGCCTCAGGGGGCAACTTATCTTTCATTGAAAAATATTATCTCACATAAAAACCACTGTTCAACAGAGTTATAACGTTATTTGAGTCTTTTGGGCAACATCCTTCCCCAACATAGTTCAATATGCAAAAGTTTACCAGAATAGGAAAGCAATCCAATTCAGTTTCTCTTTGACAGTAGAATATTAAAAACTTTGACATTTCCACATTGCTGCAGCAGTTTGCACTCCTTTCACATGGGAGGTTCCATGGTGTAATGGTTAGCACTTTGGACTTTGAATCCAATGATCAGAGTTCAAATCTCGGTGGGACCATTTTATGACTCTTGACCAAATCATTTTCTTTCAAGTGTATTCATTAATATCACATATCTAATACCGGTAGGGTGAAAAATTAATTTATTGATTATACTCTAAAAGTTTACTAGATGTGAGCAAATAATAGAATTTTTACAATACCTGGAAACTAAATGGCTCAAAATAATGAGAGATTTTACAAACTCACTCTGGTTCCTCAAACTCATCACAGGGGCCTGATGCACGACATTACTTTTTAAAATCTTACTGTTATTGATAAGGGGAACAAGGAACTTTTTAATTGCAAAGCATTCATTAAAACAAAACTTGAGGAGCCAAACTTTGTATTACGGTGACCGAAGATGTGCAGTTTGAATAATAATCTTGAAATTCAGACGTACAAAGATTTTACACACTGATTTTCAACAGTAATTCCACAACCAATAAAGTTGAATCTTTTGAAAGACATGTCAAAGGTGTGAATCTGAAATTCACTTTCAAAGAAATTCACAATGAAATGCACTGTGTAAGTCCAGCATGTTGTCAGTTAAGAAATCAGCAAAAATGAACTATCTCATTACTGGCCATATAGATGAGAAAGGAAAATAAACTCATGTTTACAATGTGGATGTGAAAGAACAGTTTCTAGGTTCAGCTTCAATATTTATGTTTATGAATAATTGATATGTTCATATTGTCTAACAGCTATCTAGACGGATAAAGCTATGTATGCATCTATACATACTTATGCGTTCATACGCATCAGTATAAAACATTGATATTAGGTTTTTTCTAGACCAAATTCTAAAAAATGAGTTAAACAGTGAATCTCATAATTGTAGTAGGTCCCACCGAGATTTGAACTCGGATCGCTGGATTCAGAGTCCAGAGTGCTAACCATTACACCATGGAACCCTCTCACACAAGAGTGACTTTTCCATTGAGACAAAAGAGAGCGCATCAGTGATGGCCTTCTCTTATATTGATACAAAGATATCTCATTTGAATGGTCATAGTGGATAGAGCTTTAATGTGATTTGATTCTTTTCGCTATATTCTCTATAAAAGTGTTAAATATTCAAATGTTTATCAGAATATAAAAGTTATATCACAATGTTCATCTTTGCCTGTAGCATAATTAAACAGTCTACATTTCCAGACTACTGAAGCAATGTCTCTGTCTCCTGCATGGGTGGCTCCATAGAGCAATGGTTGGCAATTTGGACTTTGCATCCAATGATCCGATTTGAGACCTTGGAGGGACTTTTTTTATTACTCTTGAGCTTTTCCATTTCTTCATCTTTGTTCATTGATAGCTCAAATCCAACACCAGTAGGTTGAAAGAGTCAATTATTGAATGCTTTCAAAATGTCCATCAGCTTGAACAAGTTACATCAATACAAACTTTACAATACTTTGACATCAAATTTCTTCACAAAGTAGTTAGCCATTATAAAATCATATCCTGATTTTCTCAAACGCATTTCAGACGGGTGATTCACAGCATCACTTTTTTAAGCTTTCCTGCTATTGATAAGGCGAAAATAGCACATTTTGAATGAGAAGTTTTCTTCAATCAAACATAGAGGAACCCAAATGATGATCTCATTCAGCTAGTAAAAATGTTGTTTTATATTAGTATGGAAATCGTGAAAAGAAAATGTTTTTCATGCTGATTTACAACAGTTGCTCTCCAATCGTAAAATATAAGCTTTTGGTCGGAGGCATCACAGGTACTGATCAAATTCTCATTTTTGAACTTTATTCACAAATCATATGATATGCTTTGTATACATCAACTGTATTGTTGGATCAATACTGAGTAAAAAGTGACTATCTCAATTTCAGGACATATAAAAGAGAAAGAAGTAGAAACTCATGTTTCAAATGCTGAGAGGCAACAACTGTTCATGATTTTCACCTCCACTAATTATATTTATTTTTATAATCTATATGTTTATATTTTCCTATAAATATACAGAGACATATAGCTATATATACAGAGATACATATGTACAGGTTGATTTTTACATGTTTATAAGTAAATGTGATGTTGTTCCAAATAAAACTTCTAAGAACTGAATGGAAAAGAAAATTGTAAAGTTCAGATAAGTCCCACTGAAATTTGTACTCAGATCCCTGTTTTCAGAGTCCAGAGTGCTAACCATGACACCATCCACCCTCCCCTACCAGGGTGAGCTTTCCATTTTGACAGAAGAGATTTGCCTCAGGGGGCAACTTATCTTTCATTGAAAAATATTATCTCACATAAAAACCACTGTTCAACAGAGTTATAACGTTATTTGAGTCTTTTGGGCAACATCCTTCCCCAACATAGTTCAATATGCAAAAGTTTACCAGAATAGGAAAGCAATCCAATTCAGTTTCTCTTTGACAGTAGAATATTAAAAACTTTGACATTTCCACATTGCTGCAGCAGTTTGCACTCCTTTCACATGGGAGGTTCCATGGTGTAATGGTTAGCACTTTGGAATTTGAATCCAATGATCAGAGTTCAAATCTCGGTGGGACCATTTTATGACTCTTGACCAAATCATTTTCTTTCAAGTGTATTCATTAATATCACATATCTAATACCGGTAGGGTGAAAAATTAATTTATTGATTATACTCTAAAAGTTTACTAGATGTGTGCAAATAATAGAATTTTTACAATACCTGGAAACTAAATGGCTCAAAATAATGAGAGATTTTACAAACTCACTCTGGTTCCTCAAACTCATCACAGGGGCCTGATGCACGACATTACTTTTTAAAATCTTACTGTTATTGATAAGGGGAACAAGGAACTTTTTAATTGCAAAGCATTCATTAAAACAAAACTTGAGGAGCCAAACTTTGTATTACGGTGACCGAAGATGTGCAGTTTGAATAATAATCTTGAAATTCAGACGTACAAAGATTTTACACACTGATTTTCAACAGTAATTCCACAACCAATAAAGTTGAATCTTTTGAAAGACATGTCAAAGGTGTGAATCTGAAATTCACTTTCAAAGAAATTCACAATGAAATGCACTGTGTAAGTCCAGCATGTTGTCAGCTAAGAAATCAGCAAAAATGAACTATCTCATTACTGGCCATATAGATGAGAAAGGAAAATAAACTCATGTTTACAATGTGGATGTGAAAGAACAGTTTCTAGGTTCAGCTTCAATATTTATGTTTATGAATAATTGATATGTTCATATTGTCTAACAGCTATCTAGACGGATAAAGCTATGTATGCATCTATACATACTTATGCGTTCATACGCATCAGTATAAAACATTGATATTAGGTTTTTTCTAGACCAAATTCTAAAAAATGAGTTAAACAGTGAATCTCATAATTGTAGTAGGTCCCACCGAGATTTGAACTCGGATCGCTGGATTCAGAGTCCAGAGTGCTAACCATTACACCATGGAACCCTCTCACACAAGAGTGACTTTTCCATTGAGACAAAAGAGAGCGCATCAGTGATGGCCTTCTCTTATATTGATAAAAAGATATCTCATTTGAATGGTCATAGTGGATAGAGCTTTAATGTGATTTGATTCTTTTCGCTATATTCTCTATAAAAGTGTTAAATATTCAAATGTTTATCAGAATATAAAAGTTATATCACAATGTTCATCTTTGCCTGTAGCATAATTAAACAGTCTACATTTCCAGACTACTGAAGCAATGTCTCTGTCTCCTGCATGGGTGGCTCCATAGAGCAATGGTTGGCAATTTGGACTTTGCATCCAATGATCCGATTTGAGACCTTGGAGGGACTTTTTTTATTACTCTTGAGCTTTTCCATTTCTTCATCTTTGTTCATTGATAGCTCAAATCCAACACCAGTAGGTTGAAAGAGTCAATTATTGAATGCTTTCAAAATGTCCATCAGCTTGAACAAGTTACATCAATACAAACTTTACAATACTTTGACATCAAATTTCTTCACAAAGTAGTTAGCCATTATAAAATCATATCCTGATTTTCTCAAACGCATTTCAGACGGGTGATTCACAGCATCACTTTTTTAAGCTTTCCTGCTATTGATAAGGCGAAAATAGCACATTTTGAATGAGAAGTTTTCTTCAATCAAACATAGAGGAACCCAAATGATGATCTCATTCAGCTAGTAAAAATGTTGTTTGATATTAGTATGGAAATCGTGAAAAGAAAATGTTTTTCATGCTGATTTACAACAGTTGCTCTCCACTCGTAAAATATAAGCTTTTGGTCGGAGGCATCACAGGTACTGATCAAATTCTCATTTTTGAACTTTATTCACAAATCATATGATATGCTTTGTATACATCAACTGTATTGTTGGATCAATACTGAGTAAAAAGTGACTATCTCAATTTCAGGACATATAAAAGAGAAAGAAGTAGAAACTCATGTTTCAAATGCTGAGAGGCAACAACTGTTCATGATTTTCACCTCCACTAATTATATTTATTTTTATAATCTATATGTTTATATTTTCCTATAAATATACAGAGACATATAGCTATACATACAGAGATACATATGTACAGGTTGATTTTTACATGTTTATAAGTAAATGTGATGTTGTTCCAAATAAAACTTCTAAGAACTGAATGGAAAAGAAAATTGTAAAGTTCAGATAAGTCCCACTGAAATTTGTACTCAGATCCCTGTTTTCAGAGTCCAGAGTGCTAACCATGACACCATCCACCCTCCCCTACCAGGGTGAGCTTTCCATTTTGACAGAAGAGATTTGCCTCAGGGGGCAACTTATCTTTCATTGAAAAATATTATCTCACATAAAAACCACTGTTCAACAGAGTTATAACGTTATTTGAGTCTTTTGGGCAACATCCTTCCCCAACATAGTTCAATATGCAAAAGTTTACCAGAATAGGAAAGCAATCCAATTCAGTTTCTCTTTGACAGTAGAATATTAAAAACTTTGACATTTCCACATTGCTGCAGCAGTTTGCACTCCTTTCACATGGGAGGTTCCATGGTGTAATGGTTAGCACTTTGGACTTTGAATCCAATGATCAGAGTTCAAATCTCGGTGGGACCATTTTATGACTCTTGACCAAATCATTTTCTTTCAAGTGTATTCATTAATATCACATATCTAATACCGGTAGGGTGAAAAATTAATTTATTGATTATACTCTAAAAGTTTACTAGATGTGAGCAAATAATAGAATTTTTACAATACCTGGAAACTAAATGGCTCAAAATAATGAGAGATTTTACAAACTCACTCTGGTTCCTCAAACTCATCACAGGGGCCTGATGCACGACATTACTTTTTAAAATCTTACTGTTATTGATAAGGGGAACAAGGAACTTTTTAATTGCAAAGCATTCATTAAAACAAAACTTGAGGAGCCAAACTTTGTATTACGGTGACCGAAGATGTGCAGTTTGAATAATAATCTTGAAATTCAGACGTACAAAGATTTTACACACTGATTTTCAACAGTAATTCCACAACCAATAAAGTTGAATCTTTTAAAAGACATGTCAAAGGTGTGAATCTGAAATTCACTTTCAAAGAAATTCACAATGAAATGCACTGTGTAAGTCCAGCATGTTGTCAGCTAAGAAATCAGCAAAAATGAACTATCTCATTACTGGCCATATAGATGAGAAAGGAAAATAAACTCATGTTTACAATGTGGATGTGAAAGAACAGTTTCTAGGTTCAGCTTCAATATTTATGTTTATGAATAATTGATATGTTCATATTGTCTAACAGCTATCTAGACGGATAAAGCTATGTATGCATCTATACATACTTATGCGTTCATACGCATCAGTATAAAACATTGATATTAGGTTTTTTCTAGACCAAATTCTAAAAAATGAGTTAAACAGTGAATCTCATAATTGTAGTAGGTCCCACCGAGATTTGAACTCGGATCGCTGGATTCAGAGTCCAGAGTGCTAACCATTACACCATGGAACCCTCTCACACAAGAGTGACTTTTCCATTGAGACAAAAGAGAGCGCATCAGTGATGGCCTTCTCTTATATTGATACAAAGATATCTCATTTGAATGGTCATAGTGGATAGAGCTTTAATGTGATTTGATTCTTTTCGCTATATTCTCTATAAAAGTGTTAAATATTCAAATGTTTATCAGAATATAAAAGTTATATCACAATGTTCATCTTTGCCTGTAGCATAATTAAACAGTCTACATTTCCAGACTACTGAAGAAATGTCTCTGTCTCCTGCATGGGTGGCTCCATAGAGCAATGGTTGGCAATTTGGACTTTGCATCCAATGATCCGATTTGAGACCTTGGAGGGACTTTTTTTATTACTCTTGAGCTTTTCCATTTCTTCATCTTTGTTCATTGATAGCTCAAATCCAACACCAGTAGGTTGAAAGAGTCAATTATTGAATGCTTTCAAAATGTCCATCAGCTTGAACAAGTTACATCAATACAAACTTTACAATACTTTGACATCAAATTTCTTCACAAAGTAGTTAGCCATTATAAAATCATATCCTGATTTTCTCAAACGCATTTCAGACGGGTGATTCACAGCATCACTTTTTTAAGCTTTCCTGCTATTGATAAGGCGAAAATAGCACATTTTGAATGAGAAGTTTTCTTCAATCAAACATAGAGGAACCCAAATGATGATCTCATTCAGCTAGTAAAAATGTTGTTTTATATTAGTATGGAAATCGTGAAAAGAAAATGTTTTTCATGCTGATTTACAACAGTTGCTCTCCAATCGTAAAATATAAGCTTTTGGTCGGAGGCATCACAGGTACTGATCAAATTCTCATTTTTGAACTTTATTCACAAATCATATGATATGCTTTGTATACATCAACTGTATTGTTGGATCAATACTGAGTAAAAAGTGACTATCTCAATTTCAGGACATATAAAAGAGAAAGAAGTAGAAACTCATGTTTCAAATGCTGAGAGGCAACAACTGTTCATGATTTTCACCTCCACTAATTATATTTATTTTTATAATCTATATGTTTATATTTTCCTATAAATATACAGAGACATATAGCTATATATACAGAGATACATATGTACAGGTTGATTTTTACATGTTTATAAGTAAATGTGATGTTGTTCCAAATAAAACTTCTAAGAACTGAATGGAAAAGAAAATTGTAAAGTTCAGATAAGTCCCACTGAAATTTGTACTCAGATCCCTGTTTTCAGAGTCCAGAGTGCTAACCATGACACCATCCACCCTCCCCTACCAGGGTGAGCTTTCCATTTTGACAGAAGAGATTTGCCTCAGGGGGCAACTTATCTTTTATTGAAAAATATTATCTCACATAAAAACCACTGTTCAACAGAGTTATAACGTTATTTGAGTCTTTTGGGCAACATCCTTCCCCAACATAGTTCAATATGCAAAAGTTTACCAGTATAGGAAAGCAATCCAATTCAGTTTCTCTTTGACAGTAGAATATTAAAAACTTTGACATTTCCACATTGCTGCAGCAGTTTGCACTCCTTTCACATGGGAGGTTCCATGGTGTAATGGTTAGCACTTTGGACTTTGAATCCAATGATCCGAGTTCAAATCTCGGTGGGACCATTTTATGACTCTTGACCAAATCATTTTCTTTCAAGTGTATTCATTAATATCACATATCTAATACCGGTAGGGTGAAAAATTAATTTATTGATTATACTCTAAAAGTTTACTAGATGTGAGCAAATATTAGAATTTTTACAATACCTGGAAACTAAATGGCTCAAAATAATGAGAGATTTTACAAACTCACTCTGGTTTCTCAAACTCATCACAGGGGCCTGATGCACGACATTACTTTTTAAAATCTTACTGTTTTTGATAAGGGGAACAAGGAACTTTTTAATTGCAAAGCATTCATTAAAACAAAACTTGAGGAGCCAAACTTTGTATTACGGTGACCGAAGATGTGCAGTTTGAATAATAATCTTGAAATTCAGACGTACAAAGATTTTACACACTGATTTTCAACAGTAATTCCACAACCAATAAAGTTGAATCTTTTGAAAGACATGTCAAAGGTGTGAATCTGAAATTCACTTTCAAAGAAATTCACAATGAAATGCACTGTGTAAGTCCAGCATGTTGTCAGCTAAGAAATCAGCAAAAATGAACTATCTCATTACTGGCCATATAGATGAGAAAGGAAAATAAACTCATGTTTACAATGTGGATGTGAAAGAACAGTTTCTAGGTTCAGCTTCAATATTTATGTTTATGAATAATTGATATGTTCATATTGTCTAACAGCTATCTAGACGGATAAAGCTATGTATGCATCTATACATACTTATGCGTTCATACGCATCAGTATAAAACATTGATATTAGGTTTTTTCTAGACCAAATTCTAAAAAATGAGTTAAACAGTGAATCTCATAATTGTAGTAGGTCCCACCGAGATTTGAACTCGGATCGCTGGATTCAGAGTCCAGAGTGCTAACCATTACACCATGGAACCCTCTCACACAAGAGTGACTTTTCCATTGAGACAAAAGAGAGCGCATCAGTGATGGCCTTCTCTTATATTGATACAAAGATATCTCATTTGAATGGTCATAGTGGATAGAGCTTTAATGTGATTTGATTCTTTTCGCTATATTCTCTATAAAAGTGTTAAATATTCAAATGTTTATCAGAATATAAAAGTTATATCACAATGTTCATCTTTGCCTGTAGCATAATTAAACAGTCTACATTTCCAGACTACTGAAGAAATGTCTCTGTCTCCTGCATGGGTGGCTCCATAGAGCAATGGTTGGCAATTTGGACTTTGCATCCAATGATCCGATTTGAGACCTTGGAGGGACTTTTTTTATTACTCTTGAGCTTTTCCATTTCTTCATCTTTGTTCATTGATAGCTCAAATCCAACACCAGTAGGTTGAAAGAGTCAATTATTGAATGCTTTCAAAATGTCCATCAGCTTGAACAAGTTACATCAATACAAACTTTACAATACTTTGACATCAAATTTCTTCACAAAGTAGTTAGCCATTATAAAATCATATCCTGATTTTCTCAAACGCATTTCAGACGGGTGATTCACAGCATCACTTTTTTAAGCTTTCCTGCTATTGATAAGGCGAAAATAGCACATTTTGAATGAGAAGTTTTCTTCAATCAAACATAGAGGAACCCAAATGATGATCTCATTCAGCTAGTAAAAATGTTGTTTTATATTAGTATGGAAATCGTGAAAAGAAAATGTTTTTCATGCTGATTTACAACAGTTGCTCTCCAATCGTAAAATATAATCTTTTGGTCGGAGGCATCACAGGTACTGATCAAATTCTCATTTTTGAACTTTATTCACAAATCATATGATATGCTTTGTATACATCAACTGTATTGTTGGATCAATACTGAGTAAAAAGTGACTATCTCAATTTCAGGACATATAAAAGAGAAAGAAGTAGAAACTCATGTTTCAAATGCTGAGAGGCAACAACTGTTCATGATTTTCACCTCCACTAATTATATTTATTTTTATAATCTATATGTTTATATTTTCCTATAAATATACAGAGACATATAGCTATATATACAGAGATACATATGTACAGGTTGATTTTTACATGTTTATAAGTAAATGTGATGTTGTTCCAAATAAAACTTCTAAGAACTGAATGGAAAAGAAAATTGTAAAGTTCAGATAAGTCCCACTGAAATTTGTACTCAGATCCCTGTTTTCAGAGTCCAGAGTGCTAACCATGACACCATCCACCCTCCCCTACCAGGGTGAGCTTTCCATTTTGACAGAAGAGATTTGCCTCAGGGGGCAACTTATCTTTTATTGAAAAATATTATCTCACATAAAAACCACTGTTCAACAGAGTTATAACGTTATTTGAGTCTTTTGGGCAACATCCTTCCCCAACATAGTTCAATATGCAAAAGTTTACCAGTATAGGAAAGCAATCCAATTCAGTTTCTCTTTGACAGTAGAATATTAAAAACTTTGACATTTCCACATTGCTGCAGCAGTTTGCACTCCTTTCACATGGGAGGTTCCATGGTGTAATGGTTAGCACTTTGGACTTTGAATCCAATGATCCGAGTTCAAATCTCGGTGGGACCATTTTATGACTCTTGACCAAATCATTTTCTTTCAAGTGTATTCATTAATATAACATATCTAATACCGGTAGGGTGAAAAATTAATTTATTGATTATACTCTAAAAGTTTACTAGATGTGAGCAAATATTAGAATTTTTACAATACCTGGAAACTAAATGGCTCAAAATAATGAGAGATTTTACAAACTCACTCTGGTTTCTCAAACTCATCACAGGGGCCTGATGCACGACATTACTTTTTAAAATCTTACTGTTTTTGATAAGGGGAACAAGGAACTTTTTAATTGCAAAGCATTCATTAAAACAAAACTTGAGGAGCCAAACTTTGTATTACGGTGACCGAAGATGTGCAGTTTGAATAATAATCTTGAAATTCAGACGTACAAAGATTTTACACACTGATTTTCAACAGTAATTCCACAACCAATAAAGTTGAATCTTTTGAAAGACATGTCAAAGGTGTGAATCTGAAATTCACTTTCAAAGAAATTCACAATGAAATGCACTGTGTAAGTCCAGCATGTTGTCAGCTAAGAAATCAGCAAAAATGAACTATCTCATTACTGGCCATATAGATGAGAAAGGAAAATAAACTCATGTTTACAATGTGGATGTGAAAGAACAGTTTCTAGGTTCAGCTTCAATATTTATGTTTATGAATAATTGATATGTTCATATTGTCTAACAGCTATCTAGACGGATAAAGCTATGTATGCATCTATACATACTTATGCGTTCATACGCATCAGTATAAAACATTGATATTAGGTTTTTTCTAGACCAAATTCTAAAAAATGAGTTAAACAGTGAATCTCATAATTGTAGTAGGTCCCACCGAGATTTGAACTCGGATCGCTGGATTCAGAGTCCAGAGTGCTAACCATTACACCATGGAACCCTCTCACACAAGAGTGACTTTTCCATTGAGACAAAAGAGAGCGCATCAGTGATGGCCTTCTCTTATATTGATACAAAGATATCTCATTTGAATGGTCATAGTGGATAGAGCATTAATGTGATTTGATTCTTTTCGCTATATTCTCTATAAAAGTGTTAAATATTCACATGTTTATCAGAATATAAAAGTTATATCACAATGTTCATCTTTGCCTGTAGCATAATTAAACAGTCTACATTTCCAGACTACTGAAGCAATGTCTCTGTCTCCTGCATGGGTGGCTCCATAGAGCAATGGTTGGCAATTTGGACTTTGCATCCAATGATCCGATTTGAGACCTTGGAGGGACTTTTTTTATTACTCTTGAGCTTTTCCATTTCTTCATCTTTGTTCATTGATAGCTCAAATCCAACACCAGTAGGTTGAAAGAGTCAATTATTGAATGCTTTCAAAATGTCCATCAGCTTGAACAAGTTACATCAATACAAACTTTACAATACTTTGACATCAAATTTCTTCACAAAGTAGTTAGCCATTATAAAATCATATCCTGATTTTCTCAAACGCATTTCAGACGGGTGATTCACAGCATCACTTTTTTAAGCTTTCCTGCTATTGATAAGGCGAAAATAGCAAATTTTGAATGAGAAGTTTTCTTCAATCAAACATAGAGGAACCCAAATGATGATCTCATTCAGCTAGTAAAAATGTTGTTTTATATTAGTATGGAAATCGTGAAAAGAAAATGTTTTTCATGCTGATTTACAACAGTTGCTCTCCAATCGTAAAATATAAGCTTTTGGTCGGAGGCATCACAGGTACTGATCAAATTCTCATTTTTGAACTTTATTCACAAATCATATGATATGCTTTGTATACATCAACTGTATTGTTGGATCAATACTGAGTAAAAAGTGACTATCTCAATTTCAGGACATATAAAAGAGAAAGAAGTAGAAACTCATGTTTCAAATGCTGAGAGGCAACAACTGTTCATGATTTTCACCTCCACTAATTATATTTATTTTTATAATCTATATGTTTATATTTTCCTATAAATATACAGAGACATATAGCTATATATACAGAGATACATATGTACAGGTTGATTTTTACATGTTTATAAGTAAATGTGATGTTGTTCCAAATAAAACTTCTAAGAACTGAATGGAAAAGAAAATTGTAAAGTTCAGATAAGTCCCACTGAAATTTGTACTCAGATCCCTGTTTTCAGAGTCCAGAGTGCTAACCATGACACCATCCACCCTCCCCTACCAGGGTGAGCTTTCCATTTTGACAGAAGAGATTTGCCTCAGGGGGCAACTTATCTTTCATTGAAAAATATTATCTCACATAAAAACCACTGTTCAACAGAGTTATAACGTTATTTGAGTCTTTTGGGCAACATCCTTCCCCAACATAGTTCAATATGCAAAAGTTTACCAGAATAGGAAAGCAATCCAATTCAGTTTCTCTTTGACAGTAGAATATTAAAAACTTTGACATTTCCACATTGCTGCAGCAGTTTGCACTCCTTTCACATGGGAGGTTCCATGGTGTAATGGTTAGCACTTTGGACTTTGAATCCAATGATCAGAGTTCAAATCTCGGTGGGACCATTTTATGACTCTTGACCAAATCATTTTCTTTCAAGTGTATTCATTAATATCACATATCTAATACCGGTAGGGTGAAAAATTAATTTATTGATTATACTCTAAAAGTTTACTAGATGTGAGCAAATAATAGAATTTTTACAATACCTGGAAACTAAATGGCTCAAAATAATGAGAGATTTTACAAACTCACTCTGGTTCCTCAAACTCATCACAGGGGCCTGATGCACGACATTACTTTTTAAAATCTTACTGTTATTGATAAGGGGAACAAGGAACTTTTTAATTGCAAAGCATTCATTAAAACAAAACTTGAGGAGCCAAACTTTGTATTACGGTGACCGAAGATGTGCAGTTTGAATAATAATCTTGAAATTCAGACGTACAAAGATTTTACACACTGATTTTCAACAGTAATTCCACAACCAATAAAGTTGAATCTTTTAAAAGACATGTCAAAGGTGTGAATCTGAAATTCACTTTCAAAGAAATTCACAATGAAATGCACTGTGTAAGTCCAGCATGTTGTCAGCTAAGAAATCAGCAAAAATGAACTATCTCATTACTGGCCATATAGATGAGAAAGGAAAATAAACTCATGTTTACAATGTGGATGTGAAAGAACAGTTTCTAGGTTCAGCTTCAATATTTATGTTTATGAATAATTGATATGTTCATATTGTCTAACAGCTATCTAGACGGATAAAGCTATGTATGCATCTATACATACTTATGCGTTCATACGCATCAGTATAAAACATTGATATTAGGTTTTTTCTAGACCAAATTCTAAAAAATGAGTTAAACAGTGAATCTCATAATTGTAGTAGGTCCCACCGAGATTTGAACTCGGATCGCTGGATTCAGAGTCCAGAGTGCTAACCATTACACCATGGAACCCTCTCACACAAGAGTGACTTTTCCATTGAGACAAAAGAGAGCGCATCAGTGATGGCCTTCTCTTATATTGATACAAAGATATCTCATTTGAATGGTCATAGTGGATAGAGCTTTAATGTGATTTGATTCTTTTCGCTATATTCTCTATAAAAGTGTTAAATATTCAAATGTTTATCAGAATATAAAAGTTATATCACAATGTTCATCTTTGCCTGTAGCATAATTAAACAGTCTACATTTCCAGACTACTGAAGAAATGTCTCTGTCTCCTGCATGGGTGGCTCCATAGAGCAATGGTTGGCAATTTGGACTTTGCATCCAATGATCCGATTTGAGACCTTGGAGGGACTTTTTTTATTACTCTTGAGCTTTTCCATTTCTTCATCTTTGTTCATTGATAGCTCAAATCCAACACCAGTAGGTTGAAAGAGTCAATTATTGAATGCTTTCAAAATGTCCATCAGCTTGAACAAGTTACATCAATACAAACTTTACAATACTTTGACATCAAATTTCTTCACAAAGTAGTTAGCCATTATAAAATCATATCCTGATTTTCTCAAACGCATTTCAGACGGGTGATTCACAGCATCACTTTTTTAAGCTTTCCTGCTATTGATAAGGCGAAAATAGCACATTTTGAATGAGAAGTTTTCTTCAATCAAACATAGAGGAACCCAAATGATGATCTCATTCAGCTAGTAAAAATGTTGTTTTATATTAGTATGGAAATCGTGAAAAGAAAATGTTTTTCATGCTGATTTACAACAGTTGCTCTCCAATCGTAAAATATAAGCTTTTGGTCGGAGGCATCACAGGTACTGATCAAATTCTCATTTTTGAACTTTATTCACAAATCATATGATATGCTTTGTATACATCAACTGTATTGTTGGATCAATACTGAGTAAAAAGTGACTATCTCAATTTCAGGACATATAAAAGAGAAAGAAGTAGAAACTCATGTTTCAAATGCTGAGAGGCAACAACTGTTCATGATTTTCACCTCCACTAATTATATTTATTTTTATAATCTATATGTTTATATTTTCCTATAAATATACAGAGACATATAGCTATATATACAGAGATACATATGTACAGGTTGATTTTTACATGTTTATAAGTAAATGTGATGTTGTTCCAAATAAAACTTCTAAGAACTGAATGGAAAAGAAAATTGTAAAGTTCAGATAAGTCCCACTGAAATTTGTACTCAGATCCCTGTTTTCAGAGTCCAGAGTGCTAACCATGACACCATCCACCCTCCCCTACCAGGGTGAGCTTTCCATTTTGACAGAAGAGATTTGCCTCAGGGGGCAACTTATCTTTTATTGAAAAATATTATCTCACATAAAAACCACTGTTCAACAGAGTTATAACGTTATTTGAGTCTTTTGGGCAACATCCTTCCCCAACATAGTTCAATATGCAAAAGTTTACCAGTATAGGAAAGCAATCCAATTCAGTTTCTCTTTGACAGTAGAATATTAAAAACTTTGACATTTCCACATTGCTGCAGCAGTTTGCACTCCTTTCACATGGGAGGTTCCATGGTGTAATGGTTAGCACTTTGGACTTTGAATCCAATGATCCGAGTTCAAATCTCGGTGGGACCATTTTATGACTCTTGACCAAATCATTTTCTTTCAAGTGTATTCATTAATATCACATATCTAATACCGGTAGGGTGAAAAATTAATTTATTGATTATACTCTAAAAGTTTACTAGATGTGAGCAAATATTAGAATTTTTACAATACCTGGAAACTAAATGGCTCAAAATAATGAGAGATTTTACAAACTCACTCTGGTTTCTCAAACTCATCACAGGGGCCTGATGCACGACATTACTTTTTAAAATCTTACTGTTTTTGATAAGGGGAACAAGGAACTTTTTAATTGCAAAGCATTCATTAAAACAAAACTTGAGGAGCCAAACTTTGTATTACGGTGACCGAAGATGTGCAGTTTGAATAATAATCTTGAAATTCAGACGTACAAAGATTTTACACACTGATTTTCAACAGTAATTCCACAACCAATAAAGTTGAATCTTTTGAAAGACATGTCAAAGGTGTGAATCTGAAATTCACTTTCAAAGAAATTCACAATGAAATGCACTGTGTAAGTCCAGCATGTTGTCAGCTAAGAAATCAGCAAAAATGAACTATCTCATTACTGGCCATATAGATGAGAAAGGAAAATAAACTCATGTTTACAATGTGGATGTGAAAGAACAGTTTCTAGGTTCAGCTTCAATATTTATGTTTATGAATAATTGATATGTTCATATTGTCTAACAGCTATCTAGACGGATAAAGCTATGTATGCATCTATACATACTTATGCGTTCATACGCATCAGTATAAAACATTGATATTAGGTTTTTTCTAGACCAAATTCTAAAAAATGAGTTAAACAGTGAATCTCATAATTGTAGTAGGTCCCACCGAGATTTGAACTCGGATCGCTGGATTCAGAGTCCAGAGTGCTAACCATTACACCATGGAACCCTCTCACACAAGAGTGACTTTTCCATTGAGACAAAAGAGAGCGCATCAGTGATGGCCTTCTCTTATATTGATACAAAGATATCTCATTTGAATGGTCATAGTGGATAGAGCTTTAATGTGATTTGATTCTTTTCGCTATATTCTCTATAAAAGTGTTAAATATTCAAATGTTTATCAGAATATAAAAGTTATATCACAATGTTCATCTTTGCCTGTAGCATAATTAAACAGTCTACATTTCCAGACTACTGAAGAAATGTCTCTGTCTCCTGCATGGGTGGCTCCATAGAGCAATGGTTGGCAATTTGGACTTTGCATCCAATGATCCGATTTGAGACCTTGGAGGGACTTTTTTTATTACTCTTGAGCTTTTCCATTTCTTCATCTTTGTTCATTGATAGCTCAAATCCAACACCAGTAGGTTGAAAGAGTCAATTATTGAATGCTTTCAAAATGTCCATCAGCTTGAACAAGTTACATCAATACAAACTTTACAATACTTTGACATCAAATTTCTTCACAAAGTAGTTAGCCATTATAAAATCATATCCTGATTTTCTCAAACGCATTTCAGACGGGTGATTCACAGCATCACTTTTTTAAGCTTTCCTGCTATTGATAAGGCGAAAATAGCACATTTTGAATGAGAAGTTTTCTTCAATCAAACATAGAGGAACCCAAATGATGATCTCATTCAGCTAGTAAAAATGTTGTTTTATATTAGTATGGAAATCGTGAAAAGAAAATGTTTTTCATGCTGATTTACAACAGTTGCTCTCCAATCGTAAAATATAATCTTTTGGTCGGAGGCATCACAGGTACTGATCAAATTCTCATTTTTGAACTTTATTCACAAATCATATGATATGCTTTGTATACATCAACTGTATTGTTGGATCAATACTGAGTAAAAAGTGACTATCTCAATTTCAGGACATATAAAAGAGAAAGAAGTAGAAACTCATGTTTCAAATGCTGAGAGGCAACAACTGTTCATGATTTTCACCTCCACTAATTATATTTATTTTTATAATCTATATGTTTATATTTTCCTATAAATATACAGAGACATATAGCTATATATACAGAGATACATATGTACAGGTTGATTTTTACATGTTTATAAGTAAATGTGATGTTGTTCCAAATAAAACTTCTAAGAACTGAATGGAAAAGAAAATTGTAAAGTTCAGATAAGTCCCACTGAAATTTGTACTCAGATCCCTGTTTTCAGAGTCCAGAGTGCTAACCATGACACCATCCACCCTCCCCTACCAGGGTGAGCTTTCCATTTTGACAGAAGAGATTTGCCTCAGGGGGCAACTTATCTTTTATTGAAAAATATTATCTCACATAAAAACCACTGTTCAACAGAGTTATAACGTTATTTGAGTCTTTTGGGCAACATCCTTCCCCAACATAGTTCAATATGCAAAAGTTTACCAGTATAGGAAAGCAATCCAATTCAGTTTCTCTTTGACAGTAGAATATTAAAAACTTTGACATTTCCACATTGCTGCAGCAGTTTGCACTCCTTTCACATGGGAGGTTCCATGGTGTAATGGTTAGCACTTTGGACTTTGAATCCAATGATCCGAGTTCAAATCTCGGTGGGACCATTTTATGACTCTTGACCAAATCATTTTCTTTCAAGTGTATTCATTAATATCACATATCTAATACCGGTAGGGTGAAAAATTAATTTATTGATTATACTCTAAAAGTTTACTAGATGTGAGCAAATATTAGAATTTTTACAATACCTGGAAACTAAATGGCTCAAAATAATGAGAGATTTTACAAACTCACTCTGGTTTCTCAAACTCATCACAGGGGCCTGATGCACGACATTACTTTTTAAAATCTTACTGTTTTTGATAAGGGGAACAAGGAACTTTTTAATTGCAAAGCATTCATTAAAACAAAACTTGAGGAGCCAAACTTTGTATTACGGTGACCGAAGATGTGCAGTTTGAATAATAATCTTGAAATTCAGACGTACAAAGATTTTACACACTGATTTTCAACAGTAATTCCACAACCAATAAAGTTGAATCTTTTGAAAGACATGTCAAAGGTGTGAATCTGAAATTCACTTTCAAAGAAATTCACAATGAAATGCACTGTGTAAGTCCAGCATGTTGTCAGCTAAGAAATCAGCAAAAATGAACTATCTCATTACTGGCCATATAGATGAGAAAGGAAAATAAACTCATGTTTACAATGTGGATGTGAAAGAACAGTTTCTAGGTTCAGCTTCAATATTTATGTTTATGAATAATTGATATGTTCATATTGTCTAACAGCTATCTAGACGGATAAAGCTATGTATGCATCTATACATACTTATGCGTTCATACGCATCAGTATAAAACATTGATATTAGGTTTTTTCTAGACCAAATTCTAAAAAATGAGTTAAACAGTGAATCTCATAATTGTAGTAGGTCCCACCGAGATTTGAACTCGGATCGCTGGATTCAGAGTCCAGAGTGCTAACCATTACACCATGGAACCCTCTCACACAAGAGTGACTTTTCCATTGAGACAAAAGAGAGCGCATCAGTGATGGCCTTCTCTTATATTGATACAAAGATATCTCATTTGAATGGTCATAGTGGATAGAGCATTAATGTGATTTGATTCTTTTCGCTATATTCTCTATAAAAGTGTTAAATATTCACATGTTTATCAGAATATAAAAGTTATATCACAATGTTCATCTTTGCCTGTAGCATAATTAAACAGTCTACATTTCCAGACTACTGAAGCAATGTCTCTGTCTCCTGCATGGGTGGCTCCATAGAGCAATGGTTGGCAATTTGGACTTTGCATCCAATGATCCGATTTGAGACCTTGGAGGGACTTTTTTTATTACTCTTGAGCTTTTCCATTTCTTCATCTTTGTTCATTGATAGCTCAAATCCAACACCAGTAGGTTGAAAGAGTCAATTATTGAATGCTTTCAAAATGTCCATCAGCTTGAACAAGTTACATCAATACAAACTTTACAATACTTTGACATCAAATTTCTTCACAAAGTAGTTAGCCATTATAAAATCATATCCTGATTTTCTCAAACGCATTTCAGACGGGTGATTCACAGCATCACTTTTTTAAGCTTTCCTGCTATTGATAAGGCGAAAATAGCAAATTTTGAATGAGAAGTTTTCTTCAATCAAACATAGAGGAACCCAAATGATGATCTCATTCAGCTAGTAAAAATGTTGTTTTATATTAGTATGGAAATCGTGAAAAGAAAATGTTTTTCATGCTGATTTACAACAGTTGCTCTCCAATCGTAAAATATAAGCTTTTGGTCGGAGGCATCACAGGTACTGATCAAATTCTCATTTTTGAACTTTATTCACAAATCATATGATATGCTTTGTATACATCAACTGTATTGTTGGATCAATACTGAGTAAAAAGTGACTATCTCAATTTCAGGACATATAAAAGAGAAAGAAGTAGAAACTCATGTTTCAAATGCTGAGAGGCAACAACTGTTCATGATTTTCACCTCCACTAATTATATTTATTTTTATAATCTATATGTTTATATTTTCCTATAAATATACAGAGACATATAGCTATATATACAGAGATACATATGTACAGGTTGATTTTTACATGTTTATAAGTAAATGTGATGTTGTTCCAAATAAAACTTCTAAGAACTGAATGGAAAAGAAAATTGTAAAGTTCAGATAAGTCCCACTGAAATTTGTACTCAGATCCCTGTTTTCAGAGTCCAGAGTGCTAACCATGACACCATCCACCCTCCCCTACCAGGGTGAGCTTTCCATTTTGACAGAAGAGATTTGCCTCAGGGGGCAACTTATCTTTTATTGAAAAATATTATCTCACATAAAAACCACTGTTCAACAGAGTTATAACGTTATTTGAGTCTTTTGGGCAACATCCTTCCCCAACATAGTTCAATATGCAAAAGTTTACCAGTATAGGAAAGCAATCCAATTCAGTTTCTCTTTGACAGTAGAATATTAAAAACTTTGACATTTCCACATTGCTGCAGCAGTTTGCACTCCTTTCACATGGGAGGTTCCATGGTGTAATGGTTAGCACTTTGGACTTTGAATCCAATGATCCGAGTTCAAATCTCGGTGGGACCATTTTATGACTCTTGACCAAATCATTTTCTTTCAAGTGTATTCATTAATATCACATATCTAATACCGGTAGGGTGAAAAATTAATTTATTGATTATACTCTAAAAGTTTACTAGATGTGAGCAAATAATAGAATTTTTACAATACCTGGAAACTAAATGGCTCAAAATAATGAGAGATTTTACAAACTCACTCTGGTTTCTCAAACTCATCACAGGGGCCTGATGCACGACATTACTTTTTAAAATCTTACTGTTTTTGATAAGGGGAACAAGGAACTTTTTAATTGCAAAGCATTCATTAAAACAAAACTTGAGGAGCCAAACTTTGTATTACGGTGACCGAAGATGTGCAGTTTGAATAATAATCTTGAAATTCAGACGTACAAAGATTTTACACACTGATTTTCAACAGTAATTCCACAACCAATAAAGTTGAATCTTTTGAAAGACATGTCAAAGGTGTGAATCTGAAATTCACTTTCAAAGAAATTCACAATGAAATGCACTGTGTAAGTCCAGCATGTTGTCAGCTAAGAAATCAGCAAAAATGAACTATCTCATTACTGGCCATATAGATGAGAAAGGAAAATAAACTCATGTTTACAATGTGGATGTGAAAGAACAGTTTCTAGGTTCAGCTTCAATATTTATGTTTATGAATAATTGATATGTTCATATTGTCTAACAGCTATCTAGACGGATAAAGCTATGTATGCATCTATACATACTTATGCGTTCATACGCATCAGTATAAAACATTGATATTAGGTTTTTTCTAGACCAAATTCTAAAAAATGAGTTAAACAGTGAATCTCATAATTGTAGTAGGTCCCACCGAGATTTGAACTCGGATCGCTGGATTCAGAGTCCAGAGTGCTAACCATTACACCATGGAACCCTCTCACACAAGAGTGACTTTTCCATTGAGACAAAAGAGAGCGCATCAGTGATGGCCTTCTCTTATATTGATACAAAGATATCTCATTTGAATGGTCATAGTGGATAGAGCTTTAATGTGATTTGATTCTTTTCGCTATATTCTCTATAAAAGTGTTAAATATTCAAATGTTTATCAGAATATAAAAGTTATATCACAATGTTCATCTTTGCCTGTAGCATAATTAAACAGTCTACATTTCCAGACTACTGAAGCAATGTCTCTGTCTCCTGCATGGGTGGCTCCATAGAGCAATGGTTGGCAATTTGGACTTTGCATCCAATGATCCGATTTGAGACCTTGGAGGGACTTTTTTTATTACTCTTGAGCTTTTCCATTTCTTCATCTTTGTTCATTGATAGCTCAAATCCAACACCAGTAGGTTGAAAGAGTCAATTATTGAATGCTTTCAAAATGTCCATCAGCTTGAACAAGTTACATCAATACAAACTTTACAATACTTTGACATCAAATTTCTTCACAAAGTAGTTAGCCATTATAAAATCATATCCTGATTTTCTCAAACGCATTTCAGACGGGTAATTCACAGCATCACTTTTTTAAGCTTTCCTGCTATTGATAAGGCGAAAATAGCACATTTTGAATGAGAAGTTTTCTTCAATCAAACATAGAGGAACCCAAATGATGATCTCATTCAGCTAGTAAAAATGTTGTTTTATATTAGTATGGAAATCGTGAAAAGAAAATGTTTTTCATGCTGATTTACAACAGTTGATCTCCAATCGTAAAATATAAGCTTTTGGTCGGAGGCATCACAGGTACTGATCAAATTCTCATTTTTGAACTTTATTCAGAAATCATATGATATGCTTTGTATACATCAACTGTATTGTTGGATCAATAATGAGTAAAAAGTGACTATCTCAATTTCAGGACATATAAAAGAGAAAGAAGTAGAAACTCATGTTTCAAATGCTGAGAGGCAACAACTGTTCATGATTTTCACCTCCACTAATTATATTTATTTTTATAATCTATATGTTTATATTTTCCTATAAATATACAGAGACATATAGCTATATATACAGAGATACATATGTACAGGTTGATTTTTACATGTTTATAAGTAAATGTGATGTTGTTCCAAATAAAACTTCTAAGAACTGAATGGAAAAGAAAATTGTAAAGTTCAGATAAGTCCCACTGAAATTTGTACTCAGATCCCTGTTTTCAGAGTCCAGAGTGCTAACCATGACACCATCCACCCTCCCCTACCAGGGTGAGCTTTCCATTTTGACAGAAGAGATTTGCCTCAGGGGGCATCTTATCTTTTATTGAAAAATATTATCTCACATAAAAACCACTGTTCAACAGAGTTATAACGTTATTTGAGTCTTTTGGGCAACATCCTTCCCCAACATAGTTCAATATGCAAAAGTTTACCAGTATAGGAAAGCAATCCAATTCAGTTTCTCTTTGACAGTAGAATATTAAAAACTTTGACATTTCCACATTGCTGCAGCAGTTTGCACTCCTTTCACATGGGAGGTTCCATGGTGTAATGGTTAGCACTTTGGACTTTGAATCCAATGATCCGAGTTCAAATCTCGGTGGGACCATTTTATGACTCTTGACCAAATCATTTTCTTTCAAGTGTATTCATTAATATCACATATCTAATACCGGTAGGGTGAAAAATTAATTTATTGATTATACTCTAAAAGTTTACTAGATGTGAGCAAATAATAGAATTTTTACAATACCTGGAAACTAAATGGCTCAAAATAATGAGAGATTTTACAAACTCACTCTGGTTCCTCAAACTCATCACAGGGGCCTGATGCACGACATTACTTTTTAAAATCTTACTGTTATTGATAAGGGGAACAAGGAACTTTTTAATTGCAAAGCATTCATTAAAACAAAACTTGAGGAGCCAAACTTTGTATTACGGTGACCGAAGATGTGCAGTTTGAATAATAATCTTGAAATTCAGACGTACAAAGATTTTACACACTGATTTTCAACAGTAATTCCACAACCAATAAAGTTGAATCTTTTGAAAGACATGTCAAAGGTGTGAATCTGAAATTCACTTTCAAAGAAATTCACAATGAAATGCACTGTGTAAGTCCAGCATGTTGTCAGCTAAGAAATCAGCAAAAATGAACTATCTCATTACTGGCCATATAGATGAGAAAGGAAAATAAACTCATGTTTACAATGTGGATGTGAAAGAACAGTTTCTAGGTTCAGCTTCAATATTTATGTTTATGAATAATTGATATGTTCATATTGTCTAACAGCTATCTAGACGGATAAAGCTATGTATGCATCTATACATACTTATGCGTTCATACGCATCAGTATAAAACATTGATATTAGGTTTTTTCTAGACCAAATTCTAAAAAATGAGTTAAACAGTGAATCTCATAATTGTAGTAGGTCCCACCGAGATTTGAACTCGGATCGCTGGATTCAGAGTCCAGAGTGCTAACCATTACACCATGGAACCCTCTCACACAAGAGTGACTTTTCCATTGAGACAAAAGAGAGCGCATCAGTGATGGCCTTCTCTTATATTGATACAAAGATATCTCATTTGAATGGTCATAGTGGATAGAGCTTTAATGTGATTTGATTCTTTTCGCTATATTCTCTATAAAAGTGTTAAATATTCAAATGTTTATCAGAATATAAAAGTTATATCACAATGTTCATCTTTGCCTGTAGCATAATTAAACAGTCTACATTTCCAGACTACTGAAGCAATGTCTCTGTCTCCTGCATGGGTGGCTCCATAGAGCAATGGTTGGCAATTTGGACTTTGCATCCAATGATCCGATTTGAGACCTTGGAGGGACTTTTTTTATTACTCTTGAGCTTTTCCATTTCTTCATCTTTGTTCATTGATAGCTCAAATCCAACACCAGTAGGTTGAAAGAGTCAATTATTGAATGCTTTCAAAATGTCCATCAGCTTGAACAAGTTACATCAATACAAACTTTACAATACTTTGACATCAAATTTCTTCACAAAGTAGTTAGCCATTATAAAATCATATCCTGATTTTCTCAAACGCATTTCAGACGGGTGATTCACAGCATCACTTTTTTAAGCTTTCCTGCTATTGATAAGGCGAAAATAGCACATTTTGAATGAGAAGTTTTCTTCAATCAAACATAGAGGAACCCAAATGATGATCTCATTCAGCTAGTAAAAATGTTGTTTTATATTAGTATGGAAATCGTGAAAAGAAAATGTTTTTCATGCTGATTTACAACAGTTGCTCTCCAATCGTAAAATATAAGCTTTTGGTCGGAGGCATCACAGGTACTGATCAAATTCTCATTTTTGAACTTTATTCACAAATCATATGATATGCTTTGTATACATCAACTGTATTGTTGGATCAATACTGAGTAAAAAGTGACTATCTCAATTTCAGGACATATAAAAGAGAAAGAAGTAGAAACTCATGTTTCAAATGCTGAGAGGCAACAACTGTTCATGATTTTCACCTCCACTAATTATATTTATTTTTATAATCTATATGTTTATATTTTCCTATAAATATACAGAGACATATAGCTATATATACAGAGATACATATGTACAGGTTGATTTTTACATGTTTATAAGTAAATGTGATGTTGTTCCAAATAAAACTTCTAAGAACTGAATGGAAAAGAAAATTGTAAAGTTCAGATAAGTCCCACTGAAATTTGTACTCAGATCCCTGTTTTCAGAGTCCAGAGTGCTAACCATGACACCATCCACCCTCCCCTACCAGGGTGAGCTTTCCATTTTGACAGAAGAGATTTGCCTCAGGGGGCAACTTATCTTTTATTGAAAAATATTATCTCACATAAAAACCACTGTTCAACAGAGTTATAACGTTATTTGAGTCTTTTGGGCAACATCCTTCCCCAACATAGTTCAATATGCAAAAGTTTACCAGTATAGGAAAGCAATCCAATTCAGTTTCTCTTTGACAGTAGAATATTAAAAACTTTGACATTTCCACATTGCTGCAGCAGTTTGCACTCCTTTCACATGGGAGGTTCCATGGTGTAATGGTTAGCACTTTGGACTTTGAATCCAATGATCCGAGTTCAAATCTCGGTGGGACCATTTTATGACTCTTGACCAAATCATTTTCTTTCAAGTGTATTCATTAATATCACATATCTAATACCGGTAGGGTGAAAAATTAATTTATTGATTATACTCTAAAAGTTTACTAGATGTGAGCAAATATTAGAATTTTTACAATACCTGGAAACTAAATGGCTCAAAATAATGAGAGATTTTACAAACTCACTCTGGTTTCTCAAACTCATCACAGGGGCCTGATGCACGACATTACTTTTTAAAATCTTACTGTTTTTGATAAGGGGAACAAGGAACTTTTTAATTGCAAAGCATTCATTAAAACAAAACTTGAGGAGCCAAACTTTGTATTACGGTGACCGAAGATGTGCAGTTTGAATAATAATCTTGAAATTCAGACGTACAAAGATTTTACACACTGATTTTCAACAGTAATTCCACAACCAATAAAGTTGAATCTTTTGAAAGACATGTCAAAGGTGTGAATCTGAAATTCACTTTCAAAGAAATTCACAATGAAATGCACTGTGTAAGTCCAGCATGTTGTCAGCTAAGAAATCAGCAAAAATGAACTATCTCATTACTGGCCATATAGATGAGAAAGGAAAATAAACTCATGTTTACAATGTGGATGTGAAAGAACAGTTTCTAGGTTCAGCTTCAATATTTATGTTTATGAATAATTGATATGTTCATATTGTCTAACAGCTATCTAGACGGATAAAGCTATGTATGCATCTATACATACTTATGCGTTCATACGCATCAGTATAAAACATTGATATTAGGTTTTTTCTAGACCAAATTCTAAAAAATGAGTTAAACAGTGAATCTCATAATTGTAGTAGGTCCCACCGAGATTTGAACTCGGATCGCTGGATTCAGAGTCCAGAGTGCTAACCATTACACCATGGAACCCTCTCACACAAGAGTGACTTTTCCATTGAGACAAAAGAGAGCGCATCAGTGATGGCCTTCTCTTATATTGATACAAAGATATCTCATTTGAATGGTCATAGTGGATAGAGCATTAATGTGATTTGATTCTTTTCGCTATATTCTCTATAAAAGTGTTAAATATTCACATGTTTATCAGAATATAAAAGTTATATCACAATGTTCATCTTTGCCTGTAGCATAATTAAACAGTCTACATTTCCAGACTACTGAAGCAATGTCTCTGTCTCCTGCATGGGTGGCTCCATAGAGCAATGGTTGGCAATTTGGACTTTGCATCCAATGATCCGATTTGAGACCTTGGAGGGACTTTTTTTATTACTCTTGAGCTTTTCCATTTCTTCATCTTTGTTCATTGATAGCTCAAATCCAACACCAGTAGGTTGAAAGAGTCAATTATTGAATGCTTTCAAAATGTCCATCAGCTTGAACAAGTTACATCAATACAAACTTTACAATACTTTGACATCAAATTTCTTCACAAAGTAGTTAGCCATTATAAAATCATATCCTGATTTTCTCAAACGCATTTCAGACGGGTGATTCACAGCATCACTTTTTTAAGCTTTCCTGCTATTGATAAGGCGAAAATAGCAAATTTTGAATGAGAAGTTTTCTTCAATCAAACATAGAGGAACCCAAATGATGATCTCATTCAGCTAGTAAAAATGTTGTTTTATATTAGTATGGAAATCGTGAAAAGAAAATGTTTTTCATGCTGATTTACAACAGTTGCTCTCCAATCGTAAAATATAAGCTTTTGGTCGGAGGCATCACAGGTACTGATCAAATTCTCATTTTTGAACTTTATTCACAAATCATATGATATGCTTTGTATACATCAACTGTATTGTTGGATCAATACTGAGTAAAAAGTGACTATCTCAATTTCAGGACATATAAAAGAGAAAGAAGTAGAAACTCATGTTTCAAATGCTGAGAGGCAACAACTGTTCATGATTTTCACCTCCACTAATTATATTTATTTTTATAATCTATATGTTTATATTTTCCTATAAATATACAGAGACATATAGCTATATATACAGAGATACATATGTACAGGTTGATTTTTACATGTTTATAAGTAAATGTGATGTTGTTCCAAATAAAACTTCTAAGAACTGAATGGAAAAGAAAATTGTAAAGTTCAGATAAGTCCCACTGAAATTTGTACTCAGATCCCTGTTTTCAGAGTCCAGAGTGCTAACCATGACACCATCCACCCTCCCCTACCAGGGTGAGCTTTCCATTTTGACAGAAGAGATTTGCCTCAGGGGGCAACTTATCTTTTATTGAAAAATATTATCTCACATAAAAACCACTGTTCAACAGAGTTATAACGTTATTTGAGTCTTTTGGGCAACATCCTTCCCCAACATAGTTCAATATGCAAAAGTTTACCAGTATAGGAAAGCAATCCAATTCAGTTTCTCTTTGACAGTAGAATATTAAAAACTTTGACATTTCCACATTGCTGCAGCAGTTTGCACTCCTTTCACATGGGAGGTTCCATGGTGTAATGGTTAGCACTTTGGACTTTGAATCCAATGATCCGAGTTCAAATCTCGGTGGGACCATTTTATGACTCTTGACCAAATCATTTTCTTTCAAGTGTATTCATTAATATCACATATCTAATACCGGTAGGGTGAAAAATTAATTTATTGATTATACTCTAAAAGTTTACTAGATGTGAGCAAATAATAGAATTTTTACAATACCTGGAAACTAAATGGCTCAAAATAATGAGAGATTTTACAAACTCACTCTGGTTTCTCAAACTCATCACAGGGGCCTGATGCACGACATTACTTTTTAAAATCTTACTGTTTTTGATAAGGGGAACAAGGAACTTTTTAATTGCAAAGCATTCATTAAAACAAAACTTGAGGAGCCAAACTTTGTATTACGGTGACCGAAGATGTGCAGTTTGAATAATAATCTTGAAATTCAGACGTACAAAGATTTTACACACTGATTTTCAACAGTAATTCCACAACCAATAAAGTTGAATCTTTTGAAAGACATGTCAAAGGTGTGAATCTGAAATTCACTTTCAAAGAAATTCACAATGAAATGCACTGTGTAAGTCCAGCATGTTGTCAGCTAAGAAATCAGCAAAAATGAACTATCTCATTACTGGCCATATAGATGAGAAAGGAAAATAAACTCATGTTTACAATGTGGATGTGAAAGAACAGTTTCTAGGTTCAGCTTCAATATTTATGTTTATGAATAATTGATATGTTCATATTGTCTAACAGCTATCTAGACGGATAAAGCAATGTATGCATCTATACATACTTATGCGTTCATACGCATCAGTATAAAACATTGATATTAGGTTTTTTCTAGACCAAATTCTAAAAAATGAGTTAAACAGTGAATCTCATAATTGTAGTAGGTCCCACCGAGATTTGAACTCGGATCGCTGGATTCAGAGTCCAGAGTGCTAACCATTACACCATGGAACCCTCTCACACAAGAGTGACTTTTCCATTGAGACAAAAGAGAGCGCATCAGTGATGGCCTTCTCTTATATTGATACAAAGATATCTCATTTGAATGGTCATAGTGGATAGAGCTTTAATGTGATTTGATTCTTTTCGCTATATTCTCTATAAAAGTGTTAAATATTCAAATGTTTATCAGAATATAAAAGTTATATCACAATGTTCATCTTTGCCTGTAGCATAATTAAACAGTCTACATTTCCAGACTACTGAAGCAATGTCTCTGTCTCCTGCATGGGTGGCTCCATAGAGCAATGGTTGGCAATTTGGACTTTGCATCCAATGATCCGATTTGAGACCTTGGAGGGACTTTTTTTATTACTCTTGAGCTTTTCCATTTCTTCATCTTTGTTCATTGATAGCTCAAATCCAACACCAGTAGGTTGAAAGAGTCAATTATTGAATGCTTTCAAAATGTCCATCAGCTTGAACAAGTTACATCAATACAAACTTTACAATACTTTGACATCAAATTTCTTCACAAAGTAGTTAGCCATTATAAAATCATATCCTGATTTTCTCAAACGCATTTCAGACGGGTAATTCACAGCATCACTTTTTTAAGCTTTCCTGCTATTGATAAGGCGAAAATAGCACATTTTGAATGAGAAGTTTTCTTCAATCAAACATAGAGGAACCCAAATGATGATCTCATTCAGCTAGTAAAAATGTTGTTTTATATTAGTATGGAAATCGTGAAAAGAAAATGTTTTTCATGCTGATTTACAACAGTTGATCTCCAATCGTAAAATATAAGCTTTTGGTCGGAGGCATCACAGGTACTGATCAAATTCTCATTTTTGAACTTTATTCAGAAATCATATGATATGCTTTGTATACATCAACTGTATTGTTGGATCAATAATGAGTAAAAAGTGACTATCTCAATTTCAGGACATATAAAAGAGAAAGAAGTAGAAACTCATGTTTCAAATGCTGAGAGGCAACAACTGTTCATGATTTTCACCTCCACTAATTATATTTATTTTTATAATCTATATGTTTATATTTTCCTATAAATATACAGAGACATATAGCTATATATACAGAGATACATATGTACAGGTTGATTTTTACATGTTTATAAGTAAATGTGATGTTGTTCCAAATAAAACTTCTAAGAACTGAATGGAAAAGAAAATTGTAAAGTTCAGATAAGTCCCACTGAAATTTGTACTCAGATCCCTGTTTTCAGAGTCCAGAGTGCTAACCATGACACCATCCACCCTCCCCTACCAGGGTGAGCTTTCCATTTTGACAGAAGAGATTTGCCTCAGGGGGCATCTTATCTTTTATTGAAAAATATTATCTCACATAAAAACCACTGTTCAACAGAGTTATAACGTTATTTGAGTCTTTTGGGCAACATCCTTCCCCAACATAGTTCAATATGCAAAAGTTTACCAGTATAGGAAAGCAATCCAATTCAGTTTCTCTTTGACAGTAGAATATTAAAAACTTTGACATTTCCACATTGCTGCAGCAGTTTGCACTCCTTTCACATGGGAGGTTCCATGGTGTAATGGTTAGCACTTTGGACTTTGAATCCAATGATCCGAGTTCAAATCTCGGTGGGACCATTTTATGACTCTTGACCAAATCATTTTCTTTCAAGTGTATTCATTAATATCACATATCTAATACCGGTAGGGTGAAAAATTAATTTATTGATTATACTCTAAAAGTTTACTAGATGTGAGCAAATAATAGAATTTTTACAATACCTGGAAACTAAATGGCTCAAAATAATGAGAGATTTTACAAACTCACTCTGGTTTCTCAAACTCATCACAGGGGCCTGATGCACGACATTACTTTTTAAAATCTTACTGTTTTTGATAAGGGGAACAAGGAACTTTTTAATTGCAAAGCATTCATTAAAACAAAACTTGAGGAGCCAAACTTTGTATTACGGTGACCGAAGATGTGCAGTTTGAATAATAATCTTGAAATTCAGACGTACAAAGATTTTACACACTGATTTTCAACAGTAATTTAGGGGTGGGCGGAATTTGCGGAATTAACCTTCGCAAATTATCGCGAGAATGTTTAAAATTATCGCAAACAAGCAGAAATATCGCGAAGATGCGGAAGTTTTTTTCCGGCATGTTCGCGAGATTTTCTGCATGGTTGCGGGTCGCCAACTTACCCATGTGGTTGCTTGCGGGCGCGGCCATCTTGTTTTGAGTTGTTCTCGCGGTGCATGATCGCGAGAAGAAAGACGTGATCGCGCGACGCATGACGTCACTGCGGGCGCGAACTGTCGCGAGACAGCGCAAATGGCTAAAAACAATACAACATCTCATGGAGAACGCGACCGGATCAAGAAAACTTGTCGGCGAACGCAGGGATTCAGGTAAGGCGATCGCGTGCGCGCGAGAATGTATTATTTTATAGCGCGAGCAAGAAACAAATTATCGCCAAGCTGCGGAAACCGGAATTTTTGACATTTTCGCGCTCTCCGCGGAACGCAAAAATGTCAAATTATCGCAATTTCCGCGAACGGAACGAAATTTTTGCCCAGGCCTACAGTAATTCCACAACCAATAAAGTTGAATCTTTTGAAAGACATGTCAAAGGTGTGAATCTGAAATTCACTTTCAAAGAAATTCACAATGAAATGCACTGTGTAAGTCCAGCATGTTGTCAGCTAAGAAATCAGCAAAAATGAACTATCTCATTACTGGCCATATAGATGAGAAAGGAAAATAAACTCATGTTTACAATGTGGATGTGAAAGAACAGTTTCTAGGCTCAGCTTCAATATTTATGTTTATGAATAATTGATATGTTCATATTGTCTAACAGCTATCTAGACGGATAAAGCTATGTATGCATCTATACATACTTATGCGTTCATACGCATCAGTATAAAACATTAATATTAGGTTTTTTCTAGACCAAATTCTAAAAAATGAGTTAAACAGTGAATCTCATAATTGTAGTAGGTCCCACCGAGATTTGAACTCGGATCGCTGGATTCAGAGTCCAGAGTGCTAACCATTACACCATGGAACCCTCTCACACAAGAGTGACTTTTCCATTGAGACAAAAGAGAGCGCATCAGTGATGGCCTTCTCTTATATTGATACAAAGATATCTCATTTGAATGGTCATAGTGGATAGAGCTTTAATGTGATTTGATTCTTTTCGCTATATTCTCTATAAAAGTGTTAAATATTCAAATGTTTATCAGAATATAAAAGTTATATCACAATGTTCATCTTTGCCTGTAGCATAATTAAACAGTCTACATTTCCAGACTACTGAAGCAATGTCTCTGTCTCCTGCATGGGTGGCTCCATAGAGCAATGGTTGGCAATTTGGACTTTGCATCCAATGATCCGATTTGAGACCTTGGAGGGACTTTTTTTATTACTCTTGAGCTTTTCCATTTCTTCATCTTTGTTCATTGATAGCTCAAATCCAACACCAGTAGGTTGAAAGAGTCAATTATTGAATGCTTTCAAAATGTCCATCAGCTTGAACAAGTTACATCAATACAAACTTTACAATACTTTGACATCAAATTTCTTCACAAAGTAGTTAGCCATTATAAAATCATATCCTGATTTTCTCAAACGCATTTCAGACGGGTAATTCACAGCATCACTTTTTTAAGCTTTCCTGCTATTGATAAGGCGAAAATAGCACATTTTGAATGAGAAGTTTTCTTCAATCAAACATAGAGGAACCCAAATGATGATCTCATTCAGCTAGTAAAAATGTTGTTTTATATTAGTATGGAAATCGTGAAAAGAAAATGTTTTTCATGCTGATTTACAACAGTTGATCTCCAATCGTAAAATATAAGCTTTTGGTCGGAGGCATCACAGGTACTGATCAAATTCTCATTTTTGAACTTTATTCACAAATCATATGATATGCTTTGTATACATCAACTGTATTGTTGGATCAATAATGAGTAAAAAGTGACTATCTCAATTTCAGGACATATAAAAGAGAAAGAAGTAGAAACTCATGTTTCAAATGCTGAGAGGCAACAACTGTTCATGATTTTCACCTCCACTAATTATATTTATTTTTATAATCTATATGTTTATATTTTCCTATAAATATACAGAGACATATAGCTATATATACAGAGATACATATGTACAGGTTGATTTTTACATGTTTATAAGTAAATGTGATGTTGTTCCAAATAAAACTTCTAAGAACTGAATGGAAAAGAAAATTGTAAAGTTCAGATAAGTCCCACTGAAATTTGTACTCAGATCCCTGTTTTCAGAGTCCAGAGTGCTAACCATGACACCATCCACCCTCCCCTACCAGGGTGAGCTTTCCATTTTGACAGAAGAGATTTGCCTCAGGGGGCAACTTATCTTTCATTGAAAAATATTATCTCACATAAAAACCACTGTTCAACAGAGTTATAACGTTATTTGAGTCTTTTGGGCAACATCCTTCCCCAACATAGTTCAATATGCAAAAGTTTACCAGAATAGGAAAGCAATCCAATTCAGTTTCTCTTTGATAGTAGAATATTAAAAACTTTGACATTTCCACATTGCTGCAGCAGTTTGCACTCCTTTCACATGGGAGGTTCCATGGTGTAATGGTTAGCACTTTGGACTTTGAATCCAATGATCAGAGTTCAAATCTCGGTGGGACCATTTTATGACTCTTGACCAAATCATTTTCTTTCAAGTGTATTCATTAATATCACATATCTAATACCGGTAGGGTGAAAAATTAATTTATTGATTATACTCTAAAAGTTTACTAGATGTGAGCAAATAATAGAATTTTTACAATACCTGGAAACTAAATGGCTCAAAATAATGAGAGATTTTACAAACTCACTCTGGTTCCTCAAACTCATCACAGGGGCCTGATGCACGACATTACTTTTTAAAATCTTACTGTTTTTGATAAGGGGAACAAGGAACTTTTTAATTGCAAAGCATTCATTAAAACAAAACTTGAGGAGCCAAACTTTGTATTACGGTGACCGAAGATGTGCAGTTTGAATAATAATCTTGAAATTCAGACGTACAAAGATTTTACACACTGATTTTCAACAGTAATTCCACAACCAATAAAGTTGAATCTTTTGAAAGACATGTCAAAGGTGTGAATCTGAAATTCACTTTCAAAGAAATTCACAATGAAATGCACTGTGTAAGTCCAGCATGTTGTCAGCTAAGAAATCAGCAAAAATGAACTATCTCATTACTGGCCATATAGATGAGAAAGGAAAATAAACTCATGTTTACAATGTGGATGTGAAAGAACAGTTTCTAGGCTCAGCTTCAATATTTATGTTTATGAATAATTGATATGTTCATATTGTCTAACAGCTATCTAGACGGATAAAGCTATGTATGCATCTATACATACTTATGCGTTCATACGCATCAGTATAAAACATTGATATTAGGTTTTTTCTAGACCAAATTCTAAAAAATGAGTTAAACAGTGAATCTCATAATTGTAGTAGGTCCCACCGAGATTTGAACTCGGATCGCTGGATTCAGAGTCCAGAGTGCTAACCATTACACCATGGAACCCTCTCACACAAGAGTGACTTTTCCATTGAGACAAAAGAGAGCGCATCAGTGATGGCCTTCTCTTATATTGATACAAAGATATCTCATTTGAATGGTCATAGTGGATAGAGCTTTAATGTGATTTGATTCTTTTCGCTATATTCTCTATAAAAGTGTTAAATATTCAAATGTTTATCAGAATATAAAAGTTATATCACAATGTTCATCTTTGCCTGTAGCATAATTAAACAGTCTACATTTCCAGACTACTGAAGCAATGTCTCTGTCTCCTGCATGGGTGGCTCCATAGAGCAATGGTTGGCAATTTGGACTTTGCATCCAATGATCCGATTTGAGACCTTGGAGGGACTTTTTTTATTACTCTTGAGCTTTTCCATTTCTTCATCTTTGTTCATTGATAGCTCAAATCCAACACCAGTAGGTTGAAAGAGTCAATTATTGAATGCTTTCAAAATGTCCATCAGCTTGAACAAGTTACATCAATACAAACTTTACAATACTTTGACATCAAATTTCTTCACAAAGTAGTTAGCCATTATAAAATCATATCCTGATTTTCTCAAACGCATTTCAGACGGGTAATTCACAGCATCACTTTTTTAAGCTTTCCTGCTATTGATAAGGCGAAAATAGCACATTTTGAATGAGAAGTTTTCTTCAATCAAACATAGAGGAACCCAAATGATGATCTCATTCAGCTAGTAAAAATGTTGTTTTATATTAGTATGGAAATCGTGAAAAGAAAATGTTTTTCATGCTGATTTACAACAGTTGATCTCCAATCGTAAAATATAAGCTTTTGGTCGGAGGCATCACAGGTACTGATCAAATTCTCATTTTTGAACTTTATTCAGAAATCATATGATATGCTTTGTATACATCAACTGTATTGTTGGATCAATAATGAGTAAAAAGTGACTATCTCAATTTCAGGACATATAAAAGAGAAAGAAGTAGAAACTCATGTTTCAAATGCTGAGAGGCAACAACTGTTCATGATTTTCACCTCCACTAATTATATTTATTTTTATAATCTATATGTTTATATTTTCCTATAAATATACAGAGACATATAGCTATATATACAGAGATACATATGTACAGGTTGATTTTTACATGTTTATAAGTAAATGTGATGTTGTTCCAAATAAAACTTCTAAGAACTGAATGGAAAAGAAAATTGTAAAGTTCAGATAAGTCCCACTGAAATTTGTACTCAGATCCCTGTTTTCAGAGTCCAGAGTGCTAACCATGACACCATCCACCCTCCCCTACCAGGGTGAGCTTTCCATTTTGACAGAAGAGATTTGCCTCAGGGGGCATCTTATCTTTTATTGAAAAATATTATCTCACATAAAAACCACTGTTCAACAGAGTTATAACGTTATTTGAGTCTTTTGGGCAACATCCTTCCCCAACATAGTTCAATATGCAAAAGTTTACCAGTATAGGAAAGCAATCCAATTCAGTTTCTCTTTGACAGTAGAATATTAAAAACTTTGACATTTCCACATTGCTGCAGCAGTTTGCACTCCTTTCACATGGGAGGTTCCATGGTGTAATGGTTAGCACTTTGGACTTTGAATCCAATGATCCGAGTTCAAATCTCGGTGGGACCATTTTATGACTCTTGACCAAATCATTTTCTTTCAAGTGTATTCATTAATATCACATATCTAATACCGGTAGGGTGAAAAATTAATTTATTGATTATACTCTAAAAGTTTACTAGATGTGAGCAAATAATAGAATTTTTACAATACCTGGAAACTAAATGGCTCAAAATAATGAGAGATTTTACAAACTCACTCTGGTTTCTCAAACTCATCACAGGGGCCTGATGCACGACATTACTTTTTAAAATCTTACTGTTTTTGATAAGGGGAACAAGGAACTTTTTAATTGCAAAGCATTCATTAAAACAAAACTTGAGGAGCCAAACTTTGTATTACGGTGACCGAAGATGTGCAGTTTGAATAATAATCTTGAAATTCAGACGTACAAAGATTTTACACACTGATTTTCAACAGTAATTTAGGGGTGGGCGGAATTTGCGGAATTAACCTTCGCAAATTATCGCGAGAATGTTTAAAATGATCGCAAACAAGCAGAAATATCGCGAAGATGCGGAAGTTTTTTTCCGGCATGTTCGCGAGATTTTCTGCATGGTTGCGGGTCGCCAACTTACCCATGTGGTTGCTTGCGGGCGCGGCCATCTTGTTTTGAGTTGTTCTCGCGGTGCATGATCGCGAGAAGAAAGACGTGATCGCGCGACGCATGACGTCACTGCGGGCGCGAACTGTCGCGAGACAGCGCAAATGGCTAAAAACAATACAACATCTCATGGAGAACGCGACCGGATCAAGAAAACTTGTCGGCGAACGCAGGGATTCAGGTAAGGCGATCGCGTGCGCGCGAGAATGTATTATTTTATAGCGCGAGCAAGAAACAAATTATCGCCAAGCTGCGGAAACCGGAATTTTTGACATTTTCGCGCTCTCCGCGGAACGCAAAAATGTCAAATTATCGCAATTTCCGCGAACGGAACGAAATTTTTGCCCAGGCCTACAGTAATTCCACAACCAATAAAGTTGAATCTTTTGAAAGACATGTCAAAGGTGTGAATCTGAAATTCACTTTCAAAGAAATTCACAATGAAATGCACTGTGTAAGTCCAGCATGTTGTCAGCTAAGAAATCAGCAAAAATGAACTATCTCATTACTGGCCATATAGATGAGAAAGGAAAATAAACTCATGTTTACAATGTGGATGTGAAAGAACAGTTTCTAGGCTCAGCTTCAATATTTATGTTTATGAATAATTGATATGTTCATATTGTCTAACAGCTATCTAGACGGATAAAGCTATGTATGCATCTATACATACTTATGCGTTCATACGCATCAGTATAAAACATTAATATTAGGTTTTTTCTAGACCAAATTCTAAAAAATGAGTTAAACAGTGAATCTCATAATTGTAGTAGGTCCCACCGAGATTTGAACTCGGATCGCTGGATTCAGAGTCCAGAGTGCTAACCATTACACCATGGAACCCTCTCACACAAGAGTGACTTTTCCATTGAGACAAAAGAGAGCGCATCAGTGATGGCCTTCTCTTATATTGATACAAAGATATCTCATTTGAATGGTCATAGTGGATAGAGCTTTAATGTGATTTGATTCTTTTCGCTATATTCTCTATAAAAGTGTTAAATATTCAAATGTTTATCAGAATATAAAAGTTATATCACAATGTTCATCTTTGCCTGTAGCATAATTAAACAGTCTACATTTCCAGACTACTGAAGCAATGTCTCTGTCTCCTGCATGGGTGGCTCCATAGAGCAATGGTTGGCAATTTGGACTTTGCATCCAATGATCCGATTTGAGACCTTGGAGGGACTTTTTTTATTACTCTTGAGCTTTTCCATTTCTTCATCTTTGTTCATTGATAGCTCAAATCCAACACCAGTAGGTTGAAAGAGTCAATTATTGAATGCTTTCAAAATGTCCATCAGCTTGAACAAGTTACATCAATACAAACTTTACAATACTTTGACATCAAATTTCTTCACAAAGTAGTTAGCCATTATAAAATCATATCCTGATTTTCTCAAACGCATTTCAGACGGGTAATTCACAGCATCACTTTTTTAAGCTTTCCTGCTATTGATAAGGCGAAAATAGCACATTTTGAATGAGAAGTTTTCTTCAATCAAACATAGAGGAACCCAAATGATGATCTCATTCAGCTAGTAAAAATGTTGTTTTATATTAGTATGGAAATCGTGAAAAGAAAATGTTTTTCATGCTGATTTACAACAGTTGATCTCCAATCGTAAAATATAAGCTTTTGGTCGGAGGCATCACAGGTACTGATCAAATTCTCATTTTTGAACTTTATTCACAAATCATATGATATGCTTTGTATACATCAACTGTATTGTTGGATCAATAATGAGTAAAAAGTGACTATCTCAATTTCAGGACATATAAAAGAGAAAGAAGTAGAAACTCATGTTTCAAATGCTGAGAGGCAACAACTGTTCATGATTTTCACCTCCACTAATTATATTTATTTTTATAATCTATATGTTTATATTTTCCTATAAATATACAGAGACATATAGCTATATATACAGAGATACATATGTACAGGTTGATTTTTACATGTTTATAAGTAAATGTGATGTTGTTCCAAATAAAACTTCTAAGAACTGAATGGAAAAGAAAATTGTAAAGTTCAGATAAGTCCCACTGAAATTTGTACTCAGATCCCTGTTTTCAGAGTCCAGAGTGCTAACCATGACACCATCCACCCTCCCCTACCAGGGTGAGCTTTCCATTTTGACAGAAGAGATTTGCCTCAGGGGGCAACTTATCTTTCATTGAAAAATATTATCTCACATAAAAACCACTGTTCAACAGAGTTATAACGTTATTTGAGTCTTTTGGGCAACATCCTTCCCCAACATAGTTCAATATGCAAAAGTTTACCAGAATAGGAAAGCAATCCAATTCAGTTTCTCTTTGATAGTAGAATATTAAAAACTTTGACATTTCCACATTGCTGCAGCAGTTTGCACTCCTTTCACATGGGAGGTTCCATGGTGTAATGGTTAGCACTTTGGACTTTGAATCCAATGATCAGAGTTCAAATCTCGGTGGGACCATTTTATGACTCTTGACCAAATCATTTTCTTTCAAGTGTATTCATTAATATCACATATCTAATACCGGTAGGGTGAAAAATTAATTTATTGATTATACTCTAAAAGTTTACTAGATGTGAGCAAATAATAGAATTTTTACAATACCTGGAAACTAAATGGCTCAAAATAATGAGAGATTTTACAAACTCACTCTGGTTCCTCAAACTCATCACAGGGGCCTGATGCACGACATTACTTTTTAAAATCTTACTGTTTTTGATAAGGGGAACAAGGAACTTTTTAATTGCAAAGCATTCATTAAAACAAAACTTGAGGAGCCAAACTTTGTATTACGGTGACCGAAGATGTGCAGTTTGAATAATAATCTTGAAATTCAGACGTACAAAGATTTTACACACTGATTTTCAACAGTAATTCCACAACCAATAAAGTTGAATCTTTTGAAAGACATGTCAAAGGTGTGAATCTGAAATTCACTTTCAAAGAAATTCACAATGAAATGCACTGTGTAAGTCCAGCATGTTGTCAGCTAAGAAATCAGCAAAAATGAACTATCTCATTACTGGCCATATAGATGAGAAAGGAAAATAAACTCATGTTTACAATGTGGATGTGAAAGAACAGTTTCTAGGCTCAGCTTCAATATTTATGTTTATGAATAATTGATATGTTCATATTGTCTAACAGCTATCTAGACGGATAAAGCTATGTATGCATCTATACATACTTATGCGTTCATACGCATCAGTATAAAACATTGATATTAGGTTTTTTCTAGACCAAATTCTAAAAAATGAGTTAAACAGTGAATCTCATAATTGTAGTAGGTCCCACCGAGATTTGAACTCGGATCGCTGGATTCAGAGTCCAGAGTGCTAACCATTACACCATGGAACCCTCTCACACAAGAGTGACTTTTCCATTGAGACAAAAGAGAGCGCATCAGTGATGGCCTTCTCTTATATTGATACAAAGATATCTCATTTGAATGGTCATAGTGGATAGAGCTTTAATGTGATTTGATTCTTTTCGCTATATTCTCTATAAAAGTGTTAAATATTCAAATGTTTATCAGAATATAAAAGTTATATCACAATGTTCATCTTTGCCTGTAGCATAATTAAACAGTCTACATTTCCAGACTACTGAAGCAATGTCTCTGTCTCCTGCATGGGTGGCTCCATAGAGCAATGGTTGGCAATTTGGACTTTGCATCCAATGATCCGATTTGAGACCTTGGAGGGACTTTTTTTATTACTCTTGAGCTTTTCCATTTCTTCATCTTTGTTCATTGATAGCTCAAATCCAACACCAGTAGGTTGAAAGAGTCAATTATTGAATGCTTTCAAAATGTCCATCAGCTTGAACAAGTTACATCAATACAAACTTTACAATACTTTGACATCAAATTTCTTCACAAAGTAGTTAGCCATTATAAAATCATATCCTGATTTTCTCAAACGCATTTCAGACGGGTAATTCACAGCATCACTTTTTTAAGCTTTCCTGCTATTGATAAGGCGAAAATAGCACATTTTGAATGAGAAGTTTTCTTCAATCAAACATAGAGGAACCCAAATGATGATCTCATTCAGCTAGTAAAAATGTTGTTTTATATTAGTATGGAAATCGTGAAAAGAAAATGTTTTTCATGCTGATTTACAACAGTTGATCTCCAATCGTAAAATATAAGCTTTTGGTCGGAGGCATCACAGGTACTGATCAAATTCTCATTTTTGAACTTTATTCAGAAATCATATGATATGCTTTGTATACATCAACTGTATTGTTGGATCAATAATGAGTAAAAAGTGACTATCTCAATTTCAGGACATATAAAAGAGAAAGAAGTAGAAACTCATGTTTCAAATGCTGAGAGGCAACAACTGTTCATGATTTTCACCTCCACTAATTATATTTATTTTTATAATCTATATGTTTATATTTTCCTATAAATATACAGAGACATATAGCTATATATACAGAGATACATATGTACAGGTTGATTTTTACATGTTTATAAGTAAATGTGATGTTGTTCCAAATAAAACTTCTAAGAACTGAATGGAAAAGAAAATTGTAAAGTTCAGATAAGTCCCACTGAAATTTGTACTCAGATCCCTGTTTTCAGAGTCCAGAGTGCTAACCATGACACCATCCACCCTCCCCTACCAGGGTGAGCTTTCCATTTTGACAGAAGAGATTTGCCTCAGGGGGCATCTTATCTTTTATTGAAAAATATTATCTCACATAAAAACCACTGTTCAACAGAGTTATAACGTTATTTGAGTCTTTTGGGCAACATCCTTCCCCAACATAGTTCAATATGCAAAAGTTTACCAGTATAGGAAAGCAATCCAATTCAGTTTCTCTTTGACAGTAGAATATTAAAAACTTTGACATTTCCACATTGCTGCAGCAGTTTGCACTCCTTTCACATGGGAGGTTCCATGGTGTAATGGTTAGCACTTTGGACTTTGAATCCAATGATCCGAGTTCAAATCTCGGTGGGACCATTTTATGACTCTTGACCAAATCATTTTCTTTCAAGTGTATTCATTAATATCACATATCTAATACCGGTAGGGTGAAAAATTAATTTATTGATTATACTCTAAAAGTTTACTAGATGTGAGCAAATAATAGAATTTTTACAATACCTGGAAACTAAATGGCTCAAAATAATGAGAGATTTTACAAACTCACTCTGGTTTCTCAAACTCATCACAGGGGCCTGATGCACGACATTACTTTTTAAAATCTTACTGTTTTTGATAAGGGGAACAAGGAACTTTTTAATTGCAAAGCATTCATTAAAACAAAACTTGAGGAGCCAAACTTTGTATTACGGTGACCGAAGATGTGCAGTTTGAATAATAATCTTGAAATTCAGACGTACAAAGATTTTACACACTGATTTTCAACAGTAATTTAGGGGTGGGCGGAATTTGCGGAATTAACCTTCGCAAATTATCGCGAGAATGTTTAAAATGATCGCAAACAAGCAGAAATATCGCGAAGATGCGGAAGTTTTTTTCCGGCATGTTCGCGAGATTTTCTGCATGGTTGCGGGTCGCCAACTTACCCATGTGGTTGCTTGCGGGCGCGGCCATCTTGTTTTGAGTTGTTCTCGCGGTGCATGATCGCGAGAAGAAAGACGTGATCGCGCGACGCATGACGTCACTGCGGGCGCGAACTGTCGCGAGACAGCGCAAATGGCTAAAAACAATACAACATCTCATGGAGAACGCGACCGGATCAAGAAAACTTGTCGGCGAACGCAGGGATTCAGGTAAGGCGATCGCGTGCGCGCGAGAATGTATTATTTTATAGCGCGAGCAAGAAACAAATTATCGCCAAGCTGCGGAAACCGGAATTTTTGACATTTTCGCGCTCTCCGCGGAACGCAAAAATGTCAAATTATCGCAATTTCCGCGAACGGAACGAAATTTTTGCCCAGGCCTACAGTAATTCCACAACCAATAAAGTTGAATCTTTTGAAAGACATGTCAAAGGTGTGAATCTGAAATTCACTTTCAAAGAAATTCACAATGAAATGCACTGTGTAAGTCCAGCATGTTGTCAGCTAAGAAATCAGCAAAAATGAACTATCTCATTACTGGCCATATAGATGAGAAAGGAAAATAAACTCATGTTTACAATGTGGATGTGAAAGAACAGTTTCTAGGCTCAGCTTCAATATTTATGTTTATGAATAATTGATATGTTCATATTGTCTAACAGCTATCTAGACGGATAAAGCTATGTATGCATCTATACATACTTATGCGTTCATACGCATCAGTATAAAACATTGATATTAGGTTTTTTCTAGACCAAATTCTAAAAAATGAGTTAAACAGTGAATCTCATAATTGTAGTAGGTCCCACCGAGATTTGAACTCGGATCGCTGGATTCAGAGTCCAGAGTGCTAACCATTACACCATGGAACCCTCTCACACAAGAGTGACTTTTCCATTGAGACAAAAGAGAGCGCATCAGTGATGGCCTTCTCTTATATTGATACAAAGATATCTCATTTGAATGGTCATAGTGGATAGAGCTTTAATGTGATTTGATTCTTTTCGCTATATTCTCTATAAAAGTGTTAAATATTCAAATGTTTATCAGAATATAAAAGTTATATCACAATGTTCATCTTTGCCTGTAGCATAATTAAACAGTCTACATTTCCAGACTACTGAAGCAATGTCTCTGTCTCCTGCATGGGTGGCTCCATAGAGCAATGGTTGGCAATTTGGACTTTGCATCCAATGATCCGATTTGAGACCTTGGAGGGACTTTTTTTATTACTCTTGAGCTTTTCCATTTCTTCATCTTTGTTCATTGATAGCTCAAATCCAACACCAGTAGGTTGAAAGAGTCAATTATTGAATGCTTTCAAAATGTCCATCAGCTTGAACAAGTTACATCAATACAAACTTTACAATACTTTGACATCAAATTTCTTCACAAAGTAGTTAGCCATTATAAAATCATATCCTGATTTTCTCAAACGCATTTCAGACGGGTAATTCACAGCATCACTTTTTTAAGCTTTCCTGCTATTGATAAGGCGAAAATAGCACATTTTGAATGAGAAGTTTTCTTCAATCAAACATAGAGGAACCCAAATGATGATCTCATTCAGCTAGTAAAAATGTTGTTTTATATTAGTATGGAAATCGTGAAAAGAAAATGTTTTTCATGCTGATTTACAACAGTTGATCTCCAATCGTAAAATATAAGCTTTTGGTCGGAGGCATCACAGGTACTGATCAAATTCTCATTTTTGAACTTTATTCACAAATCATATGATATGCTTTGTATACATCAACTGTATTGTTGGATCAATAATGAGTAAAAAGTGACTATCTCAATTTCAGGACATATAAAAGAGAAAGAAGTAGAAACTCATGTTTCAAATGCTGAGAGGCAACAACTGTTCATGATTTTCACCTCCACTAATTATATTTATTTTTATAATCTATATGTTTATATTTTCCTATAAATATACAGAGACATATAGCTATATATACAGAGATACATATGTACAGGTTGATTTTTACATGTTTATAAGTAAATGTGATGTTGTTCCAAATAAAACTTCTAAGAACTGAATGGAAAAGAAAATTGTAAAGTTCAGATAAGTCCCACTGAAATTTGTACTCAGATCCCTGTTTTCAGAGTCCAGAGTGCTAACCATGACACCATCCACCCTCCCCTACCAGGGTGAGCTTTCCATTTTGACAGAAGAGATTTGCCTCAGGGGGCAACTTATCTTTCATTGAAAAATATTATCTCACATAAAAACCACTGTTCAACAGAGTTATAACGTTATTTGAGTCTTTTGGGCAACATCCTTCCCCAACATAGTTCAATATGCAAAAGTTTACCAGAATAGGAAAGCAATCCAATTCAGTTTCTCTTTGATAGTAGAATATTAAAAACTTTGACATTTCCACATTGCTGCAGCAGTTTGCACTCCTTTCACATGGGAGGTTCCATGGTGTAATGGTTAGCACTTTGGACTTTGAATCCAATGATCAGAGTTCAAATCTCGGTGGGACCATTTTATGACTCTTGACCAAATCATTTTCTTTCAAGTGTATTCATTAATATCACATATCTAATACCGGTAGGGTGAAAAATTAATTTATTGATTATACTCTAAAAGTTTACTAGATGTGAGCAAATAATAGAATTTTTACAATACCTGGAAACTAAATGGCTCAAAATAATGAGAGATTTTACAAACTCACTCTGGTTCCTCAAACTCATCACAGGGGCCTGATGCACGACATTACTTTTTAAAATCTTACTGTTTTTGATAAGGGGAACAAGGAACTTTTTAATTGCAAAGCATTCATTAAAACAAAACTTGAGGAGCCAAACTTTGTATTACGGTGACCGAAGATGTGCAGTTTGAATAATAATCTTGAAATTCAGACGTACAAAGATTTTACACACTGATTTTCAACAGTAATTCCACAACCAATAAAGTTGAATCTTTTGAAAGACATGTCAAAGGTGTGAATCTGAAATTCACTTTCAAAGAAATTCACAATGAAATGCACTGTGTAAGTCCAGCATGTTGTCAGCTAAGAAATCAGCAAAAATGAACTATCTCATTACTGGCCATATAGATGAGAAAGGAAAATAAACTCATGTTTACAATGTGGATGTGAAAGAACAGTTTCTAGGTTCAGCTTCAATATTTATGTTTATGAATAATTGATATGTTCATATTGTCTAACAGCTATCTAGACGGATAAAGCAATGTATGCATCTATACATACTTATGCGTTCATACGCATCAGTATAAAACATTGATATTAGGTTTTTTCTAGACCAAATTCTAAAAAATGAGTTAAACAGTGAATCTCATAATTGTAGTAGGTCCCACCGAGATTTGAACTCGGATCGCTGGATTCAGAGTCCAGAGTGCTAACCATTACACCATGGAACCCTCTCACACAAGAGTGACTTTTCCATTGAGACAAAAGAGAGCGCATCAGTGATGGCCTTCTCTTATATTGATACAAAGATATCTCATTTGAATGGTCATAGTGGATAGAGCTTTAATGTGATTTGATTCTTTTCGCTATATTCTCTATAAAAGTGTTAAATATTCAAATGTTTATCAGAATATAAAAGTTATATCACAATGTTCATCTTTGCCTGTAGCATAATTAAACAGTCTACATTTCCAGACTACTGAAGCAATGTCTCAGTCTCCTGCATGGGTGGCTCCATAGAGCAATGGTTGGCAATTTGGACTTTGCATCCAATGATCCGATTTGAGACCTTGGAGGGACTTTTTTTATTACTCTTGAGCTTTTCCATTTCTTCATCTTTGTTCATTGATAGCTCAAATCCAACACCAGTAGGTTGAAAGAGTCAATTATTGAATGCTTTCAAAATGTCCATCAGCTTGAACAAGTTACATCAATACAAACTTTACAATACTTTGACATCAAATTTCTTCACAAAGTAGTTAGCCATTATAAAATCATATCCTGATTTTCTCAAACGCATTTCAGACGGGTGATTCACAGCATCACTTTTTTAAGCTTTCCTGCTATTGATAAGGCGAAAATAGCACATTTTGAATGAGAAGTTTTCTTCAATCAAACATAGAGGAACCCAAATGATGATCTCATTCAGCTAGTAAAAATGTTGTTTTATATTAGTATGGAAATCGTGAAAAGAAAATGTTTTTCATGCTGATTTACAACAGTTGCTCTCCAATCGTAAAATATAAGCTTTTGGTCGGAGGCATCACAGGTACTGATCAAATTCTCATTTTTGAACTTTATTCACAAATCATATGATATGCTTTGTATACATCAACTGTATTGTTGGATCAATACTGAGTAAAAAGTGACTATCTCAATTTCAGGACATATAAAAGAGAAAGAAGTAGAAACTCATGTTTCATATGCTGAGAGGCAACAACTGTTCATGATTTTCACCTCCACTAATTATATTTATTTTTATAATCTATATGTTTATATTTTCCTATAAATATACAGAGACATATAGCTATATATACAGAGATACATATGTACAGGTTGATTTTTACATATTTATAAGTAAATGTGATGTTGTTCCAAATAAAACTTCTAAGAACTGAATGGAAAAGAAAATTGTAAAGTTCAGATAAGTCCCACTGAAATTTGTACTCAGATCCCTGTTTTCAGAGTCCAGAGTGCTAACCATGACACCATCCACCCTCCCCTACCAGGGTGAGCTTTCCATTTTGACAGAAGAGATTTGCCTCAGGGGGCAACTTATCTTTTATTGAAAAATATTATCTCACATAAAAACCACTGTCCAACAGAGTTATAACGTTATTTGAGTCTTTTGGGCAACATCCTTCCCCAACATAGTTCAATATGCAAAAGTTTACCAGAATAGGAAAGCAATCCAATTCAGTTTCTCTTTGACAGTAGAATATTAAAAACTTTGACATTTCCACATTGCTGCAGCAGTTTGCACTCCTTTCACATGGGAGGTTCCATGGTGTAATGGTTAGCACTTTGGACTTTGAATCCAATGATCCGAGTTCAAATCTCGGTGGGACCATTTTATGACTCTTGACCAAATCATTTTCTTTCAAGTGTATTCATTAATATCACATATCTAATACCGGTAGGGTGAAAAATTAATTTATTGATTATACTCTAAAAGTTTACTAGATGTGAGCAAATAATAGAATTTTTACAATACCTGGAAACTAAATGGCTCAAAATAATGAGAGATTTTACAAACTCACTCTGGTTTCTCAAACTCATCACAGGGGCCTGATGCACGACATTACTTTTTAAAATCTTACTGTTTTTGATAAGGGGAACAAGGAACTTTTTAATTGCAAAGCATTCATTAAAACAAAACTTGAGGAGCCAAACTTTGTATTACGGTGACCGAAGATGTGCAGTTTGAATAATAATCTTGAAATTCAGACGTACAAAGATTTTACACACTGATTTTCAACAGTAATTCCACAACCAATAAAGTTGAATCTTTTGAAAGACATGTCAAAGGTGTGAATCTGAAATTCACTTTCAAAGAAATTCACAATGAAATGCACTGTGTAAGTCCAGCATGTTGTCAGCTAAGAAATCAGCAAAAATGAACTATCTCATTACTGGCCATATAGATGAGAAAGGAAAATAAACTCATGTTTACAATGTGGATGTGAAAGAACAGTTTCTAGGCTCAGCTTCAATATTTATGTTTATGAATAATTGATATGTTCATATTGTCTAACAGCTATCTAGACGGATAAAGCTATGTATGCATCTATACATACTTATGCGTTCATACGCATCAGTATAAAACATTGATATTAGGTTTTTTCTAGACCAAATTCTAAAAAATGAGTTAAACAGTGAATCTCATAATTGTAGTAGGTCCCACCGAGATTTGAACTCGGATCGCTGGATTCAGAGTCCAGAGTGCTAACCATTACACCATGGAACCCTCTCACACAAGAGTGACTTTTCCATTGAAACAAAAGAGAGCGCATCAGTGATGGCCTTCTCTTATATTGATACAAAGATATCTCATTTGAATGGTCATAGTGGATAGAGCTTTAATGTGATTTGATTCTTTTCGCTATATTCTCTATAAAAGTGTTAAATATTCAAATGTTTATCAGAATATAAAAGTTATATCACAATGTTCATCTTTGCCTGTAGCATAATTAAACAGTCTACATTTCCAGACTACTGAAGCAATGTCTCTGTCTCCTGCATGGGTGGCTCCATAGAGCAATGGTTGGCAATTTGGACTTTGCATCCAATGATCCGATTTGAGACCTTGGAGGGACTTTTTTTATTACTCTTGAGCTTTTCCATTTCTTCATCTTTGTTCATTGATAGCTCAAATCCAACACCAGTAGGTTGAAAGAGTCAATTATTGAATGCTTTCAAAATGTCCATCAGCTTGAACAAGTTACATCAATACAAACTTTACAATACTTTGACATCAAATTTCTTCACAAAGTAGTTAGCCATTATAAAATCATATCCTGATTTTCTCAAACGCATTTCAGACGGGTAATTCACAGCATCACTTTTTTAAGCTTTCCTGCTATTGATAAGGCGAAAATAGCACATTTTGAATGAGAAGTTTTCTTCAATCAAACATAGAGGAACCCAAATGATGATCTCATTCAGCTAGTAAAAATGTTGTTTTATATTAGTATGGAAATCGTGAAAAGAAAATGTTTTTCATGCTGATTTACAACAGTTGATCTCCAATCGTAAAATATAAGCTTTTGGTCGGAGGCATCACAGGTACTGATCAAATTCTCATTTTTGAACTTTATTCACAAATCATATGATATGCTTTGTATACATCAACTGTATTGTTGGATCAATAATGAGTAAAAAGTGACTATCTCAATTTCAGGACATATAAAAGAGAAAGAAGTAGAAACTCATGTTTCAAATGCTGAGAGGCAACAACTGTTCATGATTTTCACCTCCACTAATTATATTTATTTTTATAATCTATATGTTTATATTTTCCTATAAATATACAGAGACATATAGCTATATATACAGAGATACATATGTACAGGTTGATTTTTACATGTTTATAAGTAAATGTGATGTTGTTCCAAATAAAACTTCTAAGAACTGAATGGAAAAGAAAATTGTAAAGTTCAGATAAGTCCCACTGAAATTTGTACTCAGATCCCTGTTTTCAGAGTCCAGAGTGCTAACCATGACACCATCCACCCTCCCCTACCAGGGTGAGCTTTCCATTTTGACAGAAGAGATTTGCCTCAGGGGGCAACTTATCTTTCATTGAAAAATATTATCTCACATAAAAACCACTGTTCAACAGAGTTATAACGTTATTTGAGTCTTTTGGGCAACATCCTTCCCCAACATAGTTCAATATGCAAAAGTTTACCAGAATAGGAAAGCAATCCAATTCAGTTTCTCTTTGATAGTAGAATATTAAAAACTTTGACATTTCCACATTGCTGCAGCAGTTTGCACTCCTTTCACATGGGAGGTTCCATGGTGTAATGGTTAGCACTTTGGACTTTGAATCCAATGATCAGAGTTCAAATCTCGGTGGGACCATTTTATGACTCTTGACCAAATCATTTTCTTTCAAGTGTATTCATTAATATCACATATCTAATACCGGTAGGGTGAAAAATTAATTTATTGATTATACTCTAAAAGTTTACTAGATGTGAGCAAATAATAGAATTTTTACAATACCTGGAAACTAAATGGCTCAAAATAATGAGAGATTTTACAAACTCACTCTGGTTCCTCAAACTCATCACAGGGGCCTGATGCACGACATTACTTTTTAAAATCTTACTGTTTTTGATAAGGGGAACAAGGAACTTTTTAATTGCAAAGCATTCATTAAAACAAAACTTGAGGAGCCAAACTTTGTATTACGGTGACCGAAGATGTGCAGTTTGAATAATAATCTTGAAATTCAGACGCACAAAGATTTTACACACTGATTTTCAACAGTAATTCCACAACCAATAAAGTTGAATCTTTTGAAAGACATGTCAAAGGTGTGAATCTGAAATTCACTTTCAAAGAAATTCACAATGAAATGCACTGTGTAAGTCCAGCATGTTGTCAGCTAAGAAATCAGCAAAAATGAACTATCTCATTACTGGCCATATAGATGAGAAAGGAAAATAAACTCATGTTTACAATGTGGATGTGAAAGAACAGTTTCTAGGTTCAGCTTCAATATTTATGTTTATGAATAATTGATATGTTCATATTGTCTAACAGCTATCTAGACGGATAAAGCAATGTATGCATCTATACATACTTATGCGTTCATACGCATCAGTATAAAACATTGATATTAGGTTTTTTCTAGACCAAATTCTAAAAAATGAGTTAAACAGTGAATCTCATAATTGTAGTAGGTCCCACCGAGATTTGAACTCGGATCGCTGGATTCAGAGTCCAGAGTGCTAACCATTACACCATGGAACCCTCTCACACAAGAGTGACTTTTCCATTGAGACAAAAGAGAGCGCATCAGTGATGGCCTTCTCTTATATTGATACAAAGATATCTCATTTGAATGGTCATAGTGGATAGAGCTTTAATGTGATTTGATTCTTTTCGCTATATTCTCTATAAAAGTGTTAAATATTCAAATGTTTATCAGAATATAAAAGTTATATCACAATGTTCATCTTTGCCTGTAGCATAATTAAACAGTCTACATTTCCAGACTACTGAAGCAATGTCTCAGTCTCCTGCATGGGTGGCTCCATAGAGCAATGGTTGGCAATTTGGACTTTGCATCCAATGATCCGATTTGAGACCTTGGAGGGACTTTTTTTATTACTCTTGAGCTTTTCCATTTCTTCATCTTTGTTCATTGATAGCTCAAATCCAACACCAGTAGGTTGAAAGAGTCAATTATTGAATGCTTTCAAAATGTCCATCAGCTTGAACAAGTTACATCAATACAAACTTTACAATACTTTGACATCAAATTTCTTCACAAAGTAGTTAGCCATTATAAAATCATATCCTGATTTTCTCAAACGCATTTCAGACGGGTGATTCACAGCATCACTTTTTTAAGCTTTCCTGCTATTGATAAGGCGAAAATAGCACATTTTGAATGAGAAGTTTTCTTCAATCAAACATAGAGGAACCCAAATGATGATCTCATTCAGCTAGTAAAAATGTTGTTTTATATTAGTATGGAAATCGTGAAAAGAAAATGTTTTTCATGCTGATTTACAACAGTTGCTCTCCAATCGTAAAATATAAGCTTTTGGTCGGAGGCATCACAGGTACTGATCAAATTCTCATTTTTGAACTTTATTCACAAATCATATGATATGCTTTGTATACATCAACTGTATTGTTGGATCAATACTGAGTAAAAAGTGACTATCTCAATTTCAGGACATATAAAAGAGAAAGAAGTAGAAACTCATGTTTCAAATGCTGAGAGGCAACAACTGTTCATGATTTTCACCTCCACTAATTATATTTATTTTTATAATCTATATGTTTATATTTTCCTATAAATATACAGAGACATATAGCTATATATACAGAGATACATATGTACAGGTTGATTTTTACATGTTTATAAGTAAATGTGATGTTGTTCCAAATAAAACTTCTAAGAACTGAATGGAAAAGAAAATTGTAAAGTTCAGATAAGTCCCACTGAAATTTGTACTCAGATCCCTGTTTTCAGAGTCCAGAGTGCTAACCATGACACCATCCACCCTCCCCTACCAGGGTGAGCTTTCCATTTTGACAGAAGAGATTTGCCTCAGGGGGCAACTTATCTTTCATTGAAAAATATTATCTCACATAAAAACCACTGTTCAACAGAGTTATAACGTTATTTGAGTCTTTTGGGCAACATCCTTCCCCAACATAGTTCAATATGCAAAAGTTTACCAGAATAGGAAAGCAATCCAATTCAGTTTCTCTTTGATAGTAGAATATTAAAAACTTTGACATTTCCACATTGCTGCAGCAGTTTGCACTCCTTTCACATGGGAGGTTCCATGGTGTAATGGTTAGCACTTTGGACTTTGAATCCAATGATCAGAGTTCAAATCTCGGTGGGACCATTTTATGACTCTTGACCAAATCATTTTCTTTCAAGTGTATTCATTAATATCACATATCTAATACCGGTAGGGTGAAAAATTAATTTATTGATTATACTCTAAAAGTTTACTAGATGTGAGCAAATAATAGAATTTTTACAATACCTGGAAACTAAATGGCTCAAAATAATGAGAGATTTTACAAACTCACTCTGGTTCCTCAAACTCATCACAGGGGCCTGATGCACGACATTACTTTTTAAAATCTTACTGTTTTTGATAAGGGGAACAAGGAACTTTTTAATTGCAAAGCATTCATTAAAACAAAACTTGAGGAGCCAAACTTTGTATTACGGTGACCGAAGATGTGCAGTTTGAATAATAATCTTGAAATTCAGACGTACAAAGATTTTACACACTGATTTTCAACAGTAATTCCACAACCAATAAAGTTGAATCTTTTGAAAGACATGTCAAAGGTGTGAATCTGAAATTCACTTTCAAAGAAATTCACAATGAAATGCACTGTGTAAGTCCAGCATGTTGTCAGCTAAGAAATCAGCAAAAATGAACTATCTCATTACTGGCCATATAGATGAGAAAGGAAAATAAACTCATGTTTACAATGTGGATGTGAAAGAACAGTTTCTAGGTTCAGCTTCAATATTTATGTTTATGAATAATTGATATGTTCATATTGTCTAACAGTTATCTAGACGGATAAAGCTATGTATGCATCTATACATACTTATGCGTTCATACGCATCAGTATAAAACATTGATATTAGGTTTTTTCTAGACCAAATTCTAAAAAATGAGTTAAACAGTAAATCTCATAATTGTAGTAGGTCCCACCGAGATTTGAACTCGGATCGCTGGATTCAGAGTCCAGAGTGCTAACCATTACACCATGGAACCCTCTCACACAAGAGTGACTTTTCCATTGAGACAAAAGAGAGCGCATCAGTGATGGCCTTCTCTTATATTGATACAAAGATATCTCATTTGAATGGTCATAGTGGATAGAGCTTTAATGTGATTTGATTCTTTTCGCTATATTCTCTATAAAAGTGTTACATATTCAAATGTTTATCAGAATATAAAAGTTATATCACAATGTTCATCTTTGCCTGTAGCATAATTAAACAGTCTACATTTCCAGACTACTGAAGCAATGTCTCTGTCTCCTGCATGGGTGGCTCCATAGAGCAATGGTTGGCAATTTGGACTTTGCATCCAATGATCCGATTTGAGACCTTGGAGGGACTTTTTTTATTACTCTTGAGCTTTTCCATTTCTTCATCTTTGTTCATTGATAGCTCAAATCCAACACCAGTAGGTTGAAAGAGTCAATTATTGAATGCTTTCAAAATGTCCATCAGCTTGAACAAGTTACATCAATACAAACTTTACAATACTTTGACATCAAATTTCTTCACAAAGTAGTTAGCCATTATAAAATCATATCCTGATTTTCTCAAACGCATTTCAGACGGGTGATTCACAGCATCACTTTTTTAAGCTTTCCTGCTATTGATAAGGCGAAAATAGCACATTTTGAATGAGAAGTTTTCTTCAATCAAACATAGAGGAACCCAAATGATGATCTCATTCAGCTAGTAAAAATGTTGTTTTATATTAGTATGGAAATCGTGAAAAGAAAATGTTTTTCATGCTGATTTACAACAGTTGCTCTCCAATCGTAAAATATAAGCTTTTGGTCGGAGGCATCACAGGTACTGATCAAATTCTCATTTTTGAACTTTATTCACAAATCATATGATATGCTTTGTATACATCAACTGTATTGTTGGATCAATACTGAGTAAAAAGTGACTATCTCAATTTCAGGACATATAAAAGAGAAAGAAGTAGAAACTCATGTTTCATATGCTGAGAGGCAACAACTGTTCATGATTTTCACCTCCACTAATTATATTTATTTTTATAATCTATATGTTTATATTTTCCTATAAATATACAGAGACATATAGCTATATATACAGAGATACATATGTACAGGTTGATTTTTACATATTTATAAGTAAATGTGATGTTGTTCCAAATAAAACTTCTAAGAACTGAATGGAAAAGAAAATTGTAAAGTTCAGATAAGTCCCACTGAAATTTGTACTCAGATCCCTGTTTTCAGAGTCCAGAGTGCTAACCATGACACCATCCACCCTCCCCTACCAGGGTGAGCTTTCCATTTTGACAGAAGAGATTTGCCTCAGGGGGCAACTTATCTTTTATTGAAAAATATTATCTCACATAAAAACCACTGTCCAACAGAGTTATAACGTTATTTGAGTCTTTTGGGCAACATCCTTCCCCAACATAGTTCAATATGCAAAAGTTTACCAGAATAGGAAAGCAATCCAATTCAGTTTCTCTTTGACAGTAGAATATTAAAAACTTTGACATTTCCACATTGCTGCAGCAGTTTGCACTCCTTTCACATGGGAGGTTCCATGGTGTAATGGTTAGCACTTTGGACTTTGAATCCAATGATCCGAGTTCAAATCTCGGTGGGACCATTTTATGACTCTTGACCAAATCATTTTCTTTCAAGTGTATTCATTAATATCACATATCTAATACCGGTAGGGTGAAAAATTAATTTATTGATTATACTCTAAAAGTTTACTAGATGTGAGCAAATAATAGAATTTTTACAATACCTGGAAACTAAATGGCTCAAAATAATGAGAGATTTTACAAACTCACTCTGGTTTCTCAAACTCATCACAGGGGCCTGATGCACGACATTACTTTTTAAAATCTTACTGTTTTTGATAAGGGGAACAAGGAACTTTTTAATTGCAAAGCATTCATTAAAACAAAACTTGAGGAGCCAAACTTTGTATTACGGTGACCGAAGATGTGCAGTTTGAATAATAATCTTGAAATTCAGACGTACAAAGATTTTACACACTGATTTTCAACAGTAATTCCACAACCAATAAAGTTGAATCTTTTGAAAGACATGTCAAAGGTGTGAATCTGAAATTCACTTTCAAAGAAATTCACAATGAAATGCACTGTGTAAGTCCAGCATGTTGTCAGCTAAGAAATCAGCAAAAATGAACTATCTCATTACTGGCCATATAGATGAGAAAGGAAAATAAACTCATGTTTACAATGTGGATGTGAAAGAACAGTTTCTAGGCTCAGCTTCAATATTTATGTTTATGAATAATTGATATGTTCATATTGTCTAACAGCTATCTAGACGGATAAAGCTATGTATGCATCTATACATACTTATGCGTTCATACGCATCAGTATAAAACATTGATATTAGGTTTTTTCTAGACCAAATTCTAAAAAATGAGTTAAACAGTGAATCTCATAATTGTAGTAGGTCCCACCGAGATTTGAACTCGGATCGCTGGATTCAGAGTCCAGAGTGCTAACCATTACACCATGGAACCCTCTCACACAAGAGTGACTTTTCCATTGAAACAAAAGAGAGCGCATCAGTGATGGCCTTCTCTTATATTGATACAAAGATATCTCATTTGAATGGTCATAGTGGATAGAGCTTTAATGTGATTTGATTCTTTTCGCTATATTCTCTATAAAAGTGTTAAATATTCAAATGTTTATCAGAATATAAAAGTTATATCACAATGTTCATCTTTGCCTGTAGCATAATTAAACAGTCTACATTTCCAGACTACTGAAGCAATGTCTCTGTCTCCTGCATGGGTGGCTCCATAGAGCAATGGTTGGCAATTTGGACTTTGCATCCAATGATCCGATTTGAGACCTTGGAGGGACTTTTTTTATTACTCTTGAGCTTTTCCATTTCTTCATCTTTGTTCATTGATAGCTCAAATCCAACACCAGTAGGTTGAAAGAGTCAATTATTGAATGCTTTCAAAATGTCCATCAGCTTGAACAAGTTACATCAATACAAACTTTACAATACTTTGACATCAAATTTCTTCACAAAGTAGTTAGCCATTATAAAATCATATCCTGATTTTCTCAAACGCATTTCAGACGGGTGATTCACAGCATCACTTTTTTAAGCTTTCCTGCTATTGATAAGGCGAAAATAGCACATTTTGAATGAGAAGTTTTCTTCAATCAAACATAGAGGAACCCAAATGATGATCTCATTCAGCTAGTAAAAATGTTGTTTTATATTAGTATGGAAATCGTGAAAAGAAAATGTTTTTCATGCTGATTTACAACAGTTGCTCTCCAATCGTAAAATATAAGCTTTTGGTCGGAGGCATCACAGGTACTGATCAAATTCTCATTTTTGAACTTTATTCACAAATCATATGATATGCTTTGTATACATCAACTGTATTGTTGGATCAATACTGAGTAAAAAGTGACTATCTCAATTTCAGGACATATAAAAGAGAAAGAAGTAGAAACTCATGTTTCAAATGCTGAGAGGCAACAACTGTTCATGATTTTCACCTCCACTAATTATATTTATTTTTATAATCTATATGTTTATATTTTCCTATAAATATACAGAGACATATAGCTATATATACAGAGATACATATGTACAGGTTGATTTTTACATGTTTATAAGTAAATGTGATGTTGTTCCAAATAAAACTTCTAAGAACTGAATGGAAAAGAAAATTGTAAAGTTCAGATAAGTCCCACTGAAATTTGTACTCAGATCCCTGTTTTCAGAGTCCAGAGTGCTAACCATGACACCATCCACCCTCCCCTACCAGGGTGAGCTTTCCATTTTGACAGAAGAGATTTGCCTCAGGGGGCAACTTATCTTTCATTGAAAAATATTATCTCACATAAAAACCACTGTTCAACAGAGTTATAACGTTATTTGAGTCTTTTGGGCAACATCCTTCCCCAACATAGTTCAATATGCAAAAGTTTACCAGAATAGGAAAGCAATCCAATTCAGTTTCTCTTTGATAGTAGAATATTAAAAACTTTGACATTTCCACATTGCTGCAGCAGTTTGCACTCCTTTCACATGGGAGGTTCCATGGTGTAATGGTTAGCACTTTGGACTTTGAATCCAATGATCAGAGTTCAAATCTCGGTGGGACCATTTTATGACTCTTGACCAAATCATTTTCTTTCAAGTGTATTCATTAATATCACATATCTAATACCGGTAGGGTGAAAAATTAATTTATTGATTATACTCTAAAAGTTTACTAGATGTGAGCAAATAATAGAATTTTTACAATACCTGGAAACTAAATGGCTCAAAATAATGAGAGATTTTACAAACTCACTCTGGTTCCTCAAACTCATCACAGGGGCCTGATGCACGACATTACTTTTTAAAATCTTACTGTTTTTGATAAGGGGAACAAGGAACTTTTTAATTGCAAAGCATTCATTAAAACAAAACTTGAGGAGCCAAACTTTGTATTACGGTGACCGAAGATGTGCAGTTTGAATAATAATCTTGAAATTCAGACGTACAAAGATTTTACACACTGATTTTCAACAGTAATTCCACAACCAATAAAGTTGAATCTTTTGAAAGACATGTCAAAGGTGTGAATCTGAAATTCACTTTCAAAGAAATTCACAATGAAATGCACTGTGTAAGTCCAGCATGTTGTCAGCTAAGAAATCAGCAAAAATGAACTATCTCATTACTGGCCATATAGATGAGAAAGGAAAATAAACTCATGTTTACAATGTGGATGTGAAAGAACAGTTTCTAGGTTCAGCTTCAATATTTATGTTTATGAATAATTGATATGTTCATATTGTCTAACAGCTATCTAGACGGATAAAGCAATGTATGCATCTATACATACTTATGCGTTCATACGCATCAGTATAAAACATTGATATTAGGTTTTTTCTAGACCAAATTCTAAAAAATGAGTTAAACAGTGAATCTCATAATTGTAGTAGGTCCCACCGAGATTTGAACTCGGATCGCTGGATTCAGAGTCCAGAGTGCTAACCATTACACCATGGAACCCTCTCACACAAGAGTGACTTTTCCATTGAGACAAAAGAGAGCGCATCAGTGATGGCCTTCTCTTATATTGATACAAAGATATCTCATTTGAATGGTCATAGTGGATAGAGCTTTAATGTGATTTGATTCTTTTCGCTATATTCTCTATAAAAGTGTTAAATATTCAAATGTTTATCAGAATATAAAAGTTATATCACAATGTTCATCTTTGCCTGTAGCATAATTAAACAGTCTACATTTCCAGACTACTGAAGCAATGTCTCAGTCTCCTGCATGGGTGGCTCCATAGAGCAATGGTTGGCAATTTGGACTTTGCATCCAATGATCCGATTTGAGACCTTGGAGGGACTTTTTTTATTACTCTTGAGCTTTTCCATTTCTTCATCTTTGTTCATTGATAGCTCAAATCCAACACCAGTAGGTTGAAAGAGTCAATTATTGAATGCTTTCAAAATGTCCATCAGCTTGAACAAGTTACATCAATACAAACTTTACAATACTTTGACATCAAATTTCTTCACAAAGTAGTTAGCCATTATAAAATCATATCCTGATTTTCTCAAACGCATTTCAGACGGGTGATTCACAGCATCACTTTTTTAAGCTTTCCTGCTATTGATAAGGCGAAAATAGCACATTTTGAATGAGAAGTTTTCTTCAATCAAACATAGAGGAACCCAAATGATGATCTCATTCAGCTAGTAAAAATGTTGTTTTATATTAGTATGGAAATCGTGAAAAGAAAATGTTTTTCATGCTGATTTACAACAGTTGCTCTCCAATCGTAAAATATAAGCTTTTGGTCGGAGGCATCACAGGTACTGATCAAATTCTCATTTTTGAACTTTATTCACAAATCATATGATATGCTTTGTATACATCAACTGTATTGTTGGATCAATACTGAGTAAAAAGTGACTATCTCAATTTCAGGACATATAAAAGAGAAAGAAGTAGAAACTCATGTTTCATATGCTGAGAGGCAACAACTGTTCATGATTTTCACCTCCACTAATTATATTTATTTTTATAATCTATATGTTTATATTTTCCTATAAATATACAGAGACATATAGCTATATATACAGAGATACATATGTACAGGTTGATTTTTACATATTTATAAGTAAATGTGATGTTGTTCCAAATAAAACTTCTAAGAACTGAATGGAAAAGAAAATTGTAAAGTTCAGATAAGTCCCACTGAAATTTGTACTCAGATCCCTGTTTTCAGAGTCCAGAGTGCTAACCATGACACCATCCACCCTCCCCTACCAGGGTGAGCTTTCCATTTTGACAGAAGAGATTTGCCTCAGGGGGCAACTTATCTTTTATTGAAAAATATTATCTCACATAAAAACCACTGTCCAACAGAGTTATAACGTTATTTGAGTCTTTTGGGCAACATCCTTCCCCAACATAGTTCAATATGCAAAAGTTTACCAGAATAGGAAAGCAATCCAATTCAGTTTCTCTTTGACAGTAGAATATTAAAAACTTTGACATTTCCACATTGCTGCAGCAGTTTGCACTCCTTTCACATGGGAGGTTCCATGGTGTAATGGTTAGCACTTTGGACTTTGAATCCAATGATCCGAGTTCAAATCTCGGTGGGACCATTTTATGACTCTTGACCAAATCATTTTCTTTCAAGTGTATTCATTAATATCACATATCTAATACCGGTAGGGTGAAAAATTAATTTATTGATTATACTCTAAAAGTTTACTAGATGTGAGCAAATAATAGAATTTTTACAATACCTGGAAACTAAATGGCTCAAAATAATGAGAGATTTTACAAACTCACTCTGGTTTCTCAAACTCATCACAGGGGCCTGATGCACGACATTACTTTTTAAAATCTTACTGTTTTTGATAAGGGGAACAAGGAACTTTTTAATTGCAAAGCATTCATTAAAACAATACTTGAGGAGCCAAACTTTGTATTACGGTGACCGAAGATGTGCAGTTTGAATAATAATCTTGAAATTCAGACGTACAAAGATTTTACACACTGATTTTCAACAGTAATTCCACAACCAATAAAGTTGAATCTTTTGAAAGACATGTCAAAGGTGTGAATCTGAAATTCACTTTCAAAGAAATTCACAATGAAATGCACTGTGTAAGTCCAGCATGTTGTCAGCTAAGAAATCAGCAAAAATGAACTATCTCATTACTGGCCATATAGATGAGAAAGGAAAATAAACTCATGTTTACAATGTGGATGTGAAAGAACAGTTTCTAGGTTCAGCTTCAATATTTATGTTTATGAATAATTGATATGTTCATATTGTCTAACAGTTATCTAGACGGATAAAGCTATGTATGCATCTATACATACTTATGCGTTCATACGCATCAGTATAAAACATTGATATTAGGTTTTTTCTAGACCAAATTCTAAAAAATGAGTTAAACAGTAAATCTCATAATTGTAGTAGGTCCCACCGAGATTTGAACTCGGATCGCTGGATTCAGAGTCCAGAGTGCTAACCATTACACCATGGAACCCTCTCACACAAGAGTGACTTTTCCATTGAGACAAAAGAGAGCGCATCAGTGATGGCCTTCTCTTATATTGATACAAAGATATCTCATTTGAATGGTCATAGTGGATAGAGCTTTAATGTGATTTGATTCTTTTCGCTATATTCTCTATAAAAGTGTTACATATTCAAATGTTTATCAGAATATAAAAGTTATATCACAATGTTCATCTTTGCCTGTAGCATAATTAAACAGTCTACATTTCCAGACTACTGAAGCAATGTCTCTGTCTCCTGCATGGGTGGCTCCATAGAGCAATGGTTGGCAATTTGGACTTTGCATCCAATGATCCGATTTGAGACCTTGGAGGGACTTTTTTTATTACTCTTGAGCTTTTCCATTTCTTCATCTTTGTTCATTGATAGCTCAAATCCAACACCAGTAGGTTGAAAGAGTCAATTATTGAATGCTTTCAAAATGTCCATCAGCTTGAACAAGTTACATCAATACAAACTTTACAATACTTTGACATCAAATTTCTTCACAAAGTAGTTAGCCATTATAAAATCATATCCTGATTTTCTCAAACGCATTTCAGACGGGTAATTCACAGCATCACTTTTTTAAGCTTTCCTGCTATTGATAAGGCGAAAATAGCACATTTTGAATGAGAAGTTTTCTTCAATCAAACATAGAGGAACCCAAATGATGATCTCATTCAGCTAGTAAAAATGTTGTTTTATATTAGTATGGAAATCGTGAAAAGAAAATGTTTTTCATGCTGATTTACAACAGTTGCTCTCCAATCGTAAAATATAAGCTTTTGGTCGGAGGCATCACAGGTACTGATCAAATTCTCATTTTTGAACTTTATTCACAAATCATATGATATGCTTTGTATACATCAACTGTATTGTTGGATCAATACTGAGTAAAAAGTGACTATCTCAATTTCAGGACATATAAAAGAGAAAGAAGTAGAAACTCATGTTTCAAATGCTGAGAGGCAACAACTGTTCATGATTTTCACCTCCACTAATTATATTTATTTTTATAATCTATATGTTTATATTTTCCTATAAATATACAGAGACATATAGCTATATATACAGAGATACATATGTACAGGTTGATTTTTACATGTTTATAAGTAAATGTGATGTTGTTCCAAATAAAACTTCTAAGAACTGAATGGAAAAGAAAATTGTAAAGTTCAGATAAGTCCCACTGAAATTTGTACTCAGATCCCTGTTTTCAGAGTCCAGAGTGCTAACCATGACACCATCCACCCTCCCCTACCAGGGTGAGCTTTCCATTTTGACAGAAGAGATTTGCCTGAGGGGGCAACTTATCTTTCATTGAAAAATATTATCTCACATAAAAACCACTGTTCAACAGAGTTATAACGTTATTTGAGTCTTTTGGGCAACATCCTTCCCCAACATAGTTCAATATGCAAAAGTTTACCAGAATAGGAAAGCAATCCAATTCAGTTTCTCTTTGATAGTAGAATATTAAAAACTTTGACATTTCCACATTGCTGCAGCAGTTTGCACTCCTTTCACATGGGAGGTTCCATGGTGTAATGGTTAGCACTTTGGACTTTGAATCCAATGATCAGAGTTCAAATCTCGGTGGGACCATTTTATGACTCTTGACCAAATCATTTTCTTTCAAGTGTATTCATTAATATCACATATCTAATACCGGTAGGGTGAAAAATTAATTTATTGATTATACTCTAAAAGTTTACTAGATGTGAGCAAATAATAGAATTTTTACAATACCTGGAAACTAAATGGCTCAAAATAATGAGAGATTTTACAAACTCACTCTGGTTCCTCAAACTCATCACAGGGGCCTGATGCACGACATTACTTTTTAAAATCTTACTGTTTTTGATAAGGGGAACAAGGAACTTTTTAATTGCAAAGCATTCATTAAAACAAAACTTGAGGAGCCAAACTTTGTATTACGGTGACCGAAGATGTGCAGTTTGAATAATAATCTTGAAATTCAGACGTACAAAGATTTTACACACTGATTTTCAACAGTAATTCCACAACCAATAAAGTTGAATCTTTTGAAAGACATGTCAAAGGTGTGAATCTGAAATTCACTTTCAAAGAAATTCACAATGAAATGCACTGTGTAAGTCCAGCATGTTGTCAGCTAAGAAATCAGCAAAAATGAACTATCTCATTACTGGCCATATAGATGAGAAAGGAAAATAAACTCATGTTTACAATGTGGATGTGAAAGAACAGTTTCTAGGTTCAGCTTCAATATTTATGTTTATGAATAATTGATATGTTCATATTGTCTAACAGCTATCTAGACGGATAAAGCAATGTATGCATCTATACATACTTATGCGTTCATACGCATCAGTATAAAACATTGATATTAGGTTTTTTCTAGACCAAATTCTAAAAAATGAGTTAAACAGTGAATCTCATAATTGTAGTAGGTCCCACCGAGATTTGAACTCGGATCGCTGGATTCAGAGTCCAGAGTGCTAACCATTACACCATGGAACCCTCTCACACAAGAGTGACTTTTCCATTGAGACAAAAGAGAGCGCATCAGTGATGGCCTTCTCTTATATTGATACAAAGATATCTCATTTGAATGGTCATAGTGGATAGAGCTTTAATGTGATTTGATTCTTTTCGCTATATTCTCTATAAAAGTGTTAAATATTCAAATGTTTATCAGAATATAAAAGTTATATCACAATGTTCATCTTTGCCTGTAGCATAATTAAACAGTCTACATTTCCAGACTACTGAAGCAATGTCTCAGTCTCCTGCATGGGTGGCTCCATAGAGCAATGGTTGGCAATTTGGACTTTGCATCCAATGATCCGATTTGAGACCTTGGAGGGACTTTTTTTATTACTCTTGAGCTTTTCCATTTCTTCATCTTTGTTCATTGATAGCTCAAATCCAACACCAGTAGGTTGAAAGAGTCAATTATTGAATGCTTTCAAAATGTCCATCAGCTTGAACAAGTTACATCAATACAAACTTTACAATACTTTGACATCAAATTTCTTCACAAAGTAGTTAGCCATTATAAAATCATATCCTGATTTTCTCAAACGCATTTCAGACGGGTGATTCACAGCATCACTTTTTTAAGCTTTCCTGCTATTGATAAGGCGAAAATAGCACATTTTGAATGAGAAGTTTTCTTCAATCAAACATAGAGGAACCCAAATGATGATCTCATTCAGCTAGTAAAAATGTTGTTTTATATTAGTATGGAAATCGTGAAAAGAAAATGTTTTTCATGCTGATTTACAACAGTTGCTCTCCAATCGTAAAATATAAGCTTTTGGTCGGAGGCATCACAGGTACTGATCAAATTCTCATTTTTGAACTTTATTCACAAATCATATGATATGCTTTGTATACATCAACTGTATTGTTGGATCAATACTGAGTAAAAAGTGACTATCTCAATTTCAGGACATATAAAAGAGAAAGAAGTAGAAACTCATGTTTCAAATGCTGAGAGGCAACAACTGTTCATGATTTTCACCTCCACTAATTATATTTATTTTTATAATCTATATGTTTATATTTTCCTATAAATATACAGAGACATATAGCTATATATACAGAGATACATATGTACAGGTTGATTTTTACATGTTTATAAGTAAATGTGATGTTGTTCCAAATAAAACTTCTAAGAACTGAATGGAAAAGAAAATTGTAAAGTTCAGATAAGTCCCACTGAAATTTGTACTCAGATCCCTGTTTTCAGAGTCCAGAGTGCTAACCATGACACCATCCACCCTCCCCTACCAGGGTGAGCTTTCCATTTTGACAGAAGAGATTTGCCTCAGGGGGCAACTTATCTTTCATTGAAAAATATTATCTCACATAAAAACCACTGTTCAACAGAGTTATAACGTTATTTGAGTCTTTTGGGCAACATCCTTCCCCAACATAGTTCAATATGCAAAAGTTTACCAGAATAGGAAAGCAATCCAATTCAGTTTCTCTTTGATAGTAGAATATTAAAAACTTTGACATTTCCACATTGCTGCAGCAGTTTGCACTCCTTTCACATGGGAGGTTCCATGGTGTAATGGTTAGCACTTTGGACTTTGAATCCAATGATCAGAGTTCAAATCTCGGTGGGACCATTTTATGACTCTTGACCAAATCATTTTCTTTCAAGTGTATTCATTAATATCACATATCTAATACCGGTAGGGTGAAAAATTAATTTATTGATTATACTCTAAAAGTTTACTAGATGTGAGCAAATAATAGAATTTTTACAATACCTGGAAACTAAATGGCTCAAAATAATGAGAGATTTTACAAACTCACTCTGGTTCCTCAAACTCATCACAGGGGCCTGATGCACGACATTACTTTTTAAAATCTTACTGTTTTTGATAAGGGGAACAAGGAACTTTTTAATTGCAAAGCATTCATTAAAACAAAACTTGAGGAGCCAAACTTTGTATTACGGTGACCGAAGATGTGCAGTTTGAATAATAATCTTGAAATTCAGACGTACAAAGATTTTACACACTGATTTTCAACAGTAATTCCACAACCAATAAAGTTGAATCTTTTGAAAGACATGTCAAAGGTGTGAATCTGAAATTCACTTTCAAAGAAATTCACAATGAAATGCACTGTGTAAGTCCAGCATGTTGTCAGCTAAGAAATCAGCAAAAATGAACTATCTCATTACTGGCCATATAGATGAGAAAGGAAAATAAACTCATGTTTACAATGTGGATGTGAAAGAACAGTTTCTAGGTTCAGCTTCAATATTTATGTTTATGAATAATTGATATGTTCATATTGTCTAACAGCTATCTAGACGGATAAAGCAATGTATGCATCTATACATACTTATGCGTTCATACGCATCAGTATAAAACATTGATATTAGGTTTTTTCTAGACCAAATTCTAAAAAATGAGTTAAACAGTGAATCTCATAATTGTAGTAGGTCCCACCGAGATTTGAACTCGGATCGCTGGATTCAGAGTCCAGAGTGCTAACCATTACACCATGGAACCCTCTCACACAAGAGTGACTTTTCCATTGAGACAAAAGAGAGCGCATCAGTGATGGCCTTCTCTTATATTGATACAAAGATATCTCATTTGAATGGTCATAGTGGATAGAGCTTTAATGTGATTTGATTCTTTTCGCTATATTCTCTATAAAAGTGTTAAATATTCAAATGTTTATCAGAATATAAAAGTTATATCACAATGTTCATCTTTGCCTGTAGCATAATTAAACAGTCTACATTTCCAGACTACTGAAGCAATGTCTCAGTCTCCTGCATGGGTGGCTCCATAGAGCAATGGTTGGCAATTTGGACTTTGCATCCAATGATCCGATTTGAGACCTTGGAGGGACTTTTTTTATTACTCTTGAGCTTTTCCATTTCTTCATCTTTGTTCATTGATAGCTCAAATCCAACACCAGTAGGTTGAAAGAGTCAATTATTGAATGCTTTCAAAATGTCCATCAGCTTGAACAAGTTACATCAATACAAACTTTACAATACTTTGACATCAAATTTCTTCACAAAGTAGTTAGCCATTATAAAATCATATCCTGATTTTCTCAAACGCATTTCAGACGGGTGATTCACAGCATCACTTTTTTAAGCTTTCCTGCTATTGATAAGGCGAAAATAGCACATTTTGAATGAGAAGTTTTCTTCAATCAAACATAGAGGAACCCAAATGATGATCTCATTCAGCTAGTAAAAATGTTGTTTTATATTAGTATGGAAATCGTGAAAAGAAAATGTTTTTCATGCTGATTTACAACAGTTGCTCTCCAATCGTAAAATATAAGCTTTTGGTCGGAGGCATCACAGGTACTGATCAAATTCTCATTTTTGAACTTTATTCACAAATCATATGATATGCTTTGTATACATCAACTGTATTGTTGGATCAATACTGAGTAAAAAGTGACTATCTCAATTTCAGGACATATAAAAGAGAAAGAAGTAGAAACTCATGTTTCATATGCTGAGAGGCAACAACTGTTCATGATTTTCACCTCCACTAATTATATTTATTTTTATAATCTATATGTTTATATTTTCCTATAAATATACAGAGACATATAGCTATATATACAGAGATACATATGTACAGGTTGATTTTTACATATTTATAAGTAAATGTGATGTTGTTCCAAATAAAACTTCTAAGAACTGAATGGAAAAGAAAATTGTAAAGTTCAGATAAGTCCCACTGAAATTTGTACTCAGATCCCTGTTTTCAGAGTCCAGAGTGCTAACCATGACACCATCCACCCTCCCCTACCAGGGTGAGCTTTCCATTTTGACAGAAGAGATTTGCCTCAGGGGGCAACTTATCTTTTATTGAAAAATATTATCTCACATAAAAACCACTGTCCAACAGAGTTATAACGTTATTTGAGTCTTTTGGGCAACATCCTTCCCCAACATAGTTCAATATGCAAAAGTTTACCAGAATAGGAAAGCAATCCAATTCAGTTTCTCTTTGACAGTAGAATATTAAAAACTTTGACATTTCCACATTGCTGCAGCAGTTTGCACTCCTTTCACATGGGAGGTTCCATGGTGTAATGGTTAGCACTTTGGACTTTGAATCCAATGATCCGAGTTCAAATCTCGGTGGGACCATTTTATGACTCTTGACCAAATCATTTTCTTTCAAGTGTATTCATTAATATCACATATCTAATACCGGTAGGGTGAAAAATTAATTTATTGATTATACTCTAAAAGTTTACTAGATGTGAGCAAATAATAGAATTTTTACAATACCTGGAAACTAAATGGCTCAAAATAATGAGAGATTTTACAAACTCACTCTGGTTTCTCAAACTCATCACAGGGGCCTGATGCACGACATTACTTTTTAAAATCTTACTGTTTTTGATAAGGGGAACAAGGAACTTTTTAATTGCAAAGCATTCATTAAAACAATACTTGAGGAGCCAAACTTTGTATTACGGTGACCGAAGATGTGCAGTTTGAATAATAATCTTGAAATTCAGACGTACAAAGATTTTACACACTGATTTTCAACAGTAATTCCACAACCAATAAAGTTGAATCTTTTGAAAGACATGTCAAAGGTGTGAATCTGAAATTCACTTTCAAAGAAATTCACAATGAAATGCACTGTGTAAGTCCAGCATGTTGTCAGCTAAGAAATCAGCAAAAATGAACTATCTCATTACTGGCCATATAGATGAGAAAGGAAAATAAACTCATGTTTACAATGTGGATGTGAAAGAACAGTTTCTAGGTTCAGCTTCAATATTTATGTTTATGAATAATTGATATGTTCATATTGTCTAACAGTTATCTAGACGGATAAAGCTATGTATGCATCTATACATACTTATGCGTTCATACGCATCAGTATAAAACATTGATATTAGGTTTTTTCTAGACCAAATTCTAAAAAATGAGTTAAACAGTAAATCTCATAATTGTAGTAGGTCCCACCGAGATTTGAACTCGGATCGCTGGATTCAGAGTCCAGAGTGCTAACCATTACACCATGGAACCCTCTCACACAAGAGTGACTTTTCCATTGAGACAAAAGAGAGCGCATCAGTGATGGCCTTCTCTTATATTGATACAAAGATATCTCATTTGAATGGTCATAGTGGATAGAGCTTTAATGTGATTTGATTCTTTTCGCTATATTCTCTATAAAAGTGTTACATATTCAAATGTTTATCAGAATATAAAAGTTATATCACAATGTTCATCTTTGCCTGTAGCATAATTAAACAGTCTACATTTCCAGACTACTGAAGCAATGTCTCTGTCTCCTGCATGGGTGGCTCCATAGAGCAATGGTTGGCAATTTGGACTTTGCATCCAATGATCCGATTTGAGACCTTGGAGGGACTTTTTTTATTACTCTTGAGCTTTTCCATTTCTTCATCTTTGTTCATTGATAGCTCAAATCCAACACCAGTAGGTTGAAAGAGTCAATTATTGAATGCTTTCAAAATGTCCATCAGCTTGAACAAGTTACATCAATACAAACTTTACAATACTTTGACATCAAATTTCTTCACAAAGTAGTTAGCCATTATAAAATCATATCCTGATTTTCTCAAACGCATTTCAGACGGGTAATTCACAGCATCACTTTTTTAAGCTTTCCTGCTATTGATAAGGCGAAAATAGCACATTTTGAATGAGAAGTTTTCTTCAATCAAACATAGAGGAACCCAAATGATGATCTCATTCAGCTAGTAAAAATGTTGTTTTATATTAGTATGGAAATCGTGAAAAGAAAATGTTTTTCATGCTGATTTACAACAGTTGCTCTCCAATCGTAAAATATAAGCTTTTGGTCGGAGGCATCACAGGTACTGATCAAATTCTCATTTTTGAACTTTATTCACAAATCATATGATATGCTTTGTATACATCAACTGTATTGTTGGATCAATACTGAGTAAAAAGTGACTATCTCAATTTCAGGACATATAAAAGAGAAAGAAGTAGAAACTCATGTTTCAAATGCTGAGAGGCAACAACTGTTCATGATTTTCACCTCCACTAATTATATTTATTTTTATAATCTATATGTTTATATTTTCCTATAAATATACAGAGACATATAGCTATATATACAGAGATACATATGTACAGGTTGATTTTTACATGTTTATAAGTAAATGTGATGTTGTTCCAAATAAAACTTCTAAGAACTGAATGGAAAAGAAAATTGTAAAGTTCAGATAAGTCCCACTGAAATTTGTACTCAGATCCCTGTTTTCAGAGTCCAGAGTGCTAACCATGACACCATCCACCCTCCCCTACCAGGGTGAGCTTTCCATTTTGACAGAAGAGATTTTCCTCAGGGGGCAACTTATCTTTTATTGAAAAATATTATCTCACATAAAAACCACTGTTCAACAGAGTTATAACGTTATTTGAGTCTTTTGGGCAACATCCTTCCCCAACATAGTTCAATATGCAAAAGTTTACCAGAATAGGAAAGCAATCCAATTCAGTTTCTCTTTGACAGTAGAATATTAAAAACTTTGACATTTCCACATTGCTGCAGCAGTTTGCACTCCTTTCACATGGGAGGTTCCATGGTATAATGGTTAGCACTTTGGACTTTGAATCCAATGATCCGAGTTCAAATCTCGGTGGGACCATTTTATGACTCTTGACCAAATCATTTTCTTTCAAGTGTATTCATTAATATCACTTATCTAATACCGGTAGGGTGAAAAATTAATTTATTGATTATACTCTAAAAGTTTACTAGATGTGAGCAAATAATAGAATTTTTACAATACCTGGAAACTAAATGGCTCAAAATAATGAGAGATTTTACAAACTCACTCTGGTTTCTCAAACTCATCACAGGGGCCTGATGCACGACATTATTTTTAAAATCTTACTGTTTTTGATAAGGGGAACAAGGAACTTTTTAATTGCAAAGCATTCATTAAAACAAAACTTGAGGAGCCAAACTTTGTATTACGGTGACCGAAGATGTGCAGTTTGAATAATAATCTTGAAATTCAGACGTACAAAGATTTTACACACTGATTTTCAACAGTAATTCCACAACCAATAAAGTTGAATCTTTTGAAAGACATGTCAAAGGTGTGAATCTGAAATTCACTTTCAAAGAAATTCACAATGAAATCCACTGTGTAAGTCCAGCATGTTATCAGCTAAGAAATCAGCAAAAATGAACTATCTCATTACTGGCCATATAGATGAGAAAGGAAAATAAACTCATGTTTACAATGTGGATGTGAAAGAACAGTTTCTAGGTTCAGCTTCAATATTTATGTTTATGAATAATTGATATGTTCATATTGTCTAACAGCTATCTAGACGGATAAAGCTATGTATGCATCTATACATACTTATGCGTTCATACGCATCAGTATAAAACATTGATATTAGGTTTTTTCTAGACCAAATTCTAAAAAATGAGTTAAACAGTGAATCTCATAATTGTAGTAGGTCCCACCGAGATTTGAACTCGGATCGCTGGATTCAGAGTCCAGAGTGCTAACCATTACACCATGGAACCCTCTCACACAAGAGTGACTTTTCCATTGAGACAAAAGAGAGCGCATCAGTGATGGCCTTCTCTTATATTGATACAAAGATATCTCATTTGAATGGTCATAGTGGATAGAGCTTTAATGTGATTTGATTCTTTTCGCTATATTCTCTATAAAAGTGTTAAATATTCAAATGTTTATCAGAATATAAAAGTTATATCACAATGTTCATCTTTGCCTGTAGCATAATTAAACAGTCTACATTTCCAGACTACTGAAGCAATGTCTCTGTCTCCTGCATGGGTGGCTCCATAGAGCAATGGTTGGCAATTTGGACTTTGCATCCAATGATCCGATTTGAGACCTTGGAGGGACTTTTTTTATTACTCTTGAGCTTTTCCATTTCTTCATCTTTGTTCATTGATAGCTCAAATCCAACACCAGTAGGTTGAAAGAGTCAATTATTGAATGCTTTCAAAATGTCCATCAGCTTGAACAAGTTACATCAATACAAACTTTACAATACTTTGACATCAAATTTCTTCACAAAGTAGTTAGCCATTATAAAATCATATCCTGATTTTCTCAAACGCATTTCAGACGGGTGATTCACAGCATCACTTTTTTAAGCTTTCCTGCTATTGATAAGGCGAAAATAGCACATTTTGAATGAGAAGTTTTCTTCAATCAAACATAGAGGAACCCAAATGATGATCTCATTCAGCTAGTAAAAATGTTGTTTTATATTAGTATGGAAATCGTGAAAAGAAAATGTTTTTCATGCTGATTTACAACAGTTGCTCTCCAATCGTAAAATATAAGCTTTTGGTCGGAGGCATCACAGGTACTGATCAAATTCTCATTTTTGAACTTTATTCACAAATCATATGATATGCTTTGTATACATCAACTGTATTGTTGGATCAATACTGAGTAAAAAGTGACTATCTCAATTTCAGGACATATAAAAGAGAAAGAAGTAGAAACTCATGTTTCATATGCTGAGAGGCAACAACTGTTCATGATTTTCACCTCCACTAATTATATTTATTTTTATAATCTATATGTTTATATTTTCCTATAAATATACAGAGACATATAGCTATATATACAGAGATACATATGTACAGGTTGATTTTTACATATTTATAAGTAAATGTGATGTTGTTCCAAATAAAACTTCTAAGAACTGAATGGAAAAGAAAATTGTAAAGTTCAGATAAGTCCCACTGAAATTTGTACTCAGATCCCTGTTTTCAGAGTCCAGAGTGCTAACCATGACACCATCCACCCTGCCCTACCAGGGTGAGCTTTCCATTTTGACAGAAGAGATTTGCCTCAGGGGGCAACTTATCTTTTATTGAAAAATATTATCTCACATAAAAACCACTGTCCAACAGAGTTATAACGTTATTTGAGTCTTTTGGGCAACATCCTTCCCCAACATAGTTCAATATGCAAAAGTTTACCAGAATAGGAAAGCAATCCAATTCAGTTTCTCTTTGACAGTAGAATATTAAAAACTTTGACATTTCCACATTGCTGCAGCAGTTTGCACTCCTTTCACATGGGAGGTTCCATGGTGTAATGGTTAGCACTTTGGACTTTGAATCCAATGATCCGAGTTCAAATCTCGGTGGGACCATTTTATGACTCTTGACCAAATCATTTTCTTTCAAGTGTATTCATTAATATCACATATCTAATACCGGTAGGGTGAAAAATTAATTTATTGATTATACTCTAAAAGTTTACTAGATGTGAGCAAATAATAGAATTTTTACAATACCTGGAAACTAAATGGCTCAAAATAATGAGAGATTTTACAAACTCACTCTGGTTTCTCAAACTCATCACAGGGGCCTGATGCACGACATTACTTTTTAAAATCTTACTATTTTTGATAAGGGGAACAAGGAACTTTTTAATTGCAAAGCATTCATTAAAACAAAACTTGAGGAGCCAAACTTTGTATTACGGTGACCGAAGATGTGCAGTTTGAATAATAATCTTGAAATTCAGACGTACAAAGATTTTACACACTGATTTTCAACAGTAATTCCACAACCAATAAAGTTGAATCTTTTGAAAGACATGTCAAAGGTGTGAATCTGAAATTCACTTTCAAAGAAATTCACAATGAAATGCACTGTGTAAGTCCAGCATGTTGTCAGCTAAGAAATCAGCAAAAATGAACTATCTCATTACTGGCCATATAGATGAGAAAGGAAAATAAACTCATGTTTACAATGTGGATGTGAAAGAACAGTTTCTAGGTTCAGCTTCAATATTTATGTTTATGAATAATTGATATGTTCATATTGTCTAACAGTTATCTAGACGGATAAAGCTATGTATGCATCTATACATACTTATGCGTTCATACGCATCAGTATAAAACATTGATATTAGGTTTTTTCTAGACCAAATTCTAAAAAATGAGTTAAACAGTAAATCTCATAATTGTAGTAGGTCCCACCGAGATTTGAACTCGGATCGCTGGATTCAGAGTCCAGAGTGCTAACCATTACACCATGGAACCCTCTCACACAAGAGTGACTTTTCCATTGAGACAAAAGAGAGCGCATCAGTGATGGCCTTCTCTTATATTGATACAAAGATATCTCATTTGAATGGTCATAGTGGATAGAGCTTTAATGTGATTTGATTCTTTTCGCTATATTCTCTATAAAAGTGTTAAATATTCAAATGTTTATCAGAATATAAAAGTTATATCACAATGTTCATCTTTGCCTGTAGCATAATTAAACAGTCTACATTTCCATACTACTGAAGCAATGTCTCTGTCTCCTGCATGGGTGGCTCCATAGAGCAATGGTTGGCAATTTGGACTTTGCATCCAATGATCCGATTTGAGACCTTGGAGGGACTTTTTTTATTACTCTTGAGCTTTTCCATTTCTTCATCTTTGTTCATTGATAGCTCAAATCCAACACCAGTAGGTTGAAAGAGTCAATTATTGAATGCTTTCAAAATGTCCATCAGCTTGAACAAGTTACATCAATACAAACTTTACAATACTTTGACATCAAATTTCTTCACAAAGTAGTTAGCCATTATAAAATCATATCCTGATTTTCTCAAACGCATTTCAGACGGGTGATTCACAGCATCACTTTTTTAAGCTTTCCTGCTATTGATAAGGCGAAAATAGCACATTTTGAATGAGAAGTTTTCTTCAATCAAACATAGAGGAACCCAAATGATGATCTCATTCAGCTAGTAAAAATGTTGTTTTATATTAGTATGGAAATCGTGAAAAGAAAATGTTTTTCATGCTGATTTACAACAGTTGCTCTCCAATCGTAAAATATAAGCTTTTGGTCGGAGGCATCACAGGTACTGATCAAATTCTCATTTTTGAACTTTATTCACAAATCATATGATATGCTTTGTATACATCAACTGTATTGTTGGATCAATACTGAGTAAAAAGTGACTATCTCAATTTCAGGACATATAAAAGAGAAAGAAGTAGAAACTCATGTTTCATATGCTGAGAGGCAACAACTGTTCATGATTTTCACCTCCACTAATTATATTTATTTTTATAATCTATATGTTTATATTTTCCTATAAATATACAGAGACATATAGCTATATATACAGAGATACATATGTACAGGTTGATTTTTACATATTTATAAGTAAATGTGATGTTGTTCCAAATAAAACTTCTAAGAACTGAATGGAAAAGAAAATTGTAAAGTTCAGATAAGTCCCACTGAAATTTGTACTCAGATCCCTGTTTTCAGAGTCCAGAGTGCTAACCATGACACCATCCACCCTCCCCTACCAGGGTGAGCTTTCCATTTTGACAGAAGAGATTTGCCTCAGGGGGCAACTTATCTTTTATTGAAAAATATTATCTCACATAAAAACCACTGTCCAACAGAGTTATAACGTTATTTGAGTCTTTTGGGCAACATCCTTCCCCAACATAGTTCAATATGCAAAAGTTTACCAGAATAGGAAAGCAATCCAATTCAGTTTCTCTTTGACAGTAGAATATTAAAAACTTTGACATTTCCACATTGCTGCAGCAGTTTGCACTCCTTTCACATGGGAGGTTCCATGGTGTAATGGTTAGCACTTTGGACTTTGAATCCAATGATCCGAGTTCAAATCTCGGTGGGACCATTTTATGACTCTTGACCAAATCATTTTCTTTCAAGTGTATTCATTAATATCACATATCTAATACCGGTAGGGTGAAAAATTAATTTATTGATTATACTCTAAAAGTTTACTAGATGTGAGCAAATAATAGAATTTTTACAATACCTGGAAACTAAATGGCTCAAAATAATGAGAGATTTTACAAACTCACTCTGGTTTCTCAAACTCATCACAGGGGCCTGATGCACGACATTACTTTTTAAAATCTTACTGTTTTTGATAAGGGGAACAAGGAACTTTTTAATTGCAAAGCATTCATTAAAACAAAACTTGAGGAGCCAAACTTTGTATTACGGTGACCGAAGATGTGCAGTTTGAATAATAATCTTGAAATTCAGACGTACAAAGATTTTACACACTGATTTTCAACAGTAATTCCACAACCAATAAAGTTGAATCTTTTGAAAGACATGTCAAAGGTGTGAATCTGAAATTCACTTTCAAAGAAATTCACAATGAAATGCACTGTGTAAGTCCAGCATGTTGTCAGCTAAGAAATCAGCAAAAATGAACTATCTCATTACTGGCCATATAGATGAGAAAGGAAAATAAACTCATGTTTACAATGTGGATGTGAAAGAACAGTTTCTAGGTTCAGCTTCAATATTTATGTTTATGAATAATTGATATGTTCATATTGTCTAACAGTTATCTAGACGGATAAAGCTATGTATGCATCTATACATACTTATGCGTTCATACGCATCAGTATAAAACATTGATATTAGGTTTTTTCTAGACCAAATTCTAAAAAATGAGTTAAACAGTAAATCTCATAATTGTAGTAGGTCCCACCGAGATTTGAACTCAGATCGCTGGATTCAGAGTCCAGAGTGCTAACCATTACACCATGGAACCCTCTCACACAAGCGTGACTTTTCCATTGAGACAAAAGAGAGCGCATCAGTGATGGCCTTCTCTTATATTGATACAAAGATATCTCATTTGAATGGTCATAGTGGATAGAGCTTTAATGTGATTTGATTCTTTTCGCTATATTCTCTATAAAAGTGTTAAATATTCAAATGTTTATCAGAATATAAAAGTTATATCACAATGTTCATCTTTGCCTGTAGCATAATTAAACAGTCTACATTTCCAGACTACTGAAGCAATGTCTCTGTCTCCTGCATGGGTGGCTCCATAGAGCAATGGTTGGCAATTTGGACTTTGCATCCAATGATCCGATTTGAGACCTTGGAGGGACTTTTTTTATTACTCTTGAGCTTTTCCATTTCTTCATCTTTGTTCATTGATAGCTCAAATCCAACACCAGTAGGTTGAAAGAGTCAATTATTGAATGCTTTCAAAATGTCCATCAGCTTGAACAAGTTACATCAATACAAACTTTACAATACTTTGACATCAAATTTCTTCACAAAGTAGTTAGCCATTATAAAATCATATCCTGATTTTCTCAAACGCATTTCAGACGGGTGATTCACAGCATCACTTTTTTAAGCTTTCCTGCTATTGATAAGGCGAAAATAGCACATTTTGAATGAGAAGTTTTCTTCAATCAAACATAGAGGAACCCAAATGATGATCTCATTCAGCTAGTAAAAATGTTGTTTTATATTAGTATGGAAATCGTGAAAAGAAAATGTTTTTCATGCTGATTTACAACAGTTGCTCTCCAATCGTAAAATATAAGCTTTTGGTCGGAGGCATCACAGGTACTGATCAAATTCTCATTTTTGAACTTTATTCACAAATCATATGATATGCTTTGTATACATCAACTGTATTGTTGGATCAATACTGAGTAAAAAGTGACTATCTCAATTTCAGGACATATAAAAGAGAAAGAAGTAGAAACTCATGTTTCATATGCTGAGAGGCAACAACTGTTCATGATTTTCACCTCCACTAATTATATTTATTTTTATAATCTATATGTTTATATTTTCCTATAAATATACAGAGACATATAGCTATATATACAGAGATACATATGTACAGGTTGATTTTTACATATTTATAAGTAAATGTGATGTTGTTCCAAATAAAACTTCTAAGAACTGAATGGAAAAGAAAATTGTAAAGTTCAGATAAGTCCCACTGAAATTTGTACTCAGATCCCTGTTTTCAGAGTCCAGAGTGCTAACCATGACACCATCCACCCTCCCCTACCAGGGTGAGCTTTCCATTTTGACAGAAGAGATTTGCCTCAGGGGGCAACTTATCTTTTATTGAAAAATATTATCTCACATAAAAACCACTGTCCAACAGAGTTATAACGTTATTTGAGTCTTTTGGGCAACATCCTTCCCCAACATAGTTCAATATGCAAAAGTTTACCAGAATAGGAAAGCAATCCAATTCAGTTTCTCTTTGACAGTAGAATATTAAAAACTTTGACATTTCCACATTGCTGCAGCAGTTTGCACTCCTTTCACATGGGAGGTTCCATGGTGTAATGGTTAGCACTTTGGACTTTGAATCCAATGATCCGAGTTCAAATCTCGGTGGGACCATTTTATGACTCTTGACCAAATCATTTTCTTTCAAGTGTATTCATTAATATCACATATCTAATACCGGTAGGGTGAAAAATTAATTTATTGATTATACTCTAAAAGTTTACTAGATGTGAGCAAATAATAGAATTTTTACAATACCTGGAAACTAAATGGCTCAAAATAATGAGAGATTTTACAAACTCACTCTGGTTTCTCAAACTCATCACAGGGGCCTGATGCACGACATTACTTTTTAAAATCTTACTGTTTTTGATAAGGGGAACAAGGAACTTTTTAATTGCAAAGCATTCATTAAAACAAAACTTGAGGAGCCAAACTTTGTATTACGGTGACCGAAGATGTGCAGTTTGAATAATAATCTTGAAATTCAGACGTACAAAGATTTTACACACTGATTTTCAACAGTAATTCCACAACCAATAAAGTTGAATCTTTTGAAAGACATGTCAAAGGTGTGAATCTGAAATTCACTTTCAAAGAAATTCACAATGAAATGCACTGTGTAAGTCCAGCATGTTGTCAGCTAAGAAATCAGCAAAAATGAACTATCTCATTACTGGCCATATAGATGAGAAAGGAAAATAAACTCATGTTTACAATGTGGATGTGAAAGAACAGTTTCTAGGTTCAGCTTCAATATTTATGTTTATGAATAATTGATATGTTCATATTGTCTAACAGTTATCTAGACGGATAAAGCTATGTATGCATCTATACATACTTATGCGTTCATACGCATCAGTATAAAACATTGATATTAGGTTTTTTCTAGACCAAATTCTAAAAAATGAGTTAAACAGTAAATCTCATAATTGTAGTAGGTCCCACCGAGATTTGAACTCGGATCGCTGGATTCAGAGTCCAGAGTGCTAACCATTACACCATGGAACCCTCTCACACAAGAGTGACTTTTCCATTGAGACAAAAGAGAGCGCATCAGTGATGGCCTTCTCTTATATTGATACAAAGATATCTCATTTGAATGGTCATAGTGGATAGAGCTTTAATGTGATTTGATTCTTTTCGCTATATTCTCTATAAAAGTGTTACATATTCAAATGTTTATCAGAATATAAAAGTTATATCACAATGTTCATCTTTGCCTGTAGCATAATTAAACAGTCTACATTTCCAGACTACTGAAGCAATGTCTCTGTCTCCTGCATGGGTGGCTCCATAGAGCAATGGTTGGCAATTTGGACTTTGCATCCAATGATCCGATTTGAGACCTTGGAGGGACTTTTTTTATTACTCTTGAGCTTTTCCATTTCTTCATCTTTGTTCATTGATAGCTCAAATCCAACACCAGTAGGTTGAAAGAGTCAATTATTGAATGCTTTCAAAATGTCCATCAGCTTGAACAAGTTACATCAATACAAACTTTACAATACTTTGACATCAAATTTCTTCACAAAGTAGTTAGCCATTATAAAATCATATCCTGATTTTCTCAAACGCATTTCAGACGGGTGATTCACAGCATCACTTTTTTAAGCTTTCCTGCTATTGATAAGGCGAAAATAGCACATTTTGAATGAGAAGTTTTCTTCAATCAAACATAGAGGAACCCAAATGATGATCTCATTCAGCTAGTAAAAATGTTGTTTTATATTAGTATGGAAATCGTGAAAAGAAAATGTTTTTCATGCTGATTTACAACAGTTGCTCTCCAATCGTAAAATATAAGCTTTTGGTCGGAGGCATCACAGGTACTGATCAAATTCTCATTTTTGAACTTTATTCACAAATCATATGATATGCTTTGTATACATCAACTGTATTGTTGGATCAATACTGAGTAAAAAGTGACTATCTCAATTTCAGGACATATAAAAGAGAAAGAAGTAGAAACTCATGTTTCATATGCTGAGAGGCAACAACTGTTCATGATTTTCACCTCCACTAATTATATTTATTTTTATAATCTATATGTTTATATTTTCCTATAAATATACAGAGACATATAGCTATATATACAGAGATACATATGTACAGGTTGATTTTTACATATTTATAAGTAAATGTGATGTTGTTCCAAATAAAACTTCTAAGAACTGAATGGAAAAGAAAATTGTAAAGTTCAGATAAGTCCCACTGAAATTTGTACTCAGATCCCTGTTTTCAGAGTCCAGAGTGCTAACCATGACACCATCCACCCTCCCCTACCAGGGTGAGCTTTCCATTTTGACAGAAGAGATTTGCCTCAGGGGGCAACTTATCTTTTATTGAAAAATATTATCTCACATAAAAACCACTGTCCAACAGAGTTATAACGTTATTTGAGTCTTTTGGGCAACATCCTTCCCCAACATAGTTCAATATGCAAAAGTTTACCAGAATAGGAAAGCAATCCAATTCAGTTTCTCTTTGACAGTAGAATATTAAAAACTTTGACATTTCCACATTGCTGCAGCAGTTTGCACTCCTTTCACATGGGAGGTTCCATGGTGTAATGGTTAGCACTTTGGACTTTGAATCCAATGATCCGAGTTCAAATCTCGGTGGGACCATTTTATGACTCTTGACCAAATCATTTTCTTTCAAGTGTATTCATTAATATCACATATCTAATACCGGTAGGGTGAAAAATTAATTTATTGATTATACTCTAAAAGTTTACTAGATGTGAGCAAATAATAGAATTTTTACAATACCTGGAAACTAAATGGCTCAAAATAATGAGAGATTTTACAAACTCACTCTGGTTTCTCAAACTCATCACAGGGGCCTGATGCACGACATTACTTTTTAAAATCTTACTGTTTTTGATAAGGGGAACAAGGAACTTTTTAATTGCAAAGCATTCATTAAAACAAAACTTGAGGAGCCAAACTTTGTATTACGGTGACCGAAGATGTGCAGTTTGAATAATAATCTTGAAATTCAGACGTACAAAGATTTTACACACTGATTTTCAACAGTAATTCCACAACCAATAAAGTTGAATCTTTTGAAAGACATGTCAAAGGTGTGAATCTGAAATTCACTTTCAAAGAAATTCACAATGAAATGCACTGTGTAAGTCCAGCATGTTGTCAGCTAAGAAATCAGCAAAAATGAACTATCTCATTACTGGCCATATAGATGAGAAAGGAAAATAAACTCATGTTTACAATGTGGATGTGAAAGAACAGTTTCTAGGTTCAGCTTCAATATTTATGTTTATGAATAATTGATATGTTCATATTGTCTAACAGTTATCTAGACGGATAAAGCTATGTATGCATCTATACATACTTATGCGTTCATACGCATCAGTATAAAACATTGATATTAGGTTTTTTCTAGACCAAATTCTAAAAAATGAGTTAAACAGTAAATCTCATAATTGTAGTAGGTCCCACCGAGATTTGAACTCAGATCGCTGGATTCAGAGTCCAGAGTGCTAACCATTACACCATGGAACCCTCTCACACAAGCGTGACTTTTCCATTGAGACAAAAGAGAGCGCATCAGTGATGGCCTTCTCTTATATTGATACAAAGATATCTCATTTGAATGGTCATAGTGGATAGAGCTTTAATGTGATTTGATTCTTTTCGCTATATTCTCTATAAAAGTGTTAAATATTCAAATGTTTATCAGAATATAAAAGTTATATCACAATGTTCATCTTTGCCTGTAGCATAATTAAACAGTCTACATTTCCAGACTACTGAAGCAATGTCTCTGTCTCCTGCATGGGTGGCTCCATAGAGCAATGGTTGGCAATTTGGACTTTGCATCCAATGATCCGATTTGAGACCTTGGAGGGACTTTTTTTATTACTCTTGAGCTTTTCCATTTCTTCATCTTTGTTCATTGATAGCTCAAATCCAACACCAGTAGGTTGAAAGAGTCAATTATTGAATGCTTTCAAAATGTCCATCAGCTTGAACAAGTTACATCAATACAAACTTTACAATACTTTGACATCAAATTTCTTCACAAAGTAGTTAGCCATTATAAAATCATATCCTGATTTTCTCAAACGCATTTCAGACGGGTGATTCACAGCATCACTTTTTTAAGCTTTCCTGCTATTGATAAGGCGAAAATAGCACATTTTGAATGAGAAGTTTTCTTCAATCAAACATAGAGGAACCCAAATGATGATCTCATTCAGCTAGTAAAAATGTTGTTTTATATTAGTATGGAAATCGTGAAAAGAAAATGTTTTTCATGCTGATTTACAACAGTTGCTCTCCAATCGTAAAATATAAGCTTTTGGTCGGAGGCATCACAGGTACTGATCAAATTCTCATTTTTGAACTTTATTCACAAATCATATGATATGCTTTGTATACATCAACTGTATTGTTGGATCAATACTGAGTAAAAAGTGACTATCTCAATTTCAGGACATATAAAAGAGAAAGAAGTAGAAACTCATGTTTCATATGCTGAGAGGCAACAACTGTTCATGATTTTCACCTCCACTAATTATATTTATTTTTATAATCTATATGTTTATATTTTCCTATAAATATACAGAGACATATAGCTATATATACAGAGATACATATGTACAGGTTGATTTTTACATATTTATAAGTAAATGTGATGTTGTTCCAAATAAAACTTCTAAGAACTGAATGGAAAAGAAAATTGTAAAGTTCAGATAAGTCCCACTGAAATTTGTACTCAGATCCCTGTTTTCAGAGTCCAGAGTGCTAACCATGACACCATCCACCCTCCCCTACCAGGGTGAGCTTTCCATTTTGACAGAAGAGATTTGCCTCAGGGGGCAACTTATCTTTTATTGAAAAATATTATCTCACATAAAAACCACTGTCCAACAGAGTTATAACGTTATTTGAGTCTTTTGGGCAACATCCTTCCCCAACATAGTTCAATATGCAAAAGTTTACCAGAATAGGAAAGCAATCCAATTCAGTTTCTCTTTGACAGTAGAATATTAAAAACTTTGACATTTCCACATTGCTGCAGCAGTTTGCACTCCTTTCACATGGGAGGTTCCATGGTGTAATGGTTAGCACTTTGGACTTTGAATCCAATGATCCGAGTTCAAATCTCGGTGGGACCATTTTATGACTCTTGACCAAATCATTTTCTTTCAAGTGTATTCATTAATATCACATATCTAATACCGGTAGGGTGAAAAATTAATTTATTGATTATACTCTAAAAGTTTACTAGATGTGAGCAAATAATAGAATTTTTACAATACCTGGAAACTAAATGGCTCAAAATAATGAGAGATTTTACAAACTCACTCTGGTTTCTCAAACTCATCACAGGGGCCTGATGCACGACATTACTTTTTAAAATCTTACTGTTTTTGATAAGGGGAACAAGGAACTTTTTAATTGCAAAGCATTCATTAAAACAAAACTTGAGGAGCCAAACTTTGTATTACGGTGACCGAAGATGTGCAGTTTGAATAATAATCTTGAAATTCAGACGTACAAAGATTTTACACACTGATTTTCAACAGTAATTCCACAACCAATAAAGTTGAATCTTTTGAAAGACATGTCAAAGGTGTGAATCTGAAATTCACTTTCAAAGAAATTCACAATGAAATGCACTGTGTAAGTCCAGCATGTTGTCAGCTAAGAAATCAGCAAAAATGAACTATCTCATTACTGGCCATATAGATGAGAAAGGAAAATAAACTCATGTTTACAATGTGGATGTGAAAGAACAGTTTCTAGGTTCAGCTTCAATATTTATGTTTATGAATAATTGATATGTTCATATTGTCTAACAGTTATCTAGACGGATAAAGCTATGTATGCATCTATACATACTTATGCGTTCATACGCATCAGTATAAAACATTGATATTAGGTTTTTTCTAGACCAAATTCTAAAAAATGAGTTAAACAGTAAATCTCATAATTGTAGTAGGTCCCACCGAGATTTGAACTCGGATCGCTGGATTCAGAGTCCAGAGTGCTAACCATTACACCATGGAACCCTCTCACACAAGAGTGACTTTTCCATTGAGACAAAAGAGAGCGCATCAGTGATGGCCTTCTCTTATATTGATACAAAGATATCTCATTTGAATGGTCATAGTGGATAGAGCTTTAATGTGATTTGATTCTTTTCGCTATATTCTCTATAAAAGTGTTACATATTCAAATGTTTATCAGAATATAAAAGTTATATCACAATGTTCATCTTTGCCTGTAGCATAATTAAACAGTCTACATTTCCAGACTACTGAAGCAATGTCTCTGTCTCCTGCATGGGTGGCTCCATAGAGCAATGGTTGGCAATTTGGACTTTGCATCCAATGATCCGATTTGAGACCTTGGAGGGACTTTTTTTATTACTCTTGAGCTTTTCCATTTCTTCATCTTTGTTCATTGATAGCTCAAATCCAACACCAGTAGGTTGAAAGAGTCAATTATTGAATGCTTTCAAAATGTCCATCAGCTTGAACAAGTTACATCAATACAAACTTTACAATACTTTGACATCAAATTTCTTCACAAAGTAGTTAGCCATTATAAAATCATATCCTGATTTTCTCAAACGCATTTCAGACGGGTAATTCACAGCATCACTTTTTTAAGCTTTCCTGCTATTGATAAGGCGAAAATAGCACATTTTGAATGAGAAGTTTTCTTCAATCAAACATAGAGGAACCCAAATGATGATCTCATTCAGCTAGTAAAAATGTTGTTTTATATTAGTATGGAAATCGTGAAAAGAAAATGTTTTTCATGCTGATTTACAACAGTTGCTCTCCAATCGTAAAATATAAGCTTTTGGTCGGAGGCATCACAGGTACTGATCAAATTCTCATTTTTGAACTTTATTCACAAATCATATGATATGCTTTGTATACATCAACTGTATTGTTGGATCAATACTGAGTAAAAAGTGACTATCTCAATTTCAGGACATATAAAAGAGAAAGAAGTAGAAACTCATGTTTCAAATGCTGAGAGGCAACAACTGTTCATGATTTTCACCTCCACTAATTATATTTATTTTTATAATCTATATGTTTATATTTTCCTATAAATATACAGAGACATATAGCTATATATACAGAGATACATATGTACAGGTTGATTTTTACATGTTTATAAGTAAATGTGATGTTGTTCCAAATAAAACTTCTAAGAACTGAATGGAAAAGAAAATTGTAAAGTTCAGATAAGTCCCACTGAAATTTGTACTCAGATCCCTGTTTTCAGAGTCCAGAGTGCTAACCATGACACCATCCACCCTCCCCTACCAGGGTGAGCTTTCCATTTTGACAGAAGAGATTTTCCTCAGGGGGCAACTTATCTTTTATTGAAAAATATTATCTCACATAAAAACCACTGTTCAACAGAGTTATAACGTTATTTGAGTCTTTTGGGCAACATCCTTCCCCAACATAGTTCAATATGCAAAAGTTTACCAGAATAGGAAAGCAATCCAATTCAGTTTCTCTTTGACAGTAGAATATTAAAAACTTTGACATTTCCACATTGCTGCAGCAGTTTGCACTCCTTTCACATGGGAGGTTCCATGGTATAATGGTTAGCACTTTGGACTTTGAATCCAATGATCCGAGTTCAAATCTCGGTGGGACCATTTTATGACTCTTGACCAAATCATTTTCTTTCAAGTGTATTCATTAATATCACATATCTAATACCGGTAGGGTGAAAAATTAATTTATTGATTATACTCTAAAAGTTTACTAGATGTGAGCAAATAATAGAATTTTTACAATACCTGGAAACTAAATGGCTCAAAATAATGAGAGATTTTACAAACTCACTCTGGTTTCTCAAACTCATCACAGGGGCCTGATGCACGACATTACTTTTTAAAATCTTACTGTTTTTGATAAGGGGAACAAGGAACTTTTTAATTGCAAAGCATTCATTAAAACAAAACTTGAGGAGCCAAACTTTGTATTACGGTGACCGAAGATGTGCAGTTTGAATAATAATCTTGAAATTCAGACGTACAAAGATTTTACACACTGATTTTCAACAGTAATTCCACAACCAATAAAGTTGAATCTTTTGAAAGACATGTCAAAGGTGTGAATCTGAAATTCACTTTCAAAGAAATTCACAATGAAATGCACTGTGTAAGTCCAGCATGTTGTCAGCTAAGAAATCAGCAAAAATGAACTATCTCATTACTGGCCATATAGATGAGAAAGGAAAATAAACTCATGTTTACAATGTGGATGTGAAAGAACAGTTTCTAGGTTCAGCTTCAATATTTATGTTTATGAATAATTGATATGTTCATATTGTCTAACAGCTATCTAGACGGATAAAGCTATGTATGCATCTATACATACTTATGCGTTCATACGCATCAGTATAAAACATTGATATTAGGTTTTTTCTAGACCAAATTCTAAAAAATGAGTTAAACAGTGAATCTCATAATTGTAGTAGGTCCCACCGAGATTTGAACTCGGATCGCTGGATTCAGAGTCCAGAGTGCTAACCATTACACCATGGAACCCTCTCACACAAGAGTGACTTTTCCATTGAGACAAAAGAGAGCGCATCAGTGATGGCCTTCTCTTATATTGATACAAAGATATCTCATTTGAATGGTCATAGTGGATAGAGCTTTAATGTGATTTGATTCTTTTCGCTATATTCTCTATAAAAGTGTTAAATATTCAAATGTTTATCAGAATATAAAAGTTATATCACAATGTTCATCTTTGCCTGTAGCATAATTAAACAGTCTACATTTCCAGACTACTGAAGCAATGTCTCTGTCTCCTGCATGGGTGGCTCCATAGAGCAATGGTTGGCAATTTGGACTTTGCATCCAATGATCCGATTTGAGACCTTGGAGGGACTTTTTTTATTACTCTTGAGCTTTTCCATTTCTTCATCTTTGTTCATTGATAGCTCAAATCCAACACCAGTAGGTTGAAAGAGTCAATTATTGAATGCTTTCAAAATGTCCATCAGCTTGAACAAGTTACATCAATACAAACTTTACAATACTTTGACATCAAATTTCTTCACAAAGTAGTTAGCCATTATAAAATCATATCCTGATTTTCTCAAACGCATTTCAGACGGGTGATTCACAGCATCACTTTTTTAAGCTTTCCTGCTATTGATAAGGCGAAAATAGCACATTTTGAATGAGAAGTTTTCTTCAATCAAACATAGAGGAACCCAAATGATGATCTCATTCAGCTAGTAAAAATGTTGTTTTATATTAGTATGGAAATCGTGAAAAGAAAATGTTTTTCATGCTGATTTACAACAGTTGATCTCCAATCGTAAAATATAAGCTTTTGGTCGGAGGCATCACAGGTACTGATCAAATTCTCATTTTTGAACTTTATTCACAAATCATATGATATGCTTTGTATACATCAACTGTATTGTTGGATCAATAATGAGTAAAAAGTGACTATCTCAATTTCAGGACATATAAAAGAGAAAGAAGTAGAAACTCATGTTTCAAATGCTGAGAGGCAACACCTGTTCATGATTTTCACCTCCACTAATTATATTTATTTTTATAATCTATATGTTTATATTTTCCTATAAATATACAGAGACATATAGCTATATATACAGAGATACATATGTACAGGTTGATTTTTACATGTTTATAAGTAAATGTGATGTTGTTCCAAATAAAACTTCTAAGAACTGAATGGAAAAGAAAATTGTAAAGTTCAGATAAGTCCCACTGAAATTTGTACTCAGATCCCTGTTTTCAGAGTCCAGAGTGCTAACCATGACACCATCCACCCTCCCCTACCAGGGTGAGCTTTCCATTTTGACAGAAGAGATTTGCCTCAGGGGGCAACTTATCTTTTATTGAAAAATATTATCTCACATAAAAACCACTGTTCAACAGAGTTATAACGTTATTTGAGTCTTTTGGGCAACATCCTTCCCCAACATAGTTCAATATGCAAAAGTTTACCAGAATAGGAAAGCAATCCAATTCAGTTTCTCTTTGACAGTAGAATATTAAAAACTTTGACATTTCCACATTGCTGCAGCAGTTTGCACTCCTTTCACATGGGAGGTTCCATGGTGTAATGGTTAGCACTTTGGACTTTGAATCCAATGATCCGAGTTCAAATCTCGGTGGGACCATTTTATGACTCTTGACCAAATCATTTTCTTTCAAGTGTATTCATTAATATCACATATCTAATACCGGTAGGGTGAAAAATTAATTTATTGATTATACTCTAAAAGTTTACTAGATGTGAGCAAATAATAGAATTTTTACAATACCTGGAAACTAAATGGCTCAAAATAATGAGAGATTTTACAAACTCACTCTGGTTTCTCAAACTCATCACAGGGGCCTGATGCACGACATTACTTTTTAAAATCTTACTGTTTTTGATAAGGGGAACAAGGAACTTTTTAATTGCAAAGCATTCATTAAAACAAAACTTGAGGAGCCAAACTTTGTATTACGGTGACCGAAGATGTGCAGTTTGAATAATAATCTTGAAATTCAGACGTACAAAGATTTTACACACTGATTTTCAACAGTAATTCCACAACCAATAAAGTTGAATCTTTTGAAAGACATGTCAAAGGTGTGAATCTGAAATTCACTTTCAAAGAAATTCACAATGAAATGCACTGTGTAAGTCCAGCATGTTGTCAGCTAAGAAATCAGCAAAAATGAACTATCTCATTACTGGCCATATAGATGAGAAAGGAAAATAAACTCATGTTTACAATGTGGATGTGAAAGAACAGTTTCTAGGTTCAGCTTCAATATTTATGTTTATGAATAATTGATATGTTCATATTGTCTAACAGCTATCTAGACGGATAAAGCTATGTATGCATCTATACATACTTATGCGTTCATACGCATCAGTATAAAACATTGATATTAGGTTTTTTCTAGACCAAATTCTAAAAAATGAGTTAAACAGTGAATCTCATAATTGTAGTAGGTCCCACCGAGATTTGAACTCGGATCGCTGGATTCAGAGTGCTAACCATTACACCATGGAACCCTCTCACACAAGAGTGACTTTTCCATTGAGACAAAAGAGAGCGCATCAGTGATGGCCTTCTCTTATATTGATACAAAGATATCTCATTTGAATGGTCATAGTGGATAGAGCTTTAATGTGATTTGATTCTTTTCGCTATATTCTCTATAAAAGTGTTAAATATTCAAATGTTTATCAGAATATAAAAGTTATATCACAATGTTCATCTTTGCCTGTAGCATAATTAAACAGTCTACATTTCCAGACTACTGAAGCAATGTCTCTGTCTCCTGCATGGGTGGCTCCATAGAGCAATGGTTGGCAATTTGGACTTTGCATCCAATGATCCGATTTGAGACCTTGGAGGGACTTTTTTTATTACTCTTGAGCTTTTCCATTTCTTCATCTTTGTTCATTGATAGCTCAAATCCAACACCAGTAGGTTGAAAGAGTCAATTATTGAATGCTTTCAAAATGTCCATCAGCTTGAACAAGTTACATCAATACAAACTTTACAATACTTTGACATCAAATTTCTTCACAAAGTAGTTAGCCATTATAAAATCATATCCTGATTTTCTCAAACGCATTTCAGACGGGTAATTCACAGCATCACTTTTTTAAGCTTTCCTGCTATTGATAAGGCGAAAATAGCACATTTTGAATGAGAAGTTTTCTTCAATCAAACATAGAGGAACCCAAATGATGATCTCATTCAGCTAGTAAAAATGTTGTTTTATATTAGTATGGAAATCGTGAAAAGAAAATGTTTTTCATGCTGATTTACAACAGTTGATCTCCAATCGTAAAATATAAGCTTTTGGTCGGAGGCATCACAGGTACTGATCAAATTCTCATTTTTGAACTTTATTCACAAATCATATGATATGCTTTGTATACATCAACTGTATTGTTGGATCAATAATGAGTAAAAAGTGACTATCTCAATTTCAGGACATATAATAGAGAAAGAAGTAGAAACTCATGTTTCAAATGCTGAGAGGCAACAACTGTTCATGATTTTCACCTCCACTAATTATATTTATTTTTATAATCTATATGTTTATATTTTCCTATAAATATACAGAGACATATAGCTATATATACAGAGATACATATGTACAGGTTGATTTTTACATGTTTATAAGTAAATGTGATGTTGTTCCAAATAAAACTTCTAAGAACTGAATGGAAAAGAAAATTGTAAAGTTCAGATAAGTCCCACTGAAATTTGTACTCAGATCCCTGTTTTCAGAGTCCAGAGTGCTAACCATGACACCATCCACCCTCCCCTACCAGGGTGAGCTTTCCATTTTGACAGAAGAGATTTGCCTCAGGGGGCAACTTATCTTTCATTGAAAAATATTATCTCACATAAAAACCACTGTTCAACAGAGTTATAACGTTATTTGAGTCTTTTGGGCAACATCCTTCCCCAACATAGTTCAATATGCAAAAGTTTACCAGAATAGGAAAGCAATCCAATTCAGTTTCTCTTTGACAGTAGAATATTAAAAACTTTGACATTTCCACATTGCTGCAGCAGTTTGCACTCCTTTCACATGGGAGGTTCCATGGTGTAATGGTTAGCACTTTGGACTTTGAATCCAATGATCCGAGTTCAAATCGCGGTGGGACCATTTTATGACTCTTGACCAAATCATTTTCTTTCAAGTGTATTCATTAATATCACATATCTAATACCGGTAGGGTGAAAAATTAATTTATTGATTATACTCTAAAAGTTTACTAGATGTGAGCAAATAATAGAATTTTTACAATACCTGGAAACTAAATGGCTCAAAATAATGAGAGATTTTACAAACTCACTCTGGTTTCTCAAACTCATCACAGGGGCCTGATGCACGACATTACTTTTTAAAATCTTACTGTTATTGATAAGGGGAACAAGGAACTTTTTAATTGCAAAGCATTCATTAAAACAAAACTTGAGGAGCCAAACTTTGTATTACGGTGACCGAAGATGTGCAGTTTGAATAATAATCTTGAAATTCAGACGTACAAAGATTTTACACACTGATTTTCAACAGTAATTCCACAACCAATAAAGTTGAATCTTTTGAAAGACATGTCAAAGGTGTGAATCTGAAATTCACTTTCAAAGAAATTCACAATGAAATGCACTGTGTAAGTCCAGCATGTTGTCAGCTAAGAAATCAGCAAAAATGAACTATCTCATTACTGGCCATATAGATGAGAAAGGAAAATAAACTCATGTTTACAATGTGGATGTGAAAGAACAGTTTCTAGGTTCAGCTTCAATATTTATGTTTATGAATAATTGATATGTTCATATTGTCTAACAGCTATCTAGACGGATAAAGCTATGTATGCATCTATACATACTTATGCGTTCATACGCATCAGTATAAAACATTGATATTAGGTTTTTTCTAGACCAAATTCTAAAAAATGAGTTAAACAGTGAATCTCATAATTGTAGTAGGTCCCACCGAGATTTGAACTCGGATCGCTGGATTCAGAGTGCTAACCATTACACCATGGAACCCTCTCACACAAGAGTGACTTTTCCATTGAGACAAAAGAGAGCGCATCAGTGATGGCCTTCTCTTATATTGATACAAAGATATCTCATTTGAATGGTCATAGTGGATAGAGCTTTAATGTGATTTGATTCTTTTCGCTATATTCTCTATAAAAGTGTTAAATATTCAAATGTTTATCAGAATATAAAAGTTATATCACAATGTTCATCTTTGCCTGTAGCATAATTAAACAGTCTACATTTCCAGACTACTGAAGCAATGTCTCTGTCTCCTGCATGGGTGGCTCCATAGAGCAATGGTTGGCAATTTGGACTTTGCATCCAATGATCCGATTTGAGACCTTGGAGGGACTTTTTTTATTACTCTTGAGCTTTTCCATTTCTTCATCTTTGTTCATTGATAGCTCAAATCCAACACCAGTAGGTTGAAAGAGTCAATTATTGAATGCTTTCAAAATGTCCATCAGCTTGAACAAGTTACATCAATACAAACTTTACAATACTTTGACATCAAATTTCTTCACAAAGTAGTTAGCCATTATAAAATCATATCCTGATTTTCTCAAACGCATTTCAGACGGGTGATTCACAGCATCACTTTTTTAAGCTTTCCTGCTATTGATAAGGCGAAAATAGCACATTTTGAATGAGAAGTTTTCTTCAATCAAACATAGAGGAACCCAAATGATGATCTCATTCAGCTAGTAAAAATGTTGTTTTATATTAGTATGGAAATCGTGAAAAGAAAATGTTTTTCATGCTGATTTACAACAGTTGCTCTCCAATCGTAAAATATAAGCTTTTGGTCGGAGGCATCACAGGTACTGATCAAATTCTCATTTTTGAACTTTATTCACAAATCATATGATATGCTTTGTATACATCAACTGTATTGTTGGATCAATACTGAGTAAAAAGTGACTATCTCAATTTCAGGACATATAAAAGAGAAAGAAGTAGAAACTCATGTTTCAAATGCTGAGAGGCAACAACTGTTCATGATTTTCACCTCCACTAATTATATTTATTTTTATAATCTATATGTTTATATTTTCCTATAAATATACAGAGACATATAGCTATATATACAGAGATACATATGTACAGGTTGATTTTTAAATGTTTATAAGTAAATGTGATGTTGTTCCAAATAAAACTTCTAAGAACTGAATGGAAAAGAAAATTGTAAAGTTCAGATAAGTCCCACTGAAATTTGTACTCAGATCCCTGTTTTCAGAGTCCAGAGTGCTAACCATGACACCATCCACCCTCCCCTACCAGGGTGAGCTTTCCATTTTGACAGAAGAGATTTGCCTCAGGGGGCAACTTATCTTTTATTGAAAAATATTATCTCACATAAAAACCACTGTTCAACAGAGTTATAACGTTATTTGAGTCTTTTGGGCAACATCCTTCCCCAACATAGTTCAATATGCAAAAGTTTACCAGAATAGGAAAGCAATCCAATTCAGTTTCTCTTTGACAGTAGAATATTAAAAACTTTGACATTTCCACATTGCTGCAGCAGTTTGCACTCCTTTCACATGGGAGGTTCCATGGTGTAATGGTTAGCACTTTGGACTTTGAATCCAATGATCCGAGTTCAAATCTCGGTGGGACCATTTTATGACTCTTGACCAAATCATTTTCTTTCAAGTGTATTCATTAATATCACATATCTAATACCGGTAGGGTGAAAAATTAATTTATTGATTATACTCTAAAAGTTTACTAGATGTGAGCAAATAATAGAATGTTTACAATACCTGGAAACTAAATGGCTCAAAATAATGAGAGATTTTACAAATTCACTCTGGTTTCTCAAACTCATCACAGGGGCCTGATGCACGACATTACTTTTTAAAATCTTACTGTTTTTGATAAGGGGAACAAGGAACTTTTTAATTGCAAAGCATTCATTAAAACAAAACTTGAGGAGCCAAACTTTGTATTACGGTGACCGAAGATGTGCAGTTTGAATAATAATCTTGAAATTCAGACGTACAAAGATTTTACACACTGATTTTCAACAGTAATTCCACAACCAATAAAGTTGAATCTTTTGAAAGACATGTCAAAGGTGTGAATCTGAAATTCACTTTCAAAGAAATTCACAATGAAATGCACTGTGTAAGTCCAGCATGTTGTCAGCTAAGAAATCAGCAAAAATGAACTATCTCATTACTGGCCATATAGATGAGAAAGGAAAATAAACTCATGTTTACAATGTGGATGTGAAAGAACAGTTTCTAGGTTCAGCTTCAATATTTATGTTTATGAATAATTGATATGTTCATATTGTCTAACAGCTATCTAGACGGATAAAGATATGTATGCATCTATACATACTTATGCGTTCATACGCATCAGTATAAAACATTGATATTAGGTTTTTTCTAGACCAAATTCTAAAAAATGAGTTAAACAGTGAATCTCATAATTGTAGTAGGTCCCACCGAGATTTGAACTCGGATCGCTGGATTCAGAGTGCTAACCATTACACCATGGAACCCTCTCACACAAGAGTGACTTTTCCATTGAGACAAAAGAGAGCGCATCAGTGATGGCCTTCTCTTATATTGATACAAAGATATCTCATTTGAATGGTCATAGTGGATAGAGCTTTAATGTGATTTGATTCTTTTCGCTATATTCTCTATAAAAGTGTTAAATATTCAAATGTTTATCAGAATATAAAAGTTATATCACAATGTTCATCTTTGCCTGTAGCATAATTAAACAGTCTACATTTCCAGACTACTGAAGCAATGTCTCTGTCTCCTGCATGGGTGGCTCCATAGAGCAATGGTTGGCAATTTGGACTTTGCATCCAATGATCCGATTTGAGACCTTGGAGGGACTTTTTTTATTACTCTTGAGCTTTTCCATTTCTTCATCTTTGTTCATTGATAGCTCAAATCCAACACCAGTAGGTTGAAAGAGTCAATTATTGAATGCTTTCAAAATGTCCATCAGCTTGAACAAGTTACATCAATACAAACTTTACAATACTTTGACATCAAATTTCTTCACAAAGTAGTTAGCCATTATAAAATCATATCCTGATTTTCTCAAACGCATTTCAGACGGGTGATTCACAGCATCACTTTTTTAAGCTTTCCTGCTATTGATAAGGCGAAAATAGCACATTTTGAATGAGAAGTTTTCTTCAATCAAACATAGAGGAACCCAAATGATGATCTCATTCAGCTAGTAAAAATGTTGTTTTATATTAGTATGGAAATCGTGAAAAGAAAATGTTTTTCATGCTGATTTACAACAGTTGCTCTCCAATCGTAAAATATAAGCTTTTGGTCGGAGGCATCACAGGTACTGATCAAATTCTCATTTTTGAACTTTATTCACAAATCATATGATATGCTTTGTATACATCAACTGTATTGTTGGATCAATACTGAGTAAAAAGTGACTATCTCAATTTCAGGACATATAAAAGAGAAAGAAGTAGAAACTCATGTTTCAAATGCTGAGAGGCAACAACTGTTCATGATTTTCACCTCCACTAATTATATTTATTTTTATAATCTATATGTTTATATTTTCCTATAAATATACAGAGACATATAGCTATATATACAGAGATACATATGTACAGGTTGATTTTTAAATGTTTATAAGTAAATGTGATGTTGTTCCAAATAAAACTTCTAAGAACTGAATGGAAAAGAAAATTGTAAAGTTCAGATAAGTCCCACTGAAATTTGTACTCAGATCCCTGTTTTCAGAGTCCAGAGTGCTAACCATGACACCATCCACCCTCCCCTACCAGGGTGAGCTTTCCATTTTGACAGAAGAGATTTGCCTCAGGGGGCAACTTATCTTTTATTGAAAAATATTATCTCACATAAAAACCACTGTTCAACAGAGTTATAACGTTATTTGAGTCTTTTGGGCAACATCCTTCCCCAACATAGTTCAATATGCAAAAGTTTACCAGAATAGGAAAGCAATCCAATTCAGTTTCTCTTTGACAGTAGAATATTAAAAACTTTGACATTTCCACATTGCTGCAGCAGTTTGCACTCCTTTCACATGGGAGGTTCCATGGTGTAATGGTTAGCACTTTGGACTTTGAATCCAATGATCCGAGTTCAAATCTCGGTGGGACCATTTTATGACTCTTGACCAAATCATTTTCTTTCAAGTGTATTCATTAATATCACATATCTAATACCGGTAGGGTGAAAAATTAATTTATTGATTATACTCTAAAAGTTTACTAGATGTGAGCAAATAATAGAATGTTTACAATACCTGGAAACTAAATGGCTCAAAATAATGAGAGATTTTACAAATTCACTCTGGTTTCTCAAACTCATCACAGGGGCCTGATGCACGACATTACTTTTTAAAATCTTACTGTTTTTGATAAGGGGAACAAGGAACTTTTTAATTGCAAAGCATTCATTAAAACAAAACTTGAGGAGCCAAACTTTGTATTACGGTGACCGAAGATGTGCAGTTTGAATAATAATCTTGAAATTCAGACGTACAAAGATTTTACACACTGATTTTCAACAGTAATTCCACAACCAATAAAGTTGAATCTTTTGAAAGACATGTCAAAGGTGTGAATCTGAAATTCACTTTCAAAGAAATTCACAATGAAATGCACTGTGTAAGTCCAGCATGTTGTCAGCTAAGAAATCAGCAAAAATGAACTATCTCATTACTGGCCATATAGATGAGAAAGGAAAATAAACTCATGTTTACAATGTGGATGTGAAAGAACAGTTTCTAGGTTCAGCTTCAATATTTATGTTTATGAATAATTGATATGTTCATATTGTCTAACAGCTATCTAGACGGATAAAGATATGTATGCATCTATACATACTTATGCGTTCATACGCATCAGTATAAAACATTGATATTAGGTTTTTTCTAGACCAAATTCTAAAAAATGAGTTAAACAGTGAATCTCATAATTGTAGTAGGTCCCACCGAGATTTGAACTCGGATCGCTGGATTCAGAGTGCTAACCATTACACCATGGAACCCTCTCACACAAGAGTGACTTTTCCATTGACACAAAAGAGAGCGCATCAGTGATGGCCTTCTCTTATATTGATACAAAGATATCTCATTTGAATGGTCATAGTGGATAGAGCTTTAATGTGATTTGATTCTTTTCGCTATATTCTCTATAAAAGTGTTAAATATTCAAATGTTTATCAGAATATAAAAGTTATATCACAATGTTCATCTTTGCCTGTAGCATAATTAAACAGTCTACATTTCCAGACTACTGAAGCAATGTCTCTGTCTCCTGCATGGGTGGCTCCATAGAGCAATGGTTGGCAATTTGGACTTTGCATCCAATGATCCGATTTGAGACCTTGGAGGGACTTTTTTTATTACTCTTGAGCTTTTCCATTTCTTCATCTTTGTTCATTGATAGCTCAAATCCAACACCAGTAGGTTGAAAGAGTCAATTATTGAATGCTTTCAAAATGTCCATCAGCTTGAACAAGTTACATCAATACAAACTTTACAATACTTTGACATCAAATTTCTTCACAAAGTAGTTAGCCATTATAAAATCATATCCTGATTTTCTCAAACGCATTTCAGACGGGTGATTCACAGCATCACTTTTTTAAGCTTTCCTGCTATTGATAAGGCGAAAATAGCACATTTTGAATGAGAAGTTTTCTTCAATCAAACATAGAGGAACCCAAATGATGATCTCATTCAGCTAGTAAAAATGTTGTTTTATATTAGTATGGAAATCGTGAAAAGAAAATGTTTTTCATGCTGATTTACAACAGTTGCTCTCCAATCGTAAAATATAAGCTTTTGGTCGGAGGCATCACAGGTACTGATCAAATTCTCATTTTTGAACTTTATTCACAAATCATATGATATGCTTTGTATACATCAACTGTATTGTTGGATCAATACTGAGTAAAAAGTGACTATCTCAATTTCAGGACATATAAAAGAGAAAGAAGTAGAAACTCATGTTTCAAATGCTGAGAGGCAACAACTGTTCATGATTTTCACCTCCACTAATTATATTTATTTTTATAATCTATATGTTTATATTTTCCTATAAATATACAGAGACATATAGCTATATATACAGAGATACATATGTACAGGTTGATTTTTAAATGTTTATAAGTAAATGTGATGTTGTTCCAAATAAAACTTCTAAGAACTGAATGGAAAAGAAAATTGTAAAGTTCAGATAAGTCCCACTGAAATTTGTACTCAGATCCCTGTTTTCAGAGTCCAGAGTGCTAACCATGACACCATCCACCCTCCCCTACCAGGGTGAGCTTTCCATTTTGACAGAAGAGATTTGCCTCAGGGGGCAACTTATCTTTTATTGAAAAATATTATCTCACATAAAAACCACTGTTCAACAGAGTTATAACGTTATTTGAGTCTTTTGGGCAACATCCTTCCCCAACATAGTTCAATATGCAAAAGTTTACCAGAATAGGAAAGCAATCCAATTCAGTTTCTCTTTGACAGTAGAATATTAAAAACTTTGACATTTCCACATTGCTGCAGCAGTTTGCACTCCTTTCACATGGGAGGTTCCATGGTGTAATGGTTAGCACTTTGGACTTTGAATCCAATGATCCGAGTTCAAATCTCGGTGGGACCATTTTATGACTCTTGACCAAATCATTTTCTTTCAAGTGTATTCATTAATATCACATATCTAATACCGGTAGGGTGAAAAATTAATTTATTGATTATACTCTAAAAGTTTACTAGATGTGAGCAAATAATAGAATGTTTACAATACCTGGAAACTAAATGGCTCAAAATAATGAGAGATTTTACAAATTCACTCTGGTTTCTCAAACTCATCACAGGGGCCTGATGCACGACATTACTTTTTAAAATCTTACTGTTTTTGATAAGGGGAACAAGGAACTTTTTAATTGCAAAGCATTCATTAAAACAAAACTTGAGGAGCCAAACTTTGTATTACGGTGACCGAAGATGTGCAGTTTGAATAATAATCTTGAAATTCAGACGTACAAAGATTTTACACACTGATTTTCAACAGTAATTCCACAACCAATAAAGTTGAATCTTTTGAAAGACATGTCAAAGGTGTGAATCTGAAATTCACTTTCAAAGAAATTCACAATGAAATGCACTGTGTAAGTCCAGCATGTTGTCAGCTAAGAAATCAGCAAAAATGAACTATCTCATTACTGGCCATATAGATGAGAAAGGAAAATAAACTCATGTTTACAATGTGGATGTGAAAGAACAGTTTCTAGGTTCAGCTTCAATATTTATGTTTATGAATAATTGATATGTTCATATTGTCTAACAGCTATCTAGACGGATAAAGATATGTATGCATCTATACATACTTATGCGTTCATACGCATCAGTATAAAACATTGATATTAGGTTTTTTCTAGACCAAATTCTAAAAAATGAGTTAAACAGTGAATCTCATAATTGTAGTAGGTCCCACCGAGATTTGAACTCGGATCGCTGGATTCAGAGTGCTAACCATTACACCATGGAACCCTCTCACACAAGAGTGACTTTTCCATTGACACAAAAGAGAGCGCATCAGTGATGGCCTTCTCTTATATTGATACAAAGATATCTCATTTGAATGGTCATAGTGGATAGAGCTTTAATGTGATTTGATTCTTTTCGCTATATTCTCTATAAAAGTGTTAAATATTCAAATGTTTATCAGAATATAAAAGTTATATCACAATGTTCATCTTTGCCTGTAGCATAATTAAACAGTCTACATTTCCAGACTACTGAAGCAATGTCTCTGTCTCCTGCATGGGTGGCTCCATAGAGCAATGGTTGGCAATTTGGACTTTGCATCCAATGATCCGATTTGAGACCTTGGAGGGACTTTTTTTATTACTCTTGAGCTTTTCCATTTCTTCATCTTTGTTCATTGATAGCTCAAATCCAACACCAGTAGGTTGAAAGAGTCAATTATTGAATGCTTTCAAAATGTCCATCAGCTTGAACAAGTTACATCAATACAAACTTTACAATACTTTGACATCAAATTTCTTCACAAAGTAGTTAGCCATTATAAAATCATATCCTGATTTTCTCAAACGCATTTCAGACGGGTGATTCACAGCATCACTTTTTTAAGCTTTCCTGCTATTGATAAGGCGAAAATAGCACATTTTGAATGAGAAGTTTTCTTCAATCAAACATAGAGGAACCCAAATGATGATCTCATTCAGCTAGTAAAAATGTTGTTTTATATTAGTATGGAAATCGTGAAAAGAAAATGTTTTTCATGCTGATTTACAACAGTTGCTCTCCAATCGTAAAATATAAGCTTTTGGTCGGAGGCATCACAGGTACTGATCAAATTCTCATTTTTGAACTTTATTCACAAATCATATGATATGCTTTGTATACATCAACTGTATTGTTGGATCAATACTGAGTAAAAAGTGACTATCTCAATTTCAGGACATATAAAAGAGAAAGAAGTAGAAACTCATGTTTCAAATGCTGAGAGGCAACAACTGTTCATGATTTTCACCTCCACTAATTATATTTATTTTTATAATCTATATGTTTATATTTTCCTATAAATATACAGAGACATATAGCTATATATACAGAGATACATATGTACAGGTTGATTTTTAAATGTTTATAAGTAAATGTGATGTTGTTCCAAATAAAACTTCTAAGAACTGAATGGAAAAGAAAATTGTAAAGTTCAGATAAGTCCCACTGAAATTTGTACTCAGATCCCTGTTTTCAGAGTCCAGAGTGCTAACCATGACACCATCCACCCTCCCCTACCAGGGTGAGCTTTCCATTTTGACAGAAGAGATTTGCCTCAGGGGGCAACTTATCTTTTATTGAAAAATATTATCTCACATAAAAACCACTGTTCAACAGAGTTATAACGTTATTTGAGTCTTTTGGGCAACATCCTTCCCCAACATAGTTCAATATGCAAAAGTTTACCAGAATAGGAAAGCAATCCAATTCAGTTTCTCTTTGACAGTAGAATATTAAAAACTTTGACATTTCCACATTGCTGCAGCAGTTTGCACTCCTTTCACATGGGAGGTTCCATGGTGTAATGGTTAGCACTTTGGACTTTGAATCCAATGATCCGAGTTCAAATCTCGGTGGGACCATTTTATGACTCTTGACCAAATCATTTTCTTTCAAGTGTTTTCATTAATATCACATATCTAATACCGGTAGGGTGAAAAATTAATTTATTGATTATACTCTAAAAGTTTACTAGATGTGAGCAAATAATAGAATGTTTACAATACCTGGAAACTAAATGGCTCAAAATAATGAGAGATTTTACAAATTCACTCTGGTTTCTCAAACTCATCACAGGGGCCTGATGCACGACATTACTTTTTAAAATCTTACTGTTTTTGATAAGGGGAACAAGGAACTTTTTAATTGCAAAGCATTCATTAAAACAAAACTTGAGGAGCCAAACTTTGTATTACGGTGACCGAAGATGTGCAGTTTGAATAATAATCTTGAAATTCAGACGTACAAAGATTTTACACACTGATTTTCAACAGTAATTCCACAACCAATAAAGTTGAATCTTTTGAAAGACATGTCAAAGGTGTGAATCTGAAATTCACTTTCAAAGAAATTCACAATGAAATGCACTGTGTAAGTCCAGCATGTTGTCAGCTAAGAAATCAGCAAAAATGAACTATCTCATTACTGGCCATATAGATGAGAAAGGAAAATAAACTCATGTTTACAATGTGGATGTGAAAGAACAGTTTCTAGGTTCAGCTTCAATATTTATGTTTATGAATAATTGATATGTTCATATTGTCTAACAGCTATCTAGACGGATAAAGCTATGTATGCATCTATACATACTTATGCGTTCATACGCATCAGTATAAAACATTGATATTAGGTTTTTTCTAGACCAAATTCTAAAAAATGAGTTAAACAGTGAATCTCATAATTGTAGTAGGTCCCACCGAGATTTGAACTCGGATCACTGGATTCAGAGTCCAGTGTGCTAACCATTACACCATGGAACCCTCTCACACAAGAGTGACTTTTCCATTGAGACAAAAGAGAGCGCATCAGTGATGGCCTTCTCTTATATTGATACAAAGATATCTCATTTGAATGGTCATAGTGGATAGAGCTTTAATGTGATTTGATTCTTTTCGCTATATTCTCTATAAAAGTGTTAAATATTCAAATGTTTATCAGAATATAAAAGTTATATCACAATGTTCATCTTTGCCTGTAGCATAATTAAACAGTCTACATTTCCAGACTACTGAAGCAATGTCTCTGTCTCCTGCATGGGTGGCTCCATAGAGCAATGGTTGGCAATTTGGACTTTGCATCCAATGATCCGATTTGAGACCTTGGAGGGACTTTTTTTATTACTCTTGAGCTTTTCCATTTCTTCATCTTTGTTCATTGATAGCTCAAATCCAACACCAGTAGGTTGAAAGAGTCAATTATTGAATGCTTTCAAAATGTCCATCAGCTTGAACAAGTTACATCAATACAAACTTTACAATACTTTGACATCAAATGTCTTCACAAAGTAGTTAGCCATTATAAAATCATATCCTGATTTTCTCAAACGCATTTCAGACGGGTGATTCACAGCATCACTTTTTTAAGCTTTCCTGCTATTGATAAGGCGAAAATAGCACATTTTGAATGAGAAGTTTTCTTCAATCAAACATAGAGGAACCCAAATGATGATCTCATTCAGCTAGTAAAAATGTTGTTTTATATTAGTATGGAAATCGTGAAAAGAAAATGTTTTTCATGCTGATTTACAACAGTTGCTCTCCAATCGTAAAATATAAGCTTTTGGTCGGAGGCATCACAGGTACTGATCAAATTCTCATTTTTGAACTTTATTCACAAATCATATGATATGCTTTGTATACATCAACTGTATTGTTGGATCAATACTGAGTAAAAAGTGACTATCTCAATTTCAGGACATATAAAAGAGAAAGAAGTAGAAACTCATGTTTCAAATGCTGAGAGGCAACAACTGTTCATGATTTTCACCTCCACTAATTATATTTATTTTTATAATCTATATGTTTATATTTTCCTATAAATATACAGAGACATATAGCTATATATACAGAGATACATATGTACAGGTTGATTTTTACATGTTTATAAGTAAATGTGATGTTGTTCCAAATAAAACTTCTAAGAACTGAATGGAAAAGAAAATTGTAAAGTTCAGATAAGTCCCACTGAAATTTGTACTCAGATCCCTGTTTTCAGAGTCCAGAGTGCTAACCATGACACCATCCACCCTCCCCTACCAGGGTGAGCTTTCCATTTTGACAGAAGAGATTTGCCTCAGGGGGCAACTTATCTTTTATTGAAAAATATTATCTCACATAAAAACCACTGTTCAACAGAGTTATAACGTTATTTGAGTCTTTTGGGCAACATCCTTCCCCAACATAGTTCAATATGCAAAAGTTTACCAGAATAGGAAAGCAATCCAATTCAGTTTCTCTTTGACAGTAGAATATTAAAAACTTTGACATTTCCACATTGCTGCAGCAGTTTGCACTCCTTTCACATGGGAGGTTCCATGGTGTAATGGTTAGCACTTTGGACTTTGAATCCAATGATCCGAGTTCAAATCTCGGTGGGACCGTTTTATGACTCTTGACCAAATCATTTTCTTTCAAGTGTATTCATTAATATCACATATCTAATACCGGTAGGGTGAAAAATTAATTTATTGATTATACTCTAAAAGTTTACTAGATGTGAGCAAATAATAGAATTTTTACAATACCTGGAAACTAAATGGCTCAAAATAATGAGAGATTTTACAAACTCACTCTGGTTTCTCAAACTCATCACAGGGGCCTGATGCACGACATTACTTTTTAAAATCTTACTGTTATTGATAAGGGGAACAAGGAACTTTTTAATTGCAAAGCATTCATTAAAACAAAACTTGAGGAGTCAAACTTTGTATTACGGGGACCGAAGATGTGCAGTTTGAATAATAATCTTGAAATTCAGACGTACAAAGATTTTACACACTGATTTTCAACAGTAAATCCACAACCAATAAAGTTGAATCTTTTGAAAGACATGTCAAAGGTGTGAATCTGAAATTCACTTTCAAAGAAATTCACAATGAAATGCACTGTGTAAGTCCAGCATGTTGTCAGCTAAGAAATCAGCAAAAATGAACTATCTCATTACTGGCCATATAGATGAGAAAGGAAAATAAACTCATGTTTACAATGTGGATGTGAAAGAACAGTTTCTAGGTTCAGCTTCAATATTTATGTTTATGAATAATTGATATGTTCATATTGTCTAACAGCTATCTAGACGGATAAAGCTATGTATGCATCTATACATACTTATGCGTTCATACGCATCAGTATAAAACATTGATATTAGGTTTTTTCTAGACCAAATTCTAAAAAATGAGTTAAACAGTGAATCTCATAATTGTAGTAGGTCCCACCGAGATTTGAACTAGGATCGCTGGATTCAGAGTCCAGAGTGCTAACCATTACACCATGGAACCCTCTCACACAAGAGTGACTTTTCCATTGAGACAAAAGAGAGCGCATCAGTGATGGCCTTCTCTTATATTGATACAAAGATATCTCATTTGAATGGTCATAGTGGATAGAGCTTTAATGTGATTTGATTCTTTTCGCTATATTCTCTATAAAAGTGTTAAATATTCAAATGTTTATCAGAATATAAAAGTTATATCACAATGTTCATCTTTGCCTGTAGCATAATTAAACAGTCTACATTTCCAGACTACTGAAGCAATGTCTCTGTCTCCTGCATGGGTGGCTCCATAGAGCAATGGTTGGCAATTTGGACTTTGCATCCAATGATCCGATTTGAGACCTTGGAGGGACTTTTTTTATTACTCTTGAGCTTTTCCATTTCTTCATCTTTGTTCATTGATAGCTCAAATCCAACACCAGTAGGTTGAAAGAGTCAATTATTGAATGCTTTCAAAATGTCCATCAGCTTGAACAAGTTACATCAATACAAACTTTACAATACTTTGACATCAAATTTCTTCACAAAGTAGTTAGCCATTATAAAATCATATCCTGATTTTCTCAAACGCATTTCAGACGGGTGATTCACAGCATCACTTTTTTAAGCTTTCCTGCTATTGATAAGGCGAAAATAGCACATTTTGAATGAGAAGTTTTCTTCAATCAAACATAGAGGAACCCAAATGATGATCTCATTCAGCTAGTAAAAATGTTGTTTTATATTAGTATGGAAATCGTGAAAAGAAAATGTTTTTCATGCTGATTTACAACAGTTGCTCTCCAATCGTAAAATATAAGCTTTTGGTCGGAGGCATCACAGGTACTGATCAAATTCTCATTTTTGAACTTTATTCACAAATCATATGATATGCTTTGTATACATCAACTGTATTGTTGGATCAATACTGAGTAAAAAGTGACTATCTCAATTTCAGGACATATAAAAGAGAAAGAAGTAGAAACTCATGTTTCAAATGCTGAGAGGCAACAACTGTTCATGATTTTCACCTCCACTAATTATATTTATTTTTATAATCTATATGTTTATATTTTCCTATAAATATACAGAGACATATAGCTATATATACAGAGATACATATGTACAGGTTGATTTTTACATGTTTATAAGTAAATGTGATGTTGTTCCAAATAAAACTTCTAAGAACTGAATGGAAAAGAAAATTGTAAAGTTCAGATAAGTCCCACTGAAATTTGTACTCAGATCCCTGTTTTCAGAGTCCAGAGTGCTAACCATGACACCATCCACCCTCCCCTACCAGGGTGAGCTTTCCATTTTGACAGAAGAGATTTGCCTCAGGGGGCAACTTATCTTTTATTGAAAAATATTATCTCACATAAAAACCACTGTTCAACAGAGTTATAACGTTATTTGAGTCTTTTGGGCAACATCCTTCCCCAACATAGTTCAATATGCAAAAGTTTACCAGAATAGGAATGCAATCCAATTCAGTTTCTCTTTGACAGTAGAATATTAAAAACTTTGACATTTCCACATTGCTGCAGAAGTTTGCACTCCTTTCACATGGGAGGTTCCATGGTGTAATGGTTAGCACTTTGGACTTTGAATCCAATGATCCGAGTTCAAATCTCGGTGGGACCATTTTATGACTCTTGACCAAATCATTTTCTTTCAAGTGTATTCATTAATATCACATATCTAATACCGGTAGGGTGAAAAATTAATTTATTGATTATACTCTAAAAGTTTACTAGATGTGAGCAAATAATAGAATTTTTACAATACCTGGAAACTAAATGGCTCAAAATAATGAGAGATTTTACAAACTCACTCTGGTTTCTCAAACTCATCACAGGGGCCTGATGCACGACATTACTTTTTAAAATCTTACTGTTATTGATAAGGGGAACAAGGAACTTTTTAATTGCAAAGCATTCATTAAAACAAAACTTGAGGAGTCAAACTTTGTATTACGGGGACCGAAGATGTGCAGTTTGAATAATAATCTTGAAATTCAGACGTACAAAGATTTTACACACTGATTTTCAACAGTAAATCCACAACCAATAAAGTTGAATCTTTTGAAAGACATGTCAAAGGTGTGAATCTGAAATTCACTTTCAAAGAAATTCACAATGAAATGCACTGTGTAAGTCCAGCATGTTGTCAGCTAAGAAATCAGCAAAAATGAACTATCTCATTACTGGCCATATAGATGAGAAAGGAAAATAAACTCATGCTTACAATGTGGATGTGAAAGAACAGTTTCTAGGTTCAGCTTCAATATTTATGTTTATGAATAATTGATATGTTCATATTGTCTAACAGCTATCTAGATGGATAAAGCTATGTATGCATCTATACATACTTATGCGTTCATACGCATCAGTATAAAACATTGATATTAGGTTTTTTCTAGACCAAATTCTAAAAAATGAGTTAAACAGTGAATCTCATAATTGTAGTAGGTCCCACCGAGATTTGAACTAGGATCGCTGGATTCAGAGTCCAGAGTGCTAACCATTACACCATGGAACCCTCTCACACAAGAGTGACTTTTCCATTGAGACAAAAGAGAGCGCATCAGTGATGGCCTTCTCTTATATTGATACAAAGATATCTCATTTGAATGGTCATAGTGGATAGAGCTTTAATGTGATTTGATTCTTTTCGCTATATTCTCTATAAAAGTGTTAAATATTCAAATGTTTATCAGAATATAAAAGTTATATCACAATGTTCATCTTTGCCTGTAGCATAATTAAACAGTCTACATTTCCAGACTACTGAAGCAATGTCTCTGTCTCCTGCATGGGTGGCTCCATAGAGCAATGGTTGGCAATTTGGACTTTGCATCCAATGATCCGATTTGAGACCTTGGAGGGACTTTTTTTATTACTCTTGAGCTTTTCCATTTCTTCATCTTTGTTCATTGATAGCTCAAATCCAACACCAGTAGGTTGAAAGAGTCAATTATTGAATGCTTTCAAAATGTCCATCAGCTTGAACAAGTTACATCAATACAAACTTTACAATACTTTGACATCAAATTTCTTCACAAAGTAGTTAGCCATTATAAAATCATATCCTGATTTTCTCAAACGCATTTCAGACGGGTGATTCACAGCATCACTTTTTTAAGCTTTCCTGCTATTGATAAGGCGAAAATAGCACATTTTGAATGAGAAGTTTTCTTCAATCAAACATAGAGGAACCCAAATGATGATCTCATTCAGCTAGTAAAAATGTTGTTTTATATTAGTATGGAAATCGTGAAAAGAAAATGTTTTTCATGCTGATTTCCAACAGTTGCTCTCCAATCGTAAAATATAAGCTTTTGGTCGGAGGCATCACAGGTACTGATCAAATTCTCATTTTTGAACTTTATTCACAAATCATATGATATGCTTTGTATACATCAACTGTATTGTTGGATCAATACTGAGTAAAAAGTGACTATCTCAATTTCAGGACATATAAAAGAGAAAGAAGTAGAAACTCATGTTTCAAATGCTGAGAGGCAACAACTGTTCATGATTTTCACCTCCACTAATTATATTTATTTTTATAATCTATATGTTTATATTTTCCTATAAATATACAGAGACATATAGCTATATATACAGAGATACATATGTACAGGTTGATTTTTACATGTTTATAAGTAAATGTGATGTTGTTCCAAATAAAACTTCTAAGAACTGAATGGAAAAGAAAATTGTAAAGTTCAGATAAGTCCCACTGAAATTTGTACTCAGATCCCTGTTTTCAGAGTCCAGAGTGCTAACCATGACACCATCCACCCTCCCCTACCAGGGTGAGCTTTCCATTTTGACAGAAGAGATTTGCCTCAGGGGGCAACTTATCTTTTATTGAAAAATATTATCTCACATAAAAACCACTGTTCAACAGAGTTATAACGTTATTTGAGTCTTTTGGGCAACATCCTTCCCCAACATAGTTCAATATGCAAAAGTTTACCAGAATAGGAATGCAATCCAATTCAGTTTCTCTTTGACAGTAGAATATTAAAAACTTTGACATTTCCACATTGCTGCAGAAGTTTGCACTCCTTTCACATGGGAGGTTCCATGGTGTAATGGTTAGCACTTTGGACTTTGAATCCAATGATCCGAGTTCAAATCTCGGTGGGACCATTTTATGACTCTTGACCAAATCATTTTCTTTCAAGTGTATTCATTAATATCACATATCTAATACCGGTAGGGTGAAAAATTAATTTATTGATTATACTCTAAAAGTTTACTAGATGTGAGCAAATAATAGAATTTTTACAATACCTGGAAACTAAATGGCTCAAAATAATGAGAGATTTTACAAACTCACTCTGGTTTCTCAAACTCATCACAGGGGCCTGATGCACGACATTACTTTTTAAAATCTTACTGTTATTGATAAGGGGAACAAGGAACTTTTTAATTGCAAAGCATTCATTAAAACAAAACTTGAGGAGCCAAACTTTGTATTACGGTGACCGAAGATGTGCAGTTTGAATAATAATCTTGAAATTCAGACGTACAAAGATTTTACACACTGATTTTCAACAGTAATTCCACAACCAATAAAGTTGAATCTTTTGAAAGACATGTCAAAGGTGTGAATCTGAAATTCACTTTCAAAGAAATTCACAATGAAATGCACTGTGTAAGTCCAGCATGTTGTCAGCTAAGAAATCAGCAAAAATGAACTATCTCATTACTGGCCATATAGATGAGAAAGGAAAATAAACTCATGCTTACAATGTGGATGTGAAAGAACAGTTTCTAGGTTCAGCTTCAATATTTATGTTTATGAATAATTGATATGTTCATATTGTCTAACAGCTATCTAGATGGATAAAGCTATGTATGCATCTATACATACTTATGCGTTCATACGCATCAGTATAAAACATTGATATTAGGTTTTTTCTAGACCAAATTCTAAAAAATGAGTTAAACAGTGAATCTCATAATTGTAGTAGGTCCCACCGAGATTTGAACTAGGATCGCTGGATTCAGAGTCCAGAGTGCTAACCATTACACCATGGAACCCTCTCACACAAGAGTGACTTTTCCATTGAGACAAAAGAGAGCGCATCAGTGATGGCCTTCTCTTATATTGATACAAAGATATCTCATTTGAATGGTCATAGTGGATAGAGCTTTAATGTGATTTGATTCTTTTCGCTATATTCTCTATAAAAGTGTTAAATATTCAAATGTTTATCAGAATATAAAAGTTATATCACAATGTTCATCTTTGCCTGTAGCATAATTAAACAGTCTACATTTCCAGACTACTGAAGCAATGTCTCTGTCTCCTGCATGGGTGGCTCCATAGAGCAATGGTTGGCAATTTGGACTTTGCATCCAATGATCCGATTTGAGACCTTGGAGGGACTTTTTTTATTACTCTTGAGCTTTTCCATTTCTTCATCTTTGTTCATTGATAGCTCAAATCCAACACCAGTAGGTTGAAAGAGTCAATTATTGAATGCTTTCAAAATGTCCATCAGCTTGAACAAGTTACATCAATACAAACTTTACAATACTTTGACATCAAATTTCTTCACAAAGTAGTTAGCCATTATAAAATCATATCCTGATTTTCTCAAACGCATTTCAGACGGGTGATTCACAGCATCACTTTTTTAAGCTTTCCTGCTATTGATAAGGCGAAAATAGCACATTTTGAATGAGAAGTTTTCTTCAATCAAACATAGAGGAACCCAAATGATGATCTCATTCAGCTAGTAAAAATGTTGTTTTATATTAGTATGGAAATCGTGAAAAGAAAATGTTTTTCATGCTGATTTCCAACAGTTGCTCTCCAATCGTAAAATATAAGCTTTTGGTCGGAGGCATCACAGGTACTGATCAAATTCTCATTTTTGAACTTTATTCACAAATCATATGATATGCTTTGTATACATCAACTGTATTGTTGGATCAATACTGAGTAAAAAGTGACTATCTCAATTTCAGGACATATAAAAGAGAAAGAAGTAGAAACTCATGTTTCAAATGCTGAGAGGCAACAACTGTTCATTATTTTCACCTCCACTAATTATATTTATTTTTATAATCTATATGTTTATATTTTCCTATAAATATACAGAGACATATAGCTATATATACAGAGATACATATGTACAGGTTGATTTTTACATGTTTATAAGTAAATGTGATGTTGTTCCAAATAAAACTTCTAAGAACTGAATGGAAAAGAAAATTGTAAAGTTCAGATAAGTCCCACTGAAATTTGTACTCAGATCCCTGTTTTCAGAGTCCAGAGTGCTAACCATGACACCATCCACCCTCCCCTACCAGGGTGAGCTTTCCATTTTGACAGAAGAGATTTGCCTCAGGGGGCAACTTATCTTTTATTGAAAAATATTATCTCACATAAAAACCACTGTTCAACAGAGTTATAACGTTATTTGAGTCTTTTGGGCAACATCCTTCCCCAACATAGTTCAATATGCAAAAGTTTACCAGAATAGGAAAGCAATCCAATTCAGTTTCTCTTTGACAGTAGAATATTAAAAACTTTGACATTTCCACATTGCTGCAGCAGTTTGCACTCCTTTCACATGGGAGGTTCCATGGTGTAATGGTTAGCACTTTGGACTTTGAATCCAATGATCCGAGTTCAAATCTCGGTGGGACCATTTTATGACTCTTGACCAAATCATTTTCTTTCAAGTGTATTCATTAATATCACATATCTAATACCGGTAGGGTGAAAAATTAATTTATTGATTATACTCTAAAAGTTTACTAGATGTGAGCAAATAATAGAATTTTTACAATACCTGGAAACTAAATGGCTCAAAATAATGAGAGATTTTACAAACTCACTCTGGTTTCTCAAACTCATCACAGGGGCCTGATGCACGACATTACTTTTTAAAATCTTACTGTTTTTGATAAGGGGAACAAGGAACTTTTTAATTGCAAAGCATTCATTAAAACAAAACTTGAGGAGCCAAACTTTGTATTACGGTGACCGAAGATGTGCAGTTTGAATAATAATCTTGAAATTCAGACGTACAAAGATTTTACACACTGATTTTCAACAGTAATTCCACAACCAATAAAGTTGAATCTTTTGAAAGACATGTCAAAGGTGTGAATCTGAAATTCACTTTCAAAGAAATTCACAATGAAATGCACTGTGTAAGTCCAGCATGTTGTCAGCTAAGAAATCAGCAAAAATGAACTATCTCATTACTGGCCATATAGATGAGAAAGGAAAATAAACTCATGTTTACAATGTGGATGTGAAAGAACAGTTTCTAGGTTCAGCTTCAATATTTATGTTTATGAATAATTGATATGTTCATATTGTCTAACAGCTATCTAGACGGATAAAGCTATGTATGCATCTATACATACTTATGCGTTCATACGCATCAGTATAAAACATTGATATTAGGTTTTTTCTAGACCAAATTCTAAAAAATGAGTTAAACAGTGAATCTCATAACTGTAGTAGGTCCCACCGAGATTTGAACTAGGATCGCTGGATTCAGAGTCCTAACCATTACACCATGGAACCCTCTCACACAAGAGTGACTTTTCCATTGAGACAAAAGAGAGCGCATCAGTGATGGCCTTCTCTTATATTGATACAAAGATATCTCATTTGAATGGTCATAGTGGATAGAGCTTTAATGTGATTTGATTCTTTTCGCTATATTCTCTATAAAAGTGTTAAATATTAAAATGTTTATCAGAATATAAAAGTTATATCACAATGTTCATCTTTGCCTGTAGCATAATTAAACAGTCTACATTTCCAGACTACTGAAGCAATGTCTCTGTCTCCTGCATGGGTGGCTCCATAGAGCAATGGTTGGCAATTTGGACTTTGCATCCAATGATCCGATTTGAGACCTTGGAGGGACTTTTTTTATTACTCTTGAGCTTTTCCATTTCTTCATCTTTGTTCATTGATAGCTCAAATCCAACACCAGTAGGTTGAAAGAGTCAATTATTGAATGCTTTCAAAATGTCCATCAGCTTGAACAAGTTACATCAATACAAACTTTACAATACTTTGACATCAAATTTCTTCACAAAGTAGTTAGCCATTATAAAATCATATCCTGATTTTCTCAAACGCATTTCAGACGGGTGATTCACAGCATCACTTTTTTAAGCTTTCCTGCTATTGATAAGGCGAAAATAGCACATTTTGAATGAGAAGTTTTCTTCAATCAAACATAGAGGAACCCAAATGATGATCTCATTCAGCTAGTAAAAATGTTGTTTTATATTAGTATGGAAATCGTGAAAAGAAAATGTTTTTCATGCTGATTTACAACAGTTGCTCTCCAATCGTAAAATATAAGCTTTTGGTCGGAGGCATCACAGGTACTGATCAAATTCTCATTTTTGAACTTTATTCACAAATCATATGATATGCTTTGTATACATCAACTGTATTGTTGGATCAATACTGAGTAAAAAGTGACTATCTCAATTTCAGGACATATAAAAGAGAAAGAAGTAGAAACTCATGTTTCAAATGCTGAGAGGCAACAACTGTTCATGATTTTCACCTCCACTAATTATATTTATTTTTATAATCTATATGTTTATATTTTCCTATAAATATACAGAGACATATAGCTATATATACAGAGATACATATGTACAGGTTGATTTTTACATGTTTATAAGTAAATGTGATGTTGTTCCAAATAAAACTTCTAAGAACTGAATGGAAAAGAAAATTGTAAAGTTCAGATAAGTCCCACTGAAATTTGTACTCAGATCCCTGTTTTCAGAGTCCAGAGTGCTAACCATGACACCATCCACCCTCCCCTACCAGGGTGAGCTTTCCATTTTGACAGAAGAGATTTGCCTCAGGGGGCAACTTATCTTTTATTGAAAAATATTATCTCACATAAAAACCACTGTTCAACAGAGTTATAACGTTATTTGAGTCTTTTGGGCAACATCCTTCCCCAACATAGTTCAATATGCAAAAGTTTACCAGAATAGGAATGCAATCCAATTCAGTTTCTCTTTGACAGTAGAATATTAAAAACTTTGACATTTCCACATTGCTGCAGAAGTTTGCACTCCTTTCACATGGGAGGTTCCATGGTGTAATGGTTAGCACTTTGGACTTTGAATCCAATGATCCGAGTTCAAATCTCGGTGGGACCATTTTATGACTCTTGACCAAATCATTTTCTTTCAAGTGTATTCATTAATATCACATATCTAATACCGGTAGGGTGAAAAATTAATTTATTGATTATACTCTAAAAGTTTACTAGATGTGAGCAAATAATAGAATTTTTACAATACCTGGAAACTAAATGGCTCAAAATAATGAGAGATTTTACAAACTCACTCTGGTTTCTCAAACTCATCACAGGGGCCTGATGCACGACATTACTTTTTAAAATCTTACTGTTATTGATAAGGGGAACAAGGAACTTTTTAATTGCAAAGCATTCATTAAAACAAAACTTGAGGAGTCAAACTTTGTATTACGGGGACCGAAGATGTGCAGTTTGAATAATAATCTTGAAATTCAGACGTACAAAGATTTTACACACTGATTTTCAACAGTAAATCCACAACCAATAAAGTTGAATCTTTTGAAAGACATGTCAAAGGTGTGAATCTGAAATTCACTTTCAAAGAAATTCACAATGAAATGCACTGTGTAAGTCCAGCATGTTGTCAGCTAAGAAATCAGCAAAAATGAACTATCTCATTACTGGCCATATAGATGAGAAAGGAAAATAAACTCATGTTTACAATGTGGATGTGAAAGAACAGTTTCTAGGTTCAGCTTCAATATTTATGTTTATGAATAATTGATATGTTCATATTGTCTAACAGCTATCTAGATGGATAAAGCTATGTATGCATCTATACATACTTATGCGTTCATACGCATCAGTATAAAACATTGATATTAGGTTTTTTCTAGACCAAATTCTAAAAAATGAGTTAAACAGTGAATCTCATAATTGTAGTAGGTCCCACCGAGATTTGAACTAGGATCGCTGGATTCAGAGTCCAGAGTGCTAACCATTACACCATGGAACCCTCTCACACAAGAGTGACTTTTCCATTGAGACAAAAGAGAGCGCATCAGTGATGGCCTTCTCTTATATTGATACAAAGATATCTCATTTGAATGGTCATAGTGGATAGAGCTTTAATGTGATTTGATTCTTTTCGCTATATTCTCTATAAAAGTGTTAAATATTCAAATGTTTATCAGAATATAAAAGTTATATCACAATGTTCATCTTTGCCTGTAGCATAATTAAACAGTCTACATTTCCAGACTACTGAAGCAATGTCTCTGTCTCCTGCATGGGTGGCTCCATAGAGCAATGGTTGGCAATTTGGACTTTGCATCCAATGATCCGATTTGAGACCTTGGAGGGACTTTTTTTATTACTCTTGAGCTTTTCCATTTCTTCATCTTTGTTCATTGATAGCTCAAATCCAACACCAGTAGGTTGAAAGAGTCAATTATTGAATGCTTTCAAAATGTCCATCAGCTTGAACAAGTTACATCAATACAAACTTTACAATACTTTGACATCAAATTTCTTCACAAAGTAGTTAGCCATTATAAAATCATATCCTGATTTTCTCAAACGCATTTCAGACGGGTGATTCACAGCATCACTTTTTTAAGCTTTCCTGCTATTGATAAGGCGAAAATAGCACATTTTGAATGAGAAGTTTTCTTCAATCAAACATAGAGGAACCCAAATGATGATCTCATTCAGCTAGTAAAAATGTTGTTTTATATTAGTATGGAAATCGTGAAAAGAAAATGTTTTTCATGCTGATTTCCAACAGTTGCTCTCCAATCGTAAAATATAAGCTTTTGGTCGGAGGCATCACAGGTACTGATCAAATTCTCATTTTTGAACTTTATTCACAAATCATATGATATGCTTTGTATACATCAACTGTATTGTTGGATCAATACTGAGTAAAAAGTGACTATCTCAATTTCAGGACATATAAAAGAGAAAGAAGTAGAAACTCATGTTTCAAATGCTGAGAGGCAACAACTGTTCATGATTTTCACCTCCACTAATTATATTTATTTTTATAATCTATATGTTTCTATTTTCCTATAAATATACAGAGACATATAGCTATATATACAGAGATACATATGTACAGGTTGATTTTTACATGTTTATAAGTAAATGTGATGTTGTTCCAAATAAAACTTCTAAGAACTGAATGGAAAAGAAAATTGTAAAGTTCAGATAAGTCCCACTGAAATTTGTACTCAGATCCCTGTTTTCAGAGTCCAGAGTGCTAACCATGACACCATCCACCCTCCCCTACCAGGGTGAGCTTTCCATTTTGACAGAAGAGATTTGCCTCAGGGGGCAACTTATCTTTTATTGAAAAATATTATCTCACATAAAAACCACTGTTCAACAGAGTTATAACGTTATTTGAGTCTTTTGGGCAACATCCTTCCCCAACATAGTTCAATATGCAAAAGTTTACCAGAATAGGAAAGCAATCCAATTCAGTTTCTCTTTGACAGTAGAATATTAAAAACTTTGACATTTCCACATTGCTGCAGCAGTTTGCACTCCTTTCACATGGGAGGTTCCATGGTGTAATGGTTAGCACTTTGGACTTTGAATCCAATGATCCGAGTTCAAATCTCGGTGGGACCATTTTATGACTCTTGACCAAATCATTTTCTTTCAAGTGTATTCATTAATATCACATATCTAATACCGGTAGGGTGAAAAATTAATTTATTGATTATACTCTAAAAGTTTACTAGATGTGAGCAAATAATAGAATTTTTACAATACCTGGAAACTAAATGGCTCAAAATAATGAGAGATTTTACAAACTCACTCTGGTTTCTCAAACTCATCACAGGGGCCTGATGCACGACATTACTTTTTAAAATCTTACTGTTTTTGATAAGGGGAACAAGGAACTTTTTAATTGCAAAGCATTCATTAAAACAAAACTTGAGGAGTCAAACTTTGTATTACGGGGACCGAAGATGTGCAGTTTGAATAATAATCTTGAAATTCAGACGTACAAAGATTTTACACACTGATTTTCAACAGTAAATCCACAACCAATAAAGTTGAATCTTTTGAAAGACATGTCAAAGGTGTGAATCTGAAATTCACTTTCAAAGAAATTCACAATGAAATGCACTGTGTAAGTCCAGCATGTTGTCAGCTAAGAAATCAGCAAAAATGAACTATCTCATTACTGGCCATATAGATGAGAAAGGAAAATAAACTCATGTTTACAATGTGGATGTGAAAGAACAGTTTCTAGGTTCAGCTTCAATATTTATGTTTATGAATAATTGATATGTTCATATTGTCTAACAGCTATCTAGATGGATAAAGCTATGTATGCATCTATACATACTTATGCGTTCATACGCATCAGTATAAAACATTGATATTAGGTTTTTTCTAGACCAAATTCTAAAAAATGAGTTAAACAGTGAATCTCATAATTGTAGTAGGTCCCACCGAGATTTGAACTAGGATCGCTGGATTCAGAGTCCAGAGTGCTAACCATTACACCATGGAACCCTCTCACACAAGAGTGACTTTTCCATTGAGACAAAAGAGAGCGCATCAGTGATGGCCTTCTCTTATATTGATACAAAGATATCTCATTTGAATGGTCATAGTGGATAGAGCTTTAATGTGATTTGATTCTTTTCGCTATATTCTCTATAAAAGTGTTAAATATTCAAATGTTTATCAGAATATAAAAGTTATATCACAATGTTCATCTTTGCCTGTAGCATAATTAAACAGTCTACATTTCCAGACTACTGAAGCAATGTCTCTGTCTCCTGCATGGGTGGCTCCATAGAGCAATGGTTGGCAATTTGGACTTTGCATCCAATGATCCGATTTGAGACCTTGGAGGGACTTTTTTTATTACTCTTGAGCTTTTCCATTTCTTCATCTTTGTTCATTGATAGCTCAAATCCAACACCAGTAGGTTGAAAGAGTCAATTATTGAATGCTTTCAAAATGTCCATCAGCTTGAACAAGTTACATCAATACAAACTTTACAATACTTTGACATCAAATTTCTTCACAAAGTAGTTAGCCATTATAAAATCATATCCTGATTTTCTCAAACGCATTTCAGACGGGTGATTCACAGCATCACTTTTTTAAGCTTTCCTGCTATTGATAAGGCGAAAATAGCACATTTTGAATGAGAAGTTTTCTTCAATCAAACATAGAGGAACCCAAATGATGATCTCATTCAGCTAGTAAAAATGTTGTTTTATATTAGTATGGAAATCGTGAAAAGAAAATGTTTTTCATGCTGATTTCCAACAGTTGCTCTCCAATCGTAAAATATAAGCTTTTGGTCGGAGGCATCACAGGTACTGATCAAATTCTCATTTTTGAACTTTATTCACAAATCATATGATATGCTTTGTATACATCAACTGTATTGTTGGATCAATACTGAGTAAAAAGTGACTATCTCAATTTCAGGACATATAAAAGAGAAAGAAGTAGAAACTCATGTTTCAAATGCTGAGAGGCAACAACTGTTCATGATTTTCACCTCCACTAATTATATTTATTTTTATAATCTATATGTTTCTATTTTCCTATAAATATACAGAGACATATAGCTATATATACAGAGATACATATGTACAGGTTGATTTTTACATGTTTATAAGTAAATGTGATGTTGTTCCAAATAAAACTTCTAAGAACTGAATGGAAAAGAAAATTGTAAAGTTCAGATAAGTCCCACTGAAATTTGTACTCAGATCCCTGTTTTCAGAGTCCAGAGTGCTAACCATGACACCATCCACCCTCCCCTACCAGGGTGAGCTTTCCATTTTGACAGAAGAGATTTGCCTCAGGGGGCAACTTATCTTTTATTGAAAAATATTATCTCACATAAAAACCACTGTTCAACAGAGTTATAACGTTATTTGAGTCTTTTGGGCAACATCCTTCCCCAACATAGTTCAATATGCAAAAGTTTACCAGAATAGGAAAGCAATCCAATTCAGTTTCTCTTTGACAGTAGAATATTAAAAACTTTGACATTTCCACATTGCTGCAGCAGTTTGCACTCCTTTCACATGGGAGGTTCCATGGTGTAATGGTTAGCACTTTGGACTTTGAATCCAATGATCCGAGTTCAAATCTCGGTGGGACCATTTTATGACTCTTGACCAAATCATTTTCTTTCAAGTGTATTCATTAATATCACATATCTAATACCGGTAGGGTGAAAAATTAATTTATTGATTATACTCTAAAAGTTTACTAGATGTGAGCAAATAATAGAATTTTTACAATACCTGGAAACTAAATGGCTCAAAATAATGAGAGATTTTACAAACTCACTCTGGTTTCTCAAACTCATCACAGGGGCCTGATGCACGACATTACTTTTTAAAATCTTACTGTTTTTGATAAGGGGAACAAGGAACTTTTTAATTGCAAAGCATTCATTAAAACAAAACTTGAGGAGCCAAACTTTGTATTACGGTGACCGAAGATGTGCAGTTTGAATAATAATCTTGAAATTCAGACGTACAAAGATTTTACACACTGATTTTCAACAGTAATTCCACAACCAATAAAGTTGAATCTTTTGAAAGACATGTCAAAGGTGTGAATCTGAAATTCACTTTCAAAGAAATTCACAATGAAATGCACTGTGTAAGTCCAGCATGTTGTCAGCTAAGAAATCAGCAAAAATGAACTATCTCATTACTGGCCATATAGATGAGAAAGGAAAATAAACTCATGTTTACAATGTGGATGTGAAAGAACAGTTTCTAGGTTCAGCTTCAATATTTATGTTTATGAATAATTGATATGTTCATATTGTCTAACAGCTATCTAGATGGATAAAGCTATGTATGCATCTATACATACTTATGCGTTCATACGCATCAGTATAAAACATTGATATTAGGTTTTTTCTAGACCAAATTCTAAAAAATGAGTTAAACAGTGAATCTCATAATTGTAGTAGGTCCCACCGAGATTTGAACTAGGATCGCTGGATTCAGAGTCCAGAGTGCTAACCATTACACCATGGAACCCTCTCACACAAGAGTGACTTTTCCATTGAGACAAAAGAGAGCGCATCAGTGATGGCCTTCTCTTATATTGATACAAAGATATCTCATTTGAATGGTCATAGTGGATAGAGCTTTAATGTGATTTGATTCTTTTCGCTATATTCTCTATAAAAGTGTTAAATATTCAAATGTTTATCAGAATATAAAAGTTATATCACAATGTTCATCTTTGCCTGTAGCATAATTAAACAGTCTACATTTCCAGACTACTGAAGCAATGTCTCTGTCTCCTGCATGGGTGGCTCCATAGAGCAATGGTTGGCAATTTGGACTTTGCATCCAATGATCCGATTTGAGACCTTGGAGGGACTTTTTTTATTACTCTTGAGCTTTTCCATTTCTTCATCTTTGTTCATTGATAGCTCAAATCCAACACCAGTAGGTTGAAAGAGTCAATTATTGAATGCTTTCAAAATGTCCATCAGCTTGAACAAGTTACATCAATACAAACTTTACAATACTTTGACATCAAATTTCTTCACAAAGTAGTTAGCCATTATAAAATCATATCCTGATTTTCTCAAACGCATTTCAGACGGGTGATTCACAGCATCACTTTTTTAAGCTTTCCTGCTATTGATAAGGCGAAAATAGCACATTTTGAATGAGAAGTTTTCTTCAATCAAACATAGAGGAACCCAAATGATGATCTCATTCAGCTAGTAAAAATGTTGTTTTATATTAGTATGGAAATCGTGAAAAGAAAATGTTTTTCATGCTGATTTCCAACAGTTGCTCTCCAATCGTAAAATATAAGCTTTTGGTCGGAGGCATCACAGGTACTGATCAAATTCTCATTTTTGAACTTTATTCACAAATCATATGATATGCTTTGTATACATCAACTGTATTGTTGGATCAATACTGAGTAAAAAGTGACTATCTCAATTTCAGGACATATAAAAGAGAAAGAAGTAGAAACTCATGTTTCAAATGCTGAGAGGCAACAACTGTTCATGATTTTCACCTCCACTAATTATATTTATTTTTATAATCTATATGTTTCTATTTTCCTATAAATATACAGAGACATATAGCTATATATACAGAGATACATATGTACAGGTTGATTTTTACATGTTTATAAGTAAATGTGATGTTGTTCCAAATAAAACTTCTAAGAACTGAATGGAAAAGAAAATTGTAAAGTTCAGATAAGTCCCACTGAAATTTGTACTCAGATCCCTGTTTTCAGAGTCCAGAGTGCTAACCATGACACCATCCACCCTCCCCTACCAGGGTGAGCTTTCCATTTTGACAGAAGAGATTTGCCTCAGGGGGCAACTTATCTTTTATTGAAAAATATTATCTCACATAAAAACCACTGTTCAACAGAGTTATAACGTTATTTGAGTCTTTTGGGCAACATCCTTCCCCAACATAGTTCAATATGCAAAAGTTTACCAGAATAGGAAAGCAATCCAATTCAGTTTCTCTTTGACAGTAGAATATTAAAAACTTTGACATTTCCACATTGCTGCAGCAGTTTGCACTCCTTTCACATGGGAGGTTCCATGGTGTAATGGTTAGCACTTTGGACTTTGAATCCAATGATCCGAGTTCAAATCTCGGTGGGGCCATTTTATGACTCTTGACCAAATCATTTTCTTTCAAGTGTATTCATTAATATCACATATCTAATACCGGTAGGGTGAAAAATTAATTTATTGATTATACTCTAAAAGTTTACTAGATGTGAGCAAATAATAGAATTTTTACAATACCTGGAAACTAAATGGCTCAAAATAATGAGAGATTTTACAAACTCACTCTGGTTTCTCAAACTCATCACAGGGGCCTGATGCACGACATTACTTTTTAAAATCTTACTGTTTTTGATAAGGGGAACAAGGAACTTTTTAATTGCAAAGCATTCATTAAAACAAAACTTGAGGAGCCAAACTTTGTATTACGGTGACCGAAGATGTGCAGTTTGAATAATAATCTTGAAATTCAGACGTACAAAGATTTTACACACTGATTTTCAACAGTAATTCCACAACCAATAAAGTTGAATCTTTTGAAAGACATGTCAAAGGTGTGAATCTGAAATTCACTTTCAAAGAAATTCACAATGAAATGCACTGTGTAAGTCCAGCATGTTGTCAGCTAAGAAATCAGCAAAAATGAACTATCTCATTACTGGCCATATAGATGAGAAAGGAAAATAAACTCATGTTTACAATGTGGATGTGAAAGAACAGTTTCTAGGTTCAGCTTCAATATTTATGTTTATGAATAATTGATATGTTCATATTGTCTAACAGCTATCTAGACGGATAAAGCTATGTATGCATCTATACATACTTATGCGTTCATACGCATCAGTATAAAACATTGATATTAGGTTTTTTCTAGACCAAATTCTAAAAAATGAGTTAAACAGTGAATCTCATAATTGTAGTAGGTCCCACCGAGATTTGAACTAGGATCGCTGGATTCAGAGTCCAGAGTGCTAACCATTACACCATGGAACCCTCTCACACAAGAGTGACTTTTCCATTGAGACAAAAGAGAGCGCATCAGTGATGGCCTTCTCTTATATTGATACAAAGATATCTCATTTGAATGGTCATAGTGGATAGAGCTTTAATGTGATTTGATTCTTTTCGCTATATTCTCTATAAAAGTGTTAAATATTAAAATGTTTATCAGAATATAAAAGTTATATCACAATGTTCATCTTTGCCTGTAGCATAATTAAACAGTCTACATTTCCAGACTACTGAAGCAATGTCTCTGTCTCCTGCATGGGTGGCTCCATAGAGCAATGGTTGGCAATTTGGACTTTGCATCCAATGATCCGATTTGAGACCTTGGAGGGACTTTTTTTATTACTCTTGAGCTTTTCCATTTCTTCATCTTTGTTCATTGATAGCTCAAATCCAACACCAGTAGGTTGAAAGAGTCAATTATTGAATGCTTTCAAAATGTCCATCAGCTTGAACAAGTTACATCAATACAAACTTTACAATACTTTGACATCAAATTTCTTCACAAAGTAGTTAGCCATTATAAAATCATATCCTGATTTTCTCAAACGCATTTCAGACGGGTGATTCACAGCATCACTTTTTTAAGCTTTCCTGCTATTGATAAGGCGAAAATAGCACATTTTGAATGAGAAGTTTTCTTCAATCAAACATAGAGGAACCCAAATGATGATCTCATTCAGCTAGTAAAAATGTTGTTTTATATTAGTATGGAAATCGTGAAAAGAAAATGTTTTTCATGCTGATTTACAACAGTTGCTCTCCAATCGTAAAATATAAGCTTTTGGTCGGAGGCATCACAGGTACTGATCAAATTCTCATTTTTAAACTTTATTCACAAATCATATGATATGCTTTGTATACATCAACTGTATTGTTGGATCAATACTGAGTAAAAAGTGACTATCTCAATTTCAGGACATATAAAAGAGAAAGAAGTAGAAACTCATGTTTCAAATGCTGAGAGGCAACAACTGTTCATGATTTTCACCTCCACTAATTATATTTATTTTTATAATCTATATGTTTATATTTTCCTATAAATATACAGAGACATATAGCTATATATACAGAGATACATATGTACAGGTTGATTTTTACATGTTTATAAGTAAATGTGATGTTGTTCCAAATAAAACTTCTAAGAACTGAATGGAAAAGAAAATTGTAAAGTTCAGATAAGTCCCACTGAAATTTGTACTCAGATCCCTGTTTTCAGAGTCCAGAGTGCTAACCATGACACCATCCACCCTCCCCTACCAGGGTGAGCTTTCCATTTTGACAGAAGAGATTTGCCTCAGGGGGCAACTTATCTTTTATTGAAAAATATTATCTCACATAAAAACCACTGTTCAACAGAGTTATAACGTTATTTGAGTCTTTTGGGCAACATCCTTCCCCAACATAGTTCAATATGCAAAAGTTTACCAGAATAGGAATGCAATCCAATTCAGTTTCTCTTTGACAGTAGAATATTAAAAACTTTGACATTTCCACATTGCTGCAGAAGTTTGCACTCCTTTCACATGGGAGGTTCCATGGTGTAATGGTTAGCACTTTGGACTTTGAATCCAATGATCCGAGTTCAAATCTCGGTGGGACCATTTTATGACTCTTGACCAAATCATTTTCTTTCAAGTGTATTCATTAATATCACATATCTAATACCGGTAGGGTGAAAAATTAATTTATTGATTATACTCTAAAAGTTTACTAGATGTGAGCAAATAATAGAATTTTTACAATACCTGGAAACTAAATGGCTCAAAATAATGAGAGATTTTACAAACTCACTCTGGTTTCTCAAACTCATCACAGGGGCCTGATGCACGACATTACTTTTTAAAATCTTACTGTTATTGATAAGGGGAACAAGGAACTTTTTAATTGCAAAGCATTCATTAAAACAAAACTTGAGGAGTCAAACTTTGTATTACGGGGACCGAAGATGTGCAGTTTGAATAATAATCTTGAAATTCAGACGTACAAAGATTTTACACACTGATTTTCAACAGTAAATCCACAACCAATAAAGTTGAATCTTTTGAAAGACATGTCAAAGGTGTGAATCTGAAATTCACTTTCAAAGAAATTCACAATGAAATGCACTGTGTAAGTCCAGCATGTTGTCAGCTAAGAAATCAGCAAAAATGAACTATCTCATTACTGGCCATATAGATGAGAAAGGAAAATAAACTCATGTTTACAATGTGGATGTGAAAGAACAGTTTCTAGGTTCAGCTTCAATATTTATGTTTATGAATAATTGATATGTTCATATTGTCTAACAGCTATCTAGATGGATAAAGCTATGTATGCATCTATACATACTTATGCGTTCATACGCATCAGTATAAAACATTGATATTAGGTTTTTTCTAGACCAAATTCTAAAAAATGAGTTAAACAGTGAATCTCATAATTGTAGTAGGTCCCACTGAGATTTGAACTAGGATCGCTGGATTCAGAGTCCAGAGTGCTAACCATTACACCATGGAACCCTCTCACACAAGAGTGACTTTTCCATTGAGACAAAAGAGAGCGCATCAGTGATGGCCTTCTCTTATATTGATACAAAGATATCTCATTTGAATGGTCATAGTGGATAGAGCTTTAATGTGATTTGATTCTTTTCGCTATATTCTCTATAAAAGTGTTAAATATTCAAATGTTTATCAGAATATAAAAGTTATATCACAATGTTCATCTTTGCCTGTAGCATAATTAAACAGTCTACATTTCCAGACTACTGAAGCAATGTCTCTGTCTCCTGCATGGGTGGCTCCATAGAGCAATGGTTGGCAATTTGGACTTTGCATCCAATGATCCGATTTGAGACCTTGGAGGGACTTTTTTTATTACTCTTGAGCTTTTCCATTTCTTCATCTTTGTTCATTGATAGCTCAAATCCAACACCAGTAGGTTGAAAGAGTCAATTATTGAATGCTTTCAAAATGTCCATCAGCTTGAACAAGTTACATCAATACAAACTTTACAATACTTTGACATCAAATTTCTTCACAAAGTAGTTAGCCATTATAAAATCATATCCTGATTTTCTCAAACGCATTTCAGACGGGTGATTCACAGCATCACTTTTTTAAGCTTTCCTGCTATTGATAAGGCGAAAATAGCACATTTTGAATGAGAAGTTTTCTTCAATCAAACATAGAGGAACCCAAATGATGATCTCATTCAGCTAGTAAAAATGTTGTTTTATATTAGTATGGAAATCGTGAAAAGAAAATGTTTTTCATGCTGATTTCCAACAGTTGCTCTCCAATCGTAAAATATAAGCTTTTGGTCGGAGGCATCACAGGTACTGATCAAATTCTCATTTTTGAACTTTATTCACAAATCATATGATATGCTTTGTATACATCAACTGTATTGTTGGATCAATACTGAGTAAAAAGTGACTATCTCAATTTCAGGACATATAAAAGAGAAAGAAGTAGAAACTCATGTTTCAAATGCTGAGAGGCAACAACTGTTCATGATTTTCACCTCCACTAATTATATTTATTTTTATAATCTATATGTTTCTATTTTCCTATAAATATACAGAGACATATAGCTATATATACAGAGATACATATGTACAGGTTGATTTTTACATGTTTATAAGTAAATGTGATGTTGTTCCAAATAAAACTTCTAAGAACTGAATGGAAAAGAAAATTGTAAAGTTCAGATAAGTCCCACTGAAATTTGTACTCAGATCCCTGTTTTCAGAGTCCAGAGTGCTAACCATGACACCATCCACCCTCCCCTACCAGGGTGAGCTTTCCATTTTGACAGAAGAGATTTGCCTCAGGGGGCAACTTATCTTTTATTGAAAAATATTATCTCACATAAAAACCACTGTTCAACAGAGTTATAACGTTATTTGAGTCTTTTGGGCAACATCCTTCCCCAACATAGTTCAATATGCAAAAGTTTACCAGAATAGGAAAGCAATCCAATTCAGTTTCTCTTTGACAGTAGAATATTAAAAACTTTGACATTTCCACATTGCTGCAGCAGTTTGCACTCCTTTCACATGGGAGGTTCCATGGTGTAATGGTTAGCACTTTGGACTTTGAATCCAATGATCCGAGTTCAAATCTCGGTGGGACCATTTTATGACTCTTGACCAAATCATTTTCTTTCAAGTGTATTCATTAATATCACATATCTAATACCGGTAGGGTGAAAAATTAATTTATTGATTATACTCTAAAAGTTTACTAGATGTGAGCAAATAATAGAATTTTTACAATACCTGGAAACTAAATGGCTCAAAATAATGAGAGATTTTACAAACTCACTCTGGTTTCTCAAACTCATCACAGGGGCCTGATGCACGACATTACTTTTTAAAATCTTACTGTTTTTGATAAGGGGAACAAGGAACTTTTTAATTGCAAAGCATTCATTAAAACAAAACTTGAGGAGTCAAACTTTGTATTACGGGGACCGAAGATGTGCAGTTTGAATAATAATCTTGAAATTCAGACGTACAAAGATTTTACACACTGATTTTCAACAGTAAATCCACAACCAATAAAGTTGAATCTTTTGAAAGACATGTCAAAGGTGTGAATCTGAAATTCACTTTCAAAGAAATTCACAATGAAATGCACTGTGTAAGTCCAGCATGTTGTCAGCTAAGAAATCAGCAAAAATGAACTATCTCATTACTGGCCATATAGATGAGAAAGGAAAATAAACTCATGTTTACAATGTGGATGTGAAAGAACAGTTTCTAGGTTCAGCTTCAATATTTATGTTTATGAATAATTGATATGTTCATATTGTCTAACAGCTATCTAGATGGATAAAGCTATGTATGCATCTATACATACTTATGCGTTCATACGCATCAGTATAAAACATTGATATTAGGTTTTTTCTAGACCAAATTCTAAAAAATGAGTTAAACAGTGAATCTCATAATTGTAGTAGGTCCCACCGAGATTTGAACTAGGATCGCTGGATTCAGAGTCCAGAGTGCTAACCATTACACCATGGAACCCTCTCACACAAGAGTGACTTTTCCATTGAGACAAAAGAGAGCGCATCAGTGATGGCCTTCTCTTATATTGATACAAAGATATCTCATTTGAATGGTCATAGTGGATAGAGCTTTAATGTGATTTGATTCTTTTCGCTATATTCTCTATAAAAGTGTTAAATATTCAAATGTTTATCAGAATATAAAAGTTATATCACAATGTTCATCTTTGCCTGTAGCATAATTAAACAGTCTACATTTCCAGACTACTGAAGCAATGTCTCTGTCTCCTGCATGGGTGGCTCCATAGAGCAATGGTTGGCAATTTGGACTTTGCATCCAATGATCCGATTTGAGACCTTGGAGGGACTTTTTTTATTACTCTTGAGCTTTTCCATTTCTTCATCTTTGTTCATTGATAGCTCAAATCCAACACCAGTAGGTTGAAAGAGTCAATTATTGAATGCTTTCAAAATGTCCATCAGCTTGAACAAGTTACATCAATACAAACTTTACAATACTTTGACATCAAATTTCTTCACAAAGTAGTTAGCCATTATAAAATCATATCCTGATTTTCTCAAACGCATTTCAGACGGGTGATTCACAGCATCACTTTTTTAAGCTTTCCTGCTATTGATAAGGCGAAAATAGCACATTTTGAATGAGAAGTTTTCTTCAATCAAACATAGAGGAACCCAAATGATGATCTCATTCAGCTAGTAAAAATGTTGTTTTATATTAGTATGGAAATCGTGAAAAGAAAATGTTTTTCATGCTGATTTCCAACAGTTGCTCTCCAATCGTAAAATATAAGCTTTTGGTCGGAGGCATCACAGGTACTGATCAAATTCTCATTTTTGAACTTTATTCACAAATCATATGATATGCTTTGTATACATCAACTGTATTGTTGGATCAATACTGAGTAAAAAGTGACTATCTCAATTTCAGGACATATAAAAGAGAAAGAAGTAGAAACTCATGTTTCAAATGCTGAGAGGCAACAACTGTTCATGATTTTCACCTCCACTAATTATATTTATTTTTATAATCTATATGTTTCTATTTTCCTATAAATATACAGAGACATATAGCTATATATACAGAGATACATATGTACAGGTTGATTTTTACATGTTTATAAGTAAATGTGATGTTGTTCCAAATAAAACTTCTAAGAACTGAATGGAAAAGAAAATTGTAAAGTTCAGATAAGTCCCACTGAAATTTGTACTCAGATCCCTGTTTTCAGAGTCCAGAGTGCTAACCATGACACCATCCACCCTCCCCTACCAGGGTGAGCTTTCCATTTTGACAGAAGAGATTTGCCTCAGGGGGCAACTTATCTTTTATTGAAAAATATTATCTCACATAAAAACCACTGTTCAACAGAGTTATAACGTTATTTGAGTCTTTTGGGCAACATCCTTCCCCAACATAGTTCAATATGCAAAAGTTTACCAGAATAGGAAAGCAATCCAATTCAGTTTCTCTTTGACAGTAGAATATTAAAAACTTTGACATTTCCACATTGCTGCAGCAGTTTGCACTCCTTTCACATGGGAGGTTCCATGGTGTAATGGTTAGCACTTTGGACTTTGAATCCAATGATCCGAGTTCAAATCTCGGTGGGACCATTTTATGACTCTTGACCAAATCATTTTCTTTCAAGTGTATTCATTAATATCACATATCTAATACCGGTAGGGTGAAAAATTAATTTATTGATTATACTCTAAAAGTTTACTAGATGTGAGCAAATAATAGAATTTTTACAATACCTGGAAACTAAATGGCTCAAAATAATGAGAGATTTTACAAACTCACTCTGGTTTCTCAAACTCATCACAGGGGCCTGATGCACGACATTACTTTTTAAAATCTTACTGTTTTTGATAAGGGGAACAAGGAACTTTTTAATTGCAAAGCATTCATTAAAACAAAACTTGAGGAGCCAAACTTTGTATTACGGTGACCGAAGATGTGCAGTTTGAATAATAATCTTGAAATTCAGACGTACAAAGATTTTACACACTGATTTTCAACAGTAATTCCACAACCAATAAAGTTGAATCTTTTGAAAGACATGTCAAAGGTGTGAATCTGAAATTCACTTTCAAAGAAATTCACAATGAAATGCACTGTGTAAGTCCAGCATGTTGTCAGCTAAGAAATCAGCAAAAATGAACTATCTCATTACTGGCCATATAGATGAGAAAGGAAAATAAACTCATGTTTACAATGTGGATGTGAAAGAACAGTTTCTAGGTTCAGCTTCAATATTTATGTTTATGAATAATTGATATGTTCATATTGTCTAACAGCTATCTAGATGGATAAAGCTATGTATGCATCTATACATACTTATGCGTTCATACGCATCAGTATAAAACATTGATATTAGGTTTTTTCTAGACCAAATTCTAAAAAATGAGTTAAACAGTGAATCTCATAATTGTAGTAGGTCCCACCGAGATTTGAACTAGGATCGCTGGATTCAGAGTCCAGAGTGCTAACCATTACACCATGGAACCCTCTCACACAAGAGTGACTTTTCCATTGAGACAAAAGAGAGCGCATCAGTGATGGCCTTCTCTTATATTGATACAAAGATATCTCATTTGAATGGTCATAGTGGATAGAGCTTTAATGTGATTTGATTCTTTTCGCTATATTCTCTATAAAAGTGTTAAATATTCAAATGTTTATCAGAATATAAAAGTTATATCACAATGTTCATCTTTGCCTGTAGCATAATTAAACAGTCTACATTTCCAGACTACTGAAGCAATGTCTCTGTCTCCTGCATGGGTGGCTCCATAGAGCAATGGTTGGCAATTTGGACTTTGCATCCAATGATCCGATTTGAGACCTTGGAGGGACTTTTTTTATTACTCTTGAGCTTTTCCATTTCTTCATCTTTGTTCATTGATAGCTCAAATCCAACACCAGTAGGTTGAAAGAGTCAATTATTGAATGCTTTCAAAATGTCCATCAGCTTGAACAAGTTACATCAATACAAACTTTACAATACTTTGACATCAAATTTCTTCACAAAGTAGTTAGCCATTATAAAATCATATCCTGATTTTCTCAAACGCATTTCAGACGGGTGATTCACAGCATCACTTTTTTAAGCTTTCCTGCTATTGATAAGGCGAAAATAGCACATTTTGAATGAGAAGTTTTCTTCAATCAAACATAGAGGAACCCAAATGATGATCTCATTCAGCTAGTAAAAATGTTGTTTTATATTAGTATGGAAATCGTGAAAAGAAAATGTTTTTCATGCTGATTTCCAACAGTTGCTCTCCAATCGTAAAATATAAGCTTTTGGTCGGAGGCATCACAGGTACTGATCAAATTCTCATTTTTGAACTTTATTCACAAATCATATGATATGCTTTGTATACATCAACTGTATTGTTGGATCAATACTGAGTAAAAAGTGACTATCTCAATTTCAGGACATATAAAAGAGAAAGAAGTAGAAACTCATGTTTCAAATGCTGAGAGGCAACAACTGTTCATGATTTTCACCTCCACTAATTATATTTATTTTTATAATCTATATGTTTCTATTTTCCTATAAATATACAGAGACATATAGCTATATATACAGAGATACATATGTACAGGTTGATTTTTACATGTTTATAAGTAAATGTGATGTTGTTCCAAATAAAACTTCTAAGAACTGAATGGAAAAGAAAATTGTAAAGTTCAGATAAGTCCCACTGAAATTTGTACTCAGATCCCTGTTTTCAGAGTCCAGAGTGCTAACCATGACACCATCCACCCTCCCCTACCAGGGTGAGCTTTCCATTTTGACAGAAGAGATTTGCCTCAGGGGGCAACTTATCTTTTATTGAAAAATATTATCTCACATAAAAACCACTGTTCAACAGAGTTATAACGTTATTTGAGTCTTTTGGGCAACATCCTTCCCCAACATAGTTCAATATGCAAAAGTTTACCAGAATAGGAAAGCAATCCAATTCAGTTTCTCTTTGACAGTAGAATATTAAAAACTTTGACATTTCCACATTGCTGCAGCAGTTTGCACTCCTTTCACATGGGAGGTTCCATGGTGTAATGGTTAGCACTTTGGACTTTGAATCCAATGATCCGAGTTCAAATCTCGGTGGGGCCATTTTATGACTCTTGACCAAATCATTTTCTTTCAAGTGTATTCATTAATATCACATATCTAATACCGGTAGGGTGAAAAATTAATTTATTGATTATACTCTAAAAGTTTACTAGATGTGAGCAAATAATAGAATTTTTACAATACCTGGAAACTAAATGGCTCAAAATAATGAGAGATTTTACAAACTCACTCTGGTTTCTCAAACTCATCACAGGGGCCTGATGCACGACATTACTTTTTAAAATCTTACTGTTTTTGATAAGGGGAACAAGGAACTTTTTAATTGCAAAGCATTCATTAAAACAAAACTTGAGGAGCCAAACTTTGTATTACGGTGACCGAAGATGTGCAGTTTGAATAATAATCTTGAAATTCAGACGTACAAAGATTTTACACACTGATTTTCAACAGTAATTCCACAACCAATAAAGTTGAATCTTTTGAAAGACATGTCAAAGGTGTGAATCTGAAATTCACTTTCAAAGAAATTCACAATGAAATGCACTGTGTAAGTCCAGCATGTTGTCAGCTAAGAAATCAGCAAAAATGAACTATCTCATTACTGGCCATATAGATGAGAAAGGAAAATAAACTCATGTTTACAATGTGGATGTGAAAGAACAGTTTCTAGGTTCAGCTTCAATATTTATGTTTATGAATAATTGATATGTTCATATTGTCTAACAGCTATCTAGACGGATAAAGCTATGTATGCATCTATACATACTTATGCGTTCATACGCATCAGTATAAAACATTGATATTAGGTTTTTTCTAGACCAAATTCTAAAAAATGAGTTAAACAGTGAATCTCATAATTGTAGTAGGTCCCACCGAGATTTGAACTAGGATCGCTGGATTCAGAGTCCAGAGTGCTAACCATTACACCATGGAACCCTCTCACACAAGAGTGACTTTTCCATTGAGACAAAAGAGAGCGCATCAGTGATGGCCTTCTCTTATATTGATACAAAGATATCTCATTTGAATGGTCATAGTGGATAGAGCTTTAATGTGATTTGATTCTTTTCGCTATATTCTCTATAAAAGTGTTAAATATTCAAATGTTTATCAGAATATAAAAGTTATATCACAATGTTCATCTTTGCCTGTAGCATAATTAAACAGTCTACATTTCCAGACTACTGAAGCAATGTCTCTGTCTCCTGCATGGGTGGCTCCATAGAGCAATGGTTGGCAATTTGGACTTTGCATCCAATGATCCGATTTGAGACCTTGGAGGGACTTTTTTTATTACTCTTGAGCTTTTCCATTTCTTCATCTTTGTTCATTGATAGCTCAAATCCAACACCAGTAGGTTGAAAGAGTCAATTATTGAATGCTTTCAAAATGTCCATCAGCTTGAACAAGTTACATCAATACAAACTTTACAATACTTTGACATCAAATTTCTTCACAAAGTAGTTAGCCATTATAAAATCATATCCTGATTTTCTCAAACGCATTTCAGACGGGTGATTCACAGCATCACTTTTTTAAGCTTTCCTGCTATTGATAAGGCGAAAATAGCACATTTTGAATGAGAAGTTTTCTTCAATCAAACATAGAGGAACCCAAATGATGATCTCATTCAGCTAGTAAAAATGTTGTTTTATATTAGTATGGAAATCGTGAAAAGAAAATGTTTTTCATGCTGATTTACAACAGTTGCTCTCCAATCGTAAAATATAAGCTTTTGGTCGGAGGCATCACAGGTACTGATCAAATTCTCATTTTTGAACTTTATTCACAAATCATATGATATGCTTTGTATACATCAACTGTATTGTTGGATCAATACTGAGTAAAAAGTGACTATCTCAATTTCAGGACATATAAAAGAGAAAGAAGTAGAAACTCATGTTTCAAATGCTGAGAGGCAACAACTGTTCATGATTTTCACCTCCACTAATTATATTTATTTTTATAATCTATATGTTTATATTTTCCTATAAATATACAGAGACATATAGCTATATATACAGAGATACATATGTACAGGTTGATTTTTACATGTTTATAAGTAAATGTGATGTTGTTCCAAATAAAACTTCTAAGAACTGAATGGAAAAGAAAATTGTAAAGTTCAGATAAGTCCCACTGAAATTTGTACTCAGATCCCTGTTTTCAGAGTCCAGAGTGCTAACCATGACACCATCCACCCTCCCCTACCAGGGTGAGCTTTCCATTTTGACAGAAGAGATTTGCCTCAGGGGGCAACTTATCTTTCATTGAAAAATATTATCTCACATAAAAACCACTGTTCAACAGAGTTATAACGTTATTTGAGTCTTTTGGGCAACATCCTTCCCCAACATAGTTCAATATGCAAAAGTTTACCAGAATAGGAAAGCAATCCAATTCAGTTTCTCTTTGACAGTAGAATATTAAAAACTTTGACATTTCCACATTGCTGCAGCAGTTTGCACTCCTTTCACATGGGAGGTTCCATGGTGTAATGGTTAGCACTTTGGACTTTGAATCCAATGATCCGAGTTCAAATCTCGGTGGGACCATTTTATGACTCTTGACCAAATCATTTTCTTTCAAGTGTATTCATTAATATCACATATCTAATACCGGTAGGGTGAAAAATTAATTTATTGATTATACTCTAAAAGTTTACTAGATGTGAGCAAATAATAGAATTTTTACAATACCTGGAAACTAAATGGCTCAAAATAATGAGAGATTTTACAAACTCACTCTGGTTTCTCAAACTCATCACAGGGGCCTGATGCACGACATTACTTTTTAAAATCTTACTGTTTTTGATAAGGGGAACAAGGAACTTTTTAATTGCAAAGCATTCATTAAAACAAAACTTGAGGAGCCAAACTTTGTATTACGGTGACCGAAGATGTGCAGTTTGAATAATAATCTTGAAATTCAGACGTACAAAGATTTTACACACTGATTTTCAACAGTAATTCCACAACCAATAAAGTTGAATCTTTTGAAAGACATGTCAAAGGTGTGAATCTGAAATTCACTTTCAAAGAAATTCACAATGAAATGCACTGTGTAAGTCCAGCATGTTGTCAGCTAAGAAATCAGCAAAAATGAACTATCTCATTACTGGCCATATAGATGAGAAAGGAAAATAAACTCATGTTTACAATGTGGATGTGAAAGAACAGTTTCTAGGTTCAGCTTCAATATTTATGTTTATGAATAATTGATATGTTCATATTGTCTAACAGCTATCTAGATGGATAAAGCTATGTATGCATCTATACATACTTATGCGTTCATACGCATCAGTATAAAACATTGATATTAGGTTTTTTCTAGACCAAATTCTAAAAAATGAGTTAAACAGTGAATCTCATAATTGTAGTAGGTCCCACCGAGATTTGAACTAGGATCGCTGGATTCAGAGTCCAGAGTGCTAACCATTACACCATGGAACCCTCTCACACAAGAGTGACTTTTCCATTGAGACAAAAGAGAGCGCATCAGTGATGGCCTTCTCTTATATTGATACAAAGATATCTCATTTGAATGGTCATAGTGGATAGAGCTTTAATGTGATTTGATTCTTTTCGCTATATTCTCTATAAAAGTGTTAAATATTCAAATGTTTATCAGAATATAAAAGTTATATCACAATGTTCATCTTTGCCTGTAGCATAATTAAACAGTCTACATTTCCAGACTACTGAAGCAATGTCTCTGTCTCCTGCATGGGTGGCTCCATAGAGCAATGGTTGGCAATTTGGACTTTGCATCCAATGATCCGATTTGAGACCTTGGAGGGACTTTTTTTATTACTCTTGAGCTTTTCCATTTCTTCATCTTTGTTCATTGATAGCTCAAATCCAACACCAGTAGGTTGAAAGAGTCAATTATTGAATGCTTTCAAAATGTCCATCAGCTTGAACAAGTTACATCAATACAAACTTTACAATACTTTGACATCAAATTTCTTCACAAAGTAGTTAGCCATTATAAAATCATATCCTGATTTTCTCAAACGCATTTCAGACGGGTGATTCACAGCATCACTTTTTTAAGCTTTCCTGCTATTGATAAGGCGAAAATAGCACATTTTGAATGAGAAGTTTTCTTCAATCAAACATAGAGGAACCCAAATGATGATCTCATTCAGCTAGTAAAAATGTTGTTTTATATTAGTATGGAAATCGTGAAAAGAAAATGTTTTTCATGCTGATTTCCAACAGTTGCTCTCCAATCGTAAAATATAAGCTTTTGGTCGGAGGCATCACAGGTACTGATCAAATTCTCATTTTTGAACTTTATTCACAAATCATATGATATGCTTTGTATACATCAACTGTATTGTTGGATCAATACTGAGTAAAAAGTGACTATCTCAATTTCAGGACATATAAAAGAGAAAGAAGTAGAAACTCATGTTTCAAATGCTGAGAGGCAACAACTGTTCATGATTTTCACCTCCACTAATTATATTTATTTTTATAATCTATATGTTTCTATTTTCCTATAAATATACAGAGACATATAGCTATATATACAGAGATACATATGTACAGGTTGATTTTTACATGTTTATAAGTAAATGTGATGTTGTTCCAAATAAAACTTCTAAGAACTGAATGGAAAAGAAAATTGTAAAGTTCAGATAAGTCCCACTGAAATTTGTACTCAGATCCCTGTTTTCAGAGTCCAGAGTGCTAACCATGACACCATCCACCCTCCCCTACCAGGGTGAGCTTTCCATTTTGACAGAAGAGATTTGCCTCAGGGGGCAACTTATCTTTTATTGAAAAATATTATCTCACATAAAAACCACTGTTCAACAGAGTTATAACGTTATTTGAGTCTTTTGGGCAACATCCTTCCCCAACATAGTTCAATATGCAAAAGTTTACCAGAATAGGAAAGCAATCCAATTCAGTTTCTCTTTGACAGTAGAATATTAAAAACTTTGACATTTCCACATTGCTGCAGCAGTTTGCACTCCTTTCACATGGGAGGTTCCATGGTGTAATGGTTAGCACTTTGGACTTTGAATCCAATGATCCGAGTTCAAATCTCGGTGGGGCCATTTTATGACTCTTGACCAAATCATTTTCTTTCAAGTGTATTCATTAATATCACATATCTAATACCGGTAGGGTGAAAAATTAATTTATTGATTATACTCTAAAAGTTTACTAGATGTGAGCAAATAATAGAATTTTTACAATACCTGGAAACTAAATGGCTCAAAATAATGAGAGATTTTACAAACTCACTCTGGTTTCTCAAACTCATCACAGGGGCCTGATGCACGACATTACTTTTTAAAATCTTACTGTTTTTGATAAGGGGAACAAGGAACTTTTTAATTGCAAAGCATTCATTAAAACAAAACTTGAGGAGCCAAACTTTGTATTACGGTGACCGAAGATGTGCAGTTTGAATAATAATCTTGAAATTCAGACGTACAAAGATTTTACACACTGATTTTCAACAGTAATTCCACAACCAATAAAGTTGAATCTTTTGAAAGACATGTCAAAGGTGTGAATCTGAAATTCACTTTCAAAGAAATTCACAATGAAATGCACTGTGTAAGTCCAGCATGTTGTCAGCTAAGAAATCAGCAAAAATGAACTATCTCATTACTGGCCATATAGATGAGAAAGGAAAATAAACTCATGTTTACAATGTGGATGTGAAAGAACAGTTTCTAGGTTCAGCTTCAATATTTATGTTTATGAATAATTGATATGTTCATATTGTCTAACAGCTATCTAGACGGATAAAGCTATGTATGCATCTATACATACTTATGCGTTCATACGCATCAGTATAAAACATTGATATTAGGTTTTTTCTAGACCAAATTCTAAAAAATGAGTTAAACAGTGAATCTCATAATTGTAGTAGGTCCCACCGAGATTTGAACTAGGATCGCTGGATTCAGAGTCCAGAGTGCTAACCATTACACCATGGAACCCTCTCACACAAGAGTGACTTTTCCATTGAGACAAAAGAGAGCGCATCAGTGATGGCCTTCTCTTATATTGATACAAAGATATCTCATTTGAATGGTCATAGTGGATAGAGCTTTAATGTGATTTGATTCTTTTCGCTATATTCTCTATAAAAGTGTTAAATATTCAAATGTTTATCAGAATATAAAAGTTATATCACAATGTTCATCTTTGCCTGTAGCATAATTAAACAGTCTACATTTCCAGACTACTGAAGCAATGTCTCTGTCTCCTGCATGGGTGGCTCCATAGAGCAATGGTTGGCAATTTGGACTTTGCATCCAATGATCCGATTTGAGACCTTGGAGGGACTTTTTTTATTACTCTTGAGCTTTTCCATTTCTTCATCTTTGTTCATTGATAGCTCAAATCCAACACCAGTAGGTTGAAAGAGTCAATTATTGAATGCTTTCAAAATGTCCATCAGCTTGAACAAGTTACATCAATACAAACTTTACAATACTTTGACATCAAATTTCTTCACAAAGTAGTTAGCCATTATAAAATCATATCCTGATTTTCTCAAACGCATTTCAGACGGGTGATTCACAGCATCACTTTTTTAAGCTTTCCTGCTATTGATAAGGCGAAAATAGCACATTTTGAATGAGAAGTTTTCTTCAATCAAACATAGAGGAACCCAAATGATGATCTCATTCAGCTAGTAAAAATGTTGTTTTATATTAGTATGGAAATCGTGAAAAGAAAATGTTTTTCATGCTGATTTACAACAGTTGCTCTCCAATCGTAAAATATAAGCTTTTGGTCGGAGGCATCACAGGTACTGATCAAATTCTCATTTTTGAACTTTATTCACAAATCATATGATATGCTTTGTATACATCAACTGTATTGTTGGATCAATACTGAGTAAAAAGTGACTATCTCAATTTCAGGACATATAAAAGAGAAAGAAGTAGAAACTCATGTTTCAAATGCTGAGAGGCAACAACTGTTCATGATTTTCACCTCCACTAATTATATTTATTTTTATAATCTATATGTTTATATTTTCCTATAAATATACAGAGACATATAGCTATATATACAGAGATACATATGTACAGGTTGATTTTTACATGTTTATAAGTAAATGTGATGTTGTTCCAAATAAAACTTCTAAGAACTGAATGGAAAAGAAAATTGTAAAGTTCAGATAAGTCCCACTGAAATTTGTACTCAGATCCCTGTTTTCAGAGTCCAGAGTGCTAACCATGACACCATCCACCCTCCCCTACCAGGGTGAGCTTTCCATTTTGACAGAAGAGATTTGCCTCAGGGGGCAACTTATCTTTTATTGAAAAATATTATCTCACATAAAAACCACTGTTCAACAGAGTTATAACGTTATTTGAGTCTTTTGGGCAACATCCTTCCCCAACATAGTTCAATATGCAAAAGTTTACCAGAATAGGAATGCAATCCAATTCAGTTTCTCTTTGACAGTAGAATATTAAAAACTTTGACATTTCCACATTGCTGCAGAAGTTTGCACTCCTTTCACATGGGAGGTTCCATGGTGTAATGGTTAGCACTTTGGACTTTGAATCCAATGATCCGAGTTCAAATCTCGGTGGGACCATTTTATGACTCTTGACCAAATCATTTTCTTTCAAGTGTATTCATTAATATCACATATCTAATACCGGTAGGGTGAAAAATTAATTTATTGATTATACTCTAAAAGTTTACTAGATGTGAGCAAATAATAGAATTTTTACAATACCTGGAAACTAAATGGCTCAAAATAATGAGAGATTTTACAAACTCACTCTGGTTTCTCAAACTCATCACAGGGGCCTGATGCACGACATTACTTTTTAACCCCTTCCATGCTCATGACGGAACGGTTCCGTCATGAGCATCGGTTGAGCTGTGCTCATGACGGAACCGTTCCGTCATGGCCCCGCCCGCGCTCGAACCCTTCAGCACCGCGGAGGAATCCGCGCAGCGCTGAAGGGGTTAAAATCTTACTGTTATTGATAAGGGGAACAAGGAACTTTTTAATTGCAAAGCATTCATTAAAACAAAACTTGAGGAGTCAAACTTTGTATTACGAGGACCGAAGATGTGCAGTTTGAATAATAATCTTGAAATTCAGACGTACAAAGATTTTACACACTGATTTTCAACAGTAAATCCACAACCAATAAAGTTGAATCTTTTGAAAGACATGTCAAAGGTGTGAATCTGAAATTCACTTTCAAAGAAATTCACAATGAAATGCACTGTGTAAGTCCAGCATGTTGTCAGCTAAGAAATCAGCAAAAATGAACTATCTCATTACTGGCCATATAGATGAGAAAGGAAAATAAACTCATGCTTACAATGTGGATGTGAAAGAACAGTTTCTAGGTTCAGCTTCAATATTTATGTTTATGAATAATTGATATGTTCATATTGTCTAACAGCTATCTAGATGGATAAAGCTATGTATGCATCTATACATACTTATGCGTTCATACGCATCAGTATAAAACATTGATATTAGGTTTTTTCTAGACCAAATTCTAAAAAATGAGTTAAACAGTGAATCTCATAATTGTAGTAGGTCCCACCGAGATTTGAACTAGGATCGCTGGATTCAGAGTCCAGAGTGCTAACCATTACACCATGGAACCCTCTCACACAAGAGTGACTTTTCCATTGAGACAAAAGAGAGCGCATCAGTGATGGCCTTCTCTTATATTGATACAAAGATATCTCATTTGAATGGTCATAGTGGATAGAGCTTTAATGTGATTTGATTCTTTTCGCTATATTCTCTATAAAAGTGTTAAATATTCAAATGTTTATCAGAATATAAAAGTTATATCACAATGTTCATCTTTGCCTGTAGCATAATTAAACAGTCTACATTTCCAGACTACTGAAGCAATGTCTCTGTCTCCTGCATGGGTGGCTCCATAGAGCAATGGTTGGCAATTTGGACTTTGCATCCAATGATCCGATTTGAGACCTTGGAGGGACTTTTTTTATTACTCTTGAGCTTTTCCATTTCTTCATCTTTGTTCATTGATAGCTCAAATCCAACACCAGTAGGTTGAAAGAGTCAATTATTGAATGCTTTCAAAATGTCCATCAGCTTGAACAAGTTACATCAATACAAACTTTACAATACTTTGACATCAAATTTCTTCACAAAGTAGTTAGCCATTATAAAATCATATCCTGATTTTCTCAAACGCATTTCAGACGGGTGATTCACAGCATCACTTTTTTAAGCTTTCCTGCTATTGATAAGGCGAAAATAGCACATTTTGAATGAGAAGTTTTCTTCAATCAAACATAGAGGAACCCAAATGATGATCTCATTCAGCTAGTAAAAATGTTGTTTTATATTAGTATGGAAATCGTGAAAAGAAAATGTTTTTCATGCTGATTTCCAACAGTTGCTCTCCAATCGTAAAATATAAGCTTTTGGTCGGAGGCATCACAGGTACTGATCAAATTCTCATTTTTGAACTTTATTCACAAATCATATGATATGCTTTGTATACATCAACTGTATTGTTGGATCAATACTGAGTAAAAAGTGACTATCTCAATTTCAGGACATATAAAAGAGAAAGAAGTAGAAACTCATGTTTCAAATGCTGAGAGGCAACAACTGTTCATGATTTTCACCTCCACTAATTATATTTATTTTTATAATCTATATGTTTATATTTTCCTATAAATATACAGAGACATATAGCTATATATACAGAGATACATATGTACAGGTTGATTTTTACATGTTTATAAGTAAATGTGATGTTGTTCCAAATAAAACTTCTAAGAACTGAATGGAAAAGAAAATTGTAAAGTTCAGATAAGTCCCACTGAAATTTGTACTCAGATCCCTGTTTTCAGAGTCCAGAGTGCTAACCATGACACCATCCACCCTCCCCTACCAGGGTGAGCTTTCCATTTTGACAGAAGAGATTTGCCTCAGGGGGCAACTTATCTTTTATTGAAAAATATTATCTCACATAAAAACCACTGTTCAACAGAGTTATAACGTTATTTGAGTCTTTTGGGCAACATCCTTCCCCAACATAGTTCAATATGCAAAAGTTTACCAGAATAGGAAAGCAATCCAATTCAGTTTCTCTTTGACAGTAGAATATTAAAAACTTTGACATTTCCACATTGCTGCAGCAGTTTGCACTCCTTTCACATGGGAGGTTCCATGGTGTAATGGTTAGCACTTTGGACTTTGAATCCAATGATCCGAGTTCAAATCTCGGTGGGGCCATTTTATGACTCTTGACCAAATCATTTTCTTTCAAGTGTATTCATTAATATCACATATCTAATACCGGTAGGGTGAAAAATTAATTTATTGATTATACTCTAAAAGTTTACTAGATGTGAGCAAATAATAGAATTTTTACAATACCTGGAAACTAAATGGCTCAAAATAATGAGAGATTTTACAAACTCACTCTGGTTTCTCAAACTCATCACAGGGGCCTGATGCACGACATTACTTTTTAAAATCTTACTGTTTTTGATAAGGGGAACAAGGAACTTTTTAATTGCAAAGCATTCATTAAAACAAAACTTGAGGAGCCAAACTTTGTATTACGGTGACCGAAGATGTGCAGTTTGAATAATAATCTTGAAATTCAGACGTACAAAGATTTTACACACTGATTTTCAACAGTAATTCCACAACCAATAAAGTTGAATCTTTTGAAAGACATGTCAAAGGTGTGAATCTGAAATTCACTTTCAAAGAAATTCACAATGAAATGCACTGTGTAAGTCCAGCATGTTGTCAGCTAAGAAATCAGCAAAAATGAACTATCTCATTACTGGCCATATAGATGAGAAAGGAAAATAAACTCATGTTTACAATGTGGATGTGAAAGAACAGTTTCTAGGTTCAGCTTCAATATTTATGTTTATGAATAATTGATATGTTCATATTGTCTAACAGCTATCTAGACGGATAAAGCTATGTATGCATCTATACATACTTATGCGTTCATACGCATCAGTATAAAACATTGATATTAGGTTTTTTCTAGACCAAATTCTAAAAAATGAGTTAAACAGTGAATCTCATAATTGTAGTAGGTCCCACCGAGATTTGAACTAGGATCGCTGGATTCAGAGTCCAGAGTGCTAACCATTACACCATGGAACCCTCTCACACAAGAGTGACTTTTCCATTGAGACAAAAGAGAGCGCATCAGTGATGGCCTTCTCTTATATTGATACAAAGATATCTCATTTGAATGGTCATAGTGGATAGAGCTTTAATGTGATTTGATTCTTTTCGCTATATTCTCTATAAAAGTGTTAAATATTCAAATGTTTATCAGAATATAAAAGTTATATCACAATGTTCATCTTTGCCTGTAGCATAATTAAACAGTCTACATTTCCAGACTACTGAAGCAATGTCTCTGTCTCCTGCATGGGTGGCTCCATAGAGCAATGGTTGGCAATTTGGACTTTGCATCCAATGATCCGATTTGAGACCTTGGAGGGACTTTTTTTATTACTCTTGAGCTTTTCCATTTCTTCATCTTTGTTCATTGATAGCTCAAATCCAACACCAGTAGGTTGAAAGAGTCAATTATTGAATGCTTTCAAAATGTCCATCAGCTTGAACAAGTTACATCAATACAAACTTTACAATACTTTGACATCAAATTTCTTCACAAAGTAGTTAGCCATTATAAAATCATATCCTGATTTTCTCAAACGCATTTCAGACGGGTGATTCACAGCATCACTTTTTTAAGCTTTCCTGCTATTGATAAGGCGAAAATAGCACATTTTGAATGAGAAGTTTTCTTCAATCAAACATAGAGGAACCCAAATGATGATCTCATTCAGCTAGTAAAAATGTTGTTTTATATTAGTATGGAAATCGTGAAAAGAAAATGTTTTTCATGCTGATTTACAACAGTTGCTCTCCAATCGTAAAATATAAGCTTTTGGTCGGAGGCATCACAGGTACTGATCAAATTCTCATTTTTGAACTTTATTCACAAATCATATGATATGCTTTGTATACATCAACTGTATTGTTGGATCAATACTGAGTAAAAAGTGACTATCTCAATTTCAGGACATATAAAAGAGAAAGAAGTAGAAACTCATGTTTCAAATGCTGAGAGGCAACAACTGTTCATGATTTTCACCTCCACTAATTATATTTATTTTTATAATCTATATGTTTATATTTTCCTATAAATATACAGAGACATATAGCTATATATACAGAGATACATATGTACAGGTTGATTTTTACATGTTTATAAGTAAATGTGATGTTGTTCCAAATAAAACTTCTAAGAACTGAATGGAAAAGAAAATTGTAAAGTTCAGATAAGTCCCACTGAAATTTGTACTCAGATCCCTGTTTTCAGAGTCCAGAGTGCTAACCATGACACCATCCACCCTCCCCTACCAGGGTGAGCTTTCCATTTTGACAGAAGAGATTTGCCTCAGGGGGCAACTTATCTTTTATTGAAAAATATTATCTCACATAAAAACCACTGTTCAACAGAGTTATAACGTTATTTGAGTCTTTTGGGCAACATCCTTCCCCAACATAGTTCAATATGCAAAAGTTTACCAGAATAGGAATGCAATCCAATTCAGTTTCTCTTTGACAGTAGAATATTAAAAACTTTGACATTTCCACATTGCTGCAGAAGTTTGCACTCCTTTCACATGGGAGGTTCCATGGTGTAATGGTTAGCACTTTGGACTTTGAATCCAATGATCCGAGTTCAAATCTCGGTGGGACCATTTTATGACTCTTGACCAAATCATTTTCTTTCAAGTGTATTCATTAATATCACATATCTAATACCGGTAGGGTGAAAAATTAATTTATTGATTATACTCTAAAAGTTTACTAGATGTGAGCAAATAATAGAATTTTTACAATACCTGGAAACTAAATGGCTCAAAATAATGAGAGATTTTACAAACTCACTCTGGTTTCTCAAACTCATCACAGGGGCCTGATGCACGACATTACTTTTTAACCCCTTCCATGCTCATGACGGAACGGTTCCGTCATGAGCATCGGTTGAGCTGTGCTCATGACGGAACCGTTCCGTCATGGCCCCGCCCGCGCTCGAACCCTTCAGCACCGCGGAGGAATCCGCGCAGCGCTGAAGGGGTTAAAATCTTACTGTTATTGATAAGGGGAACAAGGAACTTTTTAATTGCAAAGCATTCATTAAAACAAAACTTGAGGAGTCAAACTTTGTATTACGGGGACCGAAGATGTGCAGTTTGAATAATAATCTTGAAATTCAGACGTACAAAGATTTTACACACTGATTTTCAACAGTAAATCCACAACCAATAAAGTTGAATCTTTTGAAAGACATGTCAAAGGTGTGAATCTGAAATTCACTTTCAAAGAAATTCACAATGAAATGCACTGTGTAAGTCCAGCATGTTGTCAGCTAAGAAATCAGCAAAAATGAACTATCTCATTACTGGCCATATAGATGAGAAAGGAAAATAAACTCATGCTTACAATGTGGATGTGAAAGAACAGTTTCTAGGTTCAGCTTCAATATTTATGTTTATGAATAATTGATATGTTCATATTGTCTAACAGCTATCTAGATGGATAAAGCTATGTATGCATCTATACATACTTATGCGTTCATACGCATCAGTATAAAACATTGATATTAGGTTTTTTCTACACCAAATTCTAAAAAATGAGTTAAACAGTGAATCTCATAATTGTAGTAGGTCCCACCGAGATTTGAACTAGGATCGCTGGATTCAGAGTCCAGAGTGCTAACCATTACACCATGGAACCCTCTCACACAAGAGTGACTTTTCCATTGAGACAAAAGAGAGCGCATCAGTGATGGCCTTCTCTTATATTGATACAAAGATATCTCATTTGAATGGTCATAGTGGATAGAGCTTTAATGTGATTTGATTCTTTTCGCTATATTCTCTATAAAAGTGTTAAATATTCAAATGTTTATCAGAATATAAAAGTTATATCACAATGTTCATCTTTGCCTGTAGCATAATTAAACAGTCTACATTTCCAGACTACTGAAGCAATGTCTCTGTCTCCTGCATGGGTGGCTCCATAGAGCAATGGTTGGCAATTTGGACTTTGCATCCAATGATCCGATTTGAGACCTTGGAGGGACTTTTTTTATTACTCTTGAGCTTTTCCATTTCTTCATCTTTGTTCATTGATAGCTCAAATCCAACACCAGTAGGTTGAAAGAGTCAATTATTGAATGCTTTCAAAATGTCCATCAGCTTGAACAAGTTACATCAATACAAACTTTACAATACTTTGACATCAAATTTCTTCACAAAGTAGTTAGCCATTATAAAATCATATCCTGATTTTCTCAAACGCATTTCAGACGGGTGATTCACAGCATCACTTTTTTAAGCTTTCCTGCTATTGATAAGGCGAAAATAGCACATTTTGAATGAGAAGTTTTCTTCAATCAAACATAGAGGAACCCAAATGATGATCTCATTCAGCTAGTAAAAATGTTGTTTTATATTAGTATGGAAATCGTGAAAAGAAAATGTTTTTCATGCTGATTTCCAACAGTTGCTCTCCAATCGTAAAATATAAGCTTTTGGTCGGAGGCATCACAGGTACTGATCAAATTCTCATTTTTGAACTTTATTCACAAATCATATGATATGCTTTGTATACATCAACTGTATTGTTGGATCAATACTGAGTAAAAAGTGACTATCTCAATTTCAGGACATATAAAAGAGAAAGAAGTAGAAACTCATGTTTCAAATGCTGAGAGGCAACAACTGTTCATGATTTTCACCTCCACTAATTATATTTATTTTTATAATCTATATGTTTATATTTTCCTATAAATATACAGAGACATATAGCTATATATACAGAGATACATATGTACAGGTTGATTTTTACATGTTTATAAGTAAATGTGATGTTGTTCCAAATAAAACTTCTAAGAACTGAATGGAAAAGAAAATTGTAAAGTTCAGATAAGTCCCACTGAAATTTGTACTCAGATCCCTGTTTTCAGAGTCCAGAGTGCTAACCATGACACCATCCACCCTCCCCTACCAGGGTGAGCTTTCCATTTTGACAGAAGAGATTTGCCTCAGGGGGCAACTTATCTTTTATTGAAAAATATTATCTCACATAAAAACCACTGTTCAACAGAGTTATAACGTTATTTGAGTCTTTTGGGCAACATCCTTCCCCAACATAGTTCAATATGCAAAAGTTTACCAGTATAGGAAAGCAATCCAATTCAGTTTCTCTTTGACAGTAGAATATTAAAAACTTTGACATTTCCACATTGCTGCAGCAGTTTGCACTCCTTTCACATGGGAGGTTCCATGGTGTAATGGTTAGCACTTTGGACTTTGAATCCAATGATCCGAGTTCAAATCTCGGTGGGACCATTTTATGACTCTTGACCAAATCATTTTCTTTCAAGTGTATTCATTAATATCACATATCTAATACCGGTAGGGTGAAAAATTAATTTATTGATTATACTCTAAAAGTTTACTAGATGTGAGCAAATAATAGAATTTTTACAATACCTGGAAACTAAATGGCTCAAAATAATGAGAGATTTTACAAACTCACTCTGGTTTCTCAAACTCATCACAGGGGCCTGATGCACGACATTACTTTTTAAAATCTTACTGTTTTTGATAAGGGGAACAAGGAACTTTTTAATTGCAAAGCATTCATTAAAACAAAACTTGAGGAGCCAAACTTTGTATTACGGTGACCGAAGATGTGCAGTTTGAATAATAATCTTGAAATTCAGACGTACAAAGATTTTACACACTGATTTTCAACAGTAATTCCACAACCAATAAAGTTGAATCTTTTGAAAGACATGTCAAAGGTGTGAATCTGAAATTCACTTTCAAAGAAATTCACAATGAAATGCACTGTGTAAGTCCAGCATGTTGTCAGCTAAGAAATCAGCAAAAATGAACTATCTCATTACTGGCCATATAGATGAGAAAGGAAAATAAACTCATGTTTACAATGTGGATGTGAAAGAACAGTTTCTAGGTTCAGCTTCAATATTTATGTTTATGAATAATTGATATGTTCATATTGTCTAACAGCTATCTAGACGGATAAAGCTATGTATGCATCTAAACATACTTATGCGTTCATACGCATCGGTATAAAACATTGATATTAGGTTTTTTCTAGACCAAATTCTAAAAAATGAGTTAAACAGTGAATCTCATAATTGTAGTAGGTCCCACCGAGATTTGAACTCGGATCGCTGGATTCAGAGTCCAGAGTGCTAACCATTACACCATGGAACCCTCTCACACAAGAGTGACTTTTCCATTGAGACAAAAGAGAGCGCATCAGTGATGGCCTTCTCTTATATTGATACAAAGATATCTCATTTGAATGGTCATAGTGGATAGAGCTTTAATGTGATTTGATTCTTTTCGCTATATTCTCTATAAAAGTGTTAAATATTCAAATGTTTATCAGAATATAAAAGTTATATCACAATGTTCATCTTTGCCTGTAGCATAATTAAACAGTCTACATTTCCAGACTACTGAAGCAATGTCTCTGTCTCCTGCATGGGTGGCTCCATAGTGCAATGGTTGGCAATTTGGACTTTGCATCCAATGATCCGATTTGAGACCTTGGAGGGACTTTTTTTATTACTCTTGAGCTTTTCCATTTCTTCATCTTTGTTCATTGATAGCTCAAATCCAACACCAGTAGGTTGAAAGAGTCAATTATTGAATGCTTTCAAAATGTCCATCAGCTTGAACAAGTTACATCAATACAAACTTTACAATACTTTGACATCAAATTTCTTCACAAAGTAGTTAGCCATTATAAAATCATATCCTGATTTTCTCAAACGCATTTCAGACGGGTGATTCACAGCATCACTTTTTTAAGCTTTCCTGCTATTGATAAGGCGAAAATAGCACATTTTGAATGAGAAGTTTTCTTCAATCAAACATAGAGGAACCCAAATGATGATCTCATTCAGCTAGTAAAAATGTTGTTTTATATTAGTATGGAAATCGTGAAAAGAAAATGTTTTTCATGCTGATTTACAACAGTTGCTCTCCAATCGTAAAATATAAGCTTTTGGTCGGAGGCATCACAGGTACTGATCAAATTCTCATTTTTGAACTTTATTCACAAATCATATGATATGCTTTGTATACATCAACTGTATTGTTGGATCAATACTGAGTAAAAAGTGACTATCTCAATTTCAGGACATATAAAAGAGAAAGAAGTAGAAACTCATGTTTCAAATGCTGAGAGGCAACAACTGTTCATGATTTTCACCTCCACTAATTATATTTATTTTTATAATCTATATGTTTATATTTTCCTATAAATATACAGAGACATATAGCTATATATACAGAGATACATATGTACAGGTTGATTTTTACATGTTTATAAGTAAATGTGATGTTGTTCCAAATAAAACTTCTAAGAACTGAATGGAAAAGAAAATTGTAAAGTTCAGATAAGTCCCACTGAAATTTGTACTCAGATCCCTGTTTTCAGAGTCCAGAGTGCTAACCATGACACCATCCACCCTCCCCTACCAGGGTGAGCTTTCCATTTTGACAGAAGAGATTTGCCTCAGGGGGCAACTTATCTTTTATTGAAAAATATTATCTCACATAAAAACCACTGTTCAACAGAGTTATAACGTTATTTGAGTCTTTTGGGCAACATCCTTCCCCAACATAGTTCAATATGCAAAAGTTTACCAGAATAGGAAAGCAATCCAATTCAGTTTCTCTTTGACAGTAGAATATTAAAAACTTTGACATTTCCACATTGCTGCAGCAGTTTGCACTCCTTTCACATGGGAGGTTCCATGGTGTAATGGTTAGCACTTTGGACTTTGAATCCAATGATCCGAGTTCAAATCTCGGTGGGACCATTTTATGACTCTTGACCAAATCATTTTCTTTCAAGTGTATTCATTAATATCACATATCTAATACCGGTAGGGTGAAAAATTAATTTATTGATTATACTCTAAAAGTTTACTAGATGTGAGCAAATAATAGAATTTTTACAATACCTGGAAACTAAATGGCTCAAAATAATGAGAGATTTTACAAACTCACTCTGGTTTCTCAAACTCATCACAGGGGCCTGATGCACGACATTACTTTTTAAAATCTTACTGTTTTTGATAAGGGGAACAAGGAACTTTTTAATTGCAAAGCATTCATTAAAACAAAACTTGAGGAGCCAAACTTTGTATTACGGTGACCGAAGATGTGCAGTTTGAATAATAATCTTGAAATTCAGACGTACAAAGATTTTACACACTGATTTTCAACAGTAATTCCACAACCAATAAAGTTGAATCTTTTGAAAGACATGTCAAAGGTGTGAATCTGAAATTCACTTTCAAAGAAATTCACAATGAAATGCACTGTGTAAGTCCAGCATGTTGTCAGCTAAGAAATCAGCAAAAATGAACTATCTCATTACTGGCCATATAGATGAGAAAGGAAAATAAACTCATGTTTACAATGTGGATGTGAAAGAACAGTTTCTAGGTTCAGCTTCAATATTTATGTTTATGAATAATTGATATGTTCATATTGTCTAACAGCTATCTAGACGGATAAAGCTATGTATGCATCTATACATACTTATGCGTTCATACGCATCAGTATAAAACATTGATATTAGGTTTTTTCTAGACCAAATTCTAAAAAATGAGTTAAACAGTGAATCTCATAATTGTAGTAGGTCCCACCGAGATTTGAACTAGGATCGCTGGATTCAGAGTCCAGAGTGCTAACCATTACACCATGGAACCCTCTCACACAAGAGTGACTTTTCCATTGAGACAAAAGAGAGCGCATCAGTGATGGCCTTCTCTTATATTGATACAAAGATATCTCATTTGAATGGTCATAGTGGATAGAGCTTTAATGTGATTTGATTCTTTTCGCTATATTCTCTATAAAAGTGTTAAATATTCAAATGTTTATCAGAATATAAAAGTTATATCACAATGTTCATCTTTGCCTGTAGCATAATTAAACAGTCTACATTTCCAGACTACTGAAGCAATGTCTCTGTCTCCTGCATGGGTGGCTCCATAGAGCAATGGTTGGCAATTTGGACTTTGCATCCAATGATCCGATTTGAGACCTTGGAGGGACTTTTTTTATTACTCTTGAGCTTTTCCATTTCTTCATCTTTGTTCATTGATAGCTCAAATCCAACACCAGTAGGTTGAAAGAGTCAATTATTGAATGCTTTCAAAATGTCCATCAGCTTGAACAAGTTACATCAATACAAACTTTACAATACTTTGACATCAAATTTCTTCACAAAGTAGTTAGCCATTATAAAATCATATCCTGATTTTCTCAAACGCATTTCAGACGGGTGATTCACAGCATCACTTTTTTAAGCTTTCCTGCTATTGATAAGGCGAAAATAGCACATTTTGAATGAGAAGTTTTCTTCAATCAAACATAGAGGAACCCAAATGATGATCTCATTCAGCTAGTAAAAATGTTGTTTTATATTAGTATGGAAATCGTGAAAAGAAAATGTTTTTCATGCTGATTTACAACAGTTGCTCTCCAATCGTAAAATATAAGCTTTTGGTCGGAGGCATCACAGGTACTGATCAAATTCTCATTTTTGAACTTTATTCACAAATCATATGATATGCTTTGTATACATCAACTGTATTGTTGGATCAATACTGAGTAAAAAGTGACTATCTCAATTTCAGGACATATAAAAGAGAAAGAAGTAGAAACTCATGTTTCAAATGCTGAGAGGCAACAACTGTTCATGATTTTCACCTCCACTAATTATATTTATTTTTATAATCTATATGTTTATATTTTCCTATAAATATACAGAGACATATAGCTATATATACAGAGATACATATGTACAGGTTGATTTTTACATGTTTATAAGTAAATGTGATGTTGTTCCAAATAAAACTTCTAAGAACTGAATGGAAAAGAAAATTGTAAAGTTCAGATAAGTCCCACTGAAATTTGTACTCAGATCCCTGTTTTCAGAGTCCAGAGTGCTAACCATGACACCATCCACCCTCCCCTACCAGGGTGAGCTTTCCATTTTGACAGAAGAGATTTGCCTCAGGGGGCAACTTATCTTTTATTGAAAAATATTATCTCACATAAAAACCACTGTTCAACAGAGTTATAACGTTATTTGAGTCTTTTGGGCAACATCCTTCCCCAACATAGTTCAATATGCAAAAGTTTACCAGAATAGGAATGCAATCCAATTCAGTTTCTCTTTGACAGTAGAATATTAAAAACTTTGACATTTCCACATTGCTGCAGAAGTTTGCACTCCTTTCACATGGGAGGTTCCATGGTGTAATGGTTAGCACTTTGGACTTTGAATCCAATGATCCGAGTTCAAATCTCGGTGGGACCATTTTATGACTCTTGACCAAATCATTTTCTTTCAAGTGTATTCATTAATATCACATATCTAATACCGGTAGGGTGAAAAATTAATTTATTGATTATACTCTAAAAGTTTACTAGATGTGAGCAAATAATAGAATTTTTACAATACCTGGAAACTAAATGGCTCAAAATAATGAGAGATTTTACAAACTCACTCTGGTTTCTCAAACTCATCACAGGGGCCTGATGCACGACATTACTTTTTAAAATCTTACTGTTATTGATAAGGGGAACAAGGAACTTTTTAATTGCAAAGCATTCATTAAAACAAAACTTGAGGAGTCAAACTTTGTATTACGGGGACCGAAGATGTGCAGTTTGAATAATAATCTTGAAATTCAGACGTACAAAGATTTTACACACTGATTTTCAACAGTAAATCCACAACCAATAAAGTTGAATCTTTTGAAAGACATGTCAAAGGTGTGAATCTGAAATTCACTTTCAAAGAAATTCACAATGAAATGCACTGTGTAAGTCCAGCATGTTGTCAGCTAAGAAATCAGCAAAAATGAACTATCTCATTACTGGCCATATAGATGAGAAAGGAAAATAAACTCATGTTTACAATGTGGATGTGAAAGAACAGTTTCTAGGTTCAGCTTCAATATTTATGTTTATGAATAATTGATATGTTCATATTGTCTAACAGCTATCTAGACGGATAAAGCTATGTATGCATCTATACATACTTATGCGTTCATACGCATCAGTATAAAACATTGATATTAGGTTTTTTCTAGACCAAATTCTAAAAAATGAGTTAAACAGTGAATCTCATAATTGTAGTAGGTCCCACCGAGATTTGAACTAGGATCGCTGGATTCAGAGTCCAGAGTGCTAACCATTACACCATGGAACCCTCTCACACAAGAGTGACTTTTCCATTGAGACAAAAGAGAGCGCATCAGTGATGGCCTTCTCTTATATTGATACAAAGATATCTCATTTGAATGGTCATAGTGGATAGAGCTTTAATGTGATTTGATTCTTTTCGCTATATTCTCTATAAAAGTGTTAAATATTCAAATGTTTATCAGAATATAAAAGTTATATCACAATGTTCATCTTTGCCTGTAGCATAATTAAACAGTCTACATTTCCAGACTACTGAAGCAATGTCTCTGTCTCCTGCATGGGTGGCTCCATAGAGCAATGGTTGGCAATTTGGACTTTGCATCCAATGATCCGATTTGAGACCTTGGAGGGACTTTTTTTATTACTCTTGAGCTTTTCCATTTCTTCATCTTTGATCATTGATAGCTCAAATCCAACACCAGTAGGTTGAAAGAGTCAATTATTGAATGCTTTCAAAATGTCCATCAGCTTGAACAAGTTACATCAATACAAACTTTACAATACTTTGACATCAAATTTCTTCACAAAGTAGTTAGCCATTATAAAATCATATCCTGATTTTCTCAAACACATTTCAGACGGGTGATTCACAGCATCACTTTTTTAAGCTTTCCTGCTATTGATAAGGCGAAAATAGCACATTTTGAATGAGAAGTTTTCTTCAATCAAACATAGAGGAACCCAAATGATGATCTCATTCAGCTAGTAAAAATGTTGTTTTATATTAGTATGGAAATCGTGAAAAGAAAATGTTTTTCATGCTGATTTACAACAGTTGCTCTCCAATCGTAAAATATAAGCTTTTGGTCGGAGGCATCACAGGTACTGATCAAATTCTCATTTTTGAACTTTATTCACAAATCATATGATATGCTTTGTATACATCAACTGTATTGTTGGATCAATACTGAGTAAAAAGTAACTATCTCAATTTCAGGACATATAAAAGAGAAAGAAGTAGAAACTCATGTTTCAAATGCTGAAAGGCAACAACTGTTCATGATTTTCACCTCCACTAATTATATTTATTTTTATAATCTATATGTTTATATTTTCCTATAAATATACAGAGACATATAGCTATATATACAGAGATACATATGTACAGGTTGATTTTTACATGTTTATAAGTAAATGTGATGTTGTTCCAAATAAAACTTCTAAGAACTGAATGGAAAAGAAAATTGTAAAGTTCAGATAAGTCCCACTGAAATTTGTACTCAGATCCCTGTTTTCAGAGTCCAGAGTGCTAACCATGACACCATCCACCCTCCCCTACCAGGGTGAGCTTTCCATTTTGACAGAAGAGATTTGCCTCAGGGAGCAACTTATCTTTTATTGAAAAATATTATCTCACATAAAAACCACTGTTCAACAGAGTTATAACGTTATTTGAGTCTTTTGGGCAACATCCTTCCCCAACATAGTTCAATATGCAAAAGTTTACCAGAATAGGAATGCAATCCAATTCAGTTTCTCTTTGACAGTAGAATATTAAAAACTTTGACATTTCCACATTGCTGCAGAAGTTTGCACTCCTTTCACATGGGAGGTTCCATGGTGTAATGGTTAGCACTTTGGACTTTGAATCCAATGATCCGAGTTCAAATCTCGGTGGGACCATTTTATGACTCTTGACCAAATCATTTTCTTTCAAGTGTATTCATTAATATCACATATCTAATACCGGTAGGGTGAAAAATTAATTTATTGATTATACTCTAAAAGTTTACTAGATGTGAGCAAATAATAGAATTTTTACAATACCTGGAAACTAAATGGCTCAAAATAATGAGAGATTTTACAAACTCACTCTGGTTTCTCAAACTCATCACAGGGGCCTGATGCACGACATTACTTTTTAAAATCTTACTGTTATTGATAAGGGGAACAAGGAACTTTTTAATTGCAAAGCATTCATTAAAACAAAACTTGAGGAGTCAAACTTTGTATTACGGGGACCGAAGATGTGCAGTTTGAATAATAATCTTGAAATTCAGACGTACAAAGATTTTACACACTGATTTTCAACAGTAATTCCACAACCAATAAAGTTGAATCTTTTGAAAGACATGTCAAAGGTGTGAATCTGAAATTCACTTTCAAAGAAATTCACAATGAAATGCACTGTGTAAGTCCAGCATGTTGTCAGCTAAGAAATCAGCAAAAATGAACTATCTCATTACTGGCCATATAGATGAGAAAGGAAAATAAACTCATGTTTACAATGTGGATGTGAAAGAACAGTTTCTAGGTTCAGCTTCAATATTTATGTTTATGAATAATTGATATGTTCATATTGTCTAACAGCTATCTAGATGGATAAAGCTATGTATGCATCTATACATACTTATGCGTTCATACGCATCAGTATAAAACATTGATATTAGGTTTTTTCTAGACCAAATTCTAAAAAATGAGTTAAACAGTGAATCTCATAATTGTAGTAGGTCCCACCGAGATTTGAACTAGGATCGCTGGATTCAGAGTCCAGAGTGCTAACCATTACACCATGGAACCCTCTCACACAAGAGTGACTTTTCCATTGAGACAAAAGAGAGCGCATCAGTGATGGCCTTCTCTTATATTGATACAAAGATATCTCATTTGAATGGTCATAGTGGATAGAGCTTTAATGTGATTTGATTCTTTTCGCTATATTCTCTATAAAAGTGTTAAATATTCAAATGTTTATCAGAATATAAAAGTTATATCACAATGTTCATCTTTGCCTGTAGCATAATTAAACAGTCTACATTTCCAGACTACTGAAGCAATGTCTCTGTCTCCTGCATGGGTGGCTCCATAGAGCAATGGTTGGCAATTTGGACTTTGCATCCAATGATCCGATTTGAGACCTTGGAGGGACTTTTTTTATTACTCTTGAGCTTTTCCATTTCTTCATCTTTGTTCATTGATAGCTCAAATCCAACACCAGTAGGTTGAAAGAGTCAATTATTGAATGCTTTCAAAATGTCCATCAGCTTGAACAAGTTACATCAATACAAACTTTACAATACTTTGACATCAAATTTCTTCACAAAGTAGTTAGCCATTATAAAATCATATCCTGATTTTCTCAAACGCATTTCAGACGGGTGATTCACAGCATCACTTTTTTAAGCTTTCCTGCTATTGATAAGGCGAAAATAGCACATTTTGAATGAGAAGTTTTCTTCAATCAAACATAGAGGAACCCAAATGATGATCTCATTCAGCTAGTAAAAATGTTGTTTTATATTAGTATGGAAATCGTGAAAAGAAAATGTTTTTCATGCTGATTTCCAACAGTTGCTCTCCAATCGTAAAATATAAGCTTTTGGTCGGAGGCATCACAGGTACTGATCAAATTCTCATTTTTGAACTTTATTCACAAATCATATGATATGCTTTGTATACATCAACTGTATTGTTGGATCAATACTGAGTAAAAAGTGACTATCTCAATTTCAGGACATATAAAAGAGAAAGAAGTAGAAACTCATGTTTCAAATGCTGAGAGGCAACAACTGTTCATGATTTTCACCTCCACTAATTATATTTATTTTTATAATCTATATGTTTATATTTTCCTATAAATATACAGAGACATATAGCTATATATACAGAGATACATATGTACAGGTTGATTTTTACATGTTTATAAGTAAATGTGATGTTGTTCCAAATAAAACTTCTAAGAACTGAATGGAAAAGAAAATTGTAAAGTTCAGATAAGTCCCACTGAAATTTGTACTCAGATCCCTGTTTTCAGAGTCCAGAGTGCTAACCATGACACCATCCACCCTCCCCTACCAGGGTGAGCTTTCCATTTTGACAGAAGAGATTTGCCTCAGGGGGCAACTTATCTTTTATTGAAAAATATTATCTCACATAAAAACCACTGTTCAACAGAGTTATAACGTTATTTGAGTCTTTTGGGCAACATCCTTCCCCAACATAGTTCAATATGCAAAAGTTTACCAGAATAGGAAAGCAATCCAATTCAGTTTCTCTTTGACAGTAGAATATTAAAAACTTTGACATTTCCACATTGCTGCAGCAGTTTGCACTCCTTTCCCATGGGAGGTTCCATGGTGTAATGGTTAGCACTTTGGACTTTGAATCCAATGATCCGAGTTCAAATCTCGGTGGGACCATTTTATGACTCTTGACCAAATCATTTTCTTTCAAGTGTATTCATTAATATCACATATCTAATACCGGTAGGGTGAAAAATTAATTTATTGATTATACTCTAAAAGTTTACTAGATGTGAGCAAATAATAGAATTTTTACAATACCTGGAAACTAAATGGCTCAAAATAATGAGAGATTTTACAAACTCACTCTGGTTTCTCAAACTCATCACAGGGGCCTGATGCACGACATTACTTTTTAAAATCTTACTGTTTTTGATAAGGGGAACAAGGAACTTTTTAATTGCAAAGCATTCATTAAAACAAAACTTGAGGAGCCAAACTTTGTATTACGGTGACCGAAGATGTGCAGTTTGAATAATAATCTTGAAATTCAGACGTACAAAGATTTTACACACTGATTTTCAACAGTAATTCCACAACCAATAAAGTTGAATCTTTTGAAAGACATGTCAAAGGTGTGAATCTGAAATTCACTTTCAAAGAAATTCACAATGAAATGCACTGTGTAAGTCCAGCATGTTGTCAGCTAAGAAATCAGCAAAAATGAACTATCTCATTACTGGCCATATAGATGAGAAAGGAAAATAAACTCATGTTTACAATGTGGATGTGAAAGAACAGTTTCTAGGTTCAGCTTCAATATTTATGTTTATGAATAATTGATATGTTCATATTGTCTAACAGCTATCTAGACGGATAAAGCTATGTATGCATCTAAACATACTTATGCGTTCATACGCATCAGTATAAAACATTGATATTAGGTTTTTTCTAGACCAAATTCTAAAAAATGAGTTAAACAGTGAATCTCATAATTGTAGTAGGTCCCACCGAGATTTGAACTCGGATCGCTAGATTCAGAGTCCAGAGTGCTAACCATTACACCATGGAACCCTCTCACACAAGAGTGACTTTTCCATTGAGACAAAAGAGAGCGCATCAGTGATGGCCTTCTCTTATATTGATACAAAGATATCTCATTTGAATGGTCATAGTGGATAGAGCTTTAATGTGATTTGATTCTTTTCGCTATATTCTCTATAAAAGTGTTAAATATTCAAATGTTTATCAGAATATAAAAGTTATATCACAATGTTCATCTTTGCCTGTAGCATAATTAAACAGTCTACATTTCCAGACTACTGAAGCAATGTCTCTGTCTCCTGCATGGGTGGCTCCATAGAGCAATGGTTGGCAATTTGGACTTTGCATCCAATGATCCGATTTGAGACCTTGGAGGGACTTTTTTTATTACTCTTGAGCTTTTCCATTTCTTCATCTTTGATCATTGATAGCTCAAATCCAACACCAGTAGGTTGAAAGAGTCAATTATTGAATGCTTTCAAAATGTCCATCAGCTTGAACAAGTTACATCAATACAAACTTTACAATACTTTGACATCAAATTTCTTCACAAAGTAGTTAGCCATTATAAAATCATATCCTGATTTTCTCAAACGCATTTCAGACGGGTGATTCACAGCATCACTTTTTTAAGCTTTCCTGCTATTGATAAGGCGAAAATAGCACATTTTGAATGAGAAGTTTTCTTCAATCAAACATAGAGGAACCCAAATGATGATCTCATTCAGCTAGTAAAAATGTTGTTTTATATTAGTATGGAAATCGTGAAAAGAAAATGTTTTTCATGCTGATTTACAACAGTTGCTCTCCAATCGTAAAATATAAGCTTTTGGTCGGAGGCATCACAGGTACTGATCAAATTCTCATTTTTGAACTTTATTCACAAATCATATGATATGCTTTGTATACATCAACTGTATTGTTGGATCAATAATGAGTAAAAAGTGACTATCTCAATTTCAGGACATATAAAAGAGAAAGAAGTAGAAACTCATGTTTCAAATGCTGAGAGGCAACAACTGTTCATGATTTTCACCTCCACTAATTATATTTATTTTTATAATCTATATGTTTATATTTTCCTATAAATATACAGAGACATATAGCTATATATACAGAGATACATATGTACAGGTTGATTTTTACATGTTTATAAGTAAATGTGATGTTGTTCCAAATAAAACTTCTAAGAACTGAATGGAAAAGAAAATTGTAAAGTTCAGATAAGTCCCACTGAAATTTGTACTCAGATCCCTGTTTTCAGAGTCCAGAGTGCTAACCATGACACCATCCACCCTCCCCTACCAGGGTGAGCTTTCCATTTTGACAGAAGAGATTTGCCTCAGGGGGCAACTTATCTTTCATTGAAAAATATTATCTCACATAAAAACCACTGTTCAACAGAGTTATAACGTTATTTGAGTCTTTTGGGCAACATCCTTCCCCAACATAGTTCAATTTGAAAAAGTTTACCAGAATAGGAAAGCAATCCAATTCAGTTTCTCTTTGACAGTAGAATATTAAAAACTTTGACATTTCCACATTGCTGCAGCAGTTTGCACTCCTTTCACATGGGAGGTTCCATGGTGTAATGATTAGCACTTTGGACTTTGAATCCAATGATCCGAGTTCAAATCTCGGTGGGACCATTTTATGACTCTTGACCAAATCATTTTCGTTCAAGTGTATTCATTAATATCACATATCTAATACCGGTAGGGTGAAAAATTAATTTATTGATTATTCTCTAAAAGTTTACTAGATGTGAGCAAATAATAGAATTTTTACAATACCTGGAAACTAAATGGCTCAAAATAATGAGAGATTTTACAAACTCACTCTGGTTTCTCAAACTCATCACAGGGGCCTGATGCACGACATTACTTTTTAAAATCTTACTGTTATTGATAAGGGGAACAAGGAACTTTTTAATTGCAAAGCATTCATTAAAACAAAACTTGAGGAGCCAAACTTTGTATTACGGTGACCGAAGATGTGCAGTTTGAATAATAATCTTGAAATTCAGACGTACAAAGATTTTACACACTGATTTTCAACAGTAATTCCACAACCAATAAAGTTGAATCTTTTGAAAGACATGTCAAAGGTGTGAATCTGAAATTCACTTTCAAAGAAATTCACAATGAAATGCACTGTGTAAGTCCAGCATGTTGTCAGCTAAGAAATCAGCAAAAATGAACTATCTCATTACTGGCCATATAGATGAGAAAGGAAAATAAACTCATGTTTACAATGTGGATGTGAAAGAACAGTTTCTAGGTTCAGCTTCAATATTTATGTTTATGAATAATTGATATGTTCATATTGTCTAACAGCTATCTAGACGGATAAAGCTATGTATGCATCTATACATACTTATGCGTTCATACGCATCAGTATAAAACATTGATATTAGGTTTTTTCTAGACCAAATTCTAAAAAATGAGTTAAACAGTGAATCTCATAATTGTAGTAGGTCCCACCGAGATTTGAACTCGGATCGCTGGATTCAGAGTCCAGAGTGCTAACCATTACACCATGGAACCCTCTCACACAAGAGTGACTTTTCCATTGAGACAAAAGAGAGCGCATCAGTGATGGCCTTCTCTTATATTGATACAAAGATATCTCATTTGAATGGTCATAGTGGATAGAGCTTTAATGTGATTTGATTCTTTTCGCTATATTCTCTATAAAAGTGTTAAATATTCAAATGTTTATCAGAATATAAAAGTTATATCACAATGTTCATCTTTGCCTGTAGCATAATTAAACAGTCTACATTTCCAGACTACTGAAGCAATGTCTCTGTCTCCTGCATGGGTGGCTCCATAGAGCAATGGTTGGCAATTTGGACTTTGCATCCAATGATCTGATTTGAGACCTTGGAGGGACTTTTTTTATTACTCTTGAGCTTTTCCATTTCTTCATCTTTGTTCATTGATAGCTCAAATCCAACACCAGTAGGTTGAAAGAGTCAATTATTGAATGCTTTCAAAATGTCCATCAGCTTGAACAAGTTACATCAATACAAACTTTACAGTACTTTGACATCAAATTTCTTCACAAAGTAGTTAGCCATTATAAAATCATATCCTGATTTTCTCAAACGCATTTCAGACGGGTGATTCACAGCATCACTTTTTTAAGCTTTCCTGCTATTGATAAGGCGAAAATAGCACATTTTGAATGAGAAGTTTTCTTCAATCAAACATAGAGGAACCCAAATGATGATCTCATTCAGCTAGTAAAAATGTTGTTTTATATTAGTATGGAAATCGTGAAAAGAAAATGTTTTTCATGCTGATTTACAACAGTTGATCTCCAATCGTAAAATATAAGCTTTTGGTCGGAGGCATCACAGGTACTGATCAAATTCTCATTTTTGAACTTTATTCACAAATCATATGATATGCTTTGTATACATCAACTGTATTGTTGGATCAATACTGAGTAAAAAGTGACTATCTCAATTTCAGGACATATAAAAGAGAAAGAAGTAGAAACTCATGTTTCAAATGCTGAGAGGCAACAACTGTTCATGATTTTCACCTCCACTAATTATATTTATTTTTATAATCTATATGTTTATATTTTCCTATAAATATACAGAGACATATAGCTATATATACAGAGATACATATGTACAGGTTGATTTTTACATGTTTATAAGTAAATGTGATGTTGTTCCAAATAAAACTTCTAAGAACTGAATGGAAAAGAAAATTGTAAAGTTCAGATAAGTCCCACTGAAATTTGTACTCAGATCCCTGTTTTCAGAGTCCAGAGTGCTAACCATGACACCATCCACCCTCCCCTACCAGGGTGAGCTTTCCATTTTGACAGAAGAGATTTGCCTCAGGGGGCAACTTATCTTTCATTGAAAAATATTATCTCACATAAAAACCACTGTTCAACAGAGTTATAACGTTATTTGAGTCTTTTGGGCAACATCCTTCCCCAACATAGTTCAATATGCAAAAGTTTACCAGAATAGGAAAGCAATCCAATTCAGTTTCTCTTTGACAGTAGAATATTAAAAACTTTGACATTTCCACATTGCTGCAGCAGTTTGCACTCCTTTCACATGGGAGGTTCCATGGTGTAATGGTTAGCACTTTGGACTTTGAATCCAATGATCCGAGTTCAAATCTCGGTGGGACCATTTTATGACTCTTGACCAAATCATTTTCTTTCAAGTGTATTCATTAATATCACATATCTAATACCGGTAGGGTGAAAAATTAATTTATTGATTATTCTCTAAAAGTTTACTAGATGTGAGCAAATAATAGAATTTTTACAATACCTGGAAACTAAATGGCTCAAAATAATGAGAGATTTTACAAACTCACTCTGGTTTCTCAAACTCATCACAGGGGCCTGATGCACGACATTACTTTTTAAAATCTTACTGTTATTGATAAGGGGAACAAGGAACTTTTTAATTGCAAAGCATTCATTAAAACAAAACTTGAGGAGCCAAACTTTGTATTACGGTGACCGAAGATGTGCAGTTTGAATAATAATCTTGAAATTCAGACGTACAAAGATTTTACACACTGATTTTCAACAGTAATTCCACAACCAATAAAGTTGAATCTTTTGAAAGACATGTCAAAGGTGTGAATCTGAAATTCACTTTCAAAGAAATTCACAATGAAATGCACTGTGTAAGTCCAGCATGTTGTCAGCTAAGAAATCAGCAAAAATGAACTATCTCATTACTGGCCATATAGATGAGAAAGGAAAATAAACTCATGTTTACAATGTGGATGTGAAAGAACAGTTTCTAGGTTCAGCTTCAATATTTATGTTTATGAATAATTGATATGTTCATATTGTCTAACAGCTATCTAGACGGATAAAGCTATGTATGCATCTATACATACTTATGCGTTCATACGCATCAGTATAAAACATTGATATTAGGTTTTTTCTAGACCAAATTCTAAAAAATGAGTTAAACAGTGAATCTCATAATTGTAGTAGGTCCCACCGAGATTTGAACTCGGATCGCTGGATTCAGAGTCCAGAGTGCTAACCATTACACCATGGAACCCTCTCACACAAGAGTGACTTTTCCATTGAGACAAAAGAGAGCGCATCAGTGATGGCCTTCTCTTATATTGATACAAAGATATCTCATTTGAATGGTCATAGTGGATAGAGCTTTAATGTGATTTGATTCTTTTCGCTATATTCTCTATAAAAGTGTTAAATATTCAAATGTTTATCAGAATATAAAAGTTATATCACAATGTTCATCTTTGCCTGTAGCATAATTAAACAGTCTACATTTCCAGACTACTGAAGCAATGTCTCTGTCTCCTGCATGGGTGGCTCCATAGAGCAATGGTTGGCAATTTGGACTTTGCATCCAATGATCTGATTTGAGACCTTGGAGGGACTTTTTTTATTACTCTTGAGCTTTTCCATTTCTTCATCTTTGTTCATTGATAGCTCAAATCCAACACCAGTAGGTTGAAAGAGTCAATTATTGAATGCTTTCAAAATGTCCATCAGCTTGAACAAGTTACATCAATACAAACTTTACAGTACTTTGACATCAAATTTCTTCACAAAGTAGTTAGCCATTATAAAATCATATCCTGATTTTCTCAAACGCATTTCAGACGGGTGATTCACAGCATCACTTTTTTAAGCTTTCCTGCTATTGATAAGGCGAAAATAGCACATTTTGAATGAGAAGTTTTCTTCAATCAAACATAGAGGAACCCAAATGATGATCTCATTCAGCTAGTAAAAATGTTGTTTTATATTAGTATGGAAATCGTGAAAAGAAAATGTTTTTCATGCTGATTTACAACAGTTGATCTCCAATCGTAAAATATAAGCTTTTGGTCGGAGGCATCACAGGTACTGATCAAATTCTCATTTTTGAACTTTATTCACAAATCATATGATATGCTTTGTATACATCAACTGTATTGTTGGATCAATACTGAGTAAAAAGTGACTATCTCAATTTCAGGACATATAAAAGAGAAAGAAGTAGAAACTCATGTTTCAAATGCTGAGAGGCAACAACTGTTCATGATTTTCACCTCCACTAATTATATTTATTTTTATAATCTATATGTTTATATTTTCCTATAAATATACAGAGACATATAGCTATATATACAGAGATACATATGTACAGGTTGATTTTTACATGTTTATAAGTAAATGTGATGTTGTTCCAAATAAAACTTCTAAGAACTGAATGGAAAAGAAAATTGTAAAGTTCAGATAAGTCCCACTGAAATTTGTACTCAGATCCCTGTTTTCAGAGTCCAGAGTGCTAACCATGACACCATCCACCCTCCCCTACCAGGGTGAGCTTTCCATTTTGACAGAAGAGATTTGCCTCAGGGGGCAACTTATCTTTCATTGAAAAATATTATCTCACATAAAAACCACTGTTCAACAGAGTTATAACGTTATTTGAGTCTTTTGGGCAACATCCTTCCCCAACATAGTTCAATATGCAAAAGTTTACCAGAATAGGAAAGCAATCCAATTCAGTTTCTCTTTGACAGTAGAATATTAAAAACTTTGACATTTCCACATTGCTGCAGCAGTTTGCACTCCTTTCACATGGGAGGTTCCATGGTGTAATGGTTAGCACTTTGGACTTTGAATCCAATGATCCGAGTTCAAATCTCGGTGGGACCATTTTATGACTCTTGACCAAATCATTTTCTTTCAAGTGTATTCATTAATATCACATATCTAATACCGGTAGGGTGAAAAATTAATTTATTGATTATTCTCTAAAAGTTTACTAGATGTGAGCAAATAATAGAATTTTTACAATACCTGGAAACTAAATGGCTCAAAATAATGAGAGATTTTACAAACTCACTCTGGTTTCTCAAACTCATCACAGGGGCCTGATGCACGACATTACTTTTTAAAATCTTACTGTTATTGATAAGGGGAACAAGGAACTTTTTAATTGCAAAGCATTCATTAAAACAAAACTTGAGGAGCCAAACTTTGTATTACGGTGACCGAAGATGTGCAGTTTGAATAATAATCTTGAAATTCAGACGTACAAAGATTTTACACACTGATTTTCAACAGTAATTCCACAACCAATAAAGTTGAATCTTTTGAAAGACATGTCAAAGGTGTGAATCTGAAATTCACTTTCAAAGAAATTCACAATGAAATGCACTGTGTAAGTCCAGCATGTTGTCAGCTAAGAAATCAGCAAAAATGAACTATCTCATTACTGGCCATATAGATGAGAAAGGAAAATAAACTCATGTTTACAATGTGGATGTGAAAGAACAGTTTCTAGGTTCAGCTTCAATATTTATGTTTATGAATAATTGATATGTTCATATTGTCTAACAGCTATCTAGACGGATAAAGCTATGTATGCATCTATACATACTTATGCGTTCATACGCATCAGTATAAAACATTGATATTAGGTTTTTTCTAGACCAAATTCTAAAAAATGAGTTAAACAGTGAATCTCATAATTGTAGTAGGTCCCACCGAGATTTGAACTCGGATCGCTGGATTCAGAGTCCAGAGTGCTAACCATTACACCATGGAACCCTCTCACACAAGAGTGACTTTTCCATTGAGACAAAAGAGAGCGCATCAGTGATGGCCTTCTCTTATATTGATACAAAGATATCTCATTTGAATGGTCATAGTGGATAGAGCTTTAATGTGATTTGATTCTTTTCGCTATATTCTCTATAAAAGTGTTAAATATTCAAATGTTTATCAGAATATAAAAGTTATATCACAATGTTCATCTTTGCCTGTAGCATAATTAAACAGTCTACATTTCCAGACTACTGAAGCAATGTCTCTGTCTCCTGCATGGGTGGCTCCATAGAGCAATGGTTGGCAATTTGGACTTTGCATCCAATGATCTGATTTGAGACCTTGGAGGGACTTTTTTTATTACTCTTGAGCTTTTCCATTTCTTCATCTTTGTTCATTGATAGCTCAAATCCAACACCAGTAGGTTGAAAGAGTCAATTATTGAATGCTTTCAAAATGTCCATCAGCTTGAACAAGTTACATCAATACAAACTTTACAGTACTTTGACATCAAATTTCTTCACAAAGTAGTTAGCCATTATAAAATCATATCCTGATTTTCTCAAACGCATTTCAGACGGGTGATTCACAGCATCACTTTTTTAAGCTTTCCTGCTATTGATAAGGCGAAAATAGCACATTTTGAATGAGAAGTTTTCTTCAATCAAACATAGAGGAACCCAAATGATGATCTCATTCAGCTAGTAAAAATGTTGTTTTATATTAGTATGGAAATCGTGAAAAGAAAATGTTTTTCATGCTGATTTACAACAGTTGATCTCCAATCGTAAAATATAAGCTTTTGGTCGGAGGCATCACAGGTACTGATCAAATTCTCATTTTTGAACTTTATTCACAAATCATATGATATGCTTTGTATACATCAACTGTATTGTTGGATCAATACTGAGTAAAAAGTGACTATCTCAATTTCAGGACATATAAAAGAGAAAGAAGTAGAAACTCATGTTTCAAATGCTGAGAGGCAACAACTGTTCATGATTTTCACCTCCACTAATTATATTTATTTTTATAATCTATATGTTTATATTTTCCTATAAATATACAGAGACATATAGCTATATATACAGAGATACATATGTACAGGTTGATTTTTACATGTTTATAAGTAAATGTGATGTTGTTCCAAATAAAACTTCTAAGAACTGAATGGAAAAGAAAATTGTAAAGTTCAGATAAGTCCCACTGAAATTTGTACTCAGATCCCTGTTTTCAGAGTCCAGAGTGCTAACCATGACACCATCCACCCTCCCCTACCAGGGTGAGCTTTCCATTTTGACAGAAGAGATTTGCCTCAGGGGGCAACTTATCTTTCATTGAAAAATATTATCTCACATAAAAACCACTGTTCAACAGAGTTATAACGTTATTTGAGTCTTTTGGGCAACATCCTTCCCCAACATAGTTCAATATGCAAAAGTTTACCAGAATAGGAAAGCAATCCAATTCAGTTTCTCTTTGACAGTAGAATATTAAAAACTTTGACATTTCCACATTGCTGCAGCAGTTTGCACTCCTTTCACATGGGAGGTTCCATGGTGTAATGGTTAGCACTTTGGACTTTGAATCCAATGATCCGAGTTCAAATCTCGGTGGGACCATTTTATGACTCTTGACCAAATCATTTTCTTTCAAGTGTATTCATTAATATCACATATCTAATACCGGTAGGGTGAAAAACTAATTTATTGATTATACTCTAAAAGTTTACTAGATGTGAGCAAATAATAGAATTTTTACAATACCTGGAAACTAAATGGCTCAAAATAATGAGAGATTTTACAAACTCACTCTGGTTTCTCAAACTCATCACAGGGGCCTGATGCACGACATTACTTTTTAAAATCTTAATGTTTTTGATAAGGGGAACAAGGAACTTTTTAATTGCAAAGCATTCTTTAAAACAAAACTTGAGGAGCCAAACTTTGTATTACGGTGACCGAAGATGTGCAGTTTGAATAATAATCTTGAAATTCAGACGTACAAAGATTTTACACACTGATTTTCAACAGTAATTCCACAACCAATAAAGTTGAATCTTTTGAAAGACATGTCAAAGGTGTGAATCTGAAATTCACTTTCAAAGAAATTCACAATGAAATGCACTGTGTAAGTCCAGCATGTTGTCAGCTAAGAAATCAGCAAAAATGAACTATCTCATTACTGGCCATATAGATGAGAAAGGAAAATAAACTCATGTTTACAATGTGGATGTGAAAGAACAGTTTCTAGGTTCAGCTTCAATATTTATGTTTATGAATAATTGATATGTTCATATTGTCTAACAGCTATCTAGACGGATAAAGCTATGTATGCATCTAAACATACTTATGCGTTCATACGCATCAGTATAAAACATTGATATTAGGTTTTTTCTAGACCAAATTCTAAAAAATGAGTTAAACAGTGAATCTCATAATTGTAGTAGGTCCCACCGAGATTTGAACTCGGATCGCTAGATTCAGAGTCCAGAGTGCTAACCATTACACCATGGAACCCTCTCACACAAGAGTGACTTTTCCATTGAGACAAAAGAGAGCGCATCAGTGATGGCCTTCTCTTATATTGATACAAAGATATCTCATTTGAATGGTCATAGTGGATAGAGCTTTAATGTGATTTGATTCTTTTCGCTATATTCTCTATAAAAGTGTTAAATATTCAAATGTTTATCAGAATATAAAAGTTATATCACAATGTTCATCTTTGCCTGTAGCATAATTAAACAGTCTACATTTCCAGACTACTGAAGCAATGTCTCTGTCTCCTGCATGGGTGGCTCCATAGAGCAATGGTTGGCAATTTGGACTTTGCATCCAATGATCCGATTTGAGACCTTGGAGGGACTTTTTTTATTACTCTTGAGCTTTTCCATTTCTTCATCTTTGATCATTGATAGCTCAAATCCAACACCAGTAGGTTGAAAGAGTCAATTATTGAATGCTTTCAAAATGTCCATCAGCTTGAACAAGTTACATCAATACAAACTTTACAATACTTTGACATCAAATTTCTTCACAAAGTAGTTAGCCATTATAAAATCATATCCTGATTTTCTCAAACGCATTTCAGACGGGTGATTCACAGCATCACTTTTTTAAGCTTTCCTGCTATTGATAAGGCGAAAATAGCACATTTTGAATGAGAAGTTTTCTTCAATCAAACATAGAGGAACCCAAATGATGATCTCATTCAGCTAGTAAAAATGTTGTTTTATATTAGTATGGAAATCGTGAAAAGAAAATGTTTTTCATGCTGATTTACAACAGTTGCTCTCCAATCGTAAAATATAAGCTTTTGGTCGGAGGCATCACAGGTACTGATCAAATTCTCATTTTTGAACTTTATTCACAAATCATATGATATGCTTTGTATACATCAACTGTATTGTTGGATCAATAATGAGTAAAAAGTGACTATCGCAATTTCAGGACATATAAAAGAGAAAGAAGTAGAAACTCATGTTTCAAATGCTGAGAGGCAACAACTGTTCATGATTTTCACCTCCACTAATTATATTTATTTTTATAATCTATATGTTTATATTTTCCTATAAATATACAGAGACATATAGCTATATATACAGAGATACATATGTACAGGTTGATTTTTACATGTTTATAAGTAAATGTGATGTTGTTCCAAATAAAACTTCTAAGAACTGAATGGAAAAGAAAATTGTAAAGTTCAGATAAGTCCCACTGAAATTTGTACTCAGATCCCTGTTTTCAGAGTCCAGAGTGCTAACCATGACACCATCCACCCTCCCCTACCAGGGTGAGCTTTCCATTTTGACAGAAGAGATTTGCCTCAGGGGGCAACTTATCTTTCATTGAAAAATATTATCTCACATAAAAACCACTGTTCAACAGAGTTATAACGTTATTTGAGTCTTTTGGGCAACATCCTTCCCCAACATAGTTCAATATGAAAAAGTTTACCAGAATAGGAAAGCAATCCAATTCAGTTTCTCTTTGACAGTAGAATATTAAAAACTTTGACATTTCCACATTGCTGCAGCAGTTTGCACTCCTTTCACATGGGAGGTTCCATGGTGTAATGATTAGCACTTTGGACTTTGAATCCAATGATCCGAGTTCAAATCTCGGTGGGACCATTTTATGACTCTTGACCAAATCATTTTCGTTCAAGTGTATTCATTAATATCACATATCTAATACCGGTAGGGTGAAAAATTAATTTATTGATTATACTCTAAAAGTTTACTAGATGTGAGCAAATAATAGAATTTTTACAATACCTGGAAACTAAATGGCTCAAAATAATGAGAGATTTTACAAACTCACTCTGGTTTCTCAAACTCATCACAGGGGCCTGATGCACGACATTACTTTTTAAAATCTTAATGTTTTTGATAAGGGGAACAAGGAACTTTTTAATTGCAAAGCATTCATTAAAACAAAACTTGAGGAGCCAAACTTGGTATTACGGTGACCGAAGATGTGCAGTTTGAATAATAATCTTGAAATTCAGACGTACAAAGATTTTACACACTGATTTTCAACAGTAATTCCACAACCAATAAAGTTGAATCTTTTGAAAGACATGTCAAAGGTGTGAATCTGAAATTCACTTTCAAAGAAATTCACAATGAAATGCACTGTGTAAGTCCAGCATGTTGTCAGCTAAGAAATCAGCAAAAATGAACTATCTCATTACTGGCCATATAGATGAGAAAGGAAAATAAACTCATGTTTACAATGTGGATGTGAAAGAACAGTTTCTAGGTTCAGCTTCAATATTTATGTTTATGAATAATTGATATGTTCATATTGTCTAACAGCTATCTAGACGGATAAAGCTATGTATGCATCTATACATACTTATGCGTTCATACGCATCAGTATAAAACATTGATATTAGGTTTTTTCTAGACCAAATTCTAAAAAATGAGTTAAACAGTGAATCTCATAATTGTAGTAGGTCCCACCGAGATTTGAACTCGGATCGCTGGATTCAGAGTCCAGAGTGCTAACCATTACACCATGGAACCCTCTCACACAAGAGTGACTTTTCCATTGAGACAAAAGAGAGCGCATCAGTGATGGCCTTCTCTTATATTGATACAAAGATATCTCATTTGAATGGTCATAGTGGATAGAGCTTTAATGTGATTTGATTCTTTTCGCTATATTCTCTATAAAAGTGTTAAATATTCAAATGTTTATCAGAATATAAAAGTTATATCACAATGTTCATCTTTGCCTGTAGCATAATTAAACAGTCTACATTTCCAGACTACTGAAGCAATGTCTCTGTCTCCTGCATGGGTGGCTCCATAGAGCAATGGTTGGCAATTTGGACTTTGCATCCAATGATCTGATTTGAGACCTTGGAGGGACTTTTTTTATTACTCTTGAGCTTTTCCATTTCTTCATCTTTGTTCATTGATAGCTCAAATCCAACACCAGTAGGTTGAAAGAGTCAATTATTGAATGCTTTCAAAATGTCCATCAGCTTGAACAAGTTACATCAATACAAACTTTACAGTACTTTGACATCAAATTTCTTCACAAAGTAGTTAGCCATTATAAAATCATATCCTGATTTTCTCAAACGCATTTCAGACGGGTGATTCACAGCATCACTTTTTTAAGCTTTCCTGCTATTGATAAGGCGAAAATAGCACATTTTGAATGAGAAGTTTTCTTCAATCAAACATAGAGGAACCCAAATGATGATCTCATTCAGCTAGTAAAAATGTTGTTTTATATTAGTATGGAAATCGTGAAAAGAAAATGTTTTTCATGCTGATTTACAACAGTTGATCTCCAATCGTAAAATATAAGCTTTTGGTCGGAGGCATCACAGGTACTGATCAAATTCTCATTTTTGAACTTTATTCACAAATCATATGATATGCTTTGTATACATCAACTGTATTGTTGGATCAATACTGAGTAAAAAGTGACTATCTCAATTTCAGGACATATAAAAGAGAAAGAAGTAGAAACTCATGTTTCAAATGCTGAGAGGCAACAACTGTTCATGATTTTCACCTCCACTAATTATATTTATTTTTATAATCTATATGTTTATATTTTCCTATAAATATACAGAGACATATAGCTATATATACAGAGATACATATGTACAGGTTGATTTTTACATGTTTATAAGTAAATGTGATGTTGTTCCAAATAAAACTTCTAAGAACTGAATGGAAAAGAAAATTGTAAAGTTCAGATAAGTCCCACTGAAATTTGTACTCAGATCCCTGTTTTCAGAGTCCAGAGTGCTAACCATGACACCATCCACCCTCCCCTACCAGGGTGAGCTTTCCATTTTGACAGAAGAGATTTGCCTCAGGGGGCAACTTATCTTTCATTGAAAAATATTATCTCACATAAAAACCACTGTTCAACAGAGTTATAACGTTATTTGAGTCTTTTGGGCAACATCCTTCCCCAACATAGTTCAATATGCAAAAGTTTACCAGAATAGGAAAGCAATCCAATTCAGTTTCTCTTTGACAGTAGAATATTAAAAACTTTGACATTTCCACATTGCTGCAGCAGTTTGCACTCCTTTCACATGGGAGGTTCCATGGTGTAATGGTTAGCACTTTGGACTTTGAATCCAATGATCCGAGTTCAAATCTCGGTGGGACCATTTTATGACTCTTGACCAAATCATTTTCTTTCAAGTGTATTCATTAATATCACATATCTAATACCGGTAGGGTGAAAAATTAATTTATTGATTATTCTCTAAAAGTTTACTAGATGTGAGCAAATAATAGAATTTTTACAATACCTGGAAACTAAATGGCTCAAAATAATGAGAGATTTTACAAACTCACTCTGGTTTCTCAAACTCATCACAGGGGCCTGATGCACGACATTACTTTTTAAAATCTTACTGTTATTGATAAGGGGAAAAAGGAACTTTTTAATTGCAAAGCATTCATTAAAACAAAACTTGAGGAGCCAAACTTTGTATTACGGTGACCGAAGATGTGCAGTTTGAATAATAATCTTGAAATTCAGACGTACAAAGATTTTACACACTGATTTTCAACAGTAATTCCACAACCAATAAAGTTGAATCTTTTGAAAGACATGTCAAAGGTGTGAATCTGAAATTCACTTTCAAAGAAATTCACAATGAAATGCACTGTGTAAGTCCAGCATGTTGTCAGCTAAGAAATCAGCAAAAATGAACTATCTCATTACTGGCCATATAGATGAGAAAGGAAAATAAACTCATGTTTACAATGTGGATGTGAAAGAACAGTTTCTAGGTTCAGCTTCAATATTTATGTTTATGAATAATTGATATGTTCATATTGTCTAACAGCTATCTAGACGGATAAAGCTATGTATGCATCTATACATACTTATGCGTTCATACGCATCAGTATAAAACATTGATATTAGGTTTTTTCTAGACCAAATTCTAAAAAATGAGTTAAACAGTGAATCTCATAATTGTAGTAGGTCCCACCGAGATTTGAACTTGGATCGCTGGATTCAGAGTCCAGAGTGCTAACCATTACACCATGGAACCCTCTCACACAAGAGTGACTTTTCCATTGAGACAAAAGAGAGCGCATCAGTGATGGCCTTCTCTTATATTGATACAAAGATATCTCATTTGAATGGTCATAGTGGATAGAGCTTTAATGTGATTTGATTCTTTTCGCTATATTCTCTATAAAAGTGTTAAATATTCAAATGTTTATCAGAATATAAAAGTTATATCACAATGTTCATCTTTGCCTGTAGCATAATTAAACAGTCTACATTTCCAGACTACTGAAGCAATGTCTCTGTCTCCTGCATGGGTGGCTCCATAGAGCAATGGTTGGCAATTTGGACTTTGCATCCAATGATCCGATTTGAGACCTTGGAGGGACTTTTTTTATTACTCTTGAGCTTTTCCATTTCTTCATCTTTGTTCATTGATAGCTCAAATCCAACACCAGTAGGTTGAAAGAGTCAATTATTGAATGCTTTCAAAATGTCCATCAGCTTGAACAAGTTACATCAATACAAACTTTACAATACTTTGACATCAAATTTCTTCACAAAGTAGTTAGCCATTATAAAATCATATCCTGATTTTCTCAAACGCATTTCAGACGGGTGATTCACAGCATCACTTTTTTAAGCTTTCCTGCTATTGATAAGGCGAAAATAGCACATTTTGAATGAGAAGTTTTCTTCAATCAAACATAGAGGAACCCAAATGATGATCTCATTCAGCTAGTAAAAATGTTGTTTTATATTAGTATGGAAATCGTGAAAAGAAAATGTTTTTCATGCTGATTTACAACAGTTGATCTCCAATCGTAAAATATAAGCTTTTGGTCGGAGGCATCACAGGTACTGATCAAATTCTCATTTTTGAACTTTATTCACAAATCATATGATATGCTTTGTATACATCAACTGTATTGTTGGATCAATACTGAGTAAAAAGTGACTATCTCAATTTCAGGACATATAAAAGAGAAAGAAGTAGAAACTCATGTTTCAAATGCTGAGAGGCAACAACTGTTCATGATTTTCACCTCCACGAATTATATTTATTTTTATAATCTATATGTTTATATTTTCCTATAAATATACAGAGACATATAGCTATATATACAGAGATACATATGTACAGGTTGATTTTTACATGTTTATAAGTAAATGTGATGTTGTTCCAAATAAAACTTCTAAGAACTGAATGGAAAAGAAAATTGTAAAGTTCAGATAAGTCCCACTGAAATTTGTACTCAGATCCCTGTTTTCAGAGTCCAGAGTGCTAACCATGACACCATCCACCCTCCCCTACCAGGGTGAGCTTTCCATTTTGACAGAAGAGATTTGCCTCAGGGGGCAACTTATCTTTCATTGAAAAATATTATCTCACATAAAAACCACTGTTCAACAGAGTTATAACGTTATTTGAGTCTTTTGGGCAACATCCTTCCCCAACATAGTTCAATATGCAAAAGTTTACCAGAATAGGAAAGCAATCCAATTCAGTTTCTCTTTGACAGTAGAATATTAAAAACTTTGACATTTCCACATTGCTGCAGCAGTTTGCACTCCTTTCACATGGGAGGTTCCATGGTGTAATGGTTAGCACTTTGGACTTTGAATCCAATGATCCGAGTTCAAATCTCGGTGGGACCATTTTATGACTCTTGACCAAATCATTTTCTTTCAAGTGTATTCATTAATATCACATATCTAATACCGGTAGGGTGAAAAATTAATTTATTGATTATTCTCTAAAAGTTTACTAGATGTGAGCAAATAATAGAATTTTTACAATACCTGGAAACTAAATGGCTCAAAATAATGAGAGATTTTACAAACTCACTCTGGTTTCTCAAACTCACCACAGGGGCCTGATGCACGACATTACTTTTTAAAATCTTACTGTTATTGATAAGGGGAACAAGGAACTTTTTAATTGCAAAGCGTTCATTAAAACAAAACTTGAGGAGCCAAACTTTGTATTACGGTGACCGAAGATGTGCAGTTTGAATAATAATCTTGAAATTCAGACGTACAAAGATTTTACACACTGATTTTCAACAGTAATTCCACAACCAATAAAGTTGAATCTTTTGAAAGACATGTCAAAGGTGTGAATCTGAAATTCACTTTCAAAGAAATTCACAATGAAATGCACTGTGTAAGTCCAGCATGTTGTCAGCTAAGAAATCAGCAAAAATGAACTATCTCATTACTGGCCATATAGATGAGAAAGGAAAATAAACTCATGTTTACAATGTGGATGTGAAAGAACAGTTTCTAGGTTCAGCTTCAATATTTATGTTTATGAATAATTGATATGTTCATATTGTCTAACAGCTATCTAGACGGATAAAGCTATGTATGCATCTATACATACTTATGCGTTCATACGCATCAGTATAAAACATTGATATTAGGTTTTTTCTAGACCAAATTCTAAAAAATGAGTTAAACAGTGAATCTCATAATTGTAGTAGGTCCCACCGAGATTTGAACTCGGATCGCTGGATTCAGAGTCCAGAGTGCTAACCATTACACCATGGAACCCTCTCACACAAGAGTGACTTTTCCATTGAGACAAAAGAGAGCGCATCAGTGATGGCCTTCTCTTATATTGATACAAAGATATCTCATTTGAATGGTCATAGTGGATAGAGCTTTAATGTGATTTGATTCTTTTCGCTATATTCTCTATAAAAGTGTTAAATATTCAAATGTTTATCAGAATATAAAAGTTATATCACAATGTTCATCTTTGCCTGTAGCATAATTAAACAGTCTACATTTCCAGACTACAGAAGCAATGTCTCTGTCTCCTGCATGGGTGGCTCCATAGAGCAATGGTTGGCAATTTGGACTTTGCATCCAATGATCCGATTTGAGACCTTGGAGGGACTTTTTTTATTACTCTTGAGCTTTTCCATTTCTTCATCTTTGTTCATTGATAGCTCAAATCCAACACCAGTAGGTTGAAAGAGTCAATTATTGAATGCTTTCAAAATGTCCATCAGCTTGAACAAGTTACATCAATACAAACTTTACAATACTTTGACATCAAATTTCTTCACAAAGTAGTTAGCCATTATAAAATCATATCCTGATTTTCTCAAACGCATTTCAGACGGGTGATTCACAGCATCACTTTTTTAAGCTTTCCTGCTATTGATAAGGCGAAAATAGCACATTTTGAATGAGAAGTTTTCTTCAATCAAACATAGAGGAACCCAAATGATGATCTCATTCAGCTAGTAAAAATGTTGTTTTATATTAGTATGGAAATCGTGAAAAGAAAATGTTTTTCATGCTGATTTACAACAGTTGATCTCCAATCGTAAAATATAAGCTTTTGGTCGGAGGCATCACAGGTACTGATCAAATTCTCATTTTCGAACTTTATTCACAAATCATATGATATGCTTTGTATACATCAACTGTATTGTTGGATCAATAATGAGTAAAAAGTGACTATCTCAATTTCAGGACATATAAAAGAGAAAGAAGTAGAAACTCATGTTTCAAATGCTGAGAGGCAACAACTGTTCATGATTTTCACCTCCACGAATTATATTTATTTTTATAATCTATATGTTTATATTTTCCTATAAATATACAGAGACATATAGCTATATATACAGAGATACATATGTACAGGTTGATTTTTACATGTTTATAAGTAAATGTGATGTTGTTCCAAATAAAACTTCTAAGAACTGAATGGAAAAGAAAATTGTAAAGTTCAGATAAGTCCCACTGAAATTTGTACTCAGATCCCCGTTTTCAGAGTCCAGAGAGCTAACCATGACACCATCCACCCTCCCGTACCAGGGTGAGCTTTCCATTTTGACAGAAGAGATTTGCCTCAGGGGGCAACTTATCTTTCATTGAAAAATATTATCTCACGTAAAAACCACTGTTCAACAGATTTATAACGTTATTTGAGTCTTTTGGGCAACATCCTTCCCCAACATAGTTCAATATGCAAAAGTTTACCAGAATAGGAAAGCAATCCAATTCAGTTTCTCTTTGACAGTAGAATATTAAAAACTTTGACATTTCCACATTGCTGCAGCAGTTTGCGCTCCTTTCACATGGGAGGTTCCATGGTGTAATGGTTAGCACTTTGGACTTTGAATCCAATGATCCGAGTTCAAATCTCGGTGGGACCATTTTATGACTCTTGACCAAATCATTTTCTTTCAAGTGTATTCATTAATATCACATATCTAATACCGGTAGGGTGAAAAATTAATTTATTGATTATACTCTAAAAGTTTACTAGATGTGAGCAAATAATTGAATTTTTACAATACCTGGAAACTAAATGGCTCAAAATAATGAGAGATTTTACAAACTCACTCTGGTTTCTCAAACTCATCACAGGGGCCTGATGCACGACATTACTTTTTAAAATCTTACTGTTATTGATAAGGGGAACAAGGAACTTTTTAATTGCAAAGCGTTCATTAAAACAAAACTTGAGGAGCCAAACTTTGTATTACGGTGACCGAAGATGTGCAGTTTGAATAATAATCTTGAAATTCAGACGTACAAAGATTTTACACACTGATTTTCAACAGTAATTCCACAACCAATAAAGTTGAATCTTTTGAAAGACATGTCAAAGGTGTGAATCTGAAATTCACTTTCAAAGAAATTCACAATGAAATGCACTGTGTAAGTCCAGCATGTTGTCAGCTAAGAAATCAGCAAAAATGAACTATCTCATTACTGGCCATATAGATGAGAAAGGAAAATAAACTCATGTTTACAATGTGGATGTGAAAGAACAGTTTCTAGGTTCAGCTTCAATATTTATGTTTATGAATAATTGATATGTTCATATTGTCTAACAGCTATCTAGACGGATAAAGCTATGTATGCATCTATACATACTTATGCGTTCATACGCATCAGTATAAAACATTGATATTAGGTATTTTCTAGACCAAATTCTAAAAAATGAGTTAAACAGTGAATCTCATAATTGTAGTAGGTCCCACCGAGATTTGAACTCGGATCGCTGGATTCAGAGTCCAGAGTGCTAACCATTACACCATGGAACCCTCTCACACAAGAGTGACTTTTCCATTGAGACAAAAGAGAGCGCATCAGTGATGGCCTTCTCTTATATTGATACAAAGATATCTCATTTGAATGGTCATAGTGGATAGAGCTTTAATGTGATTTGATTCTTTTCGCTATATTCTCTATAAAAGTCTTAAATATTCAAATGTTTATCAGAATATAAAAGTTATATCACAATGTTCATCTTTGCCTGTAGCATAATTAAACAGTCTACATTTCCAGACTACAGAAGCAATGTCTCTGTCTCCTGCATGGGTGGCTCCATAGAGCAATGGTTGGCAATTTGGACTTTGCATCCAATGATCCGATTTGAGACCTTGGAGGGACTTTTTTTATTACTCTTGAGCTTTTCCATTTCTTCATCTTTGTTCATTGATAGCTCAAATCCAACACCAGTAGGTTGAAAGAGTCAATTATTGAATGCTTTCAAAATGTCCATCAGCTTGAACAAGTTACATCAATACAAACTTTACAATACTTTGACATCAAATTTCTTCACAAAGTAGTTAGCCATTATAAAATCATATCCTGATTTTCTCAAACGCATTTCAGACGGGTGATTCACAGCATCACTTTTTTAAGCTTTCCTGCTATTGATAAGGCGAAAATAGCACATTTTGAATGAGAAGTTTTCTTCAATCAAACATAGAGGAACCCAAATGATGATCTCATTCAGCTAGTAAAAATGTTGTTTTATATTAGTATGGAAATCGTGAAAAGAAAATGTTTTTCATGCTGATTTACAACAGTTGATCTCCAATCGTAAAATATAAGCTTTTGGTCGGAGGCATCACAGGTACTGATCAAATTCTCATTTTCGAACTTTATTCACAAATCATATGATATGCTTTGTATACATCAACTGTATTGTTGGATCAATAATGAGTAAAAAGTGACTATCTCAATTTCAGGACATATAAAAGAGAAAGAAGAAGAAACTCATGTTTCAAATGCTGAGAGGCAACAACTGTTCATGATTTTCACCTCCACTAATTATATTTATTTTTATAATCTATATGTTTATATTTTCCTATAAATATACAGAGACATATAGCTATATATACAGAGATACATATGTACAGGTTGATTTTTACATGTTTATAAGTAAATGTGATGTTGTTCCAAATAAAACTTCTAAGAACTGAATGGAAAAGAAAATTGTAAAGTTCAGATAAGTCCCACTGAAATTTGTACTCAGATCCCCGTTTTCAGAGTCCAGAGAGCTAACCATGACACCATCCACCCTCCCGTACCAGGGTGAGCTTTCCATTTTGACAGAAGAGATTTGCCTCAGGGGGCAACTTATCTTTCATTGAAAAATATTATCTCACGTAAAAACCACTGTTCAACAGATTTATAACGTTATTTGAGTCTTTTGGGCAACATCCTTCCCCAACATAGTTCAATATGCAAAAGTTTACCAGAATAGGAAAGCAATCCAATTCAGTTTCTCTTTGACAGTAGAATATTAAAAACTTTGACATTTCCACATTGCTGCAGCAGTTTGCGCTCCTTTCACATGGGAGGTTCCATGGTGTAATGGTTAGCACTTTGGACTTTGAATCCAATGATCCGAGTTCAAATCTCGGTGGGACCATTTTATGACTCTTAACCAAATCATTTTCTTTCAAGTGTATTCATTAATATCACATATCTAATACCGGTAGGGTGAAAAATTAATTTATTGATTATACTCTAAAAGTTTACTAGATGTGAGCAAATAATTGAATTTTTACAATACCTGGAAACTAAATGGCTCAAAATAATGAGAGATTTTACAAACTCACTCTGGTTTCTCAAACTCATCACAGGGGCCTGATGCACGACATTACTTTTTAAAATCTTACTGTTATTGATAAGGGGAACAAGGAACTTTTTAATTGCAAAGCGTTCATTAAAACAAAACTTGAGGAGCCAAACTTTGTATTACGGTGACCGAAGATGTGCAGTTTGAATAATAATCTTGAAATTCAGACGTACAAAGATTTTACACACTGATTTTCAACAGTAATTCCACAACCAATAAAGTTGAATCTTTTGAAAGACATGTCAAAGGTGTGAATCTGAAATTCACTTTCAAAGAAATTCACAATGAAATGCACTGTGTAAGTCCAGCATGTTGTCAGCTAAGAAATCAGCAAAAATGAACTATCTCATTACTGGCCATATAGATGAGAAAGGAAAATAAACTCATGTTTACAATGTGGATGTGAAAGAACAGTTTCTAGGTTCAGCTTCAATATTTATGTTTATGAATAATTGATATGTTCATATTGTCTAACAGCTATCTAGACGGATAAAGCTATGTATGCATCTATACATACTTATGCGTTCATACGCATCAGTATAAAACATTGATATTAGGTATTTTCTAGACCAAATTCTAAAAAATGAGTTAAACAGTGAATCTCATAATTGTAGTAGGTCCCACCGAGATTTGAACTCGGATCGCTGGATTCAGAGTCCAGAGTGCTAACCATTACACCATGGAACCCTCTCACACAAGAGTGACTTTTCCATTGAGACAAAAGAGAGCGCATCAGTGATGGCCTTCTCTTATATTGATACAAAGATATCTCATTTGAATGGTCATAGTGGATAGAGCTTTAATGTGATTTGATTCTTTTCGCTATATTCTCTATAAAAGTCTTAAATATTCAAATGTTTATCAGAATATAAAAGTTATATCACAATGTTCATCTTTGCCTGTAGCATAATTAAACAGTCTACATTTCCAGACTACAGAAGCAATGTCTCTGTCTCCTGCATGGGTGGCTCCATAGAGCAATGGTTGGCAATTTGGACTTTGCATCCAATGATCCGATTTGAGACCTTGGAGGGACTTTTTTTATTACTCTTGAGCTTTTCCATTTCTTCATCTTTGTTCATTGATAGCTCAAATCCAACACCAGTAGGTTGAAAGAGTCAATTATTGAATGCTTTCAAAATGTCCATCAGCTTGAACAAGTTACATCAATACAAACTTTACAATACTTTGACATCAAATTTCTTCACAAAGTAGTTAGCCATTATAAAATCATATCCTGATTTTCTCAAACGCATTTCAGACGGGTGATTCACAGCATCACTTTTTTAAGCTTTCCTGCTATTGATAAGGCGAAAATAGCACATTTTGAATGAGAAGTTTTCTTCAATCAAACATAGAGGAACCCAAATGATGATCTCATTCAGCTAGTAAAAATGTTGTTTTATATTAGTATGGAAATCGTGAAAAGAAAATGTTTTTCATGCTGATTTACAACAGTTGATCTCCAATCGTAAAATATAAGCTTTTGGTCGGAGGCATCACAGGTACTGATCAAATTCTCATTTTCGAACTTTATTCACAAATCATATGATATGCTTTGTATACATCAACTGTATTGTTGGATCAATAATGAGTAAAAAGTGACTATCTCAATTTCAGGACATATAAAAGAGAAAGAAGTAGAAACTCATGTTTCAAATGCTGAGAGGCAACAACTGTTCATGATTTTCACCTCCACTAATTATATTTATTTTTATAATCTATATGTTTATATTTTCCTATAAATATACAGAGACATATAGCTATATATACAGAGATACATATGTACAGGTTGATTTTTACATGTTTATAAGTAAATGTGATGTTGTTCCAAATAAAACTTCTAAGAACTGAATGGAAAAGAAAATTGTAAAGTTCAGATAAGTCCCACTGAAATTTGTACTCAGATCCCCGTTTTCAGAGTCCAGAGAGCTAACCATGACACCATCCACCCTCCCGTACCAGGGTGAGCTTTCCATTTTGACAGAAGAGATTTGCCTCAGGGGGCAACTTATCTTTCATTGAAAAATATTATCTCACGTAAAAACCACTGTTCAACAGATTTATAACGTTATTTGAGTCTTTTGGGCAACATCCTTCCCCAACATAGTTCAATATGCAAAAGTTTACCAGAATAGGAAAGCAATCCAATTCAGTTTCTCTTTGACAGTAGAATATTAAAAACTTTGACATTTCCACATTGCTGCAGCAGTTTGCGCTCCTTTCACATGGGAGGTTCCATGGTGTAATGGTTAGCACTTTGGACTTTGAATCCAATGATCCGAGTTCAAATCTCGGTGGGACCATTTTATGACTCTTGACCAAATCATTTTCTTTCAAGTGTATTCATTAATATCACATATCTAATACCGGTAGGGTGAAAAATTAATTTATTGATTATACTCTAAAAGTTTACTAGATGTGAGCAAATAATTGAATTTTTACAATACCTGGAAACTAAATGGCTCAAAATAATGAGAGATTTTACAAACTCACTCTGGTTTCTCAAACTCATCACAGGGGCCTGATGCACGACATTACTTTTTAAAATCTTACTGTTATTGATAAGGGGAACAAGGAACTTTTTAATTGCAAAGCGTTCATTAAAACAAAACTTGAGGAGCCAAACTTTGTATTACGGTGACCGAAGATGTGCAGTTTGAATAATAATCTTGAAATTCAGACGTACAAAGATTTTACACACTGATTTTCAACAGTAATTCCACAACCAATAAAGTTGAATCTTTTGAAAGACATGTCAAAGGTGTGAATCTGAAATTCACTTTCAAAGAAATTCACAATGAAATGCACTGTGTAAGTCCAGCATGTTGTCAGCTAAGAAATCAGCAAAAATGAACTATCTCATTACTGGCCATATAGATGAGAAAGGAAAATAAACTCATGTTTACAATGTGGATGTGAAAGAACAGTTTCTAGGTTCAGCTTCAATATTTATGTTTATGAATAATTGATATGTTCATATTGTCTAACAGCTATCTAGACGGATAAAGCTATGTATGCATCTATACATACTTATGCGTTCATACGCATCAGTATAAAACATTGATATTAGGTATTTTCTAGACCAAATTCTAAAAAATGAGTTAAACAGTGAATCTCATAATTGTAGTAGGTCCCACCGAGATTTGAACTCGGATCGCTGGATTCAGAGTCCAGAGTGCTAACCATTACACCATGGAACCCTCTCACACAAGAGTGACTTTTCCATTGAGACAAAAGAGAGCGCATCAGTGATGGCCTTCTCTTATATTGATACAAAGATATCTCATTTGAATGGTCATAGTGGATAGAGCTTTAATGTGATTTGATTCTTTTCGCTATATTCTCTATAAAAGTCTTAAATATTCAAATGTTTATCAGAATATAAAAGTTATATCACAATGTTCATCTTTGCCTGTAGCATAATTAAACAGTCTACATTTCCAGACTACAGAAGCAATGTCTCTGTCTCCTGCATGGGTGGCTCCATAGAGCAATGGTTGGCAATTTGGACTTTGCATCCAATGATCCGATTTGAGACCTTGGAGGGACTTTTTTTATTACTCTTGAGCTTTTCCATTTCTTCATCTTTGTTCATTGATAGCTCAAATCCAACACCAGTAGGTTGAAAGAGTCAATTATTGAATGCTTTCAAAATGTCCATCAGCTTGAACAAGTTACATCAATACAAACTTTACAATACTTTGACATCAAATTTCTTCACAAAGTAGTTAGCCATTATAAAATCATATCCTGATTTTCTCAAACGCATTTCAGACGGGTGATTCACAGCATCACTTTTTTAAGCTTTCCTGCTATTGATAAGGCGAAAATAGCACATTTTGAATGAGAAGTTTTCTTCAATCAAACATAGAGGAACCCAAATGATGATCTCATTCAGCTAGTAAAAAGGTTGTTTTATATTAGTATGGAAATCGTGAAAAGAAAATGTTTTTCATGCTGATTTACAACAGTTGATCTCCAATCGTAAAATATAAGCTTTTGGTCGGAGGCATCACAGGTACTGATCAAATTCTCATTTTCGAACTTTATTCACAAATCATATGATATGCTTTGTATACATCAACTGTATTGTTGGATCAATAATGAGTAAAAAGTGACTATCTCAATTTCAGGACATATAAAAGAGAAAGAAGTAGAAACTCATGTTTCAAATGCTGAGAGGCAACAACTGTTCATGATTTTCACCTCCACTAATTATATTTATTTTTATAATCTATATGTTTATATTTTCCTATAAATATACAGAGACATATAGCTATATATACAGAGATACATATGTACAGGTTGATTTTTACATGTTTATAAGTAAATGTGATGTTGTTCCAAATAAAACTTCTAAGAACTGAATGGAAAAGAAAATTGTAAAGTTCAGATAAGTCCCACTGAAATTTGTACTCAGATCCCCGTTTTTAGAGTCCAGAGAGCTAACCATGACACCATCCACCCTCCCGTACCAGGGTGAGCTTTCCATTTTGACAGAAGAGATTTGCCTCAGGGGGCAACTTATCTTTCATTGAAAAATATTATCTCACGTAAAAACCACTGTTCAACAGATTTATAACGGTATTTGAGTCTTTTGGGCAACATCCTTCCCCAACATAGTTCAATATGCAAAAGTTTACCAGAATAGGAAAGCAATCCAATTCAGTTTCTCTTTGACAGTAGAATATTAAAAACTTTGACATTTCCACATTGCTGCAGCAGTTTGCGCTCCTTTCACATGGGAGGTTCCATGGTGTAATGGTTAGCACTTTGGACTTTGAATCCAATGATCCGAGTTCAAATCTCGGTGGGACCATTTTATGACTCTTGACCAAATCATTTTCTTTCAAGTGTATTCATTAATATCACATATCTAATACCGGTAGGGTGAAAAATTAATTTATTGATTATACTCTAAAAGTTTACTAGATGTGAGCAAATAATTGAATTTTTACAATACCTGGAAACTAAATGGCTCAAAATAATGAGAGATTTTACAAACTCACTCTTGTTTCTCAAACTCATCACAGGGGCCTGATGCACGACATTACTTTTTAAAATCTTACTGTTATTGATAAGGGGAACAAGGAACTTTTTAATTGCAAAGCGTTCATTAAAACAAAACTTGAGGAGCCAAACTTTGTATTACGGTGACCGAAGATGTGCAGTTTGAATAATAATCTTGAAATTCAGACGTACAAAGATTTTACACACTGATTTTCAACAGTAATTCCACAACCAATAAAGTTGAATCTTTTGAAAGACATGTCAAAGGTGTGAATCTGAAATTCACTTTCAAAGAAATTCACAATGAAATGCACTGTGTAAGTCCAGCATGTTGTCAGCTAAGAAATCAGCAAAAATGAACTATCTCATTACTGGCCATATAGATGAGAAAGGAAAATAAACTCATGTTTACAATGTGGATGTGAAAGAACAGTTTCTAGGTTCAGCTTCAATATTTATGTTTATGAATAATTGATATGTTCATATTGTCTAACAGCTATCTAGACGGATAAAGCTATGTATGCATCTATACATACTTATGCGTTCATACGCATCAGTATAAAACATTGATATTAGGTATTTTCTAGACCAAATTCTAAAAAATGAGTTAAACAGTGAATCTCATAATTGTAGTAGGTCCCACCGAGATTTGAACTCGGATCGCTGGATTCAGAGTCCAGAGTGCTAACCATTACACCATGGAACCCTCTCACACAAGAGTGACTTTTCCATTGAGACAAAAGAGAGCGCATCAGTGATGGCCTTCTCTTATATTGATACAAAGATATCTCATTTGAATGGTCATAGTGGATAGAGCTTTAATGTGATTTGATTCTTTTCGCTATATTCTCTATAAAAGTCTTAAATATTCAAATGTTTATCAGAATATAAAAGTTATATCACAATGTTCATCTTTGCCTGTAGCATAATTAAACAGTCTACATTTCCAGACTACAGAAGCAATGTCTCTGTCTCCTGCATGGGTGGCTCCATAGAGCAATGGTTGGCAATTTGGACTTTGCATCCAATGATCCGATTTGAGACCTTGGAGGGACTTTTTTTATTACTCTTGAGCTTTTCCATTTCTTCATCTTTGTTCATTGATAGCTCAAATCCAACACCAGTAGGTTGAAAGAGTCAATTATTGAATGCTTTCAAAATGTCCATCAGCTTGAACAAGTTACATCAATACAAACTTTACAATACTTTGACATCAAATTTCTTCACAAAGTAGTTAGCCATTATAAAATCATATCCTGATTTTCTCAAACGCATTTCAGACGGGTGATTCACAGCATCACTTTTTTAAGCTTTCCTGCTATTGATAAGGCGAAAATAGCACATTTTGAATGAGAAGTTTTCTTCAATCAAACATAGAGGAACCCAAATGATGATCTCATTCAGCTAGTAAAAATGTTGTTTTATATTAGTATGGAAATCGTGAAAAGAAAATGTTTTTCATGCTGATTTACAACAGTTGATCTCCAATCGTAAAATATAAGCTTTTGGTCGGAGGCATCACAGGTACTGATCAAATTCTCATTTTCGAACTTTATTCACAAATCATATGATATGCTTTGTATACATCAACTGTATTGTTGGATCAATAATGAGTAAAAAGTGACTATCTCAATTTCAGGACATATAAAAGAGAAAGAAGTAGAAACTCATGTTTCAAATGCTGAGAGGCAACAACTGTTCATGATTTTCACCTCCACTAATTATATTTATTTTTATAATCTATATGTTTATATTTTCCTATAAATATACAGAGACATATAGCTATATATACAGAGATACATATGTACAGGTTGATTTTTACATGTTTATAAGTAAATGTGATGTTGTTCCAAATAAAACTTCTAAGAACTGAATGGAAAAGAAAATTGTAAAGTTCAGATAAGTCCCACTGAAATTTGTACTCAGATCCCCGTTTTCAGAGTCCAGAGAGCTAACCATGACACCATCCACCCTCCCGTACCAGGGTGAGCTTTCCATTTTGACAGAAGAGATTTGCCTCAGGGGGCAACTTATCTTTCATTGAAAAATATTATCTCACGTAAAAACCACTGTTCAACAGATTTATAACGGTATTTGAGTCTTTTGGGCAACATCCTTCCCCAACATAGTTCAATATGCAAAAGTTTACCAGAATAGGAAAGCAATCCAATTCAGTTTCTCTTTGACAGTAGAATATTAAAAACTTTGACATTTCCACATTGCTGCAGCAGTTTGCGCTCCTTTCACATGGGAGGTTCCATGGTGTAATGGTTAGCACTTTGGACTTTGAATCCAATGATCCGAGTTCAAATCTCGGTGGGACCATTTTATGACTCTTGACCAAATCATTTTCTTTCAAGTGTATTCATTAATATCACATATCTAATACCGGTAGGGTGAAAAATTAATTTATTGATTATACTCTAAAAGTTTACTAGATGTGAGCAAATAATAGAATTTTTACAATACCTGGAAACTAAATGGCTCAAAATAATGAGAGATTTTACAAACTCACTCTGGTTTCTCAAACTCATCACAGGGGCCTGATGCACGACATTACTTTTTAAAATCTTACTGTTATTGATAAGGGGAACAAGGAACTTTTTAATTGCAAAGCATTCATTAAAACAAAACTTGAGGAGCCAAACTTTGTATTACGGTGACCGAAGATGTGCAGTTTGAATAATAATCTTGAAATTCAGACGTACAAAGATTTTACACACTGATTTTCAACAGTAATTCCACAACCAATAAAGTTGAATCTTTTGAAAGACATGTCAAAGGTGTGAATCTGAAATTCACTTTCAAAGAAATTCACAATGAAATGCACTGTGTAAGTCCAGCATGTTGTCAGCTAAGAAATCAGCAAAAATGAACTATCTCATTACTGGCCATATAGATGAGAAAGGAAAATAAACTCATGTTTGCAATGTGGATGTGAAAGAACAGTTTCTAGGTTCAGCTTCAATATTTATGTTTATGAATAATTGATATGTTCATATTGTCTAACAGCTATCTAGACGGATAAAGCTATGTATGCATCTATACATACTTATGCGTTCATACGCATCAGTATAAAACATTGATATTAGGTTTTTTCTAGACCAAATTCTAAAAAATGAGTTAAACAGTGAATCTCATAATTGTAGTAGGTCCCACCGAGATTTGAACTCGGATCGCTGGATTCAGAGTCCAGAGTGCTAACCATTACACCATGGAACCCTCTCACACAAGAGTGACTTTTCCATTGAGACAAAAGAGAGCGCATCAGTGATGGCCTTCTCTTATATTGATACAAAGATATCTCATTTGAATGGTCATAGTGGATAGAGCTTTAATGTGATTTGATTCTTTTCGCTATATTCTCTATAAAAGTGTTAAATATTCAAATGTTTATCAGAATATAAAAGTTATATCACAATGTTCATCTTTGCCTGTAGCATAATTAAACAGTCTACATTTCCAGACTACTGAAGCAATGTCTCTGTCTCCTGCATGGGTGGCTCCATAGAGCAATGGTTGGCAATTTGGACTTTGCATCCAATGATCCGATTTGAGACCTTGGAGGGACTTTTTTTATTACTCTTGAGCTTTTCCATTTCTTCATCTTTGTTCATTGATAGCTCATATCCAACACCAGTAGGTTGAAAGAGTCAATTATTGAATGCTTTCAAAATGTCCATCAGCTTGAACAAGTTACATCAATACAAACTTTACAATACTTTGACATCAAATTTCTTCACAAAGTAGTTAGCCATTATAAAATCATATCCTGATTTTCTCAAACGCATTTCAGACGGGTGATTCACAGCATCACTTTTTTAAGCTTTCCTGCTATTGATAAGGCGAAAATAGCACATTTTGAATGAGAAGTTTTCTTCAATCAAACATAGAGGAACCCAAATGATGATCTCATTCAGCTAGTAAAAATGTTGTTTTATATTAGTATGGAAATCGTGAAAAGAAAATGTTTTTCATGCTGATTTACAACAGTTGATCTCCAATCGTAAAATATAAGCTTTTGGTCGGAGGCATCACAGGTACTGATCAAATTCTCATTTTTGAACTTTATTCACAAATCATATGATATGCTTTGTATACATCAACTGTATTGTTGGATCAATAATGACTAAAAAGTGACTATCTCAATTTCAGGACATATAAAAGAGAAAGAAGTAGAAACTCATGTTTCAAATGCTGAGAGGCAACAACTGTTCATGATTTTCACCTCCACTAATTATATTTATTTTTATAATCTATATGTTTATATTTTCCTATAAATATACAGAGACATATAGCTATATATACAGAGATACATATGTACAGGTTGATTTTTACATGTTTATAAGTAAATGTGATGTTGTTCCAAATAAAACTTCTAAGAACTGAATGGAAAAGAAAATTGTAAAGTTCAGATAAGTCCCACTGAAATTTGTACTCAGATCCCCGTTTTCAGAGTCCAGAGAGCTAACCATGACACCATCCACCCTCCCGTACCAGGGTGAGCTTTCCATTTTGACAGAAGAGATTTGCCTCAGGGGGCAACTTATCTTTCATTGAAAAATATTATCTCACGTAAAAACCACTGTTCAACAGATTTATAACGGTATTTGAGTCTTTTGGGCAACATCCTTCCCCAACATAGTTCAATATGCAAAAGTTTACCAGAATAGGAAAGCAATCCAATTCAGTTTCTCTTTGACAGTAGAATATTAAAAACTTTGACATTTCCACATTGCTGCAGCAGTTTGCGCTCCTTTCACATGGGAGGTTCCATGGTGTAATGGTTAGCACTTTGGACTTTGAATCCAATGATCCGAGTTCAAATCTCGGTGGGACCATTTTATGACTCTTGACCAAATCATTTTCTTTCAAGTGTATTCATTAATATCACATATCTAATACCGGTAGGGTGAAAAATTAATTTATTGATTATACTCTAAAAGTTTACTAGATGTGAGCAAATAATAGAATTTTTACAATACCTGGAAACTAAATGGCTCAAAATAATGAGAGATTTTACAAACTCACTCTGGTTTCTCAAACTCATCACAGGGGCCTGATGCACGACATTACTTTTTAAAATCTTACTGTTATTGATAAGGGGAACAAGGAACTTTTTAATTGCAAAGCATTCATTAAAACAAAACTTGAGGAGCCAAACTTTGTATTACGGTGACCGAAGATGTGCAGTTTGAATAATAATCTTGAAATTCAGACGTACAAAGATTTTACACACTGATTTTCAACAGTAATTCCACAACCAATAAAGTTGAATCTTTTGAAAGACATGTCAAAGGTGTGAATCTGAAATTCACTTTCAAAGAAATTCACAATGAAATGCACTGTGTAAGTCCAGCATGTTGTCAGCTAAGAAATCAGCAAAAATGAACTATCTCATTACTGGCCATATAGATGAGAAAGGAAAATAAACTCATGTTTACAATGTGGATGTGAAAGAACAGTTTCTAGGTTCAGCTTCAATATTTATGTTTATGAATAATTGATATGTTCATATTGTCTAACAGCTATCTAGACGGATAAAGCTATGTATGCATCTATACATACTTATGCGTTCATACGCATCAGTATAAAACATTGATATTAGGTTTTTTCTAGACCAAATTCTAAAAAATGAGTTAAACAGTGAATCTCATAATTGTAGTAGGTCCCACCGAGATTTGAACTCGGATCGCTGGATTCAGAGTCCAGAGTGCTAACCATTACACCATGGAACCCTCTCACACAAGAGTGACTTTTCCATTGAGACAAAAGAGAGCGCATCAGTGATGGCCTTCTCTTATATTGATACAAAGATATCTCATTTGAATGGTCATAGTGGATAGAGCTTTAATGTGATTTGATTCTTTTCGCTATATTCTCTATAAAAGTGTTAAATATTCAAATGTTTATCAGAATATAAAAGTTATATCACAATGTTCATCTTTGCCTGTAGCATAATTAAACAGTCTACATTTCCAGACTACTGAAGCAATGTCTCTGTCTCCTGCATGGGTGGCTCCATAGAGCAATGGTTGGCAATTTGGACTTTGCATCCAATGATCCGATTTGAGACCTTGGAGGGACTTTTTTTATTACTCTTGAGCTTTTCCATTTCTTCATCTTTGTTCAATGATAGCTCATATCCAACACCAGTAGGTTGAAAGAGTCAATTATTGAATGCTTTCAAAATGTCCATCAGCTTGAACAAGTTACATCAATACAAACTTTACAATACTTTGACATCAAATTTCTTCACAAAGTAGTTAGCCATTATAAAATCATATCCTGATTTTCTCAAACGCATTTCAGACGGGTGATTCACAGCATCACTTTTTTAAGCTTTCCTGCTATTGATAAGGCGAAAATAGCACATTTTGAATGAGAAGTTTTCTTCAATCAAACATAGAGGAACCCAAATGATGATCTCATTCAGCTAGTAAAAATGTTGTTTTATATTAGTATGGAAATCGTGAAAAGAAAATGTTTTTCATGCTGATTTACAACAGTTGATCTCCAATCGTAAAATATAAGCTTTTGGTCGGAGGCATCACAGGTACTGATCAAATTCTCATTTTTGAACTTTATTCACAAATCATATGATATGCTTTGTATACATCAACTGTATTGTTGGATCAATAATGACTAAAAAGTGACTATCTCAATTTCAGGACATATAAAAGAGAAAGAAGTAGAAACTCATGTTTCAAATGCTGAGAGGCAACAACTGTTCATGATTTTCACCTCCACTAATTATATTTATTTTTATAATCTATATGTTTATATTTTCCTATAAATATACAGAGACATATAGCTATATATACAGAGATACATATGTACAGGTTGATTTTTACATGTTTATAAGTAAATGTGATGCTGTTCCAAATAAAACTTCTAAGAACTGAATGGAAAAGAAAAGTGTAAAGTTCAGATAAGTCCCACTGAAATTTGTACTCAGATCCCCGTTTTCAGAGTCCAGAGAGCTAACCATGACACCATCCACCCTCCCGTACCAGGGTGAGCTTTCCATTTTGACAGAAGAGATTTGCCTCAGGGGGCAACTTATCTTTCATTGAAAAATATTATCTCACGTAAAAACCACTGTTCAACAGATTTATAACGGTATTTGAGTCTTTTGGGCAACATCCTTCCCCAACATAGTTCAATATGCAAAAGTTTACCAGAATAGGAAAGCAATCCAATTCAGTTTCTCTTTGACAGTAGAATATTAAAAACTTTGACATTTCCACATTGCTGCAGCAGTTTGCGCTCCTTTCACATGGGAGGTTCCATGGTGTAATGGTTAGCACTTTGGACTTTGAATCCAATGATCCGAGTTCAAATCTCGGTGGGACCATTTTATGACTCTTGACCAAATCATTTTCTTTCAAGTGTATTCATTAATATCACATATCTAATACCGGTAGGGTGAAAAATTAATTTATTGATTATACTCTAAAAGTTTACTAGATGTGAGCAAATAATAGAATTTTTACAATACCTGGAAACTAAATGGCTCAAAATAATGAGAGATTTTACAAACTCACTCTGGTTTCTCAAACTCATCACAGGGGCCTGATGCACGACATTACTTTTTAAAATCTTACTGTTATTGATAAGGGGAACAAGGAACTTTTTAATTGCAAAGCATTCATTAAAACAAAACTTGAGGAGCCAAACTTTGTATTACGGTGACCGAAGATGTGCAGTTTGAATAATAATCTTGAAATTCAGACGTACAGAGATTTTACACACTGATTTTCAACAGTAATTCCACAACCAATAAAGTTGAATCTTTTGAAAGACATGTCAAAGGTGTGAATCTGAAATTCACTTTCAAAGAAATTCACAATGAAATGCACTGTGTAAGTCCAGCATGTTGTCAGCTAAGAAATCAGCAAAAATGAACTATCTCATTACTGGCCATATAGATGAGAAAGGAAAATAAACTCATGTTTACAATGTGGATGTGAAAGAACAGTTTCTAGGTTCAGCTTCAATATTTATGTTTATGAATAATTGATATGTTCATATTGTCTAACAGCTATCTAGACGGATAAAGCTATGTATGCATCTATACATACTTATGCGTTCATACGCATCAGTATAAAACATTGATATTAGGTTTTTTCTAGACCAAATTCTAAAAAATGAGTTAAACAGTGAATCTCATAATTGTAGTAGGTCCCACCGAGATTTGAACTCGGATCGCTGGATTCAGAGTCCAGAGTGCTAACCATTACACCATGGAACCCTCTCACACAAGAGTGACTTTTCCATTGAGACAAAAGAGAGCGCATCAGTGATGGCCTTCTCTTATATTGATACAAAGATATCTCATTTGAATGGTCATAGTGGATAGAGCTTTAATGTGATTTGATTCTTTTCGCTATATTCTCTATAAAAGTGTTAAATATTCAAATGTTTATCAGAATATAAAAGTTATATCACAATGTTCATCTTTGCCTGTAGCATAATTAAACAGTCTACATTTCCAGACTACTGAAGCAATGTCTCTGTCTCCTGCATGGGTGGCTCCATAGAGCAATGGTTGGCAATTTGGACTTTGCATCCAATGATCCGATTTGAGACCTTGGAGGGACTTTTTTTATTACTCTTGAGCTTTTCCATTTCTTCATCTTTGTTCAATGATAGCTCATATCCAACACCAGTAGGTTGAAAGAGTCAATTATTGAATGCTTTCAAAATGTCCATCAGCTTGAACAAGTTACATCAATACAAACTTTACAATACTTTGACATCAAATTTCTTCACAAAGTAGTTAGCCATTATAAAATCATATCCTGATTTTCTCAAACGCATTTCAGACGGGTGATTCACAGCATCACTTTTTTAAGCTTTCCTGCTATTGATAAGGCGAAAATAGCACATTTTGAATGAGAAGTTTTCTTCAATCAAACATAGAGGAACCCAAATGATGATCTCATTCAGCTAGTAAAAATGTTGTTTTATATTAGTATGGAAATCGTGAAAAGAAAATGTTTTTCATGCTGATTTACAACAGTTGATCTCCAATCGTAAAATATAAGCTTTTGGTCGGAGGCATCACAGGTACTGATCAAATTCTCATTTTTGAACTTTATTCACAAATCATATGATATGCTTTGTATACATCAACTGTATTGTTGGATCAATAATGACTAAAAAGTGACTATCTCAATTTCAGGACATATAAAAGAGAAAGAAGTAGAAACTCATGTTTCAAATGCTGAGAGGCAACAACTGTTCATGATTTTCACCTCCACTAATTATATTTATTTTTATAATCTATATGTTTATATTTTCCTATAAATATACAGAGACATATAGCTATATATACAGAGATACATATGTACAGGTTGATTTTTACATGTTTATAAGTAAATGTGATGTTGTTCCAAATAAAACTTCTAAGAACTGAATGGAAAAGAAAAGTGTAAAGTTCAGATAAGTCCCACTGAAATTTGTACTCAGATCCCCGTTTTCAGAGTCCAGAGAGCTAACCATGACACCATCCACCCTCCCGTACCAGGGTGAGCTTTCCATTTTGACAGAAGAGATTTGCCTCAGGGGGCAACTTATCTTTCATTGAAAAATATTATCTCACGTAAAAACCACTGTTCAACAGATTTATAACGGTATTTGAGTCTTTTGGGCAACATCCTTCCCCAACATAGATCAATATGCAAAAGTTTACCAGAATAGGAAAGCAATCCAATTCAGTTTCTCTTTGACAGTAGAATATTAAAAACTTTGACATTTCCACATTGCTGCAGCAGTTTGCGCTCCTTTCACATGGGAGGTTCCATGGTGTAATGGTTAGCACTTTGGACTTTGAATCCAATGATCCGAGTTCAAATCTCGGTGGGACCATTTTATGACTCTTGACCAAATCATTTTCTTTCAAGTGTATTCATTAATATCACATATCTAATACCGGTAGGGTGAAAAATTAATTTATTGATTATACTCTAAAAGTTTACTAGATGTGAGCAAATAATAGAATTTTTACAATACCTGGAAACTAAATGGCTCAAAATAATGAGAGATTTTACAAACTCACTCTGGTTTCTCAAACTCATCACAGGGGCCTGATGCACGACATTACTTTTTAAAATCTTACTGTTATTGATAAGGGGAACAAGGAACTTTTTAATTGCAAAGCATTCATTAAAACAAAACTTGAGGAGCCAAACTTTGTATTACGGTGACCGAAGATGTGCAGTTTGAATAATAATCTTGAAATTCAGACGTACAAAGATTTTACACACTGATTTTCAACAGTAATTCCACAACCAATAAAGTTGAATCTTTTGAAAGACATGTCAAAGGTGTGAATCTGAAATTCACTTTCAAAGAAATTCACAATGAAATGCACTGTGTAAGTCCAGCATGTTGTCAGCTAAGAAATCAGCAAAAATGAACTATCTCATTACTGGCCATATAGATGAGAAAGGAAAATAAACTCATGTTTACAATGTGGATGTGAAAGAACAGTTTCTAGGTTCAGCTTCAATATTTATGTTTATGAATAATTGATATGTTCATATTGTCTAACAGCTATCTAGACGGATAAAGCTATGTATGCATCTATACATACTTATGCGTTCATACGCATCAGTATAAAACATTGATATTAGGTTTTTTCTAGACCAAATTCTAAAAAATGAGTTAAACAGTGAATCTCATAATTGTAGTAGGTCCCACCGAGATTTGAACTCGGATCGCTGGATTCAGAGTCCAGAGTGCTAACCATTACACGATGGAACCCTCTCACACAAGAGTGACTTTTCCATTGAGACAAAAGAGAGCGCATCAGTGATGGCCTTCTCTTATATTGATACAAAGATATCTCATTTGAATGGTCATAGTGGATAGAGCTTTAATGTGATTTGATTCTTTTCGCTATATTCTCTATAAAAGTGTTAAATATTCAAATGTTTATCAGAATATAAAAGTTATATCACAATGTTCATCTTTGCCTGTAGCATAATTAAACAGTCTACATTTCCAGACTACAGAAGCAATGTCTCTGTCTCCTGCATGGGTGGCTCCATAGAGCAATGGTTGGCAATTTGGACTTTGCATCCAATGATCCGATTTGAGACCTTGGAGGGACTTTTTTTATTACTCTTGAGCTTTTCCATTTCTTCATCTTTGTTCATTGATAGCTCATATCCAACACCAGTAGGTTGAAAGAGTCAATTATTGATGGCTTTCAAAATGTCCATCAGCTTGAACAAGTTACATCAATACAAACTTTACAATACTTTGACATCAAATTTCTTCACAAAGTAGTTAGCCATTATAAAATCATATCCTGATTTTCTCAAACGCATTTCAGACGGGTGATTCACAGCATCACTTTTTTAAGCTTTCCTGCTATTGATAAGGCGAAAATAGCACATTTTGAATGAGAAGTTTTCTTCAATCAAACATAGAGGAACCCAAATGATGATCTCATTCAGCTAGTAAAAATGTTGTTTTATATTAGTATGGAAATTGTGAAAAGAAAATGTTTTTCATGCTGATTTACAACAGTTGATCTCCAATCGTAAAATATAAGCTTTTGGTCGGAGGCATCACAGGTACTGATCAAATTCTCATTTTTGAACTTTATTCACAAATCATATGATATGCTTTGTATACATCAACTGTATTGTTGGATCAATAATGAGTAAAAAGTGACTATCTCAATTTCAGGACATATAAAAGAGAAAGAAGTAGAAACTCATGTTTCAAATGCTGAGAGGCAACAACTGTTCATGATTTTCACCTCCACTAATTATATTTATTTTTATAATCTATATGTTTATATTTTCCTATAAATATACAGAGACATATAGCTATATATACAGAGATACATATGTACAGGTTGATTTTTACATGTTTATAAGTAAATGTGATGTTGTTCCAAATAAAACTTCTAAGAACTGAATGGAAAAGAAAATTGTAAAGTTCAGATAAGTCCCACTGAAATTTGTACTCAGATCCCCGTTTTCAGAGTCCAGAGTGCTAACCATGACACCATCCACCCTCCCGTACCAGGGTGAGCTTTCCATTTTGACAGAAGAGATTTGCCTCAGGGGGCAACTTATCTTTCATTGAAAAATATTATCTCACGTAAAAACCACTGTTCAACAGAGTTATAACGTTATTTGAGTCTTTTGGGCAACATCCTTCCCCAACATAGTTCAATATGCAAAAGTTTACCAGAATAGGAAAGCAATCCAATTCAGTTTCTCTTTGACAGTAGAATATTAAAAACTTTGACATTTCCACATTGCTGCAGCAGTTTGCGCTCCTTTTACATGGGAGGTTCCATGGTGTAATGGTTAGCACTTTGGACTTTGAACCCAATGATCCGAGTTCAAATCTCGGTGGGACCATTTTATGACTCTTGACCAAATCATTTTCTTTCAAGTGTATTCATTAATATCACATATCTAATACCGGTAGGGTGAAAAATTAATTTATTGATTATACTCTAAAAGTTTACTAGATGTGAGCAAATAATAGAATTTTTACAATACCTGGAAACTAAATGGCTCAAAATAATGAGAGATTTTACAAACTCACTCTGGTTTCTCAAACTCATCACAGGGGCCTGATGCACGACATTACTTTTTAAAATCTTACTGTTATTGATAAGGGGAACAAGGAACTTTTTAATTGCAAAGCGTTCATTAAAACAAAACTTGAGGAGCCAAACTTTGTATTACGGTGACCGAAGATGTGCAGTTTGAATAATAATCTTGAAATTCAGACGTACAAAGATTTTACACACTGATTTTCAACAGTAATTCCACAACCAATAAAGTTGAATCTTTTGAAAGACATGTCAAAGGTGTGAATCTGAAATTCACTTTCAAAGAAATTCACAATGAAATGCACTGTGTAAGTCCAGCATGTTGTCAGCTAAGAAATCAGCAAAAATGAACTATCTCATTACTGGCCATATAGATGAGAAAGGAAAATAAACTCATGTTTACAATGTGGATGTGAAAGAACAGTTTCTAGGTTCAGCTTCAATATTTATGTTTATGAATAATTGATATGTTCATATTGTCTAACAGCTATCTAGACGGATAAAGCTATGTATGCATCTATACATACTTATGCGTTCATACGCATCAGTATAAAACATTGATATTAGGATTTTTCTAGACCAAATTCTAAAAAATGAGTTAAACAGTGAATCTCATAATTGTAGTAGGTCCCACCGAGATTTGAACTCGGATCGCTGGATTCAGAGTCCAGAGTGCTAACCATTACACCATGGAACCCTCTCACACAAGAGTGACTTTTCCATTGAGACAAAAGAGAGCGCATCAGTGATGGCCTTCTCTTATATTGATACAAAGATATCTCATTTGAATGGTCATAGTGGATAGAGCTTTAATGTGATTTGATTATTTTCGCTATATTCTCTATAAAAGTGTTAAATATTCAAATGTTTATCAGAATATAAAAGTTATATCACAATGTTCATCTTTGCCTGTAGCATAATTAAACAGTCTACATTTCCAGACTACAGAAGCAATGTCTCTGTCTCCTGCATGGGTGGCTCCATAGAGCAATGGTTGGCAATTTGGACTTTGCATCCAATGATCCGATTTGAGACCTTGGAGGGACTTTTTTTATTACTCTTGAGCTTTTCCATTTCTTCATCTTTGTTCATTGATAGCTCATATCCAACACCAGTAGGTTGAAAGAGTCAATTATTGATGGCTTTCAAAATGTCCATCAGCTTGAACAAGTTACATCAATACAAACTTTACAATACTTTGACATCAAATTTCTTCACAAAGTAGTTAGCCATTATAAAATCATATCCTGATTTTCTCAAACGCATTTCAGACGGGTGATTCACAGCATCACTTTTTTAAGCTTTCCTGCTATTGATAAGGCGAAAATAGCACATTTTGAATGAGAAGTTTTCTTCAATCAAACATAGAGGAACCCAAATGATGATCTCATTCAGCTAGTAAAAATGTTGTTTTATATTAGTATGGAAATCGTGAAAAGAAAATGTTTTTCATGCTGATTTACAACAGTTGATCTCCAATCGTAAAATATAAGCTTTTGGTCGGAGGCATCACAGGTACTGATCAAATTCTCATTTTTGAACTTTATTCACAAATCATATGATATGCTTTGTATACATCAACTGTATTGTTGGATCAATAATGAGTAAAAAGTGACTATCTCAATTTCAGGACATATAAAAGAGAAAGAAGTAGAAACTCATGTTTCAAATGCTGAGAGGCAACAACTGTTCATGATTTTCACCTCCACTAATTATATTTATTTTTATAATCTATATGTTTATATTTTCCTATAAATATACAGAGACATATAGCTATATATACAGAGATACATATGTACAGGTTGATTTTTACATGTTTATAAGTAAATGTGATGTTGTTCCAAATAAAACTTCTAAGAACTGAATGGAAAAGAAAATTGTAAAGTTCAGATAAGTCCCACTGAAATTTGTACTCAGATCCCCGTTTTCAGAGTCCAGAGTGCTAACCATGACACCATCCACCCTCCCGTACCAGGGTGAGTTTTCCATTTTGACAGAAGAGATTTGCCTCAGGGGGCAACTTATCTTTCATTGAAAAATATTATCTCACGTAAAAACCACTGTTCAACAGAGTTATAACGTTATTTGAGTCTTTTGGGCAACATCCTTCCCCAACATAGTTCAATATGCAAAAGTTTACCAGAATAGGAAAGCAATCCAATTCAGTTTCTCTTTGACAGTAGAATATTAAAAACTTTGACATTTCCACATTGCTGCAGCAGTTTGCGCTCCTTTTACATGGGAGGTTCCATGGTGTAATGGTTAGCACTTTGGACTTTGAATCCAATGATCCGAGTTCAAATCTCGGTGGGACCATTTTATGACTCTTGACCAAATCATTTTCTTTCAAGTGTATTCATTAATATCACATATCTAATACCGGTAGGGTGAAAAATTAATTTATTGATTATACTCTAAAAGTTTACTAGATGTGAGCAAATAATAGAATTTTTACAATACCTGGAAACTAAATGGCTCAAAATAATGAGAGATTTTACAAACTCACTCTGGTTTCTCAAACTCATCACAGGGGCCTGATGCACGACATTACTTTTTAAAATCTTACTGTTATTGATAAGGGGAACAAGGAACTTTTTAATTGCAAAGCGTTCATTAAAACAAAACTTGAGGAGCCAAACTTTGTATTACGGTGACCGAAGATGTGCAGTTTGAATAATAATCTTGAAATTCAGACGTACAAAGATTTTACACACTGATTTTCAACAGTAATTCCACAACAAATAAAGTTGAATCTTTTGAAAGACATGTCAAAGGTGTGAATCTGAAATTCACTTTCAAAGAAATTCACAATGAAATGCACTGTGTAAGTCCAGCATGTTGTCAGCTAAGAAATCAGCAAAAATGAACTATCTCATTACTGGCCATATAGATGAGAAAGGAAAATAAACTCATGTTTACAATGTGGATGTGAAAGAACAGTTTCTAGGTTCAGCTTCAATATTTATGTTTATGAATAATTGATATGTTCATATTGTCTAACAGCTATCTAGACGGATAAAGCTATGTATGCATCTATACATACTTATGCGTTCATACGCATCAGTATAAAACATTGATATTAGGTTTTTTCTAGACCAAATTCTAAAAAATGAGTTAAACAGTGAATCTCATAATTGTAGTAGGTCCCACCGAGATTTGAACTCGGATCGCTGGATTCAGAGTCCAGAGTGCTAACCATTACACCATGGAACCCTCTCACACAAGAGTGACTTTTCCATTGAGACAAAAGAGAGCGCATCAGTGATGGCCTTCTCTTATATTGATACAAAGATATCTCATTTGAATGGTCATAGTGGATAGAGCTTTAATGTGATTTGATTATTTTCGCTATATTCTCTATAAAAGTGTTAAATATTCAAATGTTTATCAGAATATAAAAGTTATATCACAATGTTCATCTTTGCCTGTAGCATAATTAAACAGTCTACATTTCCAGACTACAGAAGCAATGTCTCTGTCTCCTGCATGGGTGGCTCCATAGAGCAATGGTTGGCAATTTGGACTTTGCATCCAATGATCCGATTTGAGACCTTGGAGGGACTTTTTTTATTACTCTTGAGCTTTTCCATTTCTTCATCTTTGTTCATTGATAGCTCAAATCCAACACCAGTAGGTTGAAAGAGTCAATTATTGAATGCTTTCAAAATGTCCATCAGCTTGAACAAGTTACATCAATACAAACTTTACAATACTTTGACATCAAATTTCTTCACAAAGTAGTTAGCCATTATAAAATCATATCCTGATTTTCTGAAAACGCATTTCAGACGGGTGATTCACAGCCTCACTTTTTTAAGCTTTCCCGCTATTGATAAGGCGAAAATAGCACATTTTGAATGAGAAGTTTTCTTCAATCAAACATAGAGGAACCCAAATGATGATCTCATTCAGCTAGTAAAAATGTTGTTTTATATTAGTATGGAAATCGTGAAAAGAAAATGTTTTTCATGCTGATTTACAACAGTTGATCTCCAATCGTAAAATATAAGCTTTTGGTCGGAGGCATGACAGGTACTGATCAAATTCTCATTTTTGAACTTTATTCACAAATCATATGATATGCTTTGTATACATCAACTGTATTGTTGGATCAATAATGAGTAAAAAGTGACTATCTCAATTTCAGGACATATAAAAGAGAAAGAAGTAGAAACTCATGTTTCAAATGCTGAGAGGCAACAACTGTTCATGATTTTCACCTCCACTAATTATATTTATTTTTATAATCTATATGTTTATATTTTCCTATAAATATACAGAGACATATAGCTATATATACAGAGATACATATGTACAGGTTGATTTTTACATGTTTATAAGTAAATGTGATGTTGTTCCAAATAAAACTTCTAAGAACTGAATGGAAAAGAAAATTGTAAAGTTCAGATAAGTCCCACTGAAATTTGTACTCAGATCCCCGTTTTCAGAGTCCAGAGTGCTAACCATGACACCATCCACCCTCCCGTACCAGGGTGAGCTTTCCATTTTGATAGAAGAGATTTGCCTCAGGGGGCAACTTATCTTTCATTGAAAAATATTATCTCACGTAAAAACCACTGTTCAACAGAGTTATAACGTTATTTGAGTCTTTTGGGCAACATCCTTCCCCAACATAGTTCAATATGCAAAAGTTTACCAGAATAGGAAAGCAATCCAATTCAGTTTCTCTTTGACAGTAGAATATTAAAAACTTTGACATTTCCACATTGCTGCAGCAGTTTGCGCTCCTTTTACATGGGAGGTTCCATGGTGTAATGGTTAGCACGTTGGACTTTGAATCCAATGATCCGAGTTCAAATCTCGGTGGGACCATTTTATGACTCTTGACCAAATCATTTTCTTTCAAGTGTATTCATTAATATCACATATCTAATACCGGTAGGGTGAAAAATTAATTTATTGATTATACTCTAAAAGTTTACTAGATGTGAGCAAATAATAGAATTTTTACAATACCTGGAAACTAAATGGCTCAAAATAATGAGAGATTTTACAAACTCACTCTGGTTTCTCAAACTCATCACAGGGGCCTGATGCACGACATTACTTTTTAAAATCTTACTGTTATTGATAAGGGGAACAAGGAACTTTTTAATTGCAAAGCGTTCATTAAAACAAAACTTGAGGAGCCAAACTTTGTATTACGGTGACCGAAGATGTGCAGTTTGAATAATAATCTTGAAATTCAGACGTACAAAGATTTTACACACTGATTTTCAACAGTAATTCCACAACCAATAAAGTTGAATCTTTTAAAAGACATGTCAAAGGTGTGAATCTGAAATTCACTTTCAAAGAAATTCACAATGAAATGCACTGTGTAAGTCCAGCATGTTGTCAGCTAAGAAATCAGCAAAAATGAACTATCTCATTACTGGCCATATAGATGAGAAAGGAAAATAAACTCATGTTTACAATGTGGATGTGAAAGAACAGTTTCTAGGTTCAGCTTCAATATTTATGTTTATGAATAATTGATATGTTCATATTGTCTAACAGCTATCTAGACGGATAAAGCTATGTATGCATCTATACATACTTATGCGTTCATACGCATCAGTATAAAACATTGATATTAGGTTTTTTCTAGACCAAATTCTAAAAAATGAGTTAAACAGTGAATCTCATAATTGTAGTAGGTCCCACCGAGATTTGAACTCGGATCGCTGGATTCAGAGTCCAGAGTGCTAACCATTACACCATGGACCCCTCTCACACAAGAGTGACTTTTCCATTGAGACAAAAGAGAGCGCATCAGTGATGGCCTTCTCTTATATTGATACAAAGATATCTCATTTGAATGGTCATAGTGGATAGAGCTTTAATGTGATTTGATTCTTTTCGCTATATTCTCTATAAAAGTGTTAAATATTCAAATGTTTATCAGAATATAAAAGTTATATCACAATGTTCATCTTTGCCTGTAGCATAATTAAACAGTCTACATTTCCAGACTACAGAAGCAATGTCTCTGTCTCCTGCATGGGTGGCTCCATAGAGCAATGGTTGGCAATTTGGACTTTGCATCCAATGATCCGATTTGAGACCTTGGAGGGACTTTTTTTATTACTCTTGAGCTTTTCCATTTCTTCATCTTTGTTCATTGATAGCTCATATCCAACACCAGTAGGTTGAAAGAGTCAATTATTGAATGCTTTCAAAATGTCCATCAGCTTGAACAAGTTACATCAATACAAACTTTACAATACTTTGACATCAAATTTCTTCACAAAGTAGTTAGCCATTATAAAATCATATCCTGATTTTCTCAAACGCATTTCAGACGGGTGATTCACAGCATCACTTTTTTAAGCTTTCCTGCTATTGATAAGGCGAAAATAGCACATTTTGAATGAGAAGTTTTCTTCAATCAAACATAGAGGAACCCAAATGATGATCTCATTCAGCTAGTAAAAATGTTGTTTTATATTAGTATGGAAATCGTGAAAAGAAAATGTTTTTCATGCTGATTTACAACAGTTGATCTCCAATCGTAAAATATAAGCTTTTGGTCGGAGGCATCACAGGTACTGATCAAATTCTCATTTTCGAACTTTATTCACAAATCATATGATATGCTTTGTATACATCAACTGTATTGTTGGATCAATAATGAGTAAAAAGTGACTATCTCAATTTCAGGACATATAAAAGAGAAAGAAGTAGAAACTCATGTTTCAAATGCTGAGAGGCAACAACTGTTCATGATTTTCACCTCCACTAATTATATTTATTTTTATAATCTATATGTTTATATTTTCCTATAAATATACAGAGACATATAGCTATATATACAGAGATACATATGTACAGGTTGATTTTTACATGTTTATAAGTAAATGTGATGTTGTTCCAAATAAAACTTCTAAGAACTGAATGGAAAAGAAAATTGTAAAGTTCAGATAAGTCCCACTGAAATTTGTACTCAGATCCCCGTTTTCAGAGTCCAGAGAGCTAACCATGACACCATCCACCCTCCCGTACCAGGGTGAGCTTTCCATTTTGACAGAAGAGATTTGCCTCAGGGGGCAACTTATCTTTCATTGAAAAATATTATCTCACGTAAAAACCACTGTTCAACAGATTTATAACGTTATTTGAGTCTTTTGGGCAACATCCTTCCCCAACATAGTTCAATATGCAAAAGTTTACCAGAATAGGAAAGCAATCCAATTCAGTTTCTCTTTGACAGTAGAATATTAAAAACTTTGACATTTCCACATTGCTGCAGCAGTTTGCGCTCCTTTCACATGGGAGGTTCCATGGTGTAATGGTTAGCACTTTGGATTTTGAATCCAATGATCCGAGTTCAAATCTCGGTGGGACCATTTTATGACTCTTGACCAAATCATTTTCTTTCAAGTGTATTCATTAATATCACATATCTAATACCGGTAGGGTGAAAAATTAATTTATTGATTATACTCTAAAAGTTTACTAGATGTGAGCAAATAATAGAATTTTTACAATACCTGGAAACTAAATGGCTCAAAATAATGAGAGATTTTACAAACTCACTCTGGTTTCTCAAACTCATCACAGGGGCCTGATGCACGACATTACTTTTTAAAATCTTACTGTTATTGATAAGGGGAACAAGGAACTTTTTAATTGCAAAGCATTCATTAAAACAAAACTTGAGGAGCCAAACTTTGTATTACGGTGACCGAAGATGTGCAGTTTGAATAATAATCTTGAAATTCAGACGTACAAAGATTTTACACACTGATTTTCAACAGTAATTCCACAACCAATAAAGTTGAATCTTTTGAAAGACATGTCAAAGGTGTGAATCTGAAATTCACTTTCAAAGAAATTCACAATGAAATGCACTGTGTAAGTCCAGCATGTTGTCAGCTAAGAAATCAGCAAAAATGAACTATCTCATTACTGGCCATATAGATGAGAAAGGAAAATAAACTCATGTTTACAATGTGGATGTGAAAGAACAGTTTCTAGGTTCAGCTTCAATATTTATGTTTATGAATAATTGATATGTTCATATTGTCTAACAGCTATCTAGACGGATAAAGCTATGTATGCATCTATACATACTTATGCGTTCATACGCATCAGTATAAAACATTGATATTAGGTTTTTTCTAGACCAAATTCTAAAAAATGAGTTAAACAGTGAATCTCATAATTGTAGTAGGTCCCACCGAGATTTGAACTCGGATCGCTGGATTCAGAGTCCAGAGTGCTAACCATTACACCATGGACCCCTCTCACACAAGAGTGACTTTTCCATTGAGACAAAAGAGAGCGCATCAGTGATGGCCTTCTCTTATATTGATACAAAGATATCTCATTTGAATGGTCATAGTGGATAGAGCTTTAATGTGATTTGATTCTTTTCGCTATATTCTCTATAAAAGTGTTAAATATTCAAATGTTTATCAGAATATAAAAGTTATATCACAATGTTCATCTTTGCCTGTAGCATAATTAAACAGTCTACATTTCCAGACTACAGAAGCAATGTCTCTGTCTCCTGCATGGGTGGCTCCATAGAGCAATGGTTGGCAATTTGGACTTTGCATCCAATGATCCGATTTGAGACCTTGGAGGGACTTTTTTTATTACTCTTGAGCTTTTCCATTTCTTCATCTTTGTTCATTGATAGCTCATATCCAACACCAGTAGGTTGAAAGAGTCAATTATTGAATGCTTTCAAAATGTCCATCAGCTTGAACAAGTTACATCAATACAAACTTTACAATACTTTGACATCAAATTTCTTCACAAAGTAGTTAGCCATTATAAAATCATATCCTGATTTTCTCAAACGCATTTCAGACGGGTGATTCACAGCATCACTTTTTTAAGCTTTCCTGCTATTGATAAGGCGAAAATAGCACATTTTGAATGAGAAGTTTTCTTCAATCAAACATAGAGGAACCCAAATGATGATCTCATTCAGCTAGTAAAAATGTTGTTTTATATTAGTATGGAAATCGTGAAAAGAAAATGTTTTTCATGCTGATTTACAACAGTTGATCTCCAATCGTAAAATATAAGCTTTTGGTCGGAGGCATGACAGGTACTGATCAAATTCTCATTTTTGAACTTTATTCACAAATCATATGATATGCTTTGTATACATCAACTGTATTGTTGGATCAATAATGAGTAAAAAGTGACTATCTCAATTTCAGGACATATAAAAGAGAAAGAAGTAGAAACTCATGTTTCAAATGCTGAGAGGCAACAACTGTTCATGATTTTCACCTCCACTAATTATATTTATTTTTATAATCTATATGTTTATATTTTCCTATAAATATACAGAGACATATAGCTATATATACAGAGATACATATGTACAGGTTGATTTTTACATGTTTATAAGTAAATGTGATGTTGTTCCAAATAAAACTTCTAAGAACTGAATGGAAAAAAAAATTGTAAAGTTCAGATAAGTCCCACTGAAATTTGTACTCAGATCCCCGTTTTCAGAGTCCAGAGTGCTAACCATGACACCATCCACCCTCCCGTACCAGGGTGAGCTTTCCATTTTGACAGAAGAGATTTGCCTCAGGGGGCAACTTATCTTTCATTGAAAAATATTATCTCACGTAAAAACCACTGTTCAACAGAGTTATAACGTTATTTGAGTCTTTTGGGCAACATCCTTCCCCAACATAGTTCAATATGCAAAAGTTTACCAGAATAGGAAAGCAATCCAATTCAGTTTCTCTTTGACAGTAGAATATTAAAAACTTTGACATTTCCACATTGCTGCAGCAGTTTGCGCTCCTTTTACATGGGAGGTTCCATGGTGTAATGGTTAGCACTTTGGACTTTGAATCCAATGATCCGAGTTCAAATCTCGGTGGGACCATTTTATGACTCTTGACCAAATCATTTTCTTTCAAGTGTATTCATTAATATCACATATCTAATACCGGTAGGGTGAAAAATTAATTTATTGATTATACTCTAAAAGTTTACTAGATGTGAGCAAATAATAGAATTTTTACAATACCTGGAAACTAAATGGCTCAAAATAATGAGAGATTTTACAAACTCACTCTGGTTTCTCAAACTCATCACAGGGGCCTGATGCACGACATTACCTTTTAAAATCGTACTGTTATTGATAAGGGGAACAAGGAACTTTTTAATTGCAAAGCGTTCATTAAAACAAAACTTGAGGAGCCAAACTTTGTATTACGGTGACCGAAGATGTGCAGTTTGAATAATAATCTTGAAATTCAGACGTACAAAGATTTTACACACTGATTTTCAACAGTAATTCCACAACCAATAAAGTTGAATCTTTTGAAAGACATGTCAAATGTGTGAATCTGAAATTCACTTTCAAAGAAATTCACAATGAAATGCACTGTGTAAGTCCAGCATGTTGTCAGCTAAGAAATCAGCAAAAATGAACTATCTCATTACTGGCCATATAGATGAGAAAGGAAAATAAACACATGTTTACAATGTGGATGTGAAAGAACAGTTTCTAGGTTCAGCTTCAATATTTATGTTTATGAATAATTGATATGTTCATATTGTCTAACAGCTATCTAGACGGATAAAGCTATGTATGCATCTATACATACTTATGCGTTCATACGCATCAGTATAAAACATTGATATTAGGTTTTTTCTAGACCAAATTCTAAAAAATGAGTTAAACAGTGAATCTCATAATTGTAGTAGGTCCCACCGAGATTTGAACTCGGATCGCTGGATTCAGAGTCCAGAGTGCTAACCATTACACCATGGAACCCTCTCACACAAGAGTGACTTTTCCATTGAGACAAAAGAGAGCGCATCAGTGATGGCCTTCTCTTATATTGATACAAAGATATCTCATTTGAATGGTCATAGTGGATAGAGCTTTAATGTGATTTGATTATTTTCGCTATATTCTCTATAAAAGTGTTAAATATTCAAATGTTTATCAGAATATAAAAGTTATATCACAATGTTCATCTTTGCCTGTAGCATAATTAAACAGTCTACATTTCCAGACTACAGAAGCAATGTCTCTGTCTCCTGCATGGGTGGCTCCATAGAGCAATGGTTGGCAATTTGGACTTTGCATCCAATGATCCGATTTGAGACCTTGGAGGGACTTTTTTTATTACTCTTGAGCTTTTCCATTTCTTCATCTTTGTTCATTGATAGCTCAAATCCAACACCAGTAGGTTGAAAGAGTCAATTATTGAATGCTTTCAAAATGTCCATCAGCTTGAACAAGTTACATCAATACAAACTTTACAATACTTTGACATCAAATTTCTTCACAAAGTAGTTAGCCATTATAAAATCATATCCTGATTTTCTGAAAACGCATTTCAGACGGGTGATTCACAGCCTCACTTTTTTAAGCTTTCCCGCTATTGATAAGGCGAAAATAGCACATTTTGAATGAGAAGTTTTCTTCAATCAAACATAGAGGAACCCAAATGATGATCTCATTCAGCTAGTAAAAATGTTGTTTTATATTAGTATGGAAATCGTGAAAAGAAAATGTTTTTCATGCTGATTTACAACAGTTGATCTCCAATCGTAAAATATAAGCTTTTGGTCGGAGGCATGACAGGTACTGATCAAATTCTCATTTTTGAACTTTATTCACAAATCATATGATATGCTTTGTATACATCAACTGTATTGTTGGATCAATAATGAGTAAAAAGTGACTATCTCAATTTCAGGACATATAAAAGAGAAAGAAGTAGAAACTCATGTTTCAAATGCTGAGAGGCAACAACTGTTCATGATTTTCACCTCCACTAATTATATTTATTTTTATAATCTATATGTTTATATTTTCCTATAAATATACAGAGACATATAGCTATATATACAGAGATACATATGTACAGGTTGATTTTTACATGTTTATAAGTAAATGTGATGTTGTTCCAAATAAAACTTCTAAGAACTGAATGGAAAAGAAAATTGTAAAGTTCAGATAAGTCCCACTGAAATTTGTACTCAGATCCCCGTTTTCAGAGTCCAGAGTGCTAACCATGACACCATCCACCCTCCCGTACCAGGGTGAGCTTTCCATTTTGACAGAAGAGATTTGCCTCAGGGGGCAACTTATCTTTCATTGAAAAATATTATCTCACGTAAAAACCACTGTTCAACAGATTTATAACGTTATTTGAGTCTTTTGGGCAACATCCTTCCCCAACATAGTTCAATATGCAAAAGTTTACCAGAATAGGAAAGCAATCCAATTCAGTTTCTCTTTGACAGTAGAATATTAAAAACTTTGACATTTCCACATTGCTGCAGCAGTTTGCACTCCTTTCACATGGGAGGTTCCATGGTGTAATGGTTAGCACTTTGGACTTTGAATCCAATGATCCGAGTTCAAATCTCGGTGGGACCATTTTATGACTCTTGACCAAATCATTTTCTTTCAAGTGTATTCATTAATATCACATATCTAATACCGGTAGGGTGAAAAATTAATTTATTGATTATACTCTAAAAGTTTACTAGATGTGAGCAAATAATAGAATTTTTACAATACCTGGAAACTAAATGGCTCAAAATAATGAGAGATTTTACAAACTCACTCTGGTTTCTCAAACTCATCACAGGGGCCTGATGCACGACATTACTTTTTAAAATCTTACTGTTATTGATAAGGGGAACAAGGAACTTTTTAATTGCAAAGCATTCATTAAAACAAAACTTGAGGAGCCAAACTTTGTATTACGGTGACCGAAGATGTGCAGTTTGAATAATAATCTTGAAATTCAGACGTACAAAGATTTTACACACTGATTTTCAACAGTAATTCCACAACCAATAAAGTTGAATCTTTTGAAAGACATGTCAAAGGTGTGAATCTGAAATTCACTTTCAAAGAAATTCACAATGAAATGCACTGTGTAAGTCCAGCATGTTGTCAGCTAAGAAATCAGCAAAAATGAACTATCTCATTACTGGCCATATAGATGAGAAAGGAAAATAAACTCATGTTTACAATGTGGATGTGAAAGAACAGTTTCTAGGTTCAGCTTCAATATTTATGTTTATGAATAATTGATATGTTCATATTGTCTAACAGCTATCTAGACGGATAAAGCTATGTATGCATCTATACATACTTATGCGTTCATACGCATCAGTATAAAACATTGATATTAGGTTTTTTCTAGACCAAATTCTAAAAAATGAGTTAAACAGTGAATCTCATAATTGTAGTAGGTCCCACCGAGATTTGAACTCGGATCGCTGGATTCAGAGTCCAGAGTGCTAACCATTACACCATGGACCCCTCTCACACAAGAGTGACTTTTCCATTGAGACAAAAGAGAGCGCATCAGTGATGGCCTTCTCTTATATTGATACAAAGATATCTCATTTGAATGGTCATAGTGGATAGAGCTTTAATGTGATTTGATTCTTTTCGCTATATTCTCTATAAAAGTGTTAAATATTCAAATGTTTATCAGAATATAAAAGTTATATCACAATGTTCATCTTTGCCTGTAGCATAATTAAACAGTCTACATTTCCAGACTACAGAAGCAATGTCTCTGTCTCCTGCATGGGTGGCTCCATAGAGCAATGGTTGGCAATTTGGACTTTGCATCCAATGATCCGATTTGAGACCTTGGAGGGACTTTTTTTATTACTCTTGAGCTTTTCCATTTCTTCATCTTTGTTCATTGATAGCTCATATCCAACACCAGTAGGTTGAAAGAGTCAATTATTGAATGCTTTCAAAATGTCCATCAGCTTGAACAAGTTACATCAATACAAACTTTACAATACTTTGACATCAAATTTCTTCACAAAGTAGTTAGCCATTATAAAATCATATCCTGATTTTCTCAAACGCATTTCAGACGGGTGATTCACAGCATCACTTTTTTAAGCTTTCCTGCTATTGATAAGGCGAAAATAGCACATTTTGAATGAGAAGTTTTCTTCAATCAAACATAGAGGAACCCAAATGATGATCTCATTCAGCTAGTAAAAATGTTGTTTTATATTAGTATGGAAATCGTGAAAAGAAAATGTTTTTCATGCTGATTTACAACAGTTGATCTCCAATCGTAAAATATAAGCTTTTGGTCGGAGGCATGACAGGTACTGATCAAATTCTCATTTTTGAACTTTATTCACAAATCATATGATATGCTTTGTATACATCAACTGTATTGTTGGATCAATAATGAGTAAAAAGTGACTATCTCAATTTCAGGACATATAAAAGAGAAAGAAGTAGAAACTCATGTTTCAAATGCTGAGAGGCAACAACTGTTCATGATTTTCACCTCCACTAATTATATTTATTTTTATAATCTATATGTTTATATTTTCCTATAAATATACAGAGACATATAGCTATATATACAGAGATACATATGTACAGGTTGATTTTTACATGTTTATAAGTAAATGTGATGTTGTTCCAAATAAAACTTCTAAGAACTGAATGGAAAAGAAAATTGTAAAGTTCAGATAAGTCCCACTGAAATTTGTACTCAGATCCCCGTTTTCAGAGTCCAGAGTGCTAACCATGACACCATCCACCCTCCCGTACCAGGGTGAGCTTTCCATTTTGACAGAAGAGATTTGCCTCAGGGGGCAACTTATCTTTCATTGAAAAATATTATCTCACGTAAAAACCACTGTTCAACAGAGTTATAACGTTATTTGAGTCTTTTGGGCAACATCCTTCCCCAACATAGTTCAATATGCAAAAGTTTACCAGAATAGGAAAGCAATCCAATTCAGTTTCTCTTTGACAGTAGAATATTAAAAACTTTGACATTTCCACATTGCTGCAGCAGTTTGCGCTCCTTTTACATGGGAGGTTCCATGGTGTAATGGTTAGCACTTTGGACTTTGAATCCAATGATCCGAGTTCAAATCTCGGTGGGACCATTTTATGACTCTTGACCAAATCATTTTCTTTCAAGTGTATTCATTAATATCACATATCTAATACCGGTAGGGTGAAAAATTAATTTATTGATTATACTCTAAAAGTTTACTAGATGTGAGCAAATAATAGAATTTTTACAATACCTGGAAACTAAATGGCTCAAAATAATGAGAGATTTTACAAACTCACTCTGGTTTCTCAAACTCATCACAGGGGCCTGATGCACGACATTACCTTTTAAAATCTTACTGTTATTGATAAGGGGAACAAGGAACTTTTTAATTGCAAAGCGTTCATTAAAACAAAACTTGAGGAGCCAAACTTTGTATTACGGTGACCGAAGATGTGCAGTTTGAATAATAATCTTGAAATTCAGACGTACAAAGATTTTACACACTGATTTTCAACAGTAATTCCACAACCAATAAAGTTGAATCTTTTGAAAGACATGTCAAAGGTGTGAATCTGAAATTCACTTTCAAAGAAATTCACAATGAAATGCACTGTGTAAGTCCAGCATGTTGTCAGCTAAGAAATCAGCAAAAATGAACTATCTCATTACTGGCCATATAGATGAGAAAGGAAAATAAACACATGTTTACAATGTGGATGTGAAAGAACAGTTTCTAGGTTCAGCTTCAATATTTATGTTTATGAATAATTGATATGTTCATATTGTCTAACAGCTATCTAGACGGATAAAGCTATGTATGCATCTATACATACTTATGCGTTCATACGCATCAGTATAAAACATTGATATTAGGTTTTTTCTAGACCAAATTCTAAAAAATGAGTTAAACAGTGAATCTCATAATTGTAGTAGGTCCCACCGAGATTTGAACTCGGATCGCTGGATTCAGAGTCCAGAGTGCTAACCATTACACCATGGAACCCTCTCACACAAGAGTGACTTTTCCATTGAGACAAAAGAGAGCGCATCAGTGATGGCCTTCTCTTATATTGATACAAAGATATCTCATTTGAATGGTCATAGTGGATAGAGCTTTAATGTGATTTGATTATTTTCGCTATATTCTCTATAAAAGTGTTAAATATTCAAATGTTTATCAGAATATAAAAGTTATATCACAATGTTCATCTTTGCCTGTAGCATAATTAAACAGTCTACATTTCCAGACTACAGAAGCAATGTCTCTGTCTCCTGCATGGGTGGCTCCATAGAGCAATGGTTGGCAATTTGGACTTTGCATCCAATGATCCGATTTGAGACCTTGGAGGGACTTTTTTTATTACTCTTGAGCTTTTCCATTTCTTCATCTTTGTTCATTGATAGCTCAAATCCAACACCAGTAGGTTGAAAGAGTCAATTATTGAATGCTTTCAAAATGTCCATCAGCTTGAACAAGTTACATCAATACAAACTTTACAATACTTTGACATCAAATTTCTTCACAAAGTAGTTAGCCATTATAAAATCATATCCTGATTTTCTGAAAACGCATTTCAGACGGGTGATTCACAGCCTCACTTTTTTAAGCTTTCCCGCTATTGATAAGGCGAAAATAGCACATTTTGAATGAGAAGTTTTCTTCAATCAAACATAGAGGAACCCAAATGATGATCTCATTCAGCTAGTAAAAATGTTGTTTTATATTAGTATGGAAATCGTGAAAAGAAAATGTTTTTCATGCTGATTTACAACAGTTGATCTCCAATCGTAAAATATAAGCTTTTGGTCGGAGGCATGACAGGTACTGATCAAATTCTCATTTTTGAACTTTATTCACAAATCATATGATATGCTTTGTATACATCAACTGTATTGTTGGATCAATAATGAGTAAAAAGTGACTATCTCAATTTCAGGACATATAAAAGAGAAAGAAGTAGAAACTCATGTTTCAAATGCTGAGAGGCAACAACTGTTCATGATTTTCACCTCCACTAATTATATTTATTTTTATAATCTATATGTTTATATTTTCCTATAAATATACAGAGACATATAGCTATATATACAGAGATACATATGTACAGGTTGATTTTTACATGTTTATAAGTAAATGTGATGTTGTTCCAAATAAAACTTCTAAGAACTGAATGGAAAAGAAAATTGTAAAGTTCAGATAAGTCCCACTGAAATTTGTACTCAGATCCCCGTTTTCAGAGTCCAGAGTGCTAACCATGACACCATCCACCCTCCCGTACCAGGGTGAGCTTTCCATTTTGACAGAAGAGATTTGCCTCAGGGGGCAACTTATCTTTCATTGAAAAATATTATCTCACGTAAAAACCACTGTTCAACAGATTTATAACGTTATTTGAGTCTTTTGGGCAACATCCTTCCCCAACATAGTTCAATATGCAAAAGTTTACCAGAATAGGAAAGCAATCCAATTCAGTTTCTCTTTGACAGTAGAATATTAAAAACTTTGACATTTCCACATTGCTGCAGCAGTTTGCGCTCCTTTCACATGGGAGGTTCCATGGTGTAATGGTTAGCACTTTGGACTTTGAATCCAATGATCCGAGTTCAAATCTCGGTGGGACCATTTTATGACTCTTGACCAAATCATTTTCTTTCAAGTGTATTCATTAATATCACATATCTAATACCGGTAGGGTGAAAAATTAATTTATTGATTATACTCTAAAAGTTTACTAGATGTGAGCAAATAATAGAATTTTTACAATACCTGGGAACTAAATGGCTCAAAATAATGAGAGATTTTACAAACTCACTCTGGTTTCTCAAACTCATCACAGGGGCCTGATGCACGACATTACTTTTTAAAATCTTACTGTTATTGATAAGGGGAACAAGGAACTTTTTAATTGCAAAGCATTCATTAAAACAAAACTTGAGGAGCCAAACTTTGTATTACGGTGACCGAAGATGTGCAGTTTGAATAATAATCTTGAAATTCAGACGTACAAAGATTTTACACACTGATTTTCAACAGTAATTCCACAACCAATAAAGTTGAATCTTTTGAAAGACATGTCAAAGGTGTGAATCTGAAATTCACTTTCAAAGAAATTCACAATGAAATGCACTGTGTAAGTCCAGCATGTTGTCAGCTAAGAAATCAGCAAAAATGAACTATCTCATTACTGGCCATATAGATGAGAAAGGAAAATAAACTCATGTTTACAATGTGGATGTGAAAGAACAGTTTCTAGGTTCAGCTTCAATATTTATGTTTATGAATAATTGATATGTTCATATTGTCTAACAGCTATCTAGACGGATAAAGCTATGTATGCATCTATACATACTTATGCGTTCATACGCATCAGTATAAAACATTGATATTAGGTTTTTTCTAGACCAAATTCTAAAAAATGAGTTAAACAGTGAATCTCATAATTGTAGTAGGTCCCACCGAGATTTGAACTCGGATCGCTGGATTCAGAGTCCAGAGTGCTAACCATTACACCATGGACCCCTCTCACACAAGAGTGACTTTTCCATTGAGACAAAAGAGAGCGCATCAGTGATGGCCTTCTCTTATATTGATACAAAGATATCTCATTTGAATGGTCATAGTGGATAGAGCTTTAATGTGATTTGATTCTTTTCGCTATATTCTCTATAAAAGTGTTAAATATTCAAATGTTTATCAGAATATAAAAGTTATATCACAATGTTCATCTTTGCCTGTAGCATAATTAAACAGTCTACATTTCCAGACTACAGAAGCAATGTCTCTGTCTCCTGCATGGGTGGCTCCATAGAGCAATGGTTGGCAATTTGGACTTTGCATCCAATGATCCGATTTGAGACCTTGGAGGGACTTTTTTTATTACTCTTGAGCTTTTCCATTTCTTCATCTTTGTTCATTGATAGCTCATATCCAACACCAGTAGGTTGAAAGAGTCAATTATTGAATGCTTTCAAAATGTCCATCAGCTTGAACAAGTTACATCAATACAAACTTTACAATACTTTGACATCAAATTTCTTCACAAAGTAGTTAGCCATTATAAAATCATATCCTGATTTTCTCAAACGCATTTCAGACGGGTGATTCACAGCATCACTTTTTTAAGCTTTCCTGCTATTGATAAGGCGAAAATAGCACATTTTGAATGAGAAGTTTTCTTCAATCAAACATAGAGGAACCCAAATGATGATCTCATTCAGCTAGTAAAAATGTTGTTTTATATTAGTATGGAAATCGTGAAAAGAAAATGTGTTTCATGCTGATTTACAACAGTTGATCTCCAATCGTAAAATATAAGCTTTTGGTCGGAGGCATCACAGGTACTGATCAAATTCTAATTTTTGAACATTGTTCACAAATCATATGATATGCTTTCTATACATAAACTGTATCGTTGGATCAATAATGAGTAAAAAGTGACTATCTCAATTTCAGGACATATAAAAGAGAAAGAAGTAGAAACTCATGTTTCAAATGCTGAGAGGCAACAACTGTTCATGATTTTCACCTCCACTAATTATATTTATTTTTATAATCTATATGTTTATATTTTCCTATAAATATACAGAGACATATAGCTATATATACAGAGATACATATGTACAGGTTGATTTTTACATGTTTATAAGTACATGTGATGTTGTTCCAAATAAAACTTCTAAGAACTGAATGGAAAAGAAAATTGTAAAGTTCAGATAAGTCCCACTGAAATTTGTACTCAGATCCCCGTTTTCAGAGTCCAGAGTGCTAACCATGACACCATCCACCCTCCCGTACCAGGGCGAGCTTTCCATTTTGACAGAAGAGATTTGCCTCAGGGGGCAACTTATCTTTCATTGAAAAATATTATCTCACGTAAAAACCACTGTTCAACAGAGTTATAACGTTATTTGAGTCTTTTGGGCAACATCCTTCCCCAACATAGTTCAATATGCAAAAGTTTACCAGAATAGGAAAGCAATCCAATTCAGTTTCTCTTTGACAGTAGAATATTAAAAACTTTGACATTTCCACATTGCTGCAGCAGTTTGCGCTCCTTTTACATGGGAGGTTCCATGGTGTAATGGTTAGCACTTTGGACTTTGAATCCAATGATCCGAGTTCAAATCTCGGTGGGACCATTTTATGACTCTTGACCAAATCATTTTCTTTCAAGTGTATTCATTAATATCACATATCTAATACCGGTAGGGTGAAAAATTAATTTATTGATTATACTCTAAAAGTTTACTAGATGTGAGCAAATAATTGAATTTTTACAATACCTGGAAACTAAATGGCTCAAAATAATGAGAGATTTTACAAACTCACTCTGGTTTCTCAAACTCATCACAGGGGCCTGATGCACGACATTACTTTTTAAAATCTTACTGTTATTGATAAGGGGAACAAGGAACTTTTTAATTGCAAAGCGTTCATTAAAACAAAACTTGAGGAGCCAAACTTTGAATTACGGTGACCGAAGATGTGCAGTTTGAATAATAATCTTGAAATTCAGACGTACAAAGATTTTACACTCTGATTTTCAACAGTAATTCCACAACCAATAAAGTTGAATCTTTTGAAAGACATGTCAAAGGTGTGAATCTGAAATTCACTTTCAAAGAAATTCACAATGAAATGCACTGTGTAAGTCCAGCATGTTGTCAGCTAAGAAATCAGCAAAAATGAACTATCTCATTACTGGCCATATAGATGAGAAAGGAAAATAAACTCATGTTTACAATGTGGATGTGAAAGAACAGTTTCTAGGTTCAGCTTCAATATTTATGTTTCTGAATAATTGATATGTTCATATTGTCTAACAGCTATCTAGACGGATAAAGCTATGTATGCATCTATACATACTTATGCGTTCATACGCATCAGTATAAAACATTGATATTAGGTTTTTTCTAGACCAAATTCTAAAAAATGAGTTAAACAGTGAATCTCATAATTGTAGTAGGTCCCACCGAGATTTGAACTCGGATCGCTGGATTCAGAGTCCAGAGTGCTAACCATTACACCATGGAACCCTCTCACACAAGAGTGACTTTTCCATTGAGACAAAAGAGAGCGCATCAGTGATGGCCTTCTCTTATATTGATACAAAGATATCTCATTTGAATGGTCATAGTGGATAGAGCTTTAATGTGATTTGATTCTTTTCGCTATATTCTCTATAAAAGTGTTAAATATTCAAATGTTTATCAGAATATAAAAGTTATATCACAATGTTCATCTTTGCCTGTAGCATAATTAAACAGTCTACATTTCCAGACTACAGAAGCAATGTCTCTGTCTCCTGCATGGGTGGCTCCATAGAGCAATGGTTGGCAATTTGGACTTTGCATCCAATGATCCGATTTGAGACCTTGGAGGGACTTTTTTTATTACTCTTGAGCTTTTCCATTTCTTCATCTTTGTTCAGTGATAGCTCAAATCCAACACCAGTAGGTTGAAAGAGTCAATTATTGAATGCTTTCAAAATGTCCATCAGCTTGAACAAGTTACATCAATACAAACTTTACAATACTTTGACATCAAATTTCTTCACAAAGTAGTTAGCCATTATAAAATCATATCCTGATTTTCTCAAACGCATTTCAGACGGGTGATTCACAGCATCACTTTTTTAAGCTTTCCTGCTATTGATAAGGCGAAAATAGCACATTTTGAATGAGAAGTTTTCTTCAATCAAACATAGAGGAACCCAAATGATGATCTCATTCAGCTAGTAAAAATGTTGTTTTATATTAGTATGGAAATCGTGAAAAGAAAATGTTTTTCATGCTGATTTACAACAGTTGATCTCCAATCGTAAAATATAAGCTTTTGGTCGGAGGCATCACAGGTACTGATCAAATTCTCATTTTCGAACTTTATTCACAAATCATATGATATGCTTTGTATACATCAACTGTATTGTTGGATCAATAATGAGTAAAAAGTGACTTTCTCAATTTCAGGACATATAAAAGAGAAAGAAGTAGAAACTCATGTTTCAAATGCTGAGAGGCAACAACTGTTCATGATTTTCACCTCCACTAATTATATTTATTTTTATAATCTATATGTTTATATTTTCCTATAAATATACAGAGACATATAGCTATATATACAGAGATACATATGTACAGGTTGATTTTTACATGTTTATAAGTAAATGTGATGTTGTTCCAAATAAAACTTCTAAGAACTGAATGGAAAAGAAAATTGTAAAGTTCAGATAAGTCCCACTGAAATTTGTACTCAGATCCCCGTTTTCAGAGTCCAGAGAGCTAACCATGACACCATCCACCCTCCCGTACCAGGGTGAGCTTTCCATTTTGACAGAAGAGATTTGCCTCAGGGGGCAACTTATCTTTCATTGAAAAATATTATCTCACGTAAAAACCACTGTTCAACAGATTTATAACGTTATTTGAGTCTTTTGGGCAACATCCTTCCCCAACATAGTTCAATATGCAAAAGTTTACCAGAATAGGAAAGCAATCCAATTCAGTTTCTCTTTGACAGTAGAATATTAAAAACTTTGACATTTCCACATTGCTGCAGCAGTTTGCGCTCCTTTCACATGGGAGGTTCCATGGTGTAATGGTTAGCACTTTGGATTTTGAATCCAATGATCCGAGTTCAAATCTCGGTGGGACCATTTTATGACTCTTGACCAAATCATTTTCTTTCAAGTGTTTTCATTAATATCACATATCTAATACCGGTAGGGTGAAAAATTAATTTATTGATTATACTCTAAAAGTTTACTAGATGTGAGCAAATAATAGAATTTTTACAATACCTGGAAACTAAATGGCTCAAAATAATGAGAGATTTTACAAACTCACTCTGGTTTCTCAAACTCATCACAGGGGCCTGATGCACGACATTACTTTTTAAAATCTTACTGTTATTGATAAGGGGAACAAGGAACTTTTTAATTGCAAAGCATTCATTAAAACAAAACTTGAGGAGCCAAACTTTGTATTACGGTGACCGAAGATGTGCAGTTTGAATAATAATCTTGAAATTCAGACGTACAAAGATTTTACACACTGATTTTCAACAGTAATTCCACAACCAATAAAGTTGAATCTTTTGAAAGACATGTCAAAGGTGTGAATCTGAAATTCACTTTCAAAGAAATTCACAATGAAATGCACTGTGTAAGTCCAGCATGTTGTCAGCTAAGAAATCAGCAAAAATGAACTATCTCATTACTGGCCATATAGATGAGAAAGGAAAATAAACTCATGTTTACAATGTGGATGTGAAAGAACAGTTTCTAGGTTCAGCTTCAATATTTATGTTTATGAATAATTGATATGTTCATATTGTCTAACAGCTATCTAGACGGATAAAGCTATGTATGCATCTATACATACTTATGCGTTCATACGCATCAGTATAAAACATTGATATTAGGTTTTTTCTAGACCAAATTCTAAAAAATGAGTTAAACAGTGAATCTCATAATTGTAGTAGGTCCCACCGAGATTTGAACTCGGATCGCTGGATTCAGAGTCCAGAGTGCTAACCATTACACCATGGACCCCTCTCACACAAGAGTGACTTTTCCATTGAGACAAAAGAGAGCGCATCAGTGATGGCCTTCTCTTATATTGATACAAAGATATCTCATTTGAATGGTCATAGTGGATAGAGCTTTAATGTGATTTGATTCTTTTCGCTATATTCTCTATAAAAGTGTTAAATATTCAAATGTTTATCAGAATATAAAAGTTATATCACAATGTTCATCTTTGCCTGTAGCATAATTAAACAGTCTACATTTCCAGACTACAGAAGCAATGTCTCTGTCTCCTGCATGGGTGGCTCCATAGAGCAATGGTTGGCAATTTGGACTTTGCATCCAATGATCCGATTTGAGACCTTGGAGGGACTTTTTTTATTACTCTTGAGCTTTTCCATTTCTTCATCTTTGTTCATTGATAGCTCATATCCAACACCAGTAGGTTGAAAGAGTCAATTATTGAATGCTTTCAAAATGTCCATCAGCTTGAACAAGTTACATCAATACAAACTTTACAATACTTTGACATCAAATTTCTTCACAAAGTAGTTAGCCATTATAAAATCATATCCTGATTTTCTCAAACGCATTTCAGACGGGTGATTCACAGCATCACTTTTTTAAGCTTTCCTGCTATTGATAAGGCGAAAATAGCACATTTTGAATGAGAAGTTTTCTTCAATCAAACATAGAGGAACCCAAATGATGATCTCATTCAGCTAGTAAAAATGTTGTTTTATATTAGTATGGAAATCGTGAAAAGAAAATGTTTTTCATGCTGATTTACAACAGTTGATCTCCAATCGTAAAATATAAGCTTTTGGTCGGAGGCATCACAGGTACTGATCAAATTCTCATTTTTGAACTTTATTCACAAATCATATGATATGCTTTGTATACATCAACTGTATTGTTGGATCAATAATGAGTAAAAAGTGACTATCTCAATTTCAGGACATATAAAAGAGAAAGAAGTAGAAACTCATGTTTCAAATGCTGAGAGGCAACAACTGTTCATGATTTTCACCTCCACTAATTATATTTATTTTTATAATCTATATGTTTATATTTTCCTATAAATATACAGAGACATATAGCTATATATACAGAGATACATATGTACAGGTTGATTTTTACATGTTTATAAGTAAATGTGATGTTGTTCCAAATAAAACTTCTAAGAACTGAATGGAAAAGAAAATTGTAAAGTTCAGATAAGTCCCACTGAAATTTGTACTCAGATCCCCGTTTTCAGAGTCCAGAGTGCTAACCATGACACCATCCACCCTCCCGTACCAGGGTGAGCTTTCCATTTTGACAGAAGAGATTTGCCTCAGGGGGCAACTTATCTTTCATTGAAAAATATTATCTCACGTAAAAACCACTGTTCAACAGAGTTATAACGTTATTTGAGTCTTTTGGGCAACATCCTTCCCCAACATAGTTCAATATGCAAAAGTTTACCAGAATAGGAAAGCAATCCAATTCAGTTTCTCTTTGACAGTAGAATATTAAAAACTTTGACATTTCCACATTGCTGCAGCAGTTTGCGCTCCTTTCACATGGGAGGTTCCATGGTGTAATGGTTAGCACTTTGGATTTTGAATCCAATGATCCGAGTTCAAATCTCGGTGGGACCATTTTATGACTCTTGACCAAATCATTTTCTTTCAAGTGTATTCATTAATATCACATATCTAATACCGGTAGGGTGAAAAATTAATTTATTGATTATACTCTAAAAGTTTACTAGATGTGAGCAAATAATAGAATTTTTACAATACCTGGAAACTAAATGGCTCAAAATAATGAGAGATTTTACAAACTCACTCTGGTTTCTCAAACTCATCACAGGGGCCTGATGCACGACATTACTTTTTAAAATCTTACTGTTATTGATAAGGGGAACAAGGAACTTTTTAATTGCAAAGCATTCATTAAAACAAAACTTGAGGAGCCAAACTTTGTATTACGGTGACCGAAGATGTGCAGTTTGAATAATAATCTTGAAATTCAGACGTACAAAGATTTTACACACTGATTTTCAACAGTAATTCCACAACCAATAAAGTTGAATCTTTTGAAAGACATGTCAAAGGTGTGAATCTGAAATTCACTTTCAAAGAAATTCACAATGAAATGCACTGTGTAAGTCCAGCATGTTGTCAGCTAAGAAATCAGCAAAAATGAACTATCTCATTACTGGCCATATAGATGAGAAAGGAAAATAAACTCATGTTTACAATGTGGATGTGAAAGAACAGTTTCTAGGTTCAGCTTCAATATTTATGTTTATGAATAATTGATATGTTCATATTGTCTAACAGCTATCTAGACGGATAAAGCTATGTATGCATCTATACATACTTATGCGTTCATACGCATCAGTATAAAACATTGATATTAGGTTTTTTCTAGACCAAATTCTAAAAAATGAGTTAAACAGTGAATCTCATAATTGTAGTAGGTCCCACCGAGATTTGAACTCGGATCGCTGGATTCAGAGTCCAGAGTGCTAACCATTACACCATGGACCCCTCTCACACAAGAGTGACTTTTCCATTGAGACAAAAGAGAGCGCATCAGTGATGGCCTTCTCTTATATTGATACAAAGATATCTCATTTGAATGGTCATAGTGGATAGAGCTTTAATGTGATTTGATTCTTTTCGCTATATTCTCTATAAAAGTGTTAAATATTCAAATGTTTATCAGAATATAAAAGTTATATCACAATGTTCATCTTTGCCTGTAGCATAATTAAACAGTCTACATTTCCAGACTACAGAAGCAATGTCTCTGTCTCCTGCATGGGTGGCTCCATAGAGCAATGGTTGGCAATTTGGACTTTGCATCCAATGATCCGATTTGAGACCTTGGAGGGACTTTTTTTATTACTCTTGAGCTTTTCCATTTCTTCATCTTTGTTCATTGATAGCTCATATCCAACACCAGTAGGTTGAAAGAGTCAATTATTGAATGCTTTCAAAATGTCCATCAGCTTGAACAAGTTACATCAATACAAACTTTACAATACTTTGACATCAAATTTCTTCACAAAGTAGTTAGCCATTATAAAATCATATCCTGATTTTCTCAAACGCATTTCAGACGGGTGATTCACAGCATCACTTTTTTAAGCTTTCCTGCTATTGATAAGGCGAAAATAGCACATTTTGAATGAGAAGTTTTCTTCAATCAAACATAGAGGAACCCAAATGATGATCTCATTCAGCTAGTAAAAATGTTGTTTTATATTAGTATGGAAATCGTGAAAAGAAAATGTTTTTCATGCTGATTTACAACAGTTGATCTCCAATCGTAAAATATAAGCTTTTGGTCGGAGGCATCACAGGTACTGATCAAATTCTCATTTTTTAACTTTATTCACAAATCATATGATATGCTTTGTATACATCAACTGTATTGTTGGATCAATAATGAGTAAAAAGTGACTATCTCAATTTCAGGACATATAAAAGAGAAAGAAGTAGAAACTCATGTTTCAAATGCTGAGAGGCAACAACTGTTCATGATTTTCACCTCCACTAATTATATTTATTTTTATAATCTATATGTTTATATTTTCCTATAAATATACAGAGACATATAGCTATATATACAGAGATACATATGTACAGGTTGATTTTTACATGTTTATAAGTAAATGTGATGTTGTTCCAAATAAAACTTCTAAGAACTGAATGGAAAAGAAAATTGTAAAGTTCAGATAAGTCCCACTGAAATTTGTACTCAGATCCCCGTTTTCAGAGTCCAGAGTGCTAACCATGACACCATCCACCCTCCCGTACCAGGGTGAGCTTTCCATTTTGACAGAAGAGATTTGCCTCAGGGGGCAACTTATCTTTCATTGAAAAATATTATCTCACGTAAAAACCACTGTTCAACAGAGTTATAACGTTATTTGAGTCTTTTGGGCAACATCCTTCCCCAACATAGTTCAATATGCAAAAGTTTACCAGAATAGGAAAGCAATCCAATTCAGTTTCTCTTTGACAGTAGAATATTAAAAACTTTGACATTTCCACATTGCTGCAGCAGTTTGCGCTCCTTTTACATGGGAGGTTCCATGGTGTAATGGTTAGCACTTTGGACTTTGAATCCAATGATCCGAGTTCAAATCTCGGTGGGACCATTTTATGACTCTTGACCAAATCATTTTCGTTCAAGTGTATTCATTAATATCACATATCTAATACCGGTAGGGTGAAAAATTAATTTATTGATTATACTCTAAAAGTTTACTAGATGTGAGCAAATAATTGAATTTTTACAATACCTGGAAACTAAATGGCTCAAAATAATGAGAGATTTTACAAACTCACTCTGGTTTCTCAAACTCATCACAGGGGCCTGATGCACGACATTACTTTTTAAAATCTTACTGTTATTGATAAGGGGAACAAGGAACTTTTTAATTGCAAAGCGTTCATTAAAACAAAACTTGAGGAGCCAAACTTTGTATTACGGTGACCGAAGATGTGCAGTTTGAATAATAATCTTGAAATTCAGACGTACAAAGATTTTACACACTGATTTTCAACAGTAATTCCACAACCAATAAAGTTGAATCTTTTGAAAGACATGTCAAAGGTGTGAATCTGAAATTCACTTTCAAAGAAATTCACAATGAAATGCACTGTGTAAGTCCAGCATGTTGTCAGCTAAGAAATCAGCAAAAATGAACTATCTCATTACTGGCCATATAGATGAGAAAGGAAAATAAACTCATGTTTACAATGTGGATGTGAAAGAACAGTTTCTAGGTTCAGCTTCAATATTTATGTTTATGAATAATTGATATGTTCATATTGTCTAACAGCTATCTAGACGGATAAAGCTATGTATGCATCTATACATACTTATGCGTTCATACGCATCAGTATAAAACATTGATATTAGGTTTTTTCTAGACCAAATTCTAAAAAATGAGTTAAACAGTGAATCTCATAATTGTAGTAGGTCCCACCGAGATTTGAACTCGGATCGCTGGATTCAGAGTCCAGAGTGCTAACCATTACACCATGGACCCCTCTCACACAAGAGTGACTTTTCCATTGAGACAAAAGAGAGCGCATCAGTGATGGCCTTCTCTTATATTGATACAAAGATATCTCATTTGAATGGTCATAGTGGATAGAGCTTTAATGTGATTTGATTCTTTCGCTATATTCTCTATAAAAGTGTTAAATATTCAAATGTTTATCAGAATATAAAAGTTATATCACAATGTTCATCTTTGCCTGTAGCATAATTAAACAGTCTACATTTCCAGACTACAGAAGCAATGTCTCTGTCTCCTGCATGGGTGGCTCCATAGAGCAATGGTTGGCAATTTGGACTTTGCATCCAATGATCCGATTTGAGACCTTGGAGGGACTTTTTTTATTACTCTTGAGCTTTTCCATTTCTTCATCTTTGTTCATTGATAGCTCATATCCAACACCAGTAGGTTGAAAGAGTCAATTATTGAATGCTTTCAAAATGTCCATCAGCTTGAACAAGTTACATCAATACAAACTTTACAATACTTTGACATCAAATTTCTTCACAAAGTAGTTAGCCATTATAAAATCATATCCTGATTTTCTCAAACGCATTTCAGACGGGTGATTCACAGCATCACTTTTTTAAGCTTTCCTGCTATTGATAAGGCGAAAATAGCACATTTTGAATGAGAAGTTTTCTTCAATCAAACATAGAGGAACCCAAATGATGATCTCATTCAGCTAGTAAAAATGTTGTTTTATATTAGTATGGAAATCGTGAAAAGAAAATGTTTTTCATGCTGATTTACAACAGTTGATCTCCAATCGTAAAATATAAGCTTTTGGTCGGAGGCATCACAGGTACTGATCAAATTCTCATTTTTGAACTTTATTCACAAATCATATGATATGCTTTGTATACATCAACTGTATTGTTGGATCAATAATGAGTAAAAAGTGACTATCTCAATTTCAGGACATATAAAAGAGAAAGAAGTAGAAACTCATGTTTCAAATGCTGAGAGGCAACAACTGTTCATGATTTTCACCTCCACTAATTATATTTATTTTTATAATCTATATGTTTATATTTTCCTATAAATATACAGAGACATATAGCTATATATACAGAGATACATATGTACAGGTTGATTTTTACATGTTTATAAGTAAATGTGATGTTGTTCCAAATAAAACTTCTAAGAACTGAATGGAAAAGAAAATTGTAAAGTTCAGATAAGTCCCACTGAAATTTGTACTCAGATCCCCGTTTTCAGAGTCCAGAGTGCTAACCATGACACCATCCACCCTCCCGTACCAGGGTGAGCTTTCCATTTTGACAGAAGAGATTTGCCTCAGGGGGCAACTTATCTTTCATTGAAAAATATTATCTCACGTAAAAACCACTGTTCAACAGAGTTATAACGTTATTTGAGTCTTTTGGGCAACATCCTTCCCCAACATAGTTCAATATGCAAAAGTTTACCAGAATAGGAAAGCAATCCAATTCAGTTTCTCTTTGACAGTAGAATATTAAAAACTTTGACATTTCCACATTGCTGCAGCAGTTTGCGCTCCTTTTACATGGGAGGTTCCATGGTGTAATGGTTAGCACTTTGGACTTTGAATCCAATGATCCGAGTTCAAATCTCGGTGGGACCATTTTATGACTCTTGACCAAATCATTTTCTTTCAAGTGTATTCATTAATATCACATATCTAATACCGGTAGGGTGAAAAATTAATTTATTGATTATACTCTAAAAGTTTACTAGATGTGAGCAAATAATTGAATTTTTACAATACCTGGAAACTAAATGGCTCAAAATAATGAGAGATTTTACAAACTCACTCTGGTTTCTCAAACTCATCACAGGGGCCTGATGCACGACATTACTTTTTAAAATCTTACTGTTATTGATAAGGGGAACAAGGAACTTTTTAATTGCAAAGCGTTCATTAAAACAAAACTTGAGGAGCCAAACTTTGTATTACGGTGACCGAAGATGTGCAGTTTGAATAATAATCTTGAAATTCAGACGTACAAAGATTTTACACACTGATTTTCAACAGTAATTCCACAACCAATAAAGTTGAATCTTTTGAAAGACATGTCAAAGGTGTGAATCTGAAATTCACTTTCAAAGAAATTCACAATGAAATGCACTGTGTAAGTCCAGCATGTTGTCAGCTAAGAAATCAGCAAAAATGAACTATCTCATTACTGGCCATATAGATGAGAAAGGAAAATAAACTCATGTTTACAATGTGGATGTGAAAGAACAGTTTCTAGGTTCAGCTTCAATATTTATGTTTATGAATAATTGATATGTTCATATTGTCTAACAGCTATCTAGACGGATAAAGCTATGTATGCATCTATACATACTTATGCGTTCATACGCATCAGTATAAAACATTGATATTAGGTTTTTTCTAGACCAAATTCTAAAAAATGAGTTAAACAGTGAATCTCATAATTGTAGTAGGTCCCACCGAGATTTGAACTCGGATCGCTGGATTCAGAGTCCAGAGTGCTAACCATTACACCATGGACCCCTCTCACACAAGAGTGACTTTTCCATTGAGACAAAAGAGAGCGCATCAGTGATGGCCTTCTCTTATATTGATACAAAGATATCTCATTTGAATGGTCATAGTGGATAGAGCTTTAATGTGATTTGATTCTTTTCGCTATATTCTCTATAAAAGTGTTAAATATTCAAATGTTTATCAGAATATAAAAGTTATATCACAATGTTCATCTTTGCCTGTAGCATAATTAAACAGTCTACATTTCCAGACTACAGAAGCAATGTCTCTGTCTCCTGCATGGGTGGCTCCATAGAGCAATGGTTGGCAATTTGGACTTTGCATCCAATGATCCGATTTGAGACCTTGGAGGGACTTTTTTTATTACTCTTGAGCTTTTCCATTTCTTCATCTTTGTTCATTGATAGCTCATATCCAACACCAGTAGGTTGAAAGAGTCAATTATTGAATGCTTTCAAAATGTCCATCAGCTTGAACAAGTTACATCAATACAAACTTTACAATACTTTGACATCAAATTTCTTCACAAAGTAGTTAGCCATTATAAAATCATATCCTGATTTTCTCAAACGCATTTCAGACGGGTGATTCACAGCATCACTTTTTTAAGCTTTCCTGCTATTGATAAGGCGAAAATAGCACATTTTGAATGAGAAGTTTTCTTCAATCAAACATAGAGGAACCCAAATGATGATCTCATTCAGCTAGTAAAAATGTTGTTTTATATTAGTATGGAAATCGTGAAAAGAAAATGTTTTTCATGCTGATTTACAACAGTTGATCTCCAATCGTAAAATATAAGCTTTTGGTCGGAGGCATCACAGGTACTGATCAAATTCTCATTTTTGAACTTTATTCACAAATCATATGATATGCTTTGTATACATCAACTGTATTGTTGGATCAATAATGAGTAAAAAGTGACTATCTCAATTTCAGGACATATAAAAGAGAAAGAAGTAGAAACTCATGTTTCAAATGCTGAGAGGCAACAACTGTTCATGATTTTCACCTCCACTAATTATATTTATTTTTATAATCTATATGTTTATATTTTCCTATAAATATACAGAGACATATAGCTATATATACAGAGATACATATGTACAGGTTGATTTTTACATGTTTATAAGTAAATGTGATGTTGTTCCAAATAAAACTTCTAAGAACTGAATGGAAAAGAAAATTGTAAAGTTCAGATAAGTCCCACTGAAATTTGTACTCAGATCCCCGTTTTCAGAGTCCAGAGTGCTAACCATGACACCATCCACCCTCCCGTACCAGGGTGAGCTTTCCATTTTGACAGAAGAGATTTGCCTCAGGGGGCAACTTATCTTTCATTGAAAAATATTATCTCACGTAAAAACCACTGTTCAACAGAGTTATAACGTTATTTGAGTCTTTTGGGCAACATCCTTCCCCAACATAGTTCAATATGCAAAAGTTTACCAGAATAGGAAAGCAATCCAATTCAGTTTCTCTTTGACAGTAGAATATTAAAAACTTTGACATTTCCACATTGCTGCAGCAGTTTGCGCTCCTTTTACATGGGAGGTTCCATGGTGTAATGGTTAGCACTTTGGACTTTGAATCCAATGATCCGAGTTCAAATCTCGGTGGGACCATTTTATGACTCTTGACCAAATCATTTTCTTTCAAGTGTATTCATTAATATCACATATCTAATACCGGTAGGGTGAAAAATTAATTTATTGATTATACTCTAAAAGTTTACTAGATGTGAGCAAATAATTGAATTTTTACAATACCTGGAAACTAAATGGCTCAAAATAATGAGAGATTTTACAAACTCACTCTGGTTTCTCAAACTCATCACAGGGGCCTGATGCACGACATTACTTTTTAAAATCTTACTGTTATTGATAAGGGGAACAAGGAACTTTTTAATTGCAAAGCGTTCATTAAAACAAAACTTGAGGAGCCAAACTTTGTATTACGGTGACCGAAGATGTGCAGTTTGAATAATAATCTTGAAATTCAGACGTACAAAGATTTTACACACTGATTTTCAACAGTAATTCCACAACCAATAAAGTTGAATCTTTTGAAAGACATGTCAAAGGTGTGAATCTGAAATTCACTTTCAAAGAAATTCACAATGAAATGCACTGTGTAAGTCCAGCATGTTGTCAGCTAAGAAATCAGCAAAAATGAACTATCTCATTACTGGCCATATAGATGAGAAAGGAAAATAAACTCATGTTTACAATGTGGATGTGAAAGAACAGTTTCTAGGTTCAGCTTCAATATTTATGTTTATGAATAATTGATATGTTCATATTGTCTAACAGCTATCTAGACGGATAAAGCTATGTATGCATCTATACATACTTATGCGTTCATACGCATCAGTATAAAACATTGATATTAGGTTTTTTCTAGACCAAATTCTAAAAAATGAGTTAAACAGTGAATCTCATAATTGTAGTAGGTCCCACCGAGATTTGAACTCGGATCGCTGGATTCAGAGTCCAGAGTGCTAACCATTACACCATGGACCCCTCTCACACAAGAGTGACTTTTCCATTGAGACAAAAGAGAGCGCATCAGTGATGGCCTTCTCTTATATTGATACAAAGATATCTCATTTGAATGGTCATAGTGGATAGAGCTTTAATGTGATTTGATTCTTTTCGCTATATTCTCTATAAAAGTGTTAAATATTCAAATGTTTATCAGAATATAAAAGTTATATCACAATGTTCATCTTTGCCTGTAGCATAATTAAACAGTCTACATTTCCAGACTACAGAAGCAATGTCTCTGTCTCCTGCATGGGTGGCTCCATAGAGCAATGGTTGGCAATTTGGACTTTGCATCCAATGATCCGATTTGAGACCTTGGAGGGACTTTTTTTATTACTCTTGAGCTTTTCCATTTCTTCATCTTTGTTCATTGATAGCTCATATCCAACACCAGTAGGTTGAAAGAGTCAATTATTGAATGCTTTCAAAATGTCCATCAGCTTGAACAAGTTACATCAATACAAACTTTACAATACTTTGACATCAAATTTCTTCACAAAGTAGTTAGCCATTATAAAATCATATCCTGATTTTCTCAAACGCATTTCAGACGGGTGATTCACAGCATCACTTTTTTAAGCTTTCCTGCTATTGATAAGGCGAAAATAGCACATTTTGAATGAGAAGTTTTCTTCAATCAAACATAGAGGAACCCAAATGATGATCTCATTCAGCTAGTAAAAATGTTGTTTTATATTAGTATGGAAATCGTGAAAAGAAAATGTTTTTCATGCTGATTTACAACAGTTGATCTCCAATCGTAAAATATAAGCTTTTGGTCGGAGGCATCACAGGTACTGATCAAATTCTCATTTTTGAACTTTATTCACAAATCATATGATATGCTTTGTATACATCAACTGTATTGTTGGATCAATAATGAGTAAAAAGTGACTATCTCAATTTCAGGACATATAAAAGAGAAAGAAGTAGAAACTCATGTTTCAAATGCTGAGAGGCAACAACTGTTCATGATTTTCACCTCCACTAATTATATTTATTTTTATAATCTATATGTTTATATTTTCCTATAAATATACAGAGACATATAGCTATATATACAGAGATACATATGTACAGGTTGATTTTTACATGTTTATAAGTAAATGTGATGTTGTTCCAAATAAAACTTCTAAGAACTGAATGGAAAAGAAAATTGTAAAGTTCAGATAAGTCCCACTGAAATTTGTACTCAGATCCCCGTTTTCAGAGTCCAGAGTGCTAACCATGACACCATCCACCCTCCCGTACCAGGGTGAGCTTTCCATTTTGACAGAAGAGATTTGCCTCAGGGGGCAACTTATCTTTCATTGAAAAATATTATCTCACGTAAAAACCACTGTTCAACAGAGTTATAACGTTATTTGAGTCTTTTGGGCAACATCCTTCCCCAACATAGTTCAATATGCAAAAGTTTACCAGAATAGGAAAGCAATCCAATTCAGTTTCTCTTTGACAGTAGAATATTAAAAACTTTGACATTTCCACATTGCTGCAGCAGTTTGCGCTCCTTTTACATGGGAGGTTCCATGGTGTAATGGTTAGCACTTTGGACTTTGAATCCAATGATCCGAGTTCAAATCTCGGTGGGACCATTTTATGACTCTTGACCAAATCATTTTCTTTCAAGTGTATTCATTAATATCACATATCTAATACCGGTAGGGTGAAAAATTAATTTATTGATTATACTCTAAAAGTTTACTAGATGTGAGCAAATAATTGAATTTTTACAATACCTGGAAACTAAATGGCTCAAAATAATGAGAGATTTTACAAACTCACTCTGGTTTCTCAAACTCATCACAGGGGCCTGATGCACGACATTACTTTTTAAAATCTTACTGTTATTGATAAGGGGAACAAGGAACTTTTTAATTGCAAAGCGTTCATTAAAACAAAACTTGAGGAGCCAAACTTTGTATTACGGTGACCGAAGATGTGCAGTTTGAATAATAATCTTGAAATTCAGACGTACAAAGATTTTACACACTGATTTTCAACAGTAATTCCACAACCAATAAAGTTGAATCTTTTGAAAGACATGTCAAAGGTGTGAATCTGAAATTCACTTTCAAAGAAATTCACAATGAAATGCACTGTGTAAGTCCAGCATGTTGTCAGCTAAGAAATCAGCAAAAATGAACTATCTCATTACTGGCCATATAGATGAGAAAGGAAAATAAACTCATGTTTACAATGTGGATGTGAAAGAACAGTTTCTAGGTTCAGCTTCAATATTTATGTTTATGAATAATTGATATGTTCATATTGTCTAACAGCTATCTAGACGGATAAAGCTATGTATGCATCTATACATACTTATGCGTTCATACGCATCAGTATAAAACATTGATATTAGGTTTTTTCTAGACCAAATTCTAAAAAATGAGTTAAACAGTGAATCTCATAATTGTAGTAGGTCCCACCGAGATTTGAACTCGGATCGCTGGATTCAGAGTCCAGAGTGCTAACCATTACACCATGGACCCCTCTCACACAAGAGTGACTTTTCCATTGAGACAAAAGAGAGCGCATCAGTGATGGCCTTCTCTTATATTGATACAAAGATATCTCATTTGAATGGTCATAGTGGATAGAGCTTTAATGTGATTTGATTCTTTTCGCTATATTCTCTATAAAAGTGTTAAATATTCAAATGTTTATCAGAATATAAAAGTTATATCACAATGTTCATCTTTGCCTGTAGCATAATTAAACAGTCTACATTTCCAGACTACAGAAGCAATGTCTCTGTCTCCTGCATGGGTGGCTCCATAGAGCAATGGTTGGCAATTTGGACTTTGCATCCAATGATCCGATTTGAGACCTTGGAGGGACTTTTTTTATTACTCTTGAGCTTTTCCATTTCTTCATCTTTGTTCATTGATAGCTCATATCCAACACCAGTAGGTTGAAAGAGTCAATTATTGAATGCTTTCAAAATGTCCATCAGCTTGAACAAGTTACATCAATACAAACTTTACAATACTTTGACATCAAATTTCTTCACAAAGTAGTTAGCCATTATAAAATCATATCCTGATTTTCTCAAACGCATTTCAGACGGGTGATTCACAGCATCACTTTTTTAAGCTTTCCTGCTATTGATAAGGCGAAAATAGCACATTTTGAATGAGAAGTTTTCTTCAATCAAACATAGAGGAACCCAAATGATGATCTCATTCAGCTAGTAAAAATGTTGTTTTATATTAGTATGGAAATCGTGAAAAGAAAATGTTTTTCATGCTGATTTACAACAGTTGATCTCCAATCGTAAAATATAAGCTTTTGGTCGGAGGCATCACAGGTACTGATCAAATTCTCATTTTTTAACTTTATTCACAAATCATATGATATGCTTTGTATACATCAACTGTATTGTTGGATCAATAATGAGTAAAAAGTGACTATCTCAATTTCAGGACATATAAAAGAGAAAGAAGTAGAAACTCATGTTTCAAATGCTGAGAGGCAACAACTGTTCATGATTTTCACCTCCACTAATTATATTTATTTTTATAATCTATATGTTTATATTTTCCTATAAATATACAGAGACATATAGCTATATATACAGAGATACATATGTACAGGTTGATTTTTACATGTTTATAAGTAAATGTGATGTTGTTCCAAATAAAACTTCTAAGAACTGAATGGAAAAGAAAATTGTAAAGTTCAGATAAGTCCCACTGAAATTTGTACTCAGATCCCCGTTTTCAGAGTCCAGAGTGCTAACCATGACACCATCCACCCTCCCGTACCAGGGTGAGCTTTCCATTTTGACAGAAGAGATTTGCCTCAGGGGGCAACTTATCTTTCATTGAAAAATATTATCTCACGTAAAAACCACTGTTCAACAGAGTTATAACGTTATTTGAGTCTTTTGGGCAACATCCTTCCCCAACATAGTTCAATATGCAAAAGTTTACCAGAATAGGAAAGCAATCCAATTCAGTTTCTCTTTGACAGTAGAATATTAAAAACTTTGACATTTCCACATTGCTGCAGCAGTTTGCGCTCCTTTTACATGGGAGGTTCCATGGTGTAATGGTTAGCACTTTGGACTTTGAATCCAATGATCCGAGTTCAAATCTCGGTGGGACCATTTTATGACTCTTGACCAAATCATTTTCGTTCAAGTGTATTCATTAATATCACATATCTAATACCGGTAGGGTGAAAAATTAATTTATTGATTATACTCTAAAAGTTTACTAGATGTGAGCAAATAATTGAATTTTTACAATACCTGGAAACTAAATGGCTCAAAATAATGAGAGATTTTACAAACTCACTCTGGTTTCTCAAACTCATCACAGGGGCCTGATGCACGACATTACTTTTTAAAATCTTACTGTTATTGATAAGGGGAACAAGGAACTTTTTAATTGCAAAGCGTTCATTAAAACAAAACTTGAGGAGCCAAACTTTGTATTACGGTGACCGAAGATGTGCAGTTTGAATAATAATCTTGAAATTCAGACGTACAAAGATTTTACACACTGATTTTCAACAGTAATTCCACAACCAATAAAGTTGAATCTTTTGAAAGACATGTCAAAGGTGTGAATCTGAAATTCACTTTCAAAGAAATTCACAATGAAATGCACTGTGTAAGTCCAGCATGTTGTCAGCTAAGAAATCAGCAAAAATGAACTATCTCATTACTGGCCATATAGATGAGAAAGGAAAATAAACTCATGTTTACAATGTGGATGTGAAAGAACAGTTTCTAGGTTCAGCTTCAATATTTATGTTTATGAATAATTGATATGTTCATATTGTCTAACAGCTATCTAGACGGATAAAGCTATGTATGCATCTATACATACTTATGCGTTCATACGCATCAGTATAAAACATTGATATTAGGTTTTTTCTAGACCAAATTCTAAAAAATGAGTTAAACAGTGAATCTCATAATTGTAGTAGGTCCCACCGAGATTTGAACTCGGATCGCTGGATTCAGAGTCCAGAGTGCTAACCATTACACCATGGACCCCTCTCACACAAGAGTGACTTTTCCATTGAGACAAAAGAGAGCGCATCAGTGATGGCCTTCTCTTATATTGATACAAAGATATCTCATTTGAATGGTCATAGTGGATAGAGCTTTAATGTGATTTGATTCTTTTCGCTATATTCTCTATAAAAGTGTTAAATATTCAAATGTTTATCAGAATATAAAAGTTATATCACAATGTTCATCTTTGCCTGTAGCATAATTAAACAGTCTACATTTCCAGACTACAGAAGCAATGTCTCTGTCTCCTGCATGGGTGGCTCCATAGAGCAATGGTTGGCAATTTGGACTTTGCATCCAATGATCCGATTTGAGACCTTGGAGGGACTTTTTTTATTACTCTTGAGCTTTTCCATTTCTTCATCTTTGTTCATTGATAGCTCATATCCAACACCAGTAGGTTGAAAGAGTCAATTATTGAATGCTTTCAAAATGTCCATCAGCTTGAACAAGTTACATCAATACAAACTTTACAATACTTTGACATCAAATTTCTTCACAAAGTAGTTAGCCATTATAAAATCATATCCTGATTTTCTCAAACGCATTTCAGACGGGTGATTCACAGCATCACTTTTTTAAGCTTTCCTGCTATTGATAAGGCGAAAATAGCACATTTTGAATGAGAAGTTTTCTTCAATCAAACATAGAGGAACCCAAATGATGATCTCATTCAGCTAGTAAAAATGTTGTTTTATATTAGTATGGAAATCGTGAAAAGAAAATGTTTTTCATGCTGATTTACAACAGTTGATCTCCAATCGTAAAATATAAGCTTTTGGTCGGAGGCATCACAGGTACTGATCAAATTCTCATTTTTGAACTTTATTCACAAATCATATGATATGCTTTGTATACATCAACTGTATTGTTGGATCAATAATGAGTAAAAAGTGACTATCTCAATTTCAGGACATATAAAAGAGAAAGAAGTAGAAACTCATGTTTCAAATGCTGAGAGGCAACAACTGTTCATGATTTTCACCTCCACTAATTATATTTATTTTTATAATCTATATGTTTATATTTTCCTATAAATATACAGAGACATATAGCTATATATACAGAGATACATATGTACAGGTTGATTTTTACATGTTTATAAGTAAATGTGATGTTGTTCCAAATAAAACTTCTAAGAACTGAATGGAAAAGAAAATTGTAAAGTTCAGATAAGTCCCACTGAAATTTGTACTCAGATCCCCGTTTTCAGAGTCCAGAGTGCTAACCATGACACCATCCACCCTCCCGTACCAGGGTGAGCTTTCCATTTTGACAGAAGAGATTTGCCTCAGGGGGCAACTTATCTTTCATTGAAAAATATTATCTCACGTAAAAACCACTGTTCAACAGAGTTATAACGTTATTTGAGTCTTTTGGGCAACATCCTTCCCCAACATAGTTCAATATGCAAAAGTTTACCAGAATAGGAAAGCAATCCAATTCAGTTTCTCTTTGACAGTAGAATATTAAAAACTTTGACATTTCCACATTGCTGCAGCAGTTTGCGCTCCTTTTACATGGGAGGTTCCATGGTGTAATGGTTAGCACTTTGGACTTTGAATCCAATGATCCGAGTTCAAATCTCGGTGGGACCATTTTATGACTCTTGACCAAATCATTTTCTTTCAAGTGTATTCATTAATATCACATATCTAATACCGGTAGGGTGAAAAATTAATTTATTGATTATACTCTAAAAGTTTACTAGATGTGAGCAAATAATTGAATTTTTACAATACCTGGAAACTAAATGGCTCAAAATAATGAGAGATTTTACAAACTCACTCTGGTTTCTCAAACTCATCACAGGGGCCTGATGCACGACATTACTTTTTAAAATCTTACTGTTATTGATAAGGGGAACAAGGAACTTTTTAATTGCAAAGCGTTCATTAAAACAAAACTTGAGGAGCCAAACTTTGTATTACGGTGACCGAAGATGTGCAGTTTGAATAATAATCTTGAAATTCAGACGTACAAAGATTTTACACACTGATTTTCAACAGTAATTCCACAACCAATAAAGTTGAATCTTTTGAAAGACATGTCAAAGGTGTGAATCTGAAATTCACTTTCAAAGAAATTCACAATGAAATGCACTGTGTAAGTCCAGCATGTTGTCAGCTAAGAAATCAGCAAAAATGAACTATCTCATTACTGGCCATATAGATGAGAAAGGAAAATAAACTCATGTTTACAATGTGGATGTGAAAGAACAGTTTCTAGGTTCAGCTTCAATATTTATGTTTATGAATAATTGATATGTTCATATTGTCTAACAGCTATCTAGACGGATAAAGCTATGTATGCATCTATACATACTTATGCGTTCATACGCATCAGTATAAAACATTGATATTAGGTTTTTTCTAGACCAAATTCTAAAAAATGAGTTAAACAGTGAATCTCATAATTGTAGTAGGTCCCACCGAGATTTGAACTCGGATCGCTGGATTCAGAGTCCAGAGTGCTAACCATTACACCATGGACCCCTCTCACACAAGAGTGACTTTTCCATTGAGACAAAAGAGAGCGCATCAGTGATGGCCTTCTCTTATATTGATACAAAGATATCTCATTTGAATGGTCATAGTGGATAGAGCTTTAATGTGATTTGATTCTTTTCGCTATATTCTCTATAAAAGTGTTAAATATTCAAATGTTTATCAGAATATAAAAGTTATATCACAATGTTCATCTTTGCCTGTAGCATAATTAAACAGTCTACATTTCCAGACTACAGAAGCAATGTCTCTGTCTCCTGCATGGGTGGCTCCATAGAGCAATGGTTGGCAATTTGGACTTTGCATCCAATGATCCGATTTGAGACCTTGGAGGGACTTTTTTTATTACTCTTGAGCTTTTCCATTTCTTCATCTTTGTTCATTGATAGCTCATATCCAACACCAGTAGGTTGAAAGAGTCAATTATTGAATGCTTTCAAAATGTCCATCAGCTTGAACAAGTTACATCAATACAAACTTTACAATACTTTGACATCAAATTTCTTCACAAAGTAGTTAGCCATTATAAAATCATATCCTGATTTTCTCAAACGCATTTCAGACGGGTGATTCACAGCATCACTTTTTTAAGCTTTCCTGCTATTGATAAGGCGAAAATAGCACATTTTGAATGAGAAGTTTTCTTCAATCAAACATAGAGGAACCCAAATGATGATCTCATTCAGCTAGTAAAAATGTTGTTTTATATTAGTATGGAAATCGTGAAAAGAAAATGTTTTTCATGCTGATTTACAACAGTTGATCTCCAATCGTAAAATATAAGCTTTTGGTCGGAGGCATCACAGGTACTGATCAAATTCTCATTTTTGAACTTTATTCACAAATCATATGATATGCTTTGTATACATCAACTGTATTGTTGGATCAATAATGAGTAAAAAGTGACTATCTCAATTTCAGGACATATAAAAGAGAAAGAAGTAGAAACTCATGTTTCAAATGCTGAGAGGCAACAACTGTTCATGATTTTCACCTCCACTAATTATATTTATTTTTATAATCTATATGTTTATATTTTCCTATAAATATACAGAGACATATAGCTATATATACAGAGATACATATGTACAGGTTGATTTTTACATGTTTATAAGTAAATGTGATGTTGTTCCAAATAAAACTTCTAAGAACTGAATGGAAAAGAAAATTGTAAAGTTCAGATAAGTCCCACTGAAATTTGTACTCAGATCCCCGTTTTCAGAGTCCAGAGTGCTAACCATGACACCATCCACCCTCCCGTACCAGGGTGAGCTTTCCATTTTGACAGAAGAGATTTGCCTCAGGGGGCAACTTATCTTTCATTGAAAAATATTATCTCACGTAAAAACCACTGTTCAACAGAGTTATAACGTTATTTGAGTCTTTTGGGCAACATCCTTCCCCAACATAGTTCAATATGCAAAAGTTTACCAGAATAGGAAAGCAATCCAATTCAGTTTCTCTTTGACAGTAGAATATTAAAAACTTTGACATTTCCACATTGCTGCAGCAGTTTGCGCTCCTTTTACATGGGAGGTTCCATGGTGTAATGGTTAGCACTTTGGACTTTGAATCCAATGATCCGAGTTCAAATCTCGGTGGGACCATTTTATGACTCTTGACCAAATCATTTTCTTTCAAGTGTATTCATTAATATCACATATCTAATACCGGTAGGGTGAAAAATTAATTTATTGATTATACTCTAAAAGTTTACTAGATGTGAGCAAATAATTGAATTTTTACAATACCTGGAAACTAAATGGCTCAAAATAATGAGAGATTTTACAAACTCACTCTGGTTTCTCAAACTCATCACAGGGGCCTGATGCACGACATTACTTTTTAAAATCTTACTGTTATTGATAAGGGGAACAAGGAACTTTTTAATTGCAAAGCGTTCATTAAAACAAAACTTGAGGAGCCAAACTTTGTATTACGGTGACCGAAGATGTGCAGTTTGAATAATAATCTTGAAATTCAGACGTACAAAGATTTTACACACTGATTTTCAACAGTAATTCCACAACCAATAAAGTTGAATCTTTTGAAAGACATGTCAAAGGTGTGAATCTGAAATTCACTTTCAAAGAAATTCACAATGAAATGCACTGTGTAAGTCCAGCATGTTGTCAGCTAAGAAATCAGCAAAAATGAACTATCTCATTACTGGCCATATAGATGAGAAAGGAAAATAAACTCATGTTTACAATGTGGATGTGAAAGAACAGTTTCTAGGTTCAGCTTCAATATTTATGTTTATGAATAATTGATATGTTCATATTGTCTAACAGCTATCTAGACGGATAAAGCTATGTATGCATCTATACATACTTATGCGTTCATACGCATCAGTATAAAACATTGATATTAGGTTTTTTCTAGACCAAATTCTAAAAAATGAGTTAAACAGTGAATCTCATAATTGTAGTAGGTCCCACCGAGATTTGAACTCGGATCGCTGGATTCAGAGTCCAGAGTGCTAACCATTACACCATGGACCCCTCTCACACAAGAGTGACTTTTCCATTGAGACAAAAGAGAGCGCATCAGTGATGGACCTTCTCTTATATTGATACAAAGATATCTCATTTGAATGGTCATAGTGGATAGAGCTTTAATGTGATTTGATTCTTTTCGCTATATTCTCTATAAAAGTGTTAAATATTCAAATGTTTATCAGAATATAAAAGTTATATCACAATGTTCATCTTTGCCTGTAGCATAATTAAACAGTCTACATTTCCAGACTACAGAAGCAATGTCTCTGTCTCCTGCATGGGTGGCTCCATAGAGCAATGGTTGGCAATTTGGACTTTGCATCCAATGATCCGATTTGAGACCTTGGAGGGACTTTTTTTATTACTCTTGAGCTTTTCCATTTCTTCATCTTTGTTCATTGATAGCTCATATCCAACACCAGTAGGTTGAAAGAGTCAATTATTGAATGCTTTCAAAATGTCCATCAGCTTGAACAAGTTACATCAATACAAACTTTACAATACTTTGACATCAAATTTCTTCACAAAGTAGTTAGCCATTATAAAATCATATCCTGATTTTCTCAAACGCATTTCAGACGGGTGATTCACAGCATCACTTTTTTAAGCTTTCCTGCTATTGATAAGGCGAAAATAGCACATTTTGAATGAGAAGTTTTCTTCAATCAAACATAGAGGAACCCAAATGATGATCTCATTCAGCTAGTAAAAATGTTGTTTTATATTAGTATGGAAATCGTGAAAAGAAAATGTTTTTCATGCTGATTTACAACAGTTGATCTCCAATCGTAAAATATAAGCTTTTGGTCGGAGGCATCACAGGTACTGATCAAATTCTCATTTTTGAACTTTATTCACAAATCATATGATATGCTTTGTATACATCAACTGTATTGTTGGATCAATAATGAGTAAAAAGTGACTATCTCAATTTCAGGACATATAAAAGAGAAAGAAGTAGAAACTCATGTTTCAAATGCTGAGAGGCAACAACTGTTCATGATTTTCACCTCCACTAATTATATTTATTTTTATAATCTATATGTTTATATTTTCCTATAAATATACAGAGACATATAGCTATATATACAGAGATACATATGTACAGGTTGATTTTTACATGTTTATAAGTAAATGTGATGTTGTTCCAAATAAAACTTCTAAGAACTGAATGGAAAAGAAAATTGTAAAGTTCAGATAAGTCCCACTGAAATTTGTACTCAGATCCCCGTTTTCAGAGTCCAGAGTGCTAACCATGACACCATCCACCCTCCCGTACCAGGGTGAGCTTTCCATTTTGACAGAAGAGATTTGCCTCAGGGGGCAACTTATCTTTCATTGAAAAATATTATCTCACGTAAAAACCACTGTTCAACAGAGTTATAACGTTATTTGAGTCTTTTGGGCAACATCCTTCCCCAACATAGTTCAATATGCAAAAGTTTACCAGAATAGGAAAGCAATCCAATTCAGTTTCTCTTTGACAGTAGAATATTAAAAACTTTGACATTTCCACATTGCTGCAGCAGTTTGCGCTCCTTTTACATGGGAGGTTCCATGGTGTAATGGTTAGCACTTTGGACTTTGAATCCAATGATCCGAGTTCAAATCTCGGTGGGACCATTTTATGACTCTTGACCAAATCATTTTCTTTCAAGTGTATTCATTAATATCACATATCTAATACCGGTAGGGTGAAAAATTAATTTATTGATTATACTCTAAAAGTTTACTAGATGTGAGCAAATAATTGAATTTTTACAATACCTGGAAACTAAATGGCTCAAAATAATGAGAGATTTTACAAACTCACTCTGGTTTCTCAAACTCATCACAGGGGCCTGATGCACGACATTACTTTTTAAAATCTTACTGTTATTGATAAGGGGAACAAGGAACTTTTTAATTGCAAAGCGTTCATTAAAACAAAACTTGAGGAGCCAAACTTTGTATTACGGTGACCGAAGATGTGCAGTTTGAATAATAATCTTGAAATTCAGACGTACAAAGATTTTACACACTGATTTTCAACAGTAATTCCACAACCAATAAAGTTGAATCTTTTGAAAGACATGTCAAAGGTGTGAATCTGAAATTCACTTTCAAAGAAATTCACAATGAAATGCACTGTGTAAGTCCAGCATGTTGTCAGCTAAGAAATCAGCAAAAATGAACTATCTCATTACTGGCCATATAGATGAGAAAGGAAAATAAACTCATGTTTACAATGTGGATGTGAAAGAACAGTTTCTAGGTTCAGCTTCAATATTTATGTTTATGAATAATTGATATGTTCATATTGTCTAACAGCTATCTAGACGGATAAAGCTATGTATGCATCTATACATACTTATGCGTTCATACGCATCAGTATAAAACATTGATATTAGGTTTTTTCTAGACCAAATTCTAAAAAATGAGTTAAACAGTGAATCTCATAATTGTAGTAGGTCCCACCGAGATTTGAACTCGGATCGCTGGATTCAGAGTCCAGAGTGCTAACCATTACACCATGGACCCCTCTCACACAAGAGTGACTTTTCCATTGAGACAAAAGAGAGCGCATCAGTGATGGCCTTCTCTTATATTGATACAAAGATATCTCATTTGAATGGTCATAGTGGATAGAGCTTTAATGTGATTTGATTCTTTTCGCTATATTCTCTATAAAAGTGTTAAATATTCAAATGTTTATCAGAATATAAAAGTTATATCACAATGTTCATCTTTGCCTGTAGCATAATTAAACAGTCTACATTTCCAGACTACAGAAGCAATGTCTCTGTCTCCTGCATGGGTGGCTCCATAGAGCAATGGTTGGCAATTTGGACTTTGCATCCAATGATCCGATTTGAGACCTTGGAGGGACTTTTTTTATTACTCTTGAGCTTTTCCATTTCTTCATCTTTGTTCATTGATAGCTCATATCCAACACCAGTAGGTTGAAAGAGTCAATTATTGAATGCTTTCAAAATGTCCATCAGCTTGAACAAGTTACATCAATACAAACTTTACAATACTTTGACATCAAATTTCTTCACAAAGTAGTTAGCCATTATAAAATCATATCCTGATTTTCTCAAACGCATTTCAGACGGGTGATTCACAGCATCACTTTTTTAAGCTTTCCTGCTATTGATAAGGCGAAAATAGCACATTTTGAATGAGAAGTTTTCTTCAATCAAACATAGAGGAACCCAAATGATGATCTCATTCAGCTAGTAAAAATGTTGTTTTATATTAGTATGGAAATCGTGAAAAGAAAATGTTTTTCATGCTGATTTACAACAGTTGATCTCCAATCGTAAAATATAAGCTTTTGGTCGGAGGCATCACAGGTACTGATCAAATTCTCATTTTTTAACTTTATTCACAAATCATATGATATGCTTTGTATACATCAACTGTATTGTTGGATCAATAATGAGTAAAAAGTGACTATCTCAATTTCAGGACATATAAAAGAGAAAGAAGTAGAAACTCATGTTTCAAATGCTGAGAGGCAACAACTGTTCATGATTTTCACCTCCACTAATTATATTTATTTTTATAATCTATATGTTTATATTTTCCTATAAATATACAGAGACATATAGCTATATATACAGAGATACATATGTACAGGTTGATTTTTACATGTTTATAAGTAAATGTGATGTTGTTCCAAATAAAACTTCTAAGAACTGAATGGAAAAGAAAATTGTAAAGTTCAGATAAGTCCCACTGAAATTTGTACTCAGATCCCCGTTTTCAGAGTCCAGAGTGCTAACCATGACACCATCCACCCTCCCGTACCAGGGTGAGCTTTCCATTTTGACAGAAGAGATTTGCCTCAGGGGGCAACTTATCTTTCATTGAAAAATATTATCTCACGTAAAAACCACTGTTCAACAGAGTTATAACGTTATTTGAGTCTTTTGGGCAACATCCTTCCCCAACATAGTTCAATATGCAAAAGTTTACCAGAATAGGAAAGCAATCCAATTCAGTTTCTCTTTGACAGTAGAATATTAAAAACTTTGACATTTCCACATTGCTGCAGCAGTTTGCGCTCCTTTTACATGGGAGGTTCCATGGTGTAATGGTTAGCACTTTGGACTTTGAATCCAATGATCCGAGTTCAAATCTCGGTGGGACCATTTTATGACTCTTGACCAAATCATTTTCGTTCAAGTGTATTCATTAATATCACATATCTAATACCGGTAGGGTGAAAAATTAATTTATTGATTATACTCTAAAAGTTTACTAGATGTGAGCAAATAATTGAATTTTTACAATACCTGGAAACTAAATGGCTCAAAATAATGAGAGATTTTACAAACTCACTCTGGTTTCTCAAACTCATCACAGGGGCCTGATGCACGACATTACTTTTTAAAATCTTACTGTTATTGATAAGGGGAACAAGGAACTTTTTAATTGCAAAGCGTTCATTAAAACAAAACTTGAGGAGCCAAACTTTGTATTACGGTGACCGAAGATGTGCAGTTTGAATAATAATCTTGAAATTCAGACGTACAAAGATTTTACACACTGATTTTCAACAGTAATTCCACAACCAATAAAGTTGAATCTTTTGAAAGACATGTCAAAGGTGTGAATCTGAAATTCACTTTCAAAGAAATTCACAATGAAATGCACTGTGTAAGTCCAGCATGTTGTCAGCTAAGAAATCAGCAAAAATGAACTATCTCATTACTGGCCATATAGATGAGAAAGGAAAATAAACTCATGTTTACAATGTGGATGTGAAAGAACAGTTTCTAGGTTCAGCTTCAATATTTATGTTTATGAATAATTGATATGTTCATATTGTCTAACAGCTATCTAGACGGATAAAGCTATGTATGCATCTATACATACTTATGCGTTCATACGCATCAGTATAAAACATTGATATTAGGTTTTTTCTAGACCAAATTCTAAAAAATGAGTTAAACAGTGAATCTCATAATTGTAGTAGGTCCCACCGAGATTTGAACTCGGATCGCTGGATTCAGAGTCCAGAGTGCTAACCATTACACCATGGACCCCTCTCACACAAGAGTGACTTTTCCATTGAGACAAAAGAGAGCGCATCAGTGATGGCCTTCTCTTATATTGATACAAAGATATCTCATTTGAATGGTCATAGTGGATAGAGCTTTAATGTGATTTGATTCTTTTCGCTATATTCTCTATAAAAGTGTTAAATATTCAAATGTTTATCAGAATATAAAAGTTATATCACAATGTTCATCTTTGCCTGTAGCATAATTAAACAGTCTACATTTCCAGACTACAGAAGCAATGTCTCTGTCTCCTGCATGGGTGGCTCCATAGAGCAATGGTTGGCAATTTGGACTTTGCATCCAATGATCCGATTTGAGACCTTGGAGGGACTTTTTTTATTACTCTTGAGCTTTTCCATTTCTTCATCTTTGTTCATTGATAGCTCATATCCAACACCAGTAGGTTGAAAGAGTCAATTATTGAATGCTTTCAAAATGTCCATCAGCTTGAACAAGTTACATCAATACAAACTTTACAATACTTTGACATCAAATTTCTTCACAAAGTAGTTAGCCATTATAAAATCATATCCTGATTTTCTCAAACGCATTTCAGACGGGTGATTCACAGCATCACTTTTTTAAGCTTTCCTGCTATTGATAAGGCGAAAATAGCACATTTTGAATGAGAAGTTTTCTTCAATCAAACATAGAGGAACCCAAATGATGATCTCATTCAGCTAGTAAAAATGTTGTTTTATATTAGTATGGAAATCGTGAAAAGAAAATGTTTTTCATGCTGATTTACAACAGTTGATCTCCAATCGTAAAATATAAGCTTTTGGTCGGAGGCATCACAGGTACTGATCAAATTCTCATTTTTTAACTTTATTCACAAATCATATGATATGCTTTGTATACATCAACTGTATTGTTGGATCAATAATGAGTAAAAAGTGACTATCTCAATTTCAGGACATATAAAAGAGAAAGAAGTAGAAACTCATGTTTCAAATGCTGAGAGGCAACAACTGTTCATGATTTTCACCTCCACTAATTATATTTATTTTTATAATCTATATGTTTATATTTTCCTATAAATATACAGAGACATATAGCTATATATACAGAGATACATATGTACAGGTTGATTTTTACATGTTTATAAGTAAATGTGATGTTGTTCCAAATAAAACTTCTAAGAACTGAATGGAAAAGAAAATTGTAAAGTTCAGATAAGTCCCACTGAAATTTGTACTCAGATCCCCGTTTTCAGAGTCCAGAGTGCTAACCATGACACCATCCACCCTCCCGTACCAGGGTGAGCTTTCCATTTTGACAGAAGAGATTTGCCTCAGGGGGCAACTTATCTTTCATTGAAAAATATTATCTCACGTAAAAACCACTGTTCAACAGAGTTATAACGTTATTTGAGTCTTTTGGGCAACATCCTTCCCCAACATAGTTCAATATGCAAAAGTTTACCAGAATAGGAAAGCAATCCAATTCAGTTTCTCTTTGACAGTAGAATATTAAAAACTTTGACATTTCCACATTGCTGCAGCAGTTTGCGCTCCTTTTACATGGGAGGTTCCATGGTGTAATGGTTAGCACTTTGGACTTTGAATCCAATGATCCGAGTTCAAATCTCGGTGGGACCATTTTATGACTCTTGACCAAATCATTTTCTTTCAAGTGTATTCATTAATATCACATATCTAATACCGGTAGGGTGAAAAATTAATTTATTGATTATACTCTAAAAGTTTACTAGATGTGAGCAAATAATTGAATTTTTACAATACCTGGAAACTAAATGGCTCAAAATAATGAGAGATTTTACAAACTCACTCTGGTTTCTCAAACTCATCACAGGGGCCTGATGCACGACATTACTTTTTAAAATCTTACTGTTATTGATAAGGGGAACAAGGAACTTTTTAATTGCAAAGCGTTCATTAAAACAAAACTTGAGGAGCCAAACTTTGTATTACGGTGACCGAAGATGTGCAGTTTGAATAATAATCTTGAAATTCAGACGTACAAAGATTTTACACACTGATTTTCAACAGTAATTCCACAACCAATAAAGTTGAATCTTTTGAAAGACATGTCAAAGGTGTGAATCTGAAATTCACTTTCAAAGAAATTCACAATGAAATGCACTGTGTAAGTCCAGCATGTTGTCAGCTAAGAAATCAGCAAAAATGAACTATCTCATTACTGGCCATATAGATGAGAAAGGAAAATAAACTCATGTTTACAATGTGGATGTGAAAGAACAGTTTCTAGGTTCAGCTTCAATATTTATGTTTATGAATAATTGATATGTTCATATTGTCTAACAGCTATCTAGACGGATAAAGCTATGTATGCATCTATACATACTTATGCGTTCATACGCATCAGTATAAAACATTGATATTAGGTTTTTTCTAGACCAAATTCTAAAAAATGAGTTAAACAGTGAATCTCATAATTGTAGTAGGTCCCACCGAGATTTGAACTCGGATCGCTGGATTCAGAGTCCAGAGTGCTAACCATTACACCATGGACCCCTCTCACACAAGAGTGACTTTTCCATTGAGACAAAAGAGAGCGCATCAGTGATGGCCTTCTCTTATATTGATACAAAGATATCTCATTTGAATGGTCATAGTGGATAGAGCTTTAATGTGATTTGATTCTTTTCGCTATATTCTCTATAAAAGTGTTAAATATTCAAATGTTTATCAGAATATAAAAGTTATATCACAATGTTCATCTTTGCCTGTAGCATAATTAAACAGTCTACATTTCCAGACTACAGAAGCAATGTCTCTGTCTCCTGCATGGGTGGCTCCATAGAGCAATGGTTGGCAATTTGGACTTTGCATCCAATGATCCGATTTGAGACCTTGGAGGGACTTTTTTTATTACTCTTGAGCTTTTCCATTTCTTCATCTTTGTTCATTGATAGCTCATATCCAACACCAGTAGGTTGAAAGAGTCAATTATTGAATGCTTTCAAAATGTCCATCAGCTTGAACAAGTTACATCAATACAAACTTTACAATACTTTGACATCAAATTTCTTCACAAAGTAGTTAGCCATTATAAAATCATATCCTGATTTTCTCAAACGCATTTCAGACGGGTGATTCACAGCATCACTTTTTTAAGCTTTCCTGCTATTGATAAGGCGAAAATAGCACATTTTGAATGAGAAGTTTTCTTCAATCAAACATAGAGGAACCCAAATGATGATCTCATTCAGCTAGTAAAAATGTTGTTTTATATTAGTATGGAAATCGTGAAAAGAAAATGTTTTTCATGCTGATTTACAACAGTTGATCTCCAATCGTAAAATATAAGCTTTTGGTCGGAGGCATCACAGGTACTGATCAAATTCTCATTTTTTAACTTTATTCACAAATCATATGATATGCTTTGTATACATCAACTGTATTGTTGGATCAATAATGAGTAAAAAGTGACTATCTCAATTTCAGGACATATAAAAGAGAAAGAAGTAGAAACTCATGTTTCAAATGCTGAGAGGCAACAACTGTTCATGATTTTCACCTCCACTAATTATATTTATTTTTATAATCTATATGTTTATATTTTCCTATAAATATACAGAGACATATAGCTATATATACAGAGATACATATGTACAGGTTGATTTTTACATGTTTATAAGTAAATGTGATGTTGTTCCAAATAAAACTTCTAAGAACTGAATGGAAAAGAAAATTGTAAAGTTCAGATAAGTCCCACTGAAATTTGTACTCAGATCCCCGTTTTCAGAGTCCAGAGTGCTAACCATGACACCATCCACCCTCCCGTACCAGGGTGAGCTTTCCATTTTGACAGAAGAGATTTGCCTCAGGGGGCAACTTATCTTTCATTGAAAAATATTATCTCACGTAAAAACCACTGTTCAACAGAGTTATAACGTTATTTGAGTCTTTTGGGCAACATCCTTCCCCAACATAGTTCAATATGCAAAAGTTTACCAGAATAGGAAAGCAATCCAATTCAGTTTCTCTTTGACAGTAGAATATTAAAAACTTTGACATTTCCACATTGCTGCAGCAGTTTGCGCTCCTTTTACATGGGAGGTTCCATGGTGTAATGGTTAGCACTTTGGACTTTGAATCCAATGATCCGAGTTCAAATCTCGGTGGGACCATTTTATGACTCTTGACCAAATCATTTTCGTTCAAGTGTATTCATTAATATCACATATCTAATACCGGTAGGGTGAAAAATTAATTTATTGATTATACTCTAAAAGTTTACTAGATGTGAGCAAATAATTGAATTTTTACAATACCTGGAAACTAAATGGCTCAAAATAATGAGAGATTTTACAAACTCACTCTGGTTTCTCAAACTCATCACAGGGGCCTGATGCACGACATTACTTTTTAAAATCTTACTGTTATTGATAAGGGGAACAAGGAACTTTTTAATTGCAAAGCGTTCATTAAAACAAAACTTGAGGAGCCAAACTTTGTATTACGGTGACCGAAGATGTGCAGTTTGAATAATAATCTTGAAATTCAGACGTACAAAGATTTTACACACTGATTTTCAACAGTAATTCCACAACCAATAAAGTTGAATCTTTTGAAAGACATGTCAAAGGTGTGAATCTGAAATTCACTTTCAAAGAAATTCACAATGAAATGCACTGTGTAAGTCCAGCATGTTGTCAGCTAAGAAATCAGCAAAAATGAACTATCTCATTACTGGCCATATAGATGAGAAAGGAAAATAAACTCATGTTTACAATGTGGATGTGAAAGAACAGTTTCTAGGTTCAGCTTCAATATTTATGTTTATGAATAATTGATATGTTCATATTGTCTAACAGCTATCTAGACGGATAAAGCTATGTATGCATCTATACATACTTATGCGTTCATACGCATCAGTATAAAACATTGATATTAGGTTTTTTCTAGACCAAATTCTAAAAAATGAGTTAAACAGTGAATCTCATAATTGTAGTAGGTCCCACCGAGATTTGAACTCGGATCGCTGGATTCAGAGTCCAGAGTGCTAACCATTACACCATGGACCCCTCTCACACAAGAGTGACTTTTCCATTGAGACAAAAGAGAGCGCATCAGTGATGGCCTTCTCTTATATTGATACAAAGATATCTCATTTGAATGGTCATAGTGGATAGAGCTTTAATGTGATTTGATTCTTTTCGCTATATTCTCTATAAAAGTGTTAAATATTCAAATGTTTATCAGAATATAAAAGTTATATCACAATGTTCATCTTTGCCTGTAGCATAATTAAACAGTCTACATTTCCAGACTACAGAAGCAATGTCTCTGTCTCCTGCATGGGTGGCTCCATAGAGCAATGGTTGGCAATTTGGACTTTGCATCCAATGATCCGATTTGAGACCTTGGAGGGACTTTTTTTATTACTCTTGAGCTTTTCCATTTCTTCATCTTTGTTCATTGATAGCTCATATCCAACACCAGTAGGTTGAAAGAGTCAATTATTGAATGCTTTCAAAATGTCCATCAGCTTGAACAAGTTACATCAATACAAACTTTACAATACTTTGACATCAAATTTCTTCACAAAGTAGTTAGCCATTATAAAATCATATCCTGATTTTCTCAAACGCATTTCAGACGGGTGATTCACAGCATCACTTTTTTAAGCTTTCCTGCTATTGATAAGGCGAAAATAGCACATTTTGAATGAGAAGTTTTCTTCAATCAAACATAGAGGAACCCAAATGATGATCTCATTCAGCTAGTAAAAATGTTGTTTTATATTAGTATGGAAATCGTGAAAAGAAAATGTTTTTCATGCTGATTTACAACAGTTGATCTCCAATCGTAAAATATAAGCTTTTGGTCGGAGGCATCACAGGTACTGATCAAATTCTCATTTTTTAACTTTATTCACAAATCATATGATATGCTTTGTATACATCAACTGTATTGTTGGATCAATAATGAGTAAAAAGTGACTATCTCAATTTCAGGACATATAAAAGAGAAAGAAGTAGAAACTCATGTTTCAAATGCTGAGAGGCAACAACTGTTCATGATTTTCACCTCCACTAATTATATTTATTTTTATAATCTATATGTTTATATTTTCCTATAAATATACAGAGACATATAGCTATATATACAGAGATACATATGTACAGGTTGATTTTTACATGTTTATAAGTAAATGTGATGTTGTTCCAAATAAAACTTCTAAGAACTGAATGGAAAAGAAAATTGTAAAGTTCAGATAAGTCCCACTGAAATTTGTACTCAGATCCCCGTTTTCAGAGTCCAGAGTGCTAACCATGACACCATCCACCCTCCCGTACCAGGGTGAGCTTTCCATTTTGACAGAAGAGATTTGCCTCAGGGGGCAACTTATCTTTCATTGAAAAATATTATCTCACGTAAAAACCACTGTTCAACAGAGTTATAACGTTATTTGAGTCTTTTGGGCAACATCCTTCCCCAACATAGTTCAATATGCAAAAGTTTACCAGAATAGGAAAGCAATCCAATTCAGTTTCTCTTTGACAGTAGAATATTAAAAACTTTGACATTTCCACATTGCTGCAGCAGTTTGCGCTCCTTTTACATGGGAGGTTCCATGGTGTAATGGTTAGCACTTTGGACTTTGAATCCAATGATCCGAGTTCAAATCTCGGTGGGACCATTTTATGACTCTTGACCAAATCATTTTCTTTCAAGTGTATTCATTAATATCACATATCTAATACCGGTAGGGTGAAAAATTAATTTATTGATTATACTCTAAAAGTTTACTAGATGTGAGCAAATAATTGAATTTTTACAATACCTGGAAACTAAATGGCTCAAAATAATGAGAGATTTTACAAACTCACTCTGGTTTCTCAAACTCATCACAGGGGCCTGATGCACGACATTACTTTTTAAAATCTTACTGTTATTGATAAGGGGAACAAGGAACTTTTTAATTGCAAAGCGTTCATTAAAACAAAACTTGAGGAGCCAAACTTTGTATTACGGTGACCGAAGATGTGCAGTTTGAATAATAATCTTGAAATTCAGACGTACAAAGATTTTACACACTGATTTTCAACAGTAATTCCACAACCAATAAAGTTGAATCTTTTGAAAGACATGTCAAAGGTGTGAATCTGAAATTCACTTTCAAAGAAATTCACAATGAAATGCACTGTGTAAGTCCAGCATGTTGTCAGCTAAGAAATCAGCAAAAATGAACTATCTCATTACTGGCCATATAGATGAGAAAGGAAAATAAACTCATGTTTACAATGTGGATGTGAAAGAACAGTTTCTAGGTTCAGCTTCAATATTTATGTTTATGAATAATTGATATGTTCATATTGTCTAACAGCTATCTAGACGGATAAAGCTATGTATGCATCTATACATACTTATGCGTTCATACGCATCAGTATAAAACATTGATATTAGGTTTTTTCTAGACCAAATTCTAAAAAATGAGTTAAACAGTGAATCTCATAATTGTAGTAGGTCCCACCGAGATTTGAACTCGGATCGCTGGATTCAGAGTCCAGAGTGCTAACCATTACACCATGGACCCCTCTCACACAAGAGTGACTTTTCCATTGAGACAAAAGAGAGCGCATCAGTGATGGCCTTCTCTTATATTGATACAAAGATATCTCATTTGAATGGTCATAGTGGATAGAGCTTTAATGTGATTTGATTCTTTTCGCTATATTCTCTATAAAAGTGTTAAATATTCAAATGTTTATCAGAATATAAAAGTTATATCACAATGTTCATCTTTGCCTGTAGCATAATTAAACAGTCTACATTTCCAGACTACAGAAGCAATGTCTCTGTCTCCTGCATGGGTGGCTCCATAGAGCAATGGTTGGCAATTTGGACTTTGCATCCAATGATCCGATTTGAGACCTTGGAGGGACTTTTTTTATTACTCTTGAGCTTTTCCATTTCTTCATCTTTGTTCATTGATAGCTCATATCCAACACCAGTAGGTTGAAAGAGTCAATTATTGAATGCTTTCAAAATGTCCATCAGCTTGAACAAGTTACATCAATACAAACTTTACAATACTTTGACATCAAATTTCTTCACAAAGTAGTTAGCCATTATAAAATCATATCCTGATTTTCTCAAACGCATTTCAGACGGGTGATTCACAGCATCACTTTTTTAAGCTTTCCTGCTATTGATAAGGCGAAAATAGCACATTTTGAATGAGAAGTTTTCTTCAATCAAACATAGAGGAACCCAAATGATGATCTCATTCAGCTAGTAAAAATGTTGTTTTATATTAGTATGGAAATCGTGAAAAGAAAATGTTTTTCATGCTGATTTACAACAGTTGATCTCCAATCGTAAAATATAAGCTTTTGGTCGGAGGCATCACAGGTACTGATCAAATTCTCATTTTTGAACTTTATTCACAAATCATATGATATGCTTTGTATACATCAACTGTATTGTTGGATCAATAATGAGTAAAAAGTGACTATCTCAATTTCAGGACATATAAAAGAGAAAGAAGTAGAAACTCATGTTTCAAATGCTGAGAGGCAACAACTGTTCATGATTTTCACCTCCACTAATTATATTTATTTTTATAATCTATATGTTTATATTTTCCTATAAATATACAGAGACATATAGCTATATATACAGAGATACATATGTACAGGTTGATTTTTACATGTTTATAAGTAAATGTGATGTTGTTCCAAATAAAACTTCTAAGAACTGAATGGAAAAGAAAATTGTAAAGTTCAGATAAGTCCCACTGAAATTTGTACTCAGATCCCCGTTTTCAGAGTCCAGAGTGCTAACCATGACACCATCCACCCTCCCGTACCAGGGTGAGCTTTCCATTTTGACAGAAGAGATTTGCCTCAGGGGGCAACTTATCTTTCATTGAAAAATATTATCTCACGTAAAAACCACTGTTCAACAGAGTTATAACGTTATTTGAGTCTTTTGGGCAACATCCTTCCCCAACATAGTTCAATATGTAAAAGTTTACCAGAATAGGAAAGCAATCCAATTCAGTTTCTCTTTGACAGTAGAATATTAAAAACTTTGACATTTCCACATTGCTGCAGCAGTTTGCACTCCTTTTACATGGGAGGTTCCATGGTGTAATGGTTAGCACTTTGGACTTTGAATCCAATGATCCGAGTTCAAATCTCGGTGGGACCATTTTATGACTCTTGACCAAATCATTTTCTTTCAAGTGTATTCATTAATATCACATATCTAATACCGGTAGGGTGAAAAATTAATTTATTGATTATACTCTAAAAGTTTACTAGATGTGAGCAAATAATTGAATTTTTACAATACCTGGAAACTAAATGGCTCAAAATAATGAGAGATTTTACAAACTCACTCTGGTTTCTCAAACTCATCACAGGGGCCTGATGCACGACATTACTTTTTAAAATCTTACTGTTATTGATAAGGGGAACAAGGAACTTTTTAATTGCAAAGCGTTCATTAAAACAAAACTTGAGGAGCCAAACTTTGTATTACGGTGACCGAAGATGTGCAGTTTGAATAATAATCTTGAAATTCAGACGTACAAAGATTTTACACACTGATTTTCAACAGTAATTCCACAACCAATAAAGTTGAATCTTTTGAAAGACATGTCAAAGGTGTGAATCTGAAATTCACTTTCAAAGAAATTCACAATGAAATGCACTGTGTAAGTCCAGCATGTTGTCAGCTAAGAAATCAGCAAAAATGAACTATCTCATTACTGGCCATATAGATGAGAAAGGAAAATAAACTCATGTTTACAATGTGGATGTGAAAGAACAGTTTCTAGGTTCAGCTTCAATATTTATGTTTATGAATAATTGATATGTTCATATTGTCTAACAGCTATCTAGACGGATAAAGCTATGTATGCATCTATACATACTTATGCGTTCATACGCATCAGTATAAAACATTGATATTAGGTTTTTTCTAGACCAAATTCTAAAAAATGAGTTAAACAGTGAATCTCATAATTGTAGTAGGTCCCACCGAGATTTGAACTCGGATCGCTGGATTCAGAGTCCAGAGTGCTAACCATTACACCATGGACCCCTCTCACACAAGAGTGACTTTTCCATTGAGACAAAAGAGAGCGCATCAGTGATGGCCTTCTCTTATATTGATACAAAGATATCTCATTTGAATGGTCATAGTGGATAGAGCTTTAATGTGATTTGATTCTTTTCGCTATATTCTCTATAAAAGTGTTAAATATTCAAATGTTTATCAGAATATAAAAGTTATATCACAATGTTCATCTTTGCCTGTAGCATAATTAAACAGTCTACATTTCCAGACTACTGAAGCAATGTCTCTGTCTCCTGCATGGGTGGCTCCATAGAGCAATGGTTGGCAATTTGGACTTTGCATCCAATGATCCGATTTGAGACCTTGGAGGGACTTTTTTTATTACTCTTGAGCTTTTCCATTTCTTCATCTTTGTTCATTGATAGCTCAAATCCAACACCAGTAGGTTGAAAGAGTCAATTATTGAATGCTTTCAAAATGTCCATCAGCTTGAACAAGTTACATCAATACAAACTTTACAATACTTTGACATCAAATTTCTTCACAAAGTAGTTAGCCATTATAAAATCATATCCTGATTTTCTCAAACGCATTTCAGACGGGTGATTCACAGCATCACTTTTTTAAGCTTTCCTGCTATTGATAAGGCGAAAATAGCACATTTTGAATGAGAAGTTTTCTTCAATCAAACATAGAGGAACCCAAATGATGATCTCATTCAGCTAGTAAAAATGTTGTTTTATATTAGTATGGAAATCGTGAAAAGAAAATGTTTTTCATGCTGATTTACAACAGTTGATCTCCAATCGTAAAATATAAGCTTTTGGTCGGAGGCATCACAGGTACTGATCAAATTCTCATTTTTGAACTTTATTCACAAATCATATGATATGCTTTGTATACATCAACTGTATTGTTGGATCAATAATGAGTAAAAAGTGACTATCTCAATTTCAGGACATATAAAAGAGAAAGAAGTAGAAACTCATGTTTCAAATGCTGAGAGGCAACAACTGTTCATGATTTTCACCTCCACTAATTATATTTATTTTTATAATCTATATGTTTATATTTTCCTATAAATATACAGAGACATATAGCTATATATACAGAGATACATATGTACAGGTTGATTTTTACATGTTTATAAGTAAATGTGATGTTGTTCCAAATAAAACTTCTAAGAACTGAATGGAAAAGAAAATTGTAAAGTTCAGATAAGTCCCACTGAAATTTGTACTCAGATCCCCGTTTTCAGAGTCCAGAGTGCTAACCATGACACCATCCACCCTCCCCTACCAGGGTGAGCTTTCCATTTTGACAGAAGAGATTTGCCTCAGGGGGCAACTTATCTTTCATTGAAAAATATTATCTCACGTAAAAACCACTGTTCAACAGAGTTATAACGTTATTTGAGTCTTTTGGGCAACATCCTTCCCCAACATAGTTCAATATGCAAAAGTTTACCAGAATAGGAAAGCAATCCAATTCAGTTTCTCTTTGACAGTAGAATATTAAAAACTTTGACATTTCCACATTGCTGCAGCAGTTTGCGCTCCTTTTACATGGGAGGTTCCATGGTGTAATGGTTAGCACTTTGGACTTTGAATCCAATGATCCGAGTTCAAATCTCGGTGGGACCATTTTATGACTCTTGACCAAATCATTTTCTTTCAAGTGTATTCATTAATATCACATATCTAATACCGGTAGGGTGAAAAATTAATTTATTGATTATACTCTAAAAGTTTACTAGATGTGAGCAAATAATTGAATTTTTACAATACCTGGAAACTAAATGGCTCAAAATAATGAGAGATTTTACAAACTCACTCTGGTTTCTCAAACTCATCACAGGGGCCTGATGCACGACATTACTTTTTAAAATCTTACTGTTATTGATAAGGGGAACAAGGAACTTTTTAATTGCAAAGCGTTCATTAAAACAAAACTTGAGGAGCCAAACTTTGTATTACGGTGACCGAAGATGTGCAGTTTGAATAATAATCTTGAAATTCAGACGTACAAAGATTTTACACACTGATTTTCAACAGTAATTCCACAACCAATAAAGTTGAATCTTTTGAAAGACATGTCAAAGGTGTGAATCTGAAATTCACTTTCAAAGAAATTCACAATGAAATGCACTGTGTAAGTCCAGCATGTTGTCAGCTAAGAAATCAGCAAAAATGAACTATCTCATTACTGGCCATATAGATGAGAAAGGAAAATAAACTCATGTTTACAATGTGGATGTGAAAGAACAGTTTCTAGGTTCAGCTTCAATATTTATGTTTATGAATAATTGATATGTTCATATTGTCTAACAGCTATCTAGACGGATAAAGCTATGTATGCATCTATACATACTTATGCGTTCATACGCATCAGTATAAAACATTGATATTAGGTTTTTTCTAGACCAAATTCTAAAAAATGAGTTAAACAGTGAATCTCATAATTGTAGTAGGTCCCACCGAGATTTGAACTCGGATCGCTGGATTCAGAGTCCAGAGTGCTAACCATTACACCATGGACCCCTCTCACACAAGAGTGACTTTTCCATTGAGACAAAAGAGAGCGCATCAGTGATGGCCTTCTCTTATATTGATACAAAGATATCTCATTTGAATGGTCATAGTGGATAGAGCTTTAATGTGATTTGATTATTTTCGCTATATTCTCTATAAAAGTGTTAAATATTCAAATGTTTATCAGAATATAAAAGTTATATCACAATGTTCATCTTTGCCTGTAGCATAATTAAACAGTCTACATTTTCAGACTACAGAAGCAATGTCTCTGTCTCCTGCATGGGTGGCTCCATAGAGCAATGGTTGGCAATTTGGACTTTGCATCCAATGATCCGATTTGAGACCTTGGAGGGACTTTTTTTATTACTCTTGAGCTTTTCCATTTCTTCATCTTTGTTCATTGATAGCTCATATCCAACACCAGTAGGTTGAAAGAGTCAATTATTGAATGCTTTCAAAATGTCCATCAGCTTGAACAAGTTACATCAATACAAACTTTACAATACTTTGACATCAAATTTCTTCACAAAGTAGTTAGCCATTATAAAATCATATCCTGATTTTCTCAAACGCATTTCAGACGGGTGATTCACAGCATCACTTTTTTAAGCTTTCCTGCTATTGATAAGGCGAAAATAGCACATTTTGAATGAGAAGTTTTCTTCAATCAAACATAGAGGAACCCAAATGATGATCTCATTCAGCTAGTAAAAATGTTGTTTTATATTAGTATGGAAATCGTGAAAAGAAAATGTTTTTCATGCTGATTTACAACAGTTGATCTCCAATCGTAAAATATAAGCTTTTGGTCGGAGGCATCACAGGTACTGATCAAATTCTCATTTTTGAACTTTATTCACAAATCATATGATATGCTTTGTATACATCAACTGTATTGTTGGATCAATAATGAGTAAAAAGTGACTATCTCAATTTCAGGACATATAAAAGAGAAAGAAGTAGAAACTCATGTTTCAAATGCTGAGAGGCAACAACTGTTCATGATTTTCACCTCCACTAATTATATTTATTTTTATAATCTATATGTTTATATTTTCCTATAAATATACAGAGACATATAGCTATATATACAGAGATACATATGTACAGGTTGATTTTTACATGTTTATAAGTAAATGTGATGTTGTTCCAAATAAAACTTCTAAGAACTGAATGGAAAAGAAAATTGTAAAGTTCAGATAAGTCCCACTGAAATTTGTACTCAGATCCCCGTTTTCAGAGTCCAGAGTGCTAACCATGACACCATCCACCCTCCCGTACCAGGGTGAGCTTTCCATTTTGACAGAAGAGATTTGCCTCAGGGGGCAACTTATCTTTCATTGAAAAATATTATCTCACGTAAAAACCACTGTTCAACAGAGTTATAACGTTATTTGAGTCTTTTGGGCAACATCCTTCCCCAACATAGTTCAATATGCAAAAGTTTACCAGAATAGGAAAGCAATCCAATTCAGTTTCTCTTTGACAGTAGAATATTAAAAACTTTGACATTTCCACATTGCTGCAGCAGTTTGCGCTCCTTTTACATGGGAGGTTCCATGGTGTAATGGTTAGCACTTTGGACTTTGAATCCAATGATCCGAGTTCAAATCTCGGTGGGACCATTTTATGACTCTTGACCAAATCATTTTCTTTCAAGTGTATTCATTAATATCACATATCTAATACCGGTAGGGTGAAAAATTAATTTATTGATTATACTCTAAAAGTTTACTAGATGTGAGCAAATAATTGAATTTTTACAATACCTGGAAACTAAATGGCTCAAAATAATGAGAGATTTTACAAACTCACTCTGGTTTCTCAAACTCATCACAGGGGCCTGATGCACGACATTACTTTTTAAAATCTTACTGTTATTGATAAGGGGAACAAGGAACTTTTTAATTGCAAAGCGTTCATTAAAACAAAACTTGAGGAGCCAAACTTTGTATTACGGTGACCGAAGATGTGCAGTTTGAATAATAATCTTGAAATTCAGACGTACAAAGATTTTACACACTGATTTTCAACAGTAATTCCACAACCAATAAAGTTGAATCTTTTGAAAGACATGTCAAAGGTGTGAATCTGAAATTCACTTTCAAAGAAATTCACAATGAAATGCACTGTGTAAGTCCAGCATGTTGTCAGCTAAGAAATCAGCAAAAATGAACTATCTCATTACTGGCCATATAGATGAGAAAGGAAAATAAACTCATGTTTACAATGTGGATGTGAAAGAACAGTTTCTAGGTTCAGCTTCAATATTTATGTTTATGAATAATTGATATGTTCATATTGTCTAACAGCTATCTAGACGGATAAAGCTATGTATGCATCTATACATACTTATGCGTTCATACGCATCAGTATAAAACATTGATATTAGGTTTTTTCTAGACCAAATTCTAAAAAATGAGTTAAACAGTGAATCTCATAATTGTAGTAGGTCCCACCGAGATTTGAACTCGGATCGCTGGATTCAGAGTCCAGAGTGCTAACCATTACACCATGGACCCCTCTCACACAAGAGTGACTTTTCCATTGAGACAAAAGAGAGCGCATCAGTGATGGCCTTCTCTTATATTGATACAAAGATATCTCATTTGAATGGTCATAGTGGATAGAGCTTTAATGTGATTTGATTCTTTTCGCTATATTCTCTATAAAAGTGTTAAATATTCAAATGTTTATCAGAATATAAAAGTTATATCACAATGTTCATCTTTGCCTGTAGCATAATTAAACAGTCTACATTTCCAGACTACTGAAGCAATGTCTCTGTCTCCTGCATGGGTGGCTCCATAGAGCAATGGTTGGCAATTTGGACTTTGCATCCAATGATCCGATTTGAGACCTTGGAGGGACTTTTTTTATTACTCTTGAGCTTTTCCATTTCTTCATCTTTGTTCATTGATAGCTCAAATCCAACACCAGTAGGTTGAAAGAGTCAATTATTGAATGCTTTCAAAATGTCCATCAGCTTGAACAAGTTACATCAATACAAACTTTACAATACTTTGACATCAAATTTCTTCACAAAGTAGTTAGCCATTATAAAATCATATCCTGATTTTCTCAAACGCATTTCAGACGGGTGATTCACAGCATCACTTTTTTAAGCTTTCCTGCTATTGATAAGGCGAAAATAGCACATTTTGAATGAGAAGTTTTCTTCAATCAAACATAGAGGAACCCAAATGATGATCTCATTCAGCTAGTAAAAATGTTGTTTTATATTAGTATGGAAATCGTGAAAAGAAAATGTTTTTCATGCTGATTTACAACAGTTGATCTCCAATCGTAAAATATAAGCTTTTGGTCGGAGGCATCACAGGTACTGATCAAATTCTCATTTTTGAACTTTATTCACAAATCATATGATATGCTTTGTATACATCAACTGTATTGTTGGATCAATAATGAGTAAAAAGTGACTATCTCAATTTCAGGACATATAAAAGAGAAAGAAGTAGAAACTCATGTTTCAAATGCTGAGAGGCAACAACTGTTCATGATTTTCACCTCCACTAATTATATTTATTTTTATAATCTATATGTTTATATTTTCCTATAAATATACAGAGACATATAGCTATATATACAGAGATACATATGTACAGGTTGATTTTTACATGTTTATAAGTAAATGTGATGTTGTTCCAAATAAAACTTCTAAGAACTGAATGGAAAAGAAAATTGTAAAGTTCAGATAAGTCCCACTGAAATTTGTACTCAGATCCCCGTTTTCAGAGTCCAGAGTGCTAACCATGACACCATCCACCCTCCCCTACCAGGGTGAGCTTTCCATTTTGACAGAAGAGATTTGCCTCAGGGGGCAACTTATCTTTCATTGAAAAATATTATCTCACGTAAAAACCACTGTTCAACAGAGTTATAACGTTATTTGAGTCTTTTGGGCAACATCCTTCCCCAACATAGTTCAATATGCAAAAGTTTACCAGAATAGGAAAGCAATCCAATTCAGTTTCTCTTTGACAGTAGAATATTAAAAACTTTGACATTTCCACATTGCTGCAGCAGTTTGCGCTCCTTTTACATGGGAGGTTCCATGGTGTAATGGTTAGCACTTTGGACTTTGAATCCAATGATCCGAGTTCAAATCTCGGTGGGACCATTTTATGACTCTTGACCAAATCATTTTCTTTCAAGTGTATTCATTAATATCACATATCTAATACCGGTAGGGTGAAAAAATAATTTATTGATTATACTCTAAAAGTTTACTAGATGTGAGCAAATAATTGAATTTTTACAATACCTGGAAACTAAATGGCTCAAAATAATGAGAGATTTTACAAACTCACTCTGGTTTCTCAAACTCATCACAGGGGCCTGATGCACGACATTACTTTTTAAAATCTTACTGTTATTGATAAGGGGAACAAGGAACTTTTTAATTGCAAAGCGTTCATTAAAACAAAACTTGAGGAGCCAAACTTTGTATTACGGTGACCGAAGATGTGCAGTTTGAATAATAATCTTGAAATTCAGACGTACAAAGATTTTACACACTGATTTTCAACAGTAATTCCACAACCAATAAAGTTGAATCTTTTGAAAGACATGTCAAAGGTGTGAATCTGAAATTCACTTTCAAAGAAATTCACAATGAAATGCACTGTGTAAGTCCAGCATGTTGTCAGCTAAGAAATCAGCAAAAATGAACTATCTCATTACTGGCCATATAGATGAGAAAGGAAAATAAACTCATGTTTACAATGTGGATGTGAAAGAACAGTTTCTAGGTTCAGCTTCAATATTTATGTTTATGAATAATTGATATGTTCATATTGTCTAACAGCTATCTAGACGGATAAAGCTATGTATGCATCTATACATACTTATGCGTTCATACGCATCAGTATAAAACATTGATATTAGGTTTTTTCTAGGGGTGGGCGGAATTTGCGGAATTAACCTTCGCAAATTATCGCGAGAATGTTTAAAATTATCGCAAACAAGCAGAAATATCGCGAAGATGCGGAAGGTTTTTTCCGGCATGTTCGCGCGATTTTCTGCATGGTTGCGGGTCGCCAACTTACCCATGTGGCTGCTTGCGGGCGCGGCCATCTTGTTTTGAGTTGTTCTCGCGGTGCATGATCGCGAGAAGAAAGACGTGATCGCGCGACGCATGACGTCACTGCGGGCGCGAACTGTCGCGAGACAGCGCAAATGGCTAAAAACAATACAACATCTCATGGAGAACGCGACCGGATCAAGAAAACTTGTCGGCGAACGCAGGGAATCAGGTAAGGCGATCGCGCGCGCGCGAGAATGTATCATTTTACAGCGCGAGCAAGAAACAAATTATCGCCAAGCTGCGGAAACCGGAATTTTTGACATCTTCGCGCTCTCCGCGGAACGCAAAAATGTCAAAATATCGCAATTTCCGCGAACGGAACGAAATTTTTGCCCAGGCCTAGTTTTTTCTAGACCAAATTCTAAAAAATGAGTTAAACAGTGAATCTCATAATTGTAGTAGGTCCCACCGAGATTTGAACTCGGATCGCTGGATTCAGAGTCCAGAGTGCTAACCATTACACCATGGACCCCTCTCACACAAGAGTGACTTTTCCATTGAGACAAAAGAGAGCGCATCAGTGATGGCCTTCTCTTATATTGATACAAAGATATCTCATTTGAATGGTCATAGTGGATAGAGCTTTAATGTGATTTGATTCTTTTCGCTATATTCTCTATAAAAGTGTTAAATATTCAAATGTTTATCAGAATATAAAAGTTATATCACAATGTTCATCTTTGCCTGTAGCATAATTAAACAGTCTACATTTCCAGACTACAGAAGCAATGTCTCTGTCTCCTGCATGGGTGGCTCCATAGAGCAATGGTTGGCAATTTGGACTTTGCATCCAATGATCCGATTTGAGACCTTGGAGGGACTTTTTTTATTACTCTTGAGCTTTTCCATTTCTTCATCTTTGTTCATTGATAGCTCATATCCAACACCAGTAGGTTGAAAGAGTCAATTATTGAATGCTTTCAAAATGTCCATCAGCTTGAACAAGTTACATCAATACAAACTTTACAATACTTTGACATCAAATTTCTTCACAAAGTAGTTAGCCATTATAAAATCATATCCTGATTTTCTCAAACGCATTTCAGACGGGTGATTCACAGCATCACTTTTTTAAGCTTTCCTGCTATTGATAAGGCGAAAATAGCACATTTTGAATGAGAAGTTTTCTTCAATCAAACATAGAGGAACCCAAATGATGATCTCATTCAGCTAGTAAAAATGTTGTTTTATATTAGTATGGAAATCGTGAAAAGAAAATGTTTTTCATGCTGATTTACAACAGTTGATCTCCAATCGTAAAATATAAGCTTTTGGTCGGAGGCATCACAGGTACTGATCAAATTCTCATTTTTGAACTTTATTCACAAATCATATGATATGCTTTGTATACATCAACTGTATTGTTGGATCAATAATGAGTAAAAAGTGACTATCTCAATTTCAGGACATATAAAAGAGAAAGAAGTAGAAACTCATGTTTCAAATGCTGAGAGGCAACAACTGTTCATGATTTTCACCTCCACTAATTATATTTATTTTTATAATCTATATGTTTATATTTTCCTATAAATATACAGAGACATATAGCTATATATACAGAGATACATATGTACAGGTTGATTTTTACATGTTTATAAGTAAATGTGATGTTGTTCCAAATAAAACTTCTAAGAACTGAATGGAAAAGAAAATTGTAAAGTTCAGATAAGTCCCACTGAAATTTGTACTCAGATCCCCGTTTTCAGAGTCCAGAGTGCTAACCATGACACCATCCACCCTCCCGTACCAGGGTGAGCTTTCCATTTTGACAGAAGAGATTTGCCTCAGGGGGCAACTTATCTTTCATTGAAAAATATTATCTCACGTAAAAACCACTGTTCAACAGAGTTATAACGTTATTTGAGTCTTTTGGGCAACATCCTTCCCCAACATAGTTCAATATGCAAAAGTTTACCAGAATAGGAAAGCAATCCAATTCAGTTTCTCTTTGACAGTAGAATATTAAAAACTTTGACATTTCCACATTGCTGCAGCAGTTTGCGCTCCTTTTACATGGGAGGTTCCATGGTGTAATGGTTAGCACTTTGGACTTTGAATCCAATGATCCGAGTTCAAATCTCGGTGGGACCATTTTATGACTCTTGACCAAATCATTTTCTTTCAAGTGTATTCATTAATATCACATATCTAATACCGGTAGGGTGAAAAATTAATTTATTGATTATACTCTAAAAGTTTACTAGATGTGAGCAAATAATTGAATTTTTACAATACCTGGAAACTAAATGGCTCAAAATAATGAGAGATTTTACAAACTCACTCTGGTTTCTCAAACTCATCACAGGGGCCTGATGCACGACATTACTTTTTAAAATCTTACTGTTATTGATAAGGGGAACAAGGAACTTTTTAATTGCAAAGCGTTCATTAAAACAAAACTTGAGGAGCCAAACTTTGTATTACGGTGACCGAAGATGTGCAGTTTGAATAATAATCTTGAAATTCAGACGTACAAAGATTTTACACACTGATTTTCAACAGTAATTCCACAACCAATAAAGTTGAATCTTTTGAAAGACATGTCAAAGGTGTGAATCTGAAATTCACTTTCAAAGAAATTCACAATGAAATGCACTGTGTAAGTCCAGCATGTTGTCAGCTAAGAAATCAGCAAAAATGAACTATCTCATTACTGGCCATATAGATGAGAAAGGAAAATAAACTCATGTTTACAATGTGGATGTGAAAGAACAGTTTCTAGGTTCAGCTTCAATATTTATGTTTATGAATAATTGATATGTTCATATTGTCTAACAGCTATCTAGACGGATAAAGCTATGTATGCATCTATACATACTTATGCGTTCATACGCATCAGTATAAAACATTGATATTAGGTTTTTTCTAGACCAAATTCTAAAAAATGAGTTAAACAGTGAATCTCATAATTGTAGTAGGTCCCACCGAGATTTGAACTCGGATCGCTGGATTCAGAGTCCAGAGTGCTAACCATTACACCATGGACCCCTCTCACACAAGAGTGACTTTTCCATTGAGACAAAAGAGAGCGCATCAGTGATGGCCTTCTCTTATATTGATACAAAGATATCTCATTTGAATGGTCATAGTGGATAGAGCTTTAATGTGATTTGATTCTTTTCGCTATATTCTCTATAAAAGTGTTAAATATTCAAATGTTTATCAGAATATAAAAGTTATATCACAATGTTCATCTTTGCCTGTAGCATAATTAAACAGTCTACATTTCCAGACTACTGAAGCAATGTCTCTGTCTCCTGCATGGGTGGCTCCATAGAGCAATGGTTGGCAATTTGGACTTTGCATCCAATGATCCGATTTGAGACCTTGGAGGGACTTTTTTTATTACTCTTGAGCTTTTCCATTTCTTCATCTTTGTTCATTGATAGCTCAAATCCAACACCAGTAGGTTGAAAGAGTCAATTATTGAATGCTTTCAAAATGTCCATCAGCTTGAACAAGTTACATCAATACAAACTTTACAATACTTTGACATCAAATTTCTTCACAAAGTAGTTAGCCATTATAAAATCATATCCTGATTTTCTCAAACGCATTTCAGACGGGTGATTCACAGCATCACTTTTTTAAGCTTTCCTGCTATTGATAAGGCGAAAATAGCACATTTTGAATGAGAAGTTTTCTTCAATCAAACATAGAGGAACCCAAATGATGATCTCATTCAGCTAGTAAAAATGTTGTTTTATATTAGTATGGAAATCGTGAAAAGAAAATGTTTTTCATGCTGATTTACAACAGTTGATCTCCAATCGTAAAATATAAGCTTTTGGTCGGAGGCATCACAGGTACTGATCAAATTCTCATTTTTGAACTTTATTCACAAATCATATGATATGCTTTGTATACATCAACTGTATTGTTGGATCAATAATGAGTAAAAAGTGACTATCTCAATTTCAGGACATATAAAAGAGAAAGAAGTAGAAACTCATGTTTCAAATGCTGAGAGGCAACAACTGTTCATGATTTTCACCTCCACTAATTATATTTATTTTTATAATCTATATGTTTATATTTTCCTATAAATATACAGAGACATATAGCTATATATACAGAGATACATATGTACAGGTTGATTTTTACATGTTTATAAGTAAATGTGATGTTGTTCCAAATAAAACTTCTAAGAACTGAATGGAAAAGAAAATTGTAAAGTTCAGATAAGTCCCACTGAAATTTGTACTCAGATCCCCGTTTTCAGAGTCCAGAGTGCTAACCATGACACCATCCACCCTCCCCTACCAGGGTGAGCTTTCCATTTTGACAGAAGAGATTTGCCTCAGGGGGCAACTTATCTTTCATTGAAAAATATTATCTCACGTAAAAACCACTGTTCAACAGAGTTATAACGTTATTTGAGTCTTTTGGGCAACATCCTTCCCCAACATAGTTCAATATGCAAAAGTTTACCAGAATAGGAAAGCAATCCAATTCAGTTTCTCTTTGACAGTAGAATATTAAAAACTTTGACATTTCCACATTGCTGCAGCAGTTTGCGCTCCTTTTACATGGGAGGTTCCCTGGTGTAATGGTTAGCACTTTGGACTTTGAATCCAATGATCCGAGTTCAAATCTCGGTGGGACCATTTTATGACTCTTGACCAAATCATTTTCTTTCAAGTGTATTCATTAATATCACATATCTAATACCGGTAGGGTGAAAAATTAATTTATTGATTATACTCTAAAAGTTTACTAGATGTGAGCAAATAATTGAATTTTTACAATACCTGGAAACTAAATGGCTCAAAATAATGAGAGATTTTACAAACTCACTCTGGTTTCTCAAACTCATCACAGGGGCCTGATGCACGACATTACTTTTTAAAATCTTACTGTTATTGATAAGGGGAACAAGGAACTTTTTAATTGCAAAGCGTTCATTAAAACAAAACTTGAGGAGCCAAACTTTGTATTACGGTGACCGAAGATGTGCAGTTTGAATAATAATCTTGAAATTCAGACGTACAAAGATTTTACACACTGATTTTCAACAGTAATTCCACAACCAATAAAGTTGAATCTTTTGAAAGACATGTCAAAGGTGTGAATCTGAAATTCACTTTCAAAGAAATTCACAATGAAATGCACTGTGTAAGTCCAGCATGTTGTCAGCTAAAAAATCAGCAAAAATGAACTATCTCATTACTGGCCATATAGATGAGAAAGGAAAATAAACTCATGTTTACAATGTGGATGTGAAAGAACAGTTTCTAGGTTCAGCTTCAATATTTATGTTTATGAATAATTGATATGTTCATATTGTCTAACAGCTATCTAGACGGATAAAGCTATGTATGCATCTATACATACTTATGCGTTCGTACGCATCAGTATAAAACATTGATATTAGGTTTTTTCTAGACCAAATTCTAAAAAATGAGTTAAACAGTGAATCTCATAATTGTAGTAGGTCCCACCGAGATTTGAACTCGGATCGCTGGATTCAGAGTCCAGAGTGCTAACCATTACACCATGGACCCCTCTCACACAAGAGTGACTTTTCCATTGAGACAAAAGAGAGCGCATCAGTGATGGCCTTCTCTTATATTGATACAAAGATATCTCATTTGAATGGTCATAGTGGATAGAGCTTTAATGTGATTTGATTCTTTTCGCTATATTCTCTATAAAAGTGTTAAATATTCAAATGTTTATCAGAATATAAAAGTTATATCACAATGTTCATCTTTGCCTGTAGCATAATTAAACAGTCTACATTTCCAGACTACAGAAGCAATGTCTCTGTCTCCTGCATGGGTGGCTCCATAGAGCAATGGTTGGCAATTTGGACTTTGCATCCAATGATCCGATTTGAGACCTTGGAGGGACTTTTTTTATTACTCTTGAGCTTTTCCATTTCTTCATCTTTGTTCATTGATAGCTCATATCCAACACCAGTAGGTTGAAAGAGTCAATTATTGAATGCTTTCAAAATGTCCATCAGCTTGAACAAGTTACATCAATACAAACTTTACAATACTTTGACATCAAATTTCTTCACAAAGTAGTTAGCCATTATAAAATCATATCCTGATTTTCTCAAACGCATTTCAGACGGGTGATTCACAGCATCACTTTTTTAAGCTTTCCTGCTATTGATAAGGCGAAAATAGCACATTTTGAATGAGAAGTTTTCTTCAATCAAACATAGAGGAACCCAAATGATGATCTCATTCAGCTAGTAAAAATGTTGTTTTATATTAGTATGGAAATCGTGAAAAGAAAATGTTTTTCATGCTGATTTACAACAGTTGATCTCCAATCGTAAAATATAAGCTTTTGGTCGGAGGCATCACAGGTACTGATCAAATTCTCATTTTTGAACTTTATTCACAAATCATATGATATGCTTTGTATACATCAACTGTATTGTTGGATCAATAATGAGTAAAAAGTGACTATCTCAATTTCAGGACATATAAAAGAGAAAGAAGTAGAAACTCATGTTTCAAATGCTGAGAGGCAACAACTGTTCATGATTTTCACCTCCACTAATTATATTTATTTTTATAATCTATATGTTTATATTTTCCTATAAATATACAGAGACATATAGCTATATATACAGAGATACATATGTACAGGTTGATTTTTACATGTTTATAAGTAAATGTGATGTTGTTCCAAATAAAACTTCTAAGAACTGAATGGAAAAGAAAATTGTAAAGTTCAGATAAGTCCCACTGAAATTTGTACTCAGATCCCCGTTTTCAGAGTCCAGAGTGCTAACCATGACACCATCCACCCTCCCGTACCAGGGTGAGCTTTCCATTTTGACAGAAGAGATTTGCCTCAGGGGGCAACTTATCTTTCATTGAAAAATATTATCTCACGTAAAAACCACTGTTCAACAGAGTTATAACGTTATTTGAGTCTTTTGGGCAACATCCTTCCCCAACATAGTTCAATATGCAAAAGTTTACCAGAATAGGAAAGCAATCCAATTCAGTTTCTCTTTGACAGTAGAATATTAAAAACTTTGACATTTCCACATTGCTGCAGCAGTTTGCGCTCCTTTTACATGGGAGGTTCCATGGTGTAATGGTTAGCACTTTGGACTTTGAATCCAATGATCCGAGTTCAAATCTCGGTGGGACCATTTTATGACTCTTGACCAAATCATTTTCTTTCAAGTGTATTCATTAATATCACATATCTAATACCGGTAGGGTGAAAAATTAATTTATTGATTATACTCTAAAAGTTTACTAGATGTGAGCAAATAATTGAATTTTTACAATACCTGGAAACTAAATGGCTCAAAATAATGAGAGATTTTACAAACTCACTCTGGTTTCTCAAACTCATCACAGGGGCCTGATGCACGACATTACTTTTTAAAATCTTACTGTTATTGATAAGGGGAACAAGGAACTTTTTAATTGCAAAGCGTTCATTAAAACAAAACTTGAGGAGCCAAACTTTGTATTACGGTGACCGAAGATGTGCAGTTTGAATAATAATCTTGAAATTCAGACGTACAAAGATTTTACACACTGATTTTCAACAGTAATTCCACAACCAATAAAGTTGAATCTTTTGAAAGACATGTCAAAGGTGTGAATCTGAAATTCACTTTCAAAGAAATTCACAATGAAATGCACTGTGTAAGTCCAGCATGTTGTCAGCTAAGAAATCAGCAAAAATGAACTATCTCATTACTGGCCATATAGATGAGAAAGGAAAATAAACTCATGTTTACAATGTGGATGTGAAAGAACAGTTTCTAGGTTCAGCTTCAATATTTATGTTTATGAATAATTGATATGTTCATATTGTCTAACAGCTATCTAGACGGATAAAGCTATGTATGCATCTATACATACTTATGCGTTCATACGCATCAGTATAAAACATTGATATTAGGTTTTTTCTAGACCAAATTCTAAAAAATGAGTTAAACAGTGAATCTCATAATTGTAGTAGGTCCCACCGAGATTTGAACTCGGATCGCTGGATTCAGAGTCCAGAGTGCTAACCATTACACCATGGACCCCTCTCACACAAGAGTGACTTTTCCATTGAGACAAAAGAGAGCGCATCAGTGATGGCCTTCTCTTATATTGATACAAAGATATCTCATTTGAATGGTCATAGTGGATAGAGCTTTAATGTGATTTGATTCTTTTCGCTATATTCTCTATAAAAGTGTTAAATATTCAAATGTTTATCAGAATATAAAAGTTATATCACAATGTTCATCTTTGCCTGTAGCATAATTAAACAGTCTACATTTCCAGACTACTGAAGCAATGTCTCTGTCTCCTGCATGGGTGGCTCCATAGAGCAATGGTTGGCAATTTGGACTTTGCATCCAATGATCCGATTTGAGACCTTGGAGGGACTTTTTTTATTACTCTTGAGCTTTTCCATTTCTTCATCTTTGTTCATTGATAGCTCAAATCCAACACCAGTAGGTTGAAAGAGTCAATTATTGAATGCTTTCAAAATGTCCATCAGCTTGAACAAGTTACATCAATACAAACTTTACAATACTTTGACATCAAATTTCTTCACAAAGTAGTTAGCCATTATAAAATCATATCCTGATTTTCTCAAACGCATTTCAGACGGGTGATTCACAGCATCACTTTTTTAAGCTTTCCTGCTATTGATAAGGCGAAAATAGCACATTTTGAATGAGAAGTTTTCTTCAATCAAACATAGAGGAACCCAAATGATGATCTCATTCAGCTAGTAAAAATGTTGTTTTATATTAGTATGGAAATCGTGAAAAGAAAATGTTTTTCATGCTGATTTACAACAGTTGATCTCCAATCGTAAAATATAAGCTTTTGGTCGGAGGCATCACAGGTACTGATCAAATTCTCATTTTTGAACTTTATTCACAAATCATATGATATGCTTTGTATACATCAACTGTATTGTTGGATCAATAATGAGTAAAAAGTGACTATCTCAATTTCAGGACATATAAAAGAGAAAGAAGTAGAAACTCATGTTTCAAATGCTGAGAGGCAACAACTGTTCATGATTTTCACCTCCACTAATTATATTTATTTTTATAATCTATATGTTTATATTTTCCTATAAATATACAGAGACATATAGCTATATATACAGAGATACATATGTACAGGTTGATTTTTACATGTTTATAAGTAAATGTGATGTTGTTCCAAATAAAACTTCTAAGAACTGAATGGAAAAGAAAATTGTAAAGTTCAGATAAGTCCCACTGAAATTTGTACTCAGATCCCCGTTTTCAGAGTCCAGAGTGCTAACCATGACACCATCCACCCTCCCCTACCAGGGTGAGCTTTCCATTTTGACAGAAGAGATTTGCCTCAGGGGGCAACTTATCTTTCATTGAAAAATATTATCTCACGTAAAAACCACTGTTCAACAGAGTTATAACGTTATTTGAGTCTTTTGGGCAACATCCTTCCCCAACATAGTTCAATATGCAAAAGTTTACCAGAATAGGAAAGCAATCCAATTCAGTTTCTCTTTGACAGTAGAATATTAAAAACTTTGACATTTCCACATTGCTGCAGCAGTTTGCGCTCCTTTTACATGGGAGGTTCCCTGGTGTAATGGTTAGCACTTTGGACTTTGAATCCAATGATCCGAGTTCAAATCTCGGTGGGACCATTTTATGACTCTTGACCAAATCATTTTCTTTCAAGTGTATTCATTAATATCACATATCTAATACCGGTAGGGTGAAAAATTAATTTATTGATTATACTCTAAAAGTTTACTAGATGTGAGCAAATAATTGAATTTTTACAATACCTGGAAACTAAATGGCTCAAAATAATGAGAGATTTTACAAACTCACTCTGGTTTCTCAAACTCATCACAGGGGCCTGATGCACGACATTACTTTTTAAAATCTTACTGTTATTGATAAGGGGAACAAGGAACTTTTTAATTGCAAAGCGTTCATTAAAACAAAACTTGAGGAGCCAAACTTTGTATTACGGTGACCGAAGATGTGCAGTTTGAATAATAATCTTGAAATTCAGACGTACAAAGATTTTACACACTGATTTTCAACAGTAATTCCACAACCAATAAAGTTGAATCTTTTGAAAGACATGTCAAAGGTGTGAATCTGAAATTCACTTTCAAAGAAATTCACAATGAAATGCACTGTGTAAGTCCAGCATGTTGTCAGCTAAAAAATCAGCAAAAATGAACTATCTCATTACTGGCCATATAGATGAGAAAGGAAAATAAACTCATGTTTACAATGTGGATGTGAAAGAACAGTTTCTAGGTTCAGCTTCAATATTTATGTTTATGAATAATTGATATGTTCATATTGTCTAACAGCTATCTAGACGGATAAAGCTATGTATGCATCTATACATACTTATGCGTTCGTACGCATCAGTATAAAACATTGATATTAGGTTTTTTCTAGACCAAATTCTAAAAAATGAGTTAAACAGTGAATCTCATAATTGTAGTAGGTCCCACCGAGATTTGAACTCGGATCGCTGGATTCAGAGTCCAGAGTGCTAACCATTACACCATGGACCCCTCTCACACAAGAGTGACTTTTCCATTGAGACAAAAGAGAGCGCATCAGTGATGGCCTTCTCTTATATTGATACAAAGATATCTCATTTGAATGGTCATAGTGGATAGAGCTTTAATGTGATTTGATTCTTTTCGCTATATTCTCTATAAAAGTGTTAAATATTCAAATGTTTATCAGAATATAAAAGTTATATCACAATGTTCATCTTTGCCTGTAGCATAATTAAACAGTCTACATTTCCAGACTACAGAAGCAATGTCTCTGTCTCCTGCATGGGTGGCTCCATAGAGCAATGGTTGGCAATTTGGACTTTGCATCCAATGATCCGATTTGAGACCTTGGAGGGACTTTTTTTATTACTCTTGAGCTTTTCCATTTCTTCATCTTTGTTCATTGATAGCTCATATCCAACACCAGTAGGTTGAAAGAGTCAATTATTGAATGCTTTCAAAATGTCCATCAGCTTGAACAAGTTACATCAATACAAACTTTACAATACTTTGACATCAAATTTCTTCACAAAGTAGTTAGCCATTATAAAATCATATCCTGATTTTCTCAAACGCATTTCAGACGGGTGATTCACAGCATCACTTTTTTAAGCTTTCCTGCTATTGATAAGGCGAAAATAGCACATTTTGAATGAGAAGTTTTCTTCAATCAAACATAGAGGAACCCAAATGATGATCTCATTCAGCTAGTAAAAATGTTGTTTTATATTAGTATGGAAATCGTGAAAAGAAAATGTTTTTCATGCTGATTTACAACAGTTGATCTCCAATCGTAAAATATAAGCTTTTGGTCGGAGGCATCACAGGTACTGATCAAATTCTCATTTTTGAACTTTATTCACAAATCATATGATATGCTTTGTATACATCAACTGTATTGTTGGATCAATAATGAGTAAAAAGTGACTATCTCAATTTCAGGACATATAAAAGAGAAAGAAGTAGAAACTCATGTTTCAAATGCTGAGAGGCAACAACTGTTCATGATTTTCACCTCCACTAATTATATTTATTTTTATAATCTATATGTTTATATTTTCCTATAAATATACAGAGACATATAGCTATATATACAGAGATACATATGTACAGGTTGATTTTTACATGTTTATAAGTAAATGTGATGTTGTTCCAAATAAAACTTCTAAGAACTGAATGGAAAAGAAAATTGTAAAGTTCAGATAAGTCCCACTGAAATTTGTACTCAGATCCCCGTTTTCAGAGTCCAGAGTGCTAACCATGACACCATCCACCCTCCCGTACCAGGGTGAGCTTTCCATTTTGACAGAAGAGATTTGCCTCAGGGGGCAACTTATCTTTCATTGAAAAATATTATCTCACGTAAAAACCACTGTTCAACAGAGTTATAACGTTATTTGAGTCTTTTGGGCAACATCCTTCCCCAACATAGTTCAATATGCAAAAGTTTACCAGAATAGGAAAGCAATCCAATTCAGTTTCTCTTTGACAGTAGAATATTAAAAACTTTGACATTTCCACATTGCTGCAGCAGTTTGCGCTCCTTTTACATGGGAGGTTCCATGGTGTAATGGTTAGCACTTTGGACTTTGAATCCAATGATCCGAGTTCAAATCTCGGTGGGACCATTTTATGACTCTTGACCAAATCATTTTCTTTCAAGTGTATTCATTAATATCACATATCTAATACCGGTAGGGTGAAAAATTAATTTATTGATTATACTCTAAAAGTTTACTAGATGTGAGCAAATAATTGAATTTTTACAATACCTGGAAACTAAATGGCTCAAAATAATGAGAGATTTTACAAACTCACTCTGGTTTCTCAAACTCATCACAGGGGCCTGATGCACGACATTACTTTTTAAAATCTTACTGTTATTGATAAGGGGAACAAGGAACTTTTTAATTGCAAAGCGTTCATTAAAACAAAACTTGAGGAGCCAAACTTTGTATTACGGTGACCGAAGATGTGCAGTTTGAATAATAATCTTGAAATTCAGACGTACAAAGATTTTACACACTGATTTTCAACAGTAATTCCACAACCAATAAAGTTGAATCTTTTGAAAGACATGTCAAAGGTGTGAATCTGAAATTCACTTTCAAAGAAATTCACAATGAAATGCACTGTGTAAGTCCAGCATGTTGTCAGCTAAGAAATCAGCAAAAATGAACTATCTCATTACTGGCCATATAGATGAGAAAGGAAAATAAACTCATGTTTACAATGTGGATGTGAAAGAACAGTTTCTAGGTTCAGCTTCAATATTTATGTTTATGAATAATTGATATGTTCATATTGTCTAACAGCTATCTAGACGGATAAAGCTATGTATGCATCTATACATACTTATGCGTTCATACGCATCAGTATAAAACATTGATATTAGGTTTTTTCTAGACCAAATTCTAAAAAATGAGTTAAACAGTGAATCTCATAATTGTAGTAGGTCCCACCGAGATTTGAACTCGGATCGCTGGATTCAGAGTCCAGAGTGCTAACCATTACACCATGGACCCCTCTCACACAAGAGTGACTTTTCCATTGAGACAAAAGACAGCGCATCAGTGATGGCCTTCTCTTATATTGATACAAAGATATCTCATTTGAATGGTCATAGTGGATAGAGCTTTAATGTGATTTGATTCTTTTCGCTATATTCTCTATAAAAGTGTTAAATATTCAAATGTTTATCAGAATATAAAAGTTATATCACAATGTTCATCTTTGCCTGTAGCATAATTAAACAGTCTACATTTCCAGACTACTGAAGAAATGTCTCTGTCTCCTGCATGGGTGGCTCCATAGAGCAATGGTTGGCAATTTGGACTTTGCATCCAATGATCCGATTTGAGACCTTGGAGGGACTTTTTTTATTACTCTTGAGCTTTTCCATTTCTTCATCTTTGTTCATTGATAGCTCAAATCCAACACCAGTAGGTTGAAAGAGTCAATTATTGAATGCTTTCAAAATGTCCATCAGCTTGAACAAGTTACATCAATACAAACTTTACAATACTTTGACATCAAATTTCTTCACAAAGTAGTTAGCCATTATAAAATCATATCCTGATTTTCTCAAACGCATTTCAGACGGGTGATTCACAGCATCACTTTTTTAAGCTTTCCTGCTATTGATAAGGCGAAAATAGCACATTTTGAATGAGAAGTTTTCTTCAATCAAACATAGAGGAACCCAAATGATGATCTCATTCAGCTAGTAAAAATGTTGTTTTATATTAGTATGGAAATCGTGAAAAGAAAATGTTTTTCATGCTGATTTACAACAGTTGATCTCCAATCGTAAAATATAAGCTTTTGGTCGGAGGCATCACAGGTACTGATCAAATTCTCATTTTTGAACTTTATTCACAAATCATATGATATGCTTTGTATACATCAACTGTATTGTTGGATCAATAATGAGTAAAAAGTGACTATCTCAATTTCAGGACATATAAAAGAGAAAGAAGTAGAAACTCATGTTTCAAATGCTGAGAGGCAACAACTGTTCATGATTTTCACCTCCACTAATTATATTTATTTTTATAATCTATATGTTTATATTTTCCTATAAATATACAGAGACATATAGCTATATATACAGAGATACATATGTACAGGTTGATTTTTACATGTTTATAAGTAAATGTGATGTTGTTCCAAATAAAACTTCTAAGAACTGAATGGAAAAGAAAATAGTAAAGTTCAGATAAGTCCCACTGAAATTTGTACTCAGATCCCCGTTTTCAGAGTCTAGAGTGCTAACCATGACACCATCCACCCTCCCGTACCAGGGTGAGCTTTCCATTTTGACAGAAGAGATTTGCCTCAGGGGGCAACTTATCTTTCATTGAAAAATATTATCTCACGTAAAAACCACTGTTCAACAGAGTTATAACGTTATTTGAGTCTTTTGGGCAACATCCTTCCCCAACATAGTTCAATATGCAAAAGTTTACCAGAATAGGAGAGCAATCCAATTCAGTTTCTCTTTGACAGTAGAATATTAAAAACTTTGACATTTCCACATTGCTGCAGCAGTTTGCGCTCCTTTCACATGGGAGGTTCCATGGTGTAATGGTTAGCACTTTGGACTTTGAATCCAATGATCCGAGTTCAAATCTCGGTGGGACCATTTTATGACTCTTGACCAAATCATTTTCTTTCAAGTGTATTCATTAATATCACATATCTAATACCGGTAGGGTGAAAAATTAATTTATTGATTATACTCTAAAAGTTTACTAGATGTGAGCAAATAATAGAATTTTTACAATACCTGGAAACTAAATGGCTCAAAATAATGAGATATTTTACAAACTCACTCTGGTTTCTCAAACTCATCACAGGGGCCTGATGCACGACATTACTTTTTAAAATCTTACTGTTATTGATAAGGGGAACAAGGAACTTTTTAATTGCAAAGCGTTCATTAAAACAAAACTTGAGGAGCCAAACTTTGTATTACGGTGACCGAAGATGTGCAGTTTGAATAATAATCTTGAAATTCAGACGTACAAAGATTTTACACACTGATTTTCAACAGTAATTCCACAACCAATAAAGTTGAATCTTTTGAAAGACATGTCAAAGGTGTGAATCTGAAATTCACTTTCAAAGAAATTCACAATGAAATGCACTGTGTAAGTCCAGCATGTTGTCAGCTAAGAAATCAGCAAAAATGAACTATCTCATTACTGGCCATATAGATGAGAAAGGAAAATAAACTCATGTTTACAATGTGGATGTGAAAGAACAGTTTCTAGGTTCAGCTTCAATATTTATGTTTATGAATAATTGATATGTTCATATTGTCTAACAGCTATCTAGACGGATAAAGCTATGTATGCATCTATACATACTTATGCGTTCATACGCATCAGTATAAAACATTGATATTAGGTTTTTTCTAGACCAAATTCTAAAAAATGAGTTAAACAGTGAATCTCATAATTGTAGTAGGTCCCACAGAGATTTGAACTCGGATCACTGGATTCAGAGTCCAGAGTGCTAACCATTACACCATGGAGCCCTCTCACACAAGAGTGACTTTTCCATTGAGACAAAAGAGAGCGCATCAGTGATGGCCTTCTCTTATATTGATACAAAGATATCTCATTTGAATGGTCATAGTGGATAGAGCTTTAATGTGATTTGATTCTTTTCGCTATATTCTCTATAAAAGTGTTAAATATTCAAATGTTTATCAGAATATAAAAGTTATATCACAATGTTCATCTTTGCCTGTAGCATAATTAAACAGTCTACATTTCCAGACTACTGAAGCAATGTCTCTGTCTCCTGCATGGGTGGCTCCATAGAGCAATGGTTGGCAATTTGGACTTTGCATCCAATGATCCGATTTGAGACCTTGGAGGGACTTTTTTTATTACTCTTGAGCTTTTCCATTTCTTCATCTTTGTTCATTGATAGCTCAAATCCAACACCAGTAGGTTGAAAGAGTCAATTATTGAATGCTTTCAAAATGTCCATCAGCTTGAACAAGTTACATCAATACAAACTTTACAATACTTTGACATCAAATTTCTTCACAAAGTAGTTAGCCATTATAAAATCATATCCTGATTTTCTCAAACGCATTTCAGACGGGTGATTCACAGCATCACTTTTTTAAGCTTTCCTGCTATTGATAAGGCGAAAATAGCACATTTTGAATGAGAAGTTTTCTTCAATCAAACATAGAGGAACCCAAATGATGATCTCATTCAGCTAGTAAAAATGTTGTTTTATATTAGTATGGAAATCGTGAAAAGAAAATGTTTTTCATGCTGATTTACAACAGTTGATCTCCAATCGTAAAATATAAGCTTTTGGTCGGAGGCATCACAGGTACTGATCAAATTCTCATTTTTGAACTTTATTCACAAATCATATGATATGCTTTGTATACATCAACTGTATTGTTGGATCAATAATGAGTAAAAAGTGACTATCTCAATTTCAGGACATATAAAAGAGAAAGAAGTAGAAACTCATGTTTCAAATGCTGAGAGGCAACAACTGTTCATGATTTTCACCTCCACTAATTATATTTATTTTTATAATCTATATGTTTATATTTTCCTATAAATATACAGAGACATATAGCTATATATACAGAGATACATATGTACAGGTTGATTTTTACATGTTTATAAGTAAATGTGATGTTGTTCCAAATAAAACTTCTAAGAACTGAATGGAAAAGAAAATTGTAAAGTTCAGATAAGTCCCACTGAAATTTGTACTCAGATCCCCGTTTTCAGAGTCCAGAGTGCTAACCATGACACCATCCACCCTCCCCTACCAGGGTGAGCTTTCCATTTTGACAGAAGAGATTTGCCTCAGGGGGCAACTTATCTTTCATTGAAAAATATTATCTCACGTAAAAACCACTGTTCAACAGAGTTATAACGTTATTTGAGTCTTTTGGGCAACATCCTTCCCCAACATAGTTCAATATGCAAAAGTTTACCAGAATAGGAGAGCAATCCAATTCAGTTTCTCTTTGACAGTAGAATATTAAAAACTTTGACATTTCCACATTGCTGCAGCAGTTTGCGCTCCTTTCACATGGGAGGTTCCATGGTGTAATGGTTAGCACTTTGGACTTTGAATCCAATGATCCGAGTTCAAATCTCGGTGGGACCATTTTATGACTCTTGACCAAATCATTTTCTTTCAAGTGTATTCATTAATATCACATATCTAATACCGGTAGGGTGAAAAATTAATTTATTGATTATACTCTAAAAGTTTACTAGATGTGAGCAAATAATAGAATTTTTACAATACCTGGAAACTAAATGGCTCAAAATAATGAGAGATTTTACAAACTCACTCTGGTTTCTCAAACTCATCACAGGGGCCTGATGCACGACATTACTTTTTAAAATCTTACTGTTATTGATAAGGGGAACAAGGAACTTTTTAATTGCAAAGCGTTCATTAAAACAAAACTTGAGGAGCCAAACTTTGTATTACGGTGACCGAAGATGTGCAGTTTGAATAATAATCTTGAAAGTCAGACGTACAAAGATTTTACACACTGATTTTCAACAGTAATTCCACAACCAATAAAGTTGAATCTTTTGAAAGACATGTCAAAGGTGTGAATCTGAAATTCACTTTCAAAGAAATTCACAATGAAATGCACTGTGTAAGTCCAGCATGTTGTCAGCTAAGAAATCAGCAAAAATGAACTATCTCATTACTGGCCATATAGATGAGAAAGGAAAATAAACTCATGTTTACAATGTGGATGTGAAAGAACAGTTTCTAGGTTCAGCTTCAATATTTATGTTTATGAATAATTGATATGTTCATATTGTCTAACAGCTATCTAGACGGATAAAGCTATGTATGCATCTATACATACTTATGCGTTCATACGCATCAGTATAAAACATTGATATTAGGTTTTTTCTAGACCAAATTCTAAAAAATGAGTTAAACAGTGAATCTCATAATTGTAGTAGGTCCCACCGAGATTTGAACTCGGATCGCTGGATTCAGAGTCCAGAGTGCTAACCATTACACCATGGAGCCCTCTCACACAAGAGTGACTTTTCCATTGAGACAAAAGAGAGCGCATCAGTGATGGCCTTCTCTTATATTGATACAAAGATATCTCATTTGAATGGTCATAGTGGATAGAGCTTTAATGTGATTTGATTCTTTTCGCTATATTCTCTATAAAAGTGTTAAATATTCAAATGTTTATCAGAATATAAAAGTTATATCACAATGTTCATCTTTGCCTGTAGCATAATTAAACAGTCTACATTTCCAGACTACTGAAGCAATGTCTCTGTCTCCTGCATGGGTGGCTCCATAGAGCAATGGTTGGCAATTTGGACTTTGCATCCAATGATCCGATTTGAGACCTTGGAGGGACTTTTTTTATTACTCTTGAGCTTTTCCATTTCTTCATCTTTGTTCATTGATAGCTCAAATCCAACACCAGTAGGTTGAAAGAGTCAATTATTGAATGCTTTCAAAATGTCCATCAGCTTGAACAAGTTACATCAATACAAACTTTACAATACTTTGACATCAAATTTCTTCACAAAGTAGTTAGCCATTATAAAATCATATCCTGATTTTCTCAAACGCATTTCAGACGGGTGATTCACAGCATCACTTTTTTAAGCTTTCCTGCTATTGATAAGGCGAAAATAGCACATTTTGAATGAGAAGTTTTCTTCAATCAAACATAGAGGAACCCAAATGATGATCTCATTCAGCTAGTAAAAATGTTGTTTTATATTAGTATGGAAATCGTGAAAAGAAAATGTTTTTCATGCTGATTTACAACAGTTGATCTCCAATCGTAAAATATAAGCTTTTGGTCGGAGGCATCACAGGTACTGATCAAATTCTCATTTTTGAACTTTATTCACAAATCATATGATATGCTTTGTATACATCAACTGTATTGTTGGATCAATAATGAGTAAAAAGTGACTATCTCAATTTCAGGACATATAAAAGAGAAAGAAGTAGAAACTCATGTTTCAAATGCTGAGAGGCAACAACTGTTCATGATTTTCACCTCCACTAATTATATTTATTTTTATAATCTATATGTTTATATTTTCCTATAAATATACAGAGACATATAGCTATATATACAGAGATACATATGTACAGGTTGATTTTTACATGTTTATAAGTAAATGTGATGTTGTTCCAAATAAAACTTCTAAGAACTGAATGGAAAAGAAAATTGTAAAGTTCAGATAAGTCCCACTGAAATTTGTACTCAGATCCCCGTTTTCAGAGTCTAGAGTGCTAACCATGACACCATCCACCCTCCCGTACCAGGGTGAGCTTTCCATTTTGACAGAAGAGATTTGCCTCAGGGGGCAACTTATCTTTCATTGAAAAATATTATCTCACGTAAAAACCACTGTTCAACAGAGTTATAACGTTATTTGAGTCTTTTGGGCAACATCCTTCCCCAACATAGTTCAATATGCAAAAGTTTACCAGAATAGGAGAGCAATCCAATTCAGTTTCTCTTTGACAGTAGAATATTAAAAACTTTGACATTTCCACATTGCTGCAGCAGTTTGCGCTCCTTTCACATGGGAGGTTCCATGGTGTAATGGTTAGCACTTTGGACTTTGAATCCAATGATCCGAGTTCAAATCTCGGTGGGACCATTTTATGACTCTTGACCAAATCATTTTCTTTCAAGTGTATTCATTAATATCACATATCTAATACCGGTAGGGTGAAAAATTAATTTATTGATTATACTCTAAAAGTTTACTAGATGTGAGCAAATAATAGAATTTTTACAATACCTGGAAACTAAATGGCTCAAAATAATGAGAGATTTTACAAACTCACTCTGGTTTCTCAAACTCATCACAGGGGCCTGATGCACGACATTACTTTTTAAAATCTTACTGTTATTGATAAGGGGAACAAGGAACTTTTTAATTGCAAAGCGTTCATTAAAACAAAACTTGAGGAGCCAAACTTTGTATTACGGTGACCGAAGATGTGCAGTTTGAATAATAATCTTGAAATTCAGACGTACAAAGATTTTACACACTGATTTTCAACAGTAATTCCACAACCAATAAAGTTGAATCTTTTGAAAGACATGTCAAAGGTGTGAATCTGAAATTCACTTTCAAAGAAATTCACAATGAAATGCACTGTGTAAGTCCAGCATGTTGTCAGCTAAGAAATCAGCAAAAATGAACTATCTCATTACTGGCCATATAGATGAGAAAGGAAAATAAACTCATGTTTACAATGTGGATGTGAAAGAACAGTTTCTAGGTTCAGCTTCAATATTTATGTTTATGAATAATTGATATGTTCATATTGTCTAACAGCTATCTAGACGGATAAAGCTATGTATGCATCTATACATACTTATGTAATGTAATGTAATGTAATGTAAAAAGAACTTATAAAGCGCGGCTAACACCAGACGGTTTCTTGGCGCTGAGGACAGAGAGACAGAAAACAAAACAGTCCGAGAGGCTAAGAAGATTCTAATTGTAAGCTATACGGAATAGATAGGTTTTCAGAAGAGACCTAAAATGGGCTAAAGAGGAGGCCAGTCTCAAACTTAACGGAAGGGCGTTCCAAAAAGAGGGGGCAAGAAATGAGAACCTTAGTCCACCATGTTTTTTACGATTGTACTTAGGGATTTGGAGAAAAGCCAGGGAGGAAGAGCGAAGGGTACGGGAAGGGACATATGGGTGCAGAAGTGAGGAAATAAACAGAGGACCTGTGCCGGCAAGGGATTTAAAGATAATACAGCCCAGTTTAAATTTGCACCGCTCAGAGATTGGGAGCCAGTGGAGGGATTTCAGAAAGGGACGTACGTGCTGGTGTTTGGGTTGATGGTAAATGAGCCGTGCTGCCTGGTTCTGTACCAGTTGGAGCCTCTTAAGTTGGTAGAGGGGTAGACCGACATAGAGAGAGTTGGCATAATCCAGCCTGGAGATGACAAGTGCCAGTAATACCAGGGTGAGGGCCTCGGTGGTCAGGAAGCGGGCGATCTTACGAATTTTTCTCAGTTGAAAAAAACTAGAGGACACAACTGCACTAACCTGTGGTTTCATTGAGAGATCATTGCTGACAATGATCCCTAGGCTCTTTACTGAGCTGACGGGAGTAGGGGGGGTGCCCAGCCTAAGGGGCCAAAAGGTGGAATTCCAGGGGTTGGCTAGGCCCCCGACAAGCAGAAGTTCAGTCTTGTCGGGGTTAAGCTTGAGATGGTTCGCCCCCATCCAGTCACTGATATGACAAAGGGTGGATTGAAAATTGTCAACGGACTGGGCCGTGGAATTAATATTAAAAACCAGCTGGATGTCGTCCGCGTAGTTGAACGCCGTGACACCACAGCCTTGTAACGAGCGGATGAGGGGGGTGAGATATAAATTAAAAAGGAGAGGAGATAAGGAGGATCCCTGCGGGACACCACAGGTAAGTTTAACCTTGTCTGCAGAGAACTGAGAGAGCCGGACCGCCTGGTGGCGGCCGCTCAGAAAGGAGCGGATCCAGGCCCTCGCGAGGCCCTGTATGCCGGCCTCCCCGACACGGCCGATCAAGATATCGTGGTCGACCGTGTCGAAGGCGGCCGACAAATCCAGGAGCACCAGGGCCTGACTGATGTTGGAGTCCGCCCCTCTCCGTAGTTCCTCCATCACTGAAAGTATGACAGATTCTGTGGAATGGTTGGGCCTAAATCCAGCCTGTTGATGGTCGAGGAACTGAGAGTCCTCGATAAAAGTGCTCAGAGTGTTGGTCACATGAGCCTCAAGGACCTTGCTAAGGTATGGGAGAAGGGAAATGGGTCGAAAGTTGCTCAGGGCTGTGGGGTCTGCTGTGGGTTTTTTAAGGATAGGTGTGACCATCATACGCATCAGTATAAAACATTGATATTAGGTTTTTTCTAGACCAAATTCTAAAAAATGAGTTAAACAGTGAATCTCATAATTGTAGTAGGTCCCACCGAGATTTGAACTCGGATCGCTGGATTCAGAGTCCAGAGTGCTAACCATTACACCATGGAGCCCTCTCACACAAGAGTGACTTTTCCATTGAGACAAAAGAGAGCGCATCAGTGATGGCCTTCTCTTATATTGATACAAAGATATCTCATTTGAATGGTCATAGTGGATAGAGCTTTAATGTGATTTGATTCTTTTCGCTATATTCTCTATAAAAGTGTTAAATATTCAAATGTTTATCAGAATATAAAAGTTATATCACAATGTTCATCTTTGCCTGTAGCATAATTAAACAGTCTACATTTCCAGACTACTGAAGCAATGTCTCTGTCTCCTGCATGGGTGGCTCCATAGAGCAATGGTTGGCAATTTGGACTTTGCATCCAATGATCCGATTTGAGACCTTGGAGGGACTTTTTTTATTACTCTTGAGCTTTTCCATTTCTTCATCTTTGTTCATTGATAGCTCAAATCCAACACCAGTAGGTTGAAAGAGTCAATTATTGAATGCTTTCAAAATGTCCATCAGCTTGAACAAGTTACATCAATACAAACTTTACAATACTTTGACATCAAATTTCTTCACAAAGTAGTTAGCCATTATAAAATCATATCCTGATTTTCTCAAACGCATTTCAGACGGGTGATTCACAGCATCACTTTTTTAAGCTTTCCTGCTATTGATAAGGCGAAAATAGCACATTTTGAATGAGAAGTTTTCTTCAATCAAACATAGAGGAACCCAAATGATGATCTCATTCAGCTAGTAAAAATGTTGTTTTATATTAGTATGGAAATCGTGAAAAGAAAATGTTTTTCATGCTGATTTACAACAGTTGATCTCCAATCGTAAAATATAAGCTTTTGGTCGGAGGCATCACAGGTACTGATCAAATTCTCATTTTTGAACTTTATTCACAAATCATATGATATGCTTTGTATACATCAACTGTATTGTTGGATCAATAATGAGTAAAAAGTGACTATCTCAATTTCAGGACATATAAAAGAGAAAGAAGTAGAAACTCATGTTTCAAATGCTGAGAGGCAACAACTGTTCATGATTTTCACCTCCACTAATTATATTTATTTTTATAATCTATATGTTTATATTTTCCTATAAATATACAGAGACATATAGCTATATATACAGAGATACATATGTACAGGTTGATTTTTACATGTTTATAAGTAAATGTGATGTTGTTCCAAATAAAACTTCTAAGAACTGAATGGAAAAGAAAATTGTAAAGTTCAGATAAGTCCCACTGAAATTTGTACTCAGATCCCCGTTTTCAGAGTCCAGAGTGCTAACCATGACACCATCCACCCTCCCGTACCAGGGTGAGCTTTCCATTTTGACAGAAGAGATTTGCCTCAGGGGGCAACTTATCTTTCATTGAAAAATATTATCTCACGTAAAAACCACTGTTCAACAGAGTTATAACGTTATTTGAGTCTTTTGGGCAACATCCTTCCCCAACATAGTTCAATATGCAAAAGTTTACCAGAATAGGAGAGCAATCCAATTCAGTTTCTCTTTGACAGTAGAATATTAAAAACTTTGACATTTCCACATTGCTGCAGCAGTTTGCGCTCCTTTCACATGGGAGGTTCCATGGTGTAATGGTTAGCACTTTGGACTTTGAATCCAATGCTCCGAGTTCAAATCTCGGTGGGACCATTTTATGACTCTTGACCAAATCATTTTCTTTCAAGTGTATTCATTAATATCACATATCTAATACCGGTAGGGTGAAAAATTAATTTATTGATTATACTCTAAAAGTTTACTAGATGTGAGCAAATAATAGAATTTTTACAATACCTGGAAACTAAATGGCTCAAAATAATGAGAGATTTTACAAACTCACTCTGGTTTCTCAAACTCATCACAGGGGCCTGATGCACGACATTACTTTTTAAAATCTTACTGTTATTGATAAGGGGAACAAGGAACTTTTTAATTGCAAAGCGTTCATTAAAACAAAACTTGAGGAGCCAAACTTTGTATTACGGTGACCGAAGATGTGCAGTTTGAATAATAATCTTGAAATTCAGACGTACAAAGATTTTACACACTGATTTTCAACAGTAATTCCACAACCAATAAAGTTGAATCTTTTGAAAGACATGTCTAAGGTGTGAATCTGAAATTCACTTTCAAAGAAATTCACAATGAAATGCACTGTGTAAGTCCAGCATGTTGTCAGCTAAGAAATCAGCAAAAATGAACTATCTCATTACTGGCCATATAGATGAGAAAGGAAAATAAACTCATGTTTACAATGTGGATGTGAAAGAACAGTTTCTAGGTTCAGCTTCAATATTTATGTTTATGAATAATTGATATGTTCATATTGTCTAACAGCTATCTAGACGGATAAAGCTATGTATGCATCTATACATACTTATGCGTTCATACGCATCAGTATAAAACATTGATATTAGGTTTTTTCTAGACCAAATTCTAAAAAATGAGTTAAACAGTGAATCTCATAATTGTAGTAGGTCCCACCGAGATTTGAACTCGGATCGCTGGATTCAGAGTCCAGAGTGCTAACCATTACACCATGGAGCCCTCTCACACAAGAGTGACTTTTCCATTGAGACAAAAGAGAGCGCATCAGTGATGGCCTTCTCTTATATTGATACAAAGATATCTCATTTGAATGGTCATAGTGGATAGAGCTTTAATGTGATTTGATTCTTTTCGCTATATTCTCTATAAAAGTGTTAAATATTCAAATGTTTATCAGAATATAAAAGTTATATCACAATGTTCATCTTTGCCTGTAGCATAATTAAACAGTCTACATTTCCAGACTACTGAAGCAATGTCTCTGTCTCCTGCATGGGTGGCTCCATAGAGCAATGGTTGGCAATTTGGACTTTGCATCCAATGATCCGATTTGAGACCTTGGAGGGACTTTTTTTATTACTCTTGAGCTTTTCCATTTCTTCATCTTTGTTCATTGATAGCTCAAATCCAACACCAGTAGGTTGAAAGAGTCAATTATTGAATGCTTTCAAAATGTCCATCAGCTTGAACAAGTTACATCAATACAAACTTTACAATACTTTGACATCAAATTTCTTCACAAAGTAGTTAGCCATTATAAAATCATATCCTGATTTTCTCAAACGCATTTCAGACGGGTGATTCACAGCATCACTTTTTTAAGCTTTCCTGCTATTGATAAGGCGAAAATAGCACATTTTGAATGAGAAGTTTTCTTCAATCAAACATAGAGGAACCCAAATGATGATCTCATTCAGCTAGTAAAAATGTTGTTTTATATTAGTATGGAAATCGTGAAAAGAAAATGTTTTTCATGCTGATTTACAACAGTTGATCTCCAATCGTAAAATATAAGCTTTTGGTCGGAGGCATCACAGGTACTGATCAAATTCTCATTTTTGAACTTTATTCACAAATCATATGATATGCTTTGTATACATCAACTGTATTGTTGGATCAATAATGAGTAAAAAGTGACTATCTCAATTTCAGGACATATAAAAGAGAAAGAAGTAGAAACTCATGTTTCAAATGCTGAGAGGCAACAACTGTTCATGATTTTCACCTCCACTAATTATATTTATTTTTATAATCTATATGTTTATATTTTCCTATAAATATACAGAGACATATAGCTATATATACAGAGATACATATGTACAGGTTGATTTTTACATGTTTATAAGTAAATGTGATGTTGTTCCAAATAAAACTTCTAAGAACTGAATGGAAAAGAAAATTGTAAAGTTCAGATAAGTCCCACTGAAATTTGTACTCAGATCCCCGTTTTCAGAGTCCAGAGTGCTAACCATGACACCATCCACCCTCCCGTACCAGGGTGAGCTTTCCATTTTGACAGAAGAGATTTGCCTCAGGGGGCAACTTATCTTTCATTGAAAAATATTATCTCACGTAAAAACCACTGTTCAACAGAGTTATAACGTTATTTGAGTCTTTTGGGCAACATCCTTCCCCAACATAGTTCAATATGCAAAAGTTTACCAGAATAGGAGAGCAATCCAATTCAGTTTCTCTTTGACAGTAGAATATTAAAAACTTTGACATTTCCACATTGCTGCAGCAGTTTGCGCTCCTTTCACATGGGAGGTTCCATGGTGTAATGGTTAGCACTTTGGACTTTGAATCCAATGCTCCGAGTTCAAATCTCGGTGGGACCATTTTATGACTCTTGACCAAATCATTTTCTTTCAAGTGTATTCATTAATATCACATATCTAATACCGGTAGGGTGAAAAATTAATTTATTGATTATACTCTAAAAGTTTACTAGATGTGAGCAAATAATAGAATTTTTACAATACCTGGAAACTAAATGGCTCAAAATAATGAGAGATTTTACAAACTCACTCTGGTTTCTCAAACTCATCACAGGGGCCTGATGCACGACATTACTTTTTAAAATCTTACTGTTATTGATAAGGGGAACAAGGAACTTTTTAATTGCAAAGCGTTCATTAAAACAAAACTTGAGGAGCCAAACTTTGTATTACGGTGACCGAAGATGTGCAGTTTGAATAATAATCTTGAAATTCAGACGTACAAAGATTTTACACACTGATTTTCAACAGTAATTCCACAACCAATAAAGTTGAATCTTTTGAAAGACATGTCAAAGGTGTGAATCTGAAATTCACTTTCAAAGAAATTCACAATGAAATGCACTGTGTAAGTCCAGCATGTTGTCAGCTAAGAAATCAGCAAAAATGAACTATCTCATTACTGGCCATATAGATGAGAAAGGAAAATAAACTCATGTTTACAATGTGGATGTGAAAGAACAGTTTCTAGGTTCAGCTTCAATATTTATGTTTATGAATAATTGATATGTTCATATTGTCTAACAGCTATCTAGACGGATAAAGCTATGTATGCATCTATACATACTTATGCGTTCATACGCATCAGTATGAAACATTGATATTAGGTTTTTTCTAGACCAAATTCTAAAAAATGAGTTAAACAGTGAATCTCATAATTGTAGTAGGTCCCACTGAGATTTGAACTCGGATCACTGGATTCAGAGTCCAGAGTGCTAACCATTACACCATGGAGCCCTCTCACACAAGAGTGACTTTTCCATTGAGACAAAAGAGAGCGCATCAGTGATGGCCTTCTCTTATATTGATACAAAGATATCTCATTTGAATGGTCATAGTGGATAGAGCTTTAATGTGATTTGATTCTTTTCGCTATATTCTCTATAAAAGTGTTAAATATTCAAATGTTTATCAGAATATAAAAGTTATATCACAATGTTCATCTTTGCCTGTAGCATAATTAAACAGTCTACATTTCCAGACTACTGAAGAAATGTCTCTGTCTCCTGCATGGGTGGCTCCATAGAGCAATGGTTGGCAATTTGGACTTTGCATCCAATGATCCGATTTGAGACCTTGGAGGGACTTTTTTTATTACTCTTGAGCTTTTCCATTTCTTCATCTTTGTTCATTGATAGCTCAAATCCAACACCAGTAGGTTGAAAGAGTCAATTATTGAATGCTTTCAAAATGTCCATCAGCTTGAACAAGTTACATCAATACAAACTTTACAATACTTTGACATCAAATTTCTTCACAAAGTAGTTAGCCATTATAAAATCATATCCTGATTTTCTCAAACGCATTTCAGACGGGTGATTCACAGCATCACTTTTTTAAGCTTTCCTGCTATTGATAAGGCGAAAATAGCACATTTTGAATGAGAAGTTTTCTTCAATCAAACATAGAGGAACCCAAATGATGATCTCATTCAGCTAGTAAAAATGTTGTTTTATATTAGTATGGAAATCGTGAAAAGAAAATGTTTTTCATGCTGATTTACAACAGTTGATCTCCAATCGTAAAATATAAGCTTTTGGTCGGAGGCATCACAGGTACTGATCAAATTCTCATTTTTGAACTTTATTCACAAATCATATGATATGCTTTGTATACATCAACTGTATTGTTGGATCAATAATGAGTAAAAAGTGACTATCTCAATTTCAGGACATATAAAAGAGAAAGAAGTAGAAACTCATGTTTCAAATGCTGAGAGGCAACAACTGTTCATGATTTTCACCTCCACTAATTATATTTATTTTTATAATCTATATGTTTATATTTTCCTATAAATATACAGAGACATATAGCTATATATACAGAGATACATATGTACAGGTTGATTTTTACATGTTTATAAGTAAATGTGATGTTGTTCCAAATAAAACTTCTAAGAACTGAATGGAAAAGAAAATTGTAAAGTTCAGATAAGTCCCACTGAAATTTGTACTCAGATCCCCGTTTTCAGAGTCCAGAGTGCTAACCATGACACCATCCACCCTCCCCTACCAGGGTGAGCTTTCCATTTTGACAGAAGAGATTTGCCTCAGGGGGCAACTTATCTTTCATTGAAAAATATTATCTCACGTAAAAACCACTGTTCAACAGAGTTATAACGTTATTTGAGTCTTTTGGGCAACATCCTTCCCCAACATAGTTCAATATGCAAAAGTTTACCAGAATAGGAAAGCAATCCAATTCAGTTTCTCTTTGACAGTAGAATATTAAAAACTTTGACATTTCCACATTGCTGCAGTAGTTTGCGCTCCTTTCAAATGGGAGGTTCCATGGTGTAATGGTTAGCACTTTGGACCTTGAATCCAATGATCCGAGTTCAAATCTCGGTGGGACCATTTTATGACTCTTGACCAAATCATTTTCTTTCAAGTGTATTCATTAATATCACATATCTAATACCGGTAGGGTGAAAAATTAATTTATTGATTATACTCTAAAAGTTTACTAGATGTGAGCAAATAATAGAATTTTTACAATACCTGGAAACTAAATGGCTCAAAATAATGAGAGATTTTACAAACTCACTCTGGTTTCTCAAACTCATCACAGGGGCCTGATGCACGACATTACTTTTTAAAATCTTACTGTTATTGATAAGGGGAACAAGGAACTTTTTAATTGCAAAGCGTTCATTAAAACAAAACTTGAGGAGCCAAACTTTGTATTACGGTGACCGAAGATGTGCAGTTTGAATAATAATCTTGAAATTCAGACGTACAAAGATTTTACACACTGATTTTCAACAGTAATTCCACAACCAATAAAGTTGAATCTTTTGAAAGACATGTCAAAGGTGTGAATCTGAAATTCACTTTCAAAGAAATTCACAATGAAATGCACTGTGTAAGTCCAGCATGTTGTCAGCTAAGAAATCAGCAAAAATGAACTATCTCATTACTGGCCATATAGATGAGAAAGGAAAATAAACTCATGTTTACAATGTGGATGTGAAAGAACAGTTTCTAGGTTCAGCTTCAATATTTATGTTTATGAATAATTGATATGTTCATATTGTCTAACAGCTATCTAGACGGATAAAGCTATGTATGCATCTATACATACTTATGCGTTCATACGCATCAGTATAAAACATTGATATTAGGTTTTTTCTAGACCAAATTCTAAAAAATGAGTTAAACAGTGAATCTCATAATTGTAGTAGGTCCCACCGAGATTTGAACTCGGATCGCTGGATTCAGAGTCCAGAGTGCTAACCATTACACCATGGAGCCCTCTCACACAAGAGTGACTTTTCCATTGAGACAAAAGAGAGCGCATCAGTGATGGCCTTCTCTTATATTGATACAAAGATATCTCATTTGAATGGTCATAGTGGATAGAGCTTTAATGTGATTTGATTCTTTTCGCTATATTCTCTATAAAAGTGTTAAATATTCAAATGTTTATCAGAATATAAAAGTTATATCACAATGTTCATCTTTGCCTGTAGCATAATTAAACAGTCTACATTTCCAGACTACTGAAGAAATGTCTCTGTCTCCTGCATGGGTGGCTCCATAGAGCAATGGTTGGCAATTTGGACTTTGCATCCAATGATCCGATTTGAGACCTTGGAGGGACTTTTTTTATTACTCTTGAGCTTTTCCATTTCTTCATCTTTGTTCATTGATAGCTCAAATCCAACACCAGTAGGTTGAAAGAGTCAATTATTGAATGCTTTCAAAATGTCCATCAGCTTGAACAAGTTACATCAATACAAACTTTACAATACTTTGACATCAAATTTCTTCACAAAGTAGTTAGCCATTATAAAATCATATCCTGATTTTCTCAAACGCATTTCTGACGGGTGATTCACAGCATCACTTTTTTAAGCTTTCCTGCTATTGATAAGGCGAAAATAGCACATTTTGAATGAGAAGTTTTCTTCAATCAAACATAGAGGAACCCAAATGATGATCTCGTTCAGCTAGTAAAAATGTTGTTTTATATTAGTATGGAAATCGTGAAAAGAAAATGTTTTTCATGCTGATTTACAACAGTTGATCTCCAATCGTAAAATATAAGCTTTTGGTCGGAGGCATCACAGGTACTGATCAAATTCTCATTTTTGAACTTTATTCACAAATCATATGATATGCTTTGTATACATCAACTGTATTGTTGGATCAATAATGAGTAAAAAGTGACTATCTCAATTTCAGGACATATAAAAGAGAAAGAAGTAGAAACTCATGTTTCAAATGCTGAGAGGCAACAACTGTTCATGATTTTCACCTCCACATATTATATTTATTTTTATAATCTATATGTTTATATTTTCCTATAAATATACAGAGACATATAGCTATATATACAGAGATACATATGTACAGGTTGATTTTTACATGTTTATAAGTAAATGTGATGTTGTTCCAAATAAAACTTCTAAGAACTGAATGGAAAAGAAAATTGTAAAGTTCAGATAAGTCCCACTGAAATTTGTACTCAGATCCCCGTTTTCAGAGTCCAGAGTGCTAACCATGACACCATCCACCCTCCCGTACCAGGGTGAGCTTTCCATTTTGACAGAAGAGATTTGCCTCAGGGGGCAACTTATCTTTCATTGAAAAATATTATCTCACGTAAAAACCACTGTTCAACAGAGTTATAACGTTATTTGAGTCTTTTGGGCAACATCCTTCCCCAACATAGTTCAATATGCAAAAGTTTACCAGAATAGGAAAGCAATCCAATTCAGTTTCTCTTTGACAGTAGAATATTAAAAACTTTGACATTTCCACATTGCTGCAGTAGTTTGCGCTCCTTTCAAATGGGAGGTTCCATGGTGTAATGGTTAGCACTTTGGACCTTGAATCCAATGATCCGAGTTCAAATCTCGGTGGGACCATTTTATGACTCTTGACCAAATCATTTTCTTTCAAGTGTATTCATTAATATCACATATCTAATACCGGTAGGGTGAAAAATTAATTTATTGATTATACTCTAAAAGTTTACTAGATGTGAGCAAATAATAGAATTTTTACAATACCTGGAAACTAAATGGCTCAAAATAATGAGAGATTTTACAAACTCACTCTGGTTTCTCAAACTCATCACAGGGGCCTGATGCACGACATTACTTTTTAAAATCTTACTGTTATTGATAAGGGGAACAAGGAACTTTTTAATTGCAAAGCGTTCATTAAAACAAAACTTGAGGAGCCAAACTTTGTATTACGGTGACCGAAGATGTGCAGTTTGAATAATAATCTTGAAATTCAGACGTACAAAGATTTTACACACTGATTTTCAACAGTAATTCCACAACCAATAAAGTTGAATCTTTTGAAAGACATGTCAAAGGTGTGAATCTGAAATTCACTTTCAAAGAAATTCACAATGAAATGCACTGTGTAAGTCCAGCATGTTGTCAGCTAAGAAATCAGCAAAAATGAACTATCTCATTACTGGCCATATAGATGAGAAAGGAAAATAAACTCATGTTTACAATGTGGATGTGAAAGAACAGTTTCTAGGTTCAGCTTCAATATTTATGTTTATGAATAATTGATATGTTCATATTGTCTAACAGCTATCTAGACGGATAAAGCTATGTATGCATCTATACATACTTATGCGTTCATACGCATCAGTATAAAACATTGATATTAGGTTTTTTCTAGACCAAATTCTAAAAAATGAGTTAAACAGTGAATCTCATAATTGTAGTAGGTCCCACCGAGATTTGAACTCGGATCGCTGGATTCAGAGTCCAGAGTGCTAACCATTACACCATGGAGCCCTCTCACACAAGAGTGACTTTTCCATTGAGACAAAAGAGAGCGCATCAGTGATGGCCTTCTCTTATATTGATACAAAGATATCTCATTTGAATGGTCATAGTGGATAGAGCTTTAATGTGATTTGATTCTTTTCGCTATATTCTCTATAAAAGTGTTAAATATTCAAATGTTTATCAGAATATAAAAGTTATATCACAATGTTCATCTTTGCCTGTAGCATAATTAAACAGTCTACATTTCCAGACTACTGAAGAAATGTCTCTGTCTCCTGCATGGGTGGCTCCATAGAGCAATGGTTGGCAATTTGGACTTTGCATCCAATGATCCGATTTGAGACCTTGGAGGGACTTTTTTTATTACTCTTGAGCTTTTCCATTTCTTCATCTTTGTTCATTGATAGCTCAAATCCAACACCAGTAGGTTGAAAGAGTCAATTATTGAATGCTTTCAAAATGTCCATCAGCTTGAACAAGTTACATCAATACAAACTTTACAATACTTTGACATCAAATTTCTTCACAAAGTAGTTAGCCATTATAAAATCATATCCTGATTTTCTCAAACGCATTTCTGACGGGTGATTCACAGCATCACTTTTTTAAGCTTTCCTGCTATTGATAAGGCGAAAATAGCACATTTTGAATGAGAAGTTTTCTTCAATCAAACATAGAGGAACCCAAATGATGATCTCGTTCAGCTAGTAAAAATGTTGTTTTATATTAGTATGGAAATCGTGAAAAGAAAATGTTTTTCATGCTGATTTACAACAGTTGATCTCCAATCGTAAAATATAAGCTTTTGGTCGGAGGCATCACAGGTACTGATCAAATTCTCATTTTTGAACTTTATTCACAAATCATATGATATGCTTTGTATACATCAACTGTATTGTTGGATCAATAATGAGTAAAAAGTGACTATCTCAATTTCAGGACATATAAAAGAGAAAGAAGTAGAAACTCATGTTTCAAATGCTGAGAGGCAACAACTGTTCATGATTTTCACCTCCACTAATTATATTTATTTTTATAATCTATATGTTTATATTTTCCTATAAATATACAGAGACATATAGCTATATATACAGAGATACATATGTACAGGTTGATTTTTACATGTTTATAAGTAAATGTGATGTTGTTCCAAATAAAACTTCTAAGAACTGAATGGAAAAGAAAATTGTAAAGTTCAGATAAGTCCCACTGAAATTTGTACTCAGATCCCCGTTTTCAGAGTCCAGAGTGCTAACCATGACACCATCCACCCTCCCGTACCAGGGTGAGCTTTCCATTTTGACAGAAGAGATTTGCCTCAGGGGGCAACTTATCTTTCATTGAAAAATATTATCTCACGTAAAAACCACTGTTCAACAGAGTTATAACGTTATTTGAGTCTTTTGGGCAACATCCTTCCCCAACATAGTTCAATATGCAAAAGTTTACCAGAATAGGAAAGCAATCCAATTCAGTTTCTCTTTGACAGTAGAATATTAAAAACTTTGACATTTCCACATTGCTGCAGTAGTTTGCGCTCCTTTCAAATGGGAGGTTCCATGGTGTAATGGTTAGCACTTTGGACCTTGAATCCAATGATCCGAGTTCAAATCTCGGTGGGACCATTTTATGACTCTTGACCAAATCATTTTCTTTCAAGTGTATTCATTAATATCACATATCTAATACCGGTAGGGTGAAAAATTAATTTATTGATTATACTCTAAAAGTTTACTAGATGTGAGCAAATAATAGAATTTTTACAATACCTGGAAACTAAATGGCTCAAAATAATGAGAGATTTTACAAACTCACTCTGGTTTCTCAAACTCATCACAGGGGCCTGATGCACGACATTACTTTTTAAAATCTTACTGTTATTGATAAGGGGAACAAGGAACTTTTTAATTGCAAAGCGTTCATTAAAACAAAACTTGAGGAGCCAAACTTTGTATTACGGTGACCGAAGATGTGCAGTTTGAATAATAATCTTGAAATTCAGACGTACAAAGATTTTACACACTGATTTTCAACAGTAATTCCACAACCAATAAAGTTGAATCTTTTGAAAGACATGTCAAAGGTGTGAATCTGAAATTCACTTTCAAAGAAATTCACAATGAAATGCACTGTGTAAGTCCAGCATGTTGTCAGCTAAGAAATCAGCAAAAATGAACTATCTCATTACTGGCCATATAGATGAGAAAGGAAAATAAACTCATGTTTACAATGTGGATGTGAAAGAACAGTTTCTAGGTTCAGCTTCAATATTTATGTTTATGAATAATTGATATGTTCATATTGTCTAACAGCTATCTAGACGGATAAAGCTATGTATGCATCTATACATACTTATGCGTTCATACGCATCAGTATAAAACATTGATATTAGGTTTTTTCTAGACCAAATTCTAAAAAATGAGTTAAACAGTGAATCTCATAATTGTAGTAGGTCCCACCGAGATTTGAACTCGGATCGCTGGATTCAGAGTCCAGAGTGCTAACCATTACACCATGGAACCCTCTCACACAAGAGTGACTTTTCCATTGAGACAAAAGAGAGCGCATCAGTGATGGCCTTCTCTTATATTGATACAAAGATATCTCATTTGAATGGTCATAGTGGATAGAGCTTTAATGTGATTTGATTCTTTTCGCTATATTCTCTATAAAAGTGTTAAATATTCAAATGTTTATCAGAATATAAAAGTTATATCACAATGTTCATCTTTGCCTGTAGCATAATTAAACAGTCTACATTTCCAGACTACTGAAGCAATGTCTCTGTCTCCTGCATGGGTGGCTCCATAGAGCAATGGTTGGCAATTTGGACTTTGCATCCAATGATCCGATTTGAGACCTTGGAGGGACTTTTTTTATTACTCTTGAGCTTTTCCATTTCTTCATCTTTGTTCATTGATAGCTCAAATCCAACACCAGTAGGTTGAAAGAGTCAATTATTGAATGCTTTCAAAATGTCCATCAGCTTGAACAAGTTACATCAATACAAACTTTACAATACTTTGACATCAAATTTCTTCACAAAGTAGTTAGCCATTATAAAATCATATCCTGATTTTCTCAAACGCATTTCTGACGGGTGATTCACAGCATCACTTTTTTAAGCTTTCCTGCTATTGATAAGGCGAAAATAGCACATTTTGAATGAGAAGTTTTCTTCAATCAAACATAGAGGAACCCAAATGATGATCTCTTTCAGCTAGTAAAAATGTTGTTTTATATTAGTATGGAAATCGTGAAAAGAAAATGTTTTTCATGCTGATTTACAACAGTTGATCTCCAATCGTAAAATATAAGCTTTTGGTCGGAGGCATCACAGGTACTGATCAAATTCTCATTTTTTAACTTTATTCACAAATCATATGATATGCTTTGTATACATCAACTGTATTGTTGGATCAATAATGAGTAAAAAGTGACTATCTCAATTTCAGGACATATAAAAGAGAAAGAAGTAGAAACTCATGTTTCAAATGCTGAGAGGCAACAACTGTTCATGATTTTCACCTCCACTAATTATATTTATTTTTATAATCTATATGTTTATATTTTCCTATAAATATACAGAGACATATAGCTATATATACAGAGATACATATGTACAGGTTGATTTTTACATGTTTATAAGTAAATGTGATGTTGTTCCAAATAAAACTTCTAAGAACTGAATGGAAAAGAAAATTGTAAAGTTCAGATAAGTCCCACTGAAATTTGTACTCAGATCCCCGTTTTCAGAGTCCAGAGTGCTAACCATGACACCATCCACCCTCCCGTACCAGGGTGAGCTTTCCATTTTGACAGAAGAGATTTGCCTCAGGGGGCAACTTATCTTTCATTGAAAAATATTATCTCACGTAAAAACCACTGTTCAACAGAGTTATAACGTTATTTGAGTCTTTTGGGCAACATCCTTCCCCAACATAGTTCAATATGCAAAAGTTTACCAGAATAGGAAAGCAATCCAATTCAGTTTCTCTTTGACAGTAGAATATTAAAAACTTTGACATTTCCACATTGCTGCAGTAGTTTGCGCTCCTTTCAAATGGGAGGTTCCATGGTGTAATGGTTAGCACTTTGGACCTTGAATCCAATGATCCGAGTTCAAATCTCGGTGGGACCATTTTATGACTCTTGACCAAATCATTTTCTTTCAAGTGTATTCATTAATATCACATATCTAATACCGGTAGGGTGAAAAATTAATTTATTGATTATACTCTAAAAGTTTACTAGATGTGAGCAAATAATAGAATTTTTACAATACCTGGAAACTAAATGGCTCAAAATAATGAGAGATTTTACAAACTCACTCTGGTTTCTCAAACTCATCACAGGGGCCTGATGCACGACATTACTTTTTAAAATCTTACTGTTATTGATAAGGGGAACAAGGAACTTTTTAATTGCAAAGCGTTCATTAAAACAAAACTTGAGGAGCCAAACTTTGTATTACGGTGACCGAAGATGTGCAGTTTGAATAATAATCTTGAAATTCAGACGTACAAAGATTTTACACACTGATTTTCAACAGTAATTCCACAACCAATAAAGTTGAATCTTTTGAAAGACATGTCAAAGGTGTGAATCTGAAATTCACTTTCAAAGAAATTCACAATGAAATGCACTGTGTAAGTCCAGCATGTTGTCAGCTAAGAAATCAGCAAAAATGAACTATCTCATTACTGGCCATATAGATGAGAAAGGAAAATAAACTCATGTTTACAATGTGGATGTGAAAGAACAGTTTCTAGGTTCAGCTTCAATATTTATGTTTATGAATAATTGATATGTTCATATTGTCTAACAGCTATCTAGACGGATAAAGCTATGTATGCATCTATACATACTTATGCGTTCATACGCATCAGTATAAAACATTGATATTAGGTTTTTTCTAGACCAAATTCTAAAAAATGAGTTAAACAGTGAATCTCATAATTGTAGTAGGTCCCACCGAGATTTGAACTCGGATCGCTGGATTCAGAGTCCAGAGTGCTAACCATTACACCATGGAACCCTCTCACACAAGAGTGACTTTTCCATTGAGACAAAAGAGAGCGCATCAGTGATGGCCTTCTCTTATATTGATACAAAGATATCTCATTTGAATGGTCATAGTGGATAGAGCTTTAATGTGATTTGATTCTTTTCGCTATATTCTCTATAAAAGTGTTAAATATTCAAATGTTTATCAGAATATAAAAGTTATATCACAATGTTCATCTTTGCCTGTAGCATAATTAAACAGTCTACATTTCCAGACTACTGAAGCAATGTCTCTGTCTCCTGCATGGGTGGCTCCATAGAGCAATGGTTGGCAATTTGGACTTTGCATCCAATGATCCGATTTGAGACCTTGGAGGGACTTTTTTTATTACTCTTGAGCTTTTCCATTTCTTCATCTTTGTTCATTGATAGCTCAAATCCAACACCAGTAGGTTGAAAGAGTCAATTATTGAATGCTTTCAAAATGTCCATCAGCTTGAACAAGTTACATCAATACAAACTTTACAATACTTTGACATCAAATTTCTTCACAAAGTAGTTAGCCATTATAAAATCATATCCTGATTTTCTCAAACGCATTTCTGACGGGTGATTCACAGCATCACTTTTTTAAGCTTTCCTGCTATTGATAAGGCGAAAATAGCACATTTTGAATGAGAAGTTTTCTTCAATCAAACATAGAGGAACCCAAATGATGATCTCTTTCAGCTAGTAAAAATGTTGTTTTATATTAGTATGGAAATCGTGAAAAGAAAATGTTTTTCATGCTGATTTACAACAGTTGATCTCCAATCGTAAAATATAAGCTTTTGGTCGGAGGCATCACAGGTACTGATCAAATTCTCATTTTTGAACTTTATTCACAAATCATATGATATGCTTTGTATACATCAACTGTATTGTTGGATCAATAATGAGTAAAAAGTGACTATCTCAATTTCAGGACATATAAAAGAGAAAGAAGTAGAAACTCATGTTTCAAATGCTGAGAGGCAACAACTGTTCATGATTTTCACCTCCACTAATTATATTTATTTTTATAATCTATATGTTTATATTTTCCTATAAATATACAGAGACATATAGCTATATATACAGAGATACATATGTACAGGTTGATTTTTACATGTTTATAAGTAAATGTGATGTTGTTCCAAATAAAACTTCTAAGAACTGAATGGAAAAGAAAATTGTAAAGTTCAGATAAGTCCCACTGAAATTTGTACTCAGATCCCCGTTTTCAGAGTCCAGAGTGCTAACCATGACACCATCCACCCTCCCGTACCAGGGTGAGCTTTCCATTTTGACAGAAGAGATTTGCCTCAGGGGGCAACTTATCTTTCATTGAAAAATATTATCTCACGTAAAAACCACTGTTCAACAGAGTTATAACGTTATTTGAGTCTTTTGGGCAACATCCTTCCCCAACATAGTTCAATATGCAAAAGTTTACCAGAATAGGAAAGCAATCCAATTCAGTTTCTCTTTGACAGTAGAATATTAAAAACTTTGACATTTCCACATTGCTGCAGTAGTTTGCGCTCCTTTCAAATGGGAGGTTCCATGGTGTAATGGTTAGCACTTTGGACCTTGAATCCAATGATCCGAGTTCAAATCTCGGTGGGACCATTTTATGACTCTTGACCAAATCATTTTCTTTCAAGTGTATTCATTAATATCACATATCTAATACCGGTAGGGTGAAAAATTAATTTATTGATTATACTCTAAAAGTTTACTAGATGTGAGCAAATAATAGAATTTTTACAATACCTGGAAACTAAATGGCTCAAAATAATGAGAGATTTTACAAACTCACTCTGGTTTCTCAAACTCATCACAGGGGCCTGATGCACGACATTACTTTTTAAAATCTTACTGTTATTGATAAGGGGAACAAGGAACTTTTTAATTGCAAAGCGTTCATTAAAACAAAACTTGAGGAGCCAAACTTTGTATTACGGTGACCGAAGATGTGCAGTTTGAATAATAATCTTGAAATTCAGACGTACAAAGATTTTACACACTGATTTTCAACAGTAATTCCACAACCAATAAAGTTGAATCTTTTGAAAGACATGTCAAAGGTGTGAATCTGAAATTCACTTTCAAAGAAATTCACAATGAAATGCACTGTGTAAGTCCAGCATGTTGTCAGCTAAGAAATCAGCAAAAATGAACTATCTCATTACTGGCCATATAGATGAGAAAGGAAAATAAACTCATGTTTACAATGTGGATGTGAAAGAACAGTTTCTAGGTTCAGCTTCAATATTTATGTTTATGAATAATTGATATGTTCATATTGTCTAACAGCTATCTAGACGGATAAAGCTATGTATGCATCTATACATACTTATGCGTTCATACGCATCAGTATAAAACATTGATATTAGGTTTTTTCTAGACCAAATTCTAAAAAATGAGTTAAACAGTGAATCTCATAATTGTAGTAGGTCCCACCGAGATTTGAACTCGGATCGCTGGATTCAGAGTCCAGAGTGCTAACCATTACACCATGGAACCCTCTCACACAAGAGTGACTTTTCCATTGAGACAAAAGAGAGCGCATCAGTGATGGCCTTCTCTTATATTGATACAAAGATATCTCATTTGAATGGTCATAGTGGATAGAGCTTTAATGTGATTTGATTCTTTTCGCTATATTCTCTATAAAAGTGTTAAATATTCAAATGTTTATCAGAATATAAAAGTTATATCACAATGTTCATCTTTGCCTGTAGCATAATTAAACAGTCTACATTTCCAGACTACTGAAGCAATGTCTCTGTCTCCTGCATGGGTGGCTCCATAGAGCAATGGTTGGCAATTTGGACTTTGCATCCAATGATCCGATTTGAGACCTTGGAGGGACTTTTTTTATTACTCTTGAGCTTTTCCATTTCTTCATCTTTGTTCATTGATAGCTCAAATCCAACACCAGTAGGTTGAAAGAGTCAATTATTGAATGCTTTCAAAATGTCCATCAGCTTGAACAAGTTACATCAATACAAACTTTACAATACTTTGACATCAAATTTCTTCACAAAGTAGTTAGCCATTATAAAATCATATCCTGATTTTCTCAAACGCATTTCTGACGGGTGATTCACAGCATCACTTTTTTAAGCTTTCCTGCTATTGATAAGGCGAAAATAGCACATTTTGAATGAGAAGTTTTCTTCAATCAAACATAGAGGAACCCAAATGATGATCTCGTTCAGCTAGTAAAAATGTTGTTTTATATTAGTATGGAAATCGTGAAAAGAAAATGTTTTTCATGCTGATTTACAACAGTTGATCTCCAATCGTAAAATATAAGCTTTTGGTCGGAGGCATCACAGGTACTGATCAAATTCTCATTTTTGAACTTTATTCACAAATCATATGATATGCTTTGTATACATCAACTGTATTGTTGGATCAATAATGAGTAAAAAGTGACTATCTCAATTTCAGGACATATAAAAGAGAAAGAAGTAGAAACTCATGTTTCAAATGCTGAGAGGCAACAACTGTTCATGATTTTCACCTCCACTAATTATATTTATTTTTATAATCTATATGTTTATATTTTCCTATAAATATACAGAGACATATAGCTATATATACAGAGATACATATGTACAGGTTGATTTTTACATGTTTATAAGTAAATGTGATGTTGTTCCAAATAAAACTTCTAAGAACTGAATGGAAAAGAAAATTGTAAAGTTCAGATAAGTCCCACTGAAATTTGTACTCAGATCCCCGTTTTCAGAGTCCAGAGTGCTAACCATGACACCATCCACCCTCCCGTACCAGGGTGAGCTTTCCATTTTGACAGAAGAGATTTGCCTCAGGGGGCAACTTATCTTTCATTGAAAAATATTATCTCACGTAAAAACCACTGTTCAACAGAGTTATAACGTTATTTGAGTCTTTTGGGCAACATCCTTCCCCAACATAGTTCAATATGCAAAAGTTTACCAGAATAGGAAAGCAATCCAATTCAGTTTCTCTTTGACAGTAGAATATTAAAAACTTTGACATTTCCACATTGCTGCAGTAGTTTGCGCTCCTTTCAAATGGGAGGTTCCATGGTGTAATGGTTAGCACTTTGGACCTTGAATCCAATGATCCGAGTTCAAATCTCGGTGGGACCATTTTATGACTCTTGACCAAATCATTTTCTTTCAAGTGTATTCATTAATATCACATATCTAATACCGGTAGGGTGAAAAATTAATTTATTGATTATACTCTAAAAGTTTACTAGATGTGAGCAAATAATAGAATTTTTACAATACCTGGAAACTAAATGGCTCAAAATAATGAGAGATTTTACAAACTCACTCTGGTTTCTCAAACTCATCACAGGGGCCTGATGCACGACATTACTTTTTAAAATCTTACTGTTATTGATAAGGGGAACAAGGAACTTTTTAATTGCAAAGCGTTCATTAAAACAAAACTTGAGGAGCCAAACTTTGTATTACGGTGACCGAAGATGTGCAGTTTGAATAATAATCTTGAAATTCAGACGTACAAAGATTTTACACACTGATTTTCAACAGTAATTCCACAACCAATAAAGTTGAATCTTTTGAAAGACATGTCAAAGGTGTGAATCTGAAATTCACTTTCAAAGAAATTCACAATGAAATGCACTGTGTAAGTCCAGCATGTTGTCAGCTAAGAAATCAGCAAAAATGAACTATCTCATTACTGGCCATATAGATGAGAAAGGAAAATAAACTCATGTTTACAATGTGGATGTGAAAGAACAGTTTCTAGGTTCAGCTTCAATATTTATGTTTATGAATAATTGATATGTTCATATTGTCTAACAGCTATCTAGACGGATAAAGCTATGTATGCATCTATACATACTTATGCGTTCATACGCATCAGTATAAAACATTGATATTAGGTTTTTTCTAGACCAAATTCTAAAAAATGAGTTAAACAGTGAATCTCATAATTGTAGTAGGTCCCACCGAGATTTGAACTCGGATCGCTGGATTCAGAGTCCAGAGTGCTAACCATTACACCATGGAACCCTCTCACACAAGAGTGACTTTTCCATTGAGACAAAAGAGAGCGCATCAGTGATGGCCTTCTCTTATATTGATACAAAGATATCTCATTTGAATGGTCATAGTGGATAGAGCTTTAATGTGATTTGATTCTTTTCGCTATATTCTCTATAAAAGTGTTAAATATTCAAATGTTTATCAGAATATAAAAGTTATATCACAATGTTCATCTTTGCCTGTAGCATAATTAAACAGTCTACATTTCCAGACTACTGAAGCAATGTCTCTGTCTCCTGCATGGGTGGCTCCATAGAGCAATGGTTGGCAATTTGGACTTTGCATCCAATGATCCGATTTGAGACCTTGGAGGGACTTTTTTTATTACTCTTGAGCTTTTCCATTTCTTCATCTTTGTTCATTGATAGCTCAAATCCAACACCAGTAGGTTGAAAGAGTCAATTATTGAATGCTTTCAAAATGTCCATCAGCTTGAACAAGTTACATCAATACAAACTTTACAATACTTTGACATCAAATTTCTTCACAAAGTAGTTAGCCATTATAAAATCATATCCTGATTTTCTCAAACGCATTTCAGACGGGTGATTCACAGCATCACTTTTTTAAGCTTTCCTGCTATTGATAAGGCGAAAATAGCACATTTTGAATGAGAAGTTTTTTTCAATCAAACATAGAGGAACCCAAATGATGATCTCATTCAGCTAGTAAAAATGTTGTTTTATATTAGTATGGAAATCGTGAAAAGAAAATGTTTTTCATGCTGATTTACAACAGTTGATCTCCAATCGTAAAATATAAGCTTTTGGTCGGAGGCATCACAGGTACTGATCAAATTCTCATTTTTGAACTTTATTCACAAATCATATGATATGCTTTGTATACATCAACTGTATTGTTGGATCAATAATGAGTAAAAAGTGACTATCTCAATTTCAGGACATATAAAAGAGAAAGAAGTAGAAACTCATGTTTCAAATGCTGAGAGGCAACAACTGTTCATGATTTTCACCTCCACTAATTATATTTATTTTTATAATCTATATGTTTATATTTTCCTATAAATATACAGAGACATATAGCTATATATACAGAGATACATATGTACAGGTTGATTTTTACATGTTTATAAGTAAATGTGATGTTGTTCCAAATAAAACTTCTAAGAACTGAATGGAAAAGAAAATTGTAAAGTTCAGATAAGTCCCACTGAAATTTGTACTCAGATCCCCGTTTTCAGAGTCCAGAGTGCTAACCATGACACCATCCACCCTCCCGTACCAGGGTGAGCTTTCCATTTTGACAGAAGAGATTTGCCTCAGGGGGCAACTTATCTTTCATTGAAAAATATTATCTCACGTAAAAACCACTGTTCAACAGAGTTATAACGTTATTTGAGTCTTTTGGGCAACATCCTTCCCCAACATAGTTCAATATGCAAAAGTTTACCAGAATAGGAAAGCAATCCAATTCAGTTTCTCTTTGACAGTAGAATATTAAAAACTTTGACATTTCCACATTGCTGCAGTAGTTTGCGCTCCTTTCAAATGGGAGGTTCCATGGTGTAATGGTTAGCACTTTGGACCTTGAATCCAATGATCCGAGTTCAAATCTCGGTGGGACCATTTTATGACTCTTGACCAAATCATTTTCTTTCAAGTGTATTCATTAATATCACATATCTAATACCGGTAGGGTGAAAAATTAATTTATTGATTATACTCTAAAAGTTTACTAGATGTGAGCAAATAATAGAATTTTTACAATACCTGGAAACTAAATGGCTCAAAATAATGAGAGATTTTACAAACTCACTCTGGTTTCTCAAACTCATCACAGGGGCCTGATGCACGACATTACTTTTTAAAATCTTACTGTTATTGATAAGGGGAACAAGGAACTTTTTAATTGCAAAGCGTTCATTAAAACAAAACTTGAGGAGCCAAACTTTGTATTACGGTGACCGAAGATGTGCAGTTTGAATAATAATCTTGAAATTCAGACGTACAAAGATTTTACACACTGATTTTCAACAGTAATTCCACAACCAATAAAGTTGAATCTTTTGAAAGACATGTCAAAGGTGTGAATCTGAAATTCACTTTCAAAGAAATTCACAATGAAATGCACTGTGTAAGTCCAGCATGTTGTCAGCTAAGAAATCAGCAAAAATGAACTATCTCATTACTGGCCATATAGATGAGAAAGGAAAATAAACTCATGTTTACAATGTGGATGTGAAAGAACAGTTTCTAGGTTCAGCTTCAATATTTATGTTTATGAATAATTGATATGTTCATATTGTCTAACAGCTATCTAGACGGATAAAGCTATGTATGCATCTATACATACTTATGCGTTCATACGCATCAGTATAAAACATTGATATTAGGTTTTTTCTAGACCAAATTCTAAAAAATGAGTTAAACAGTGAATCTCATAATTGTAGTAGGTCCCACCGAGATTTGAACTCGGATCGCTGGATTCAGAGTCCAGAGTGCTAACCATTACACCATGGAACCCTCTCACACAAGAGTGACTTTTCCATTGAGACAAAAGAGAGCGCATCAGTGATGGCCTTCTCTTATATTGATACAAAGATATCTCATTTGAATGGTCATAGTGGATAGAGCTTTAATGTGATTTGATTCTTTTCGCTATATTCTCTATAAAAGTGTTAAATATTCAAATGTTTATCAGAATATAAAAGTTATATCACAATGTTCATCTTTGCCTGTAGCATAATTAAACAGTCTACATTTCCAGACTACTGAAGCAATGTCTCTGTCTCCTGCATGGGTGGCTCCATAGAGCAATGGTTGGCAATTTGGACTTTGCATCCAATGATCCGATTTGAGACCTTGGAGGGACTTTTTTTATTACTCTTGAGCTTTTCCATTTCTTCATCTTTGTTCATTGATAGCTCAAATCCAACACCAGTAGGTTGAAAGAGTCAATTATTGAATGCTTTCAAAATGTCCATCAGCTTGAACAAGTTACATCAATACAAACTTTACAATACTTTGACATCAAATTTCTTCACAAAGTAGTTAGCCATTATAAAATCATATCCTGATTTTCTCAAACGCATTTCAGACGGGTGATTCACAGCATCACTTTTTTAAGCTTTCCTGCTATTGATAAGGCGAAAATAGCACATTTTGAATGAGAAGTTTTTTTCAATCAAACATAGAGGAACCCAAATGATGATCTCATTCAGCTAGTAAAAATGTTGTTTTATATTAGTATGGAAATCGTGAAAAGAAAATGTTTTTCATGCTGATTTACAACAGTTGATCTCCAATCGTAAAATATAAGCTTTTGGTCGGAGGCATCACAGGTACTGATCAAATTCTCATTTTTGAACTTTATTCACAAATCATATGATATGCTTTGTATACATCAACTGTATTGTTGGATCAATAATGAGTAAAAAGTGACTATCTCAATTTCAGGACATATAAAAGAGAAAGAAGTAGAAACTCATGTTTCAAATGCTGAGAGGCAACAACTGTTCATGATTTTCACCTCCACTAATTATATTTATTTTTATAATCTATATGTTTATATTTTCCTATAAATATACAGAGACATATAGCTATATATACAGAGATACATATGTACAGGTTGATTTTTACATGTTTATAAGTAAATGTGATGTTGTTCCAAATAAAACTTCTAAGAACTGAATGGAAAAGAAAATTGTAAAGTTCAGATAAGTCCCACTGAAATTTGTACTCAGATCCCCGTTTTCAGAGTCCAGAGTGCTAACCATGACACCATCCACCCTCCCGTACCAGGGTGAGCTTTCCATTTTGACAGAAGAGATTTGCCTCAGGGGGCAACTTATCTTTCATTGAAAAATATTATCTCACGTAAAAACCACTGTTCAACAGAGTTATAACGTTATTTGAGTCTTTTGGGCAACATCCTTCCCCAACATAGTTCAATATGCAAAAGTTTACCAGAATAGGAAAGCAATCCAATTCAGTTTCTCTTTGACAGTAGAATATTAAAAACTTTGACATTTCCACATTGCTGCAGTAGTTTGCGCTCCTTTCAAATGGGAGGTTCCATGGTGTAATGGTTAGCACTTTGGACCTTGAATCCAATGATCCGAGTTCAAATCTCGGTGGGACCATTTTATGACTCTTGACCAAATCATTTTCTTTCAAGTGTATTCATTAATATCACATATCTAATACCGGTAGGGTGAAAAATTAATTTATTGATTATACTCTAAAAGTTTACTAGATGTGAGCAAATAATAGAATTTTTACAATACCTGGAAACTAAATGGCTCAAAATAATGAGAGATTTTACAAACTCACTCTGGTTTCTCAAACTCATCACAGGGGCCTGATGCACGACATTACTTTTTAAAATCTTACTGTTATTGATAAGGGGAACAAGGAACTTTTTAATTGCAAAGCGTTCATTAAAACAAAACTTGAGGAGCCAAACTTTGTATTACGGTGACCGAAGATGTGCAGTTTGAATAATAATCTTGAAATTCAGACGTACAAAGATTTTACACACTGATTTTCAACAGTAATTCCACAACCAATAAAGTTGAATCTTTTGAAAGACATGTCAAAGGTGTGAATCTGAAATTCACTTTCAAAGAAATTCACAATGAAATGCACTGTGTAAGTCCAGCATGTTGTCAGCTAAGAAATCAGCAAAAATGAACTATCTCATTACTGGCCATATAGATGAGAAAGGAAAATAAACTCATGTTTACAATGTGGATGTGAAAGAACAGTTTCTAGGTTCAGCTTCAATATTTATGTTTATGAATAATTGATATGTTCATATTGTCTAACAGCTATCTAGACGGATAAAGCTATGTATGCATCTATACATACTTATGCGTTCATACGCATCAGTATAAAACATTGATATTAGGTTTTTTCTAGACCAAATTCTAAAAAATGAGTTAAACAGTGAATCTCATAATTGTAGTAGGTCCCACCGAGATTTGAACTCGGATCGCTGGATTCAGAGTCCAGAGTGCTAACCATTACACCATGGAACCCTCTCACACAAGAGTGACTTTTCCATTGAGACAAAAGAGAGCGCATCAGTGATGGCCTTCTCTTATATTGATACAAAGATATCTCATTTGAATGGTCATAGTGGATAGAGCTTTAATGTGATTTGATTCTTTTCGCTATATTCTCTATAAAAGTGTTAAATATTCAAATGTTTATCAGAATATAAAAGTTATATCACAATGTTCATCTTTGCCTGTAGCATAATTAAACAGTCTACATTTCCAGACTACTGAAGCAATGTCTCTGTCTCCTGCATGGGTGGCTCCATAGAGCAATGGTTGGCAATTTGGACTTTGCATCCAATGATCCGATTTGAGACCTTGGAGGGACTTTTTTTATTACTCTTGAGCTTTTCCATTTCTTCATCTTTGTTCATTGATAGCTCAAATCCAACACCAGTAGGTTGAAAGAGTCAATTATTGAATGCTTTCAAAATGTCCATCAGCTTGAACAAGTTACATCAATACAAACTTTACAATACTTTGACATCAAATTTCTTCACAAAGTAGTTAGCCATTATAAAATCATATCCTGATTTTCTCAAACGCATTTCTGACGGGTGATTCACAGCATCACTTTTTTAAGCTTTCCTGCTATTGATAAGGCGAAAATAGCACATTTTGAATGAGAAGTTTTCTTCAATCAAACATAGAGGAACCCAAATGATGATCTCGTTCAGCTAGTAAAAATGTTGTTTTATATTAGTATGGAAATCGTGAAAAGAAAATGTTTTTCATGCTGATTTACAACAGTTGATCTCCAATCGTAAAATATAAGCTTTTGGTCGGAGGCATCACAGGTACTGATCAAATTCTCATTTTTGAACTTTATTCACAAATCATATGATATGCTTTGTATACATCAACTGTATTGTTGGATCAATAATGAGTAAAAAGTGACTATCTCAATTTCAGGACATATAAAAGAGAAAGAAGTAGAAACTCATGTTTCAAATGCTGAGAGGCAACAACTGTTCATGATTTTCACCTCCACTAATTATATTTATTTTTATAATCTATATGTTTATATTTTCCTATAAATATACAGAGACATATAGCTATATATACAGAGATACATATGTACAGGTTGATTTTTACATGTTTATAAGTAAATGTGATGTTGTTCCAAATAAAACTTCTAAGAACTGAATGGAAAAGAAAATTGTAAAGTTCAGATAAGTCCCACTGAAATTTGTACTCAGATCCCCGTTTTCAGAGTCCAGAGTGCTAACCATGACACCATCCACCCTCCCGTACCAGGGTGAGCTTTCCATTTTGACAGAAGAGATTTGCCTCAGGGGGCAACTTATCTTTCATTGAAAAATATTATCTCACGTAAAAACCACTGTTCAACAGAGTTATAACGTTATTTGAGTCTTTTGGGCAACATCCTTCCCCAACATAGTTCAATATGCAAAAGTTTACCAGAATAGGAAAGCAATCCAATTCAGTTTCTCTTTGACAGTAGAATATTAAAAACTTTGACATTTCCACATTGCTGCAGTAGTTTGCGCTCCTTTCAAATGGGAGGTTCCATGGTGTAATGGTTAGCACTTTGGACCTTGAATCCAATGATCCGAGTTCAAATCTCGGTGGGACCATTTTATGACTCTTGACCAAATCATTTTCTTTCAAGTGTATTCATTAATATCACATATCTAATACCGGTAGGGTGAAAAATTAATTTATTGATTATACTCTAAAAGTTTACTAGATGTGAGCAAATAATAGAATTTTTACAATACCTGGAAACTAAATGGCTCAAAATAATGAGAGATTTTACAAACTCACTCTGGTTTCTCAAACTCATCACAGGGGCCTGATGCACGACATTACTTTTTAAAATCTTACTGTTATTGATAAGGGGAACAAGGAACTTTTTAATTGCAAAGCGTTCATTAAAACAAAACTTGAGGAGCCAAACTTTGTATTACGGTGACCGAAGATGTGCAGTTTGAATAATAATCTTGAAATTCAGACGTACAAAGATTTTACACACTGATTTTCAACAGTAATTCCACAACCAATAAAGTTGAATCTTTTGAAAGACATGTCAAAGGTGTGAATCTGAAATTCACTTTCAAAGAAATTCACAATGAAATGCACTGTGTAAGTCCAGCATGTTGTCAGCTAAGAAATCAGCAAAAATGAACTATCTCATTACTGGCCATATAGATGAGAAAGGAAAATAAACTCATGTTTACAATGTGGATGTGAAAGAACAGTTTCTAGGTTCAGCTTCAATATTTATGTTTATGAATAATTGATATGTTCATATTGTCTAACAGCTATCTAGACGGATAAAGCTATGTATGCATCTATACATACTTATGCGTTCATACGCATCAGTATAAAACATTGATATTAGGTTTTTTCTAGACCAAATTCTAAAAAATGAGTTAAACAGTGAATCTCATAATTGTAGTAGGTCCCACCGAGATTTGAACTCGGATCGCTGGATTCAGAGTCCAGAGTGCTAACCATTACACCATGGAACCCTCTCACACAAGAGTGACTTTTCCATTGAGACAAAAGAGAGCGCATCAGTGATGGCCTTCTCTTATATTGATACAAAGATATCTCATTTGAATGGTCATAGTGGATAGAGCTTTAATGTGATTTGATTCTTTTCGCTATATTCTCTATAAAAGTGTTAAATATTCAAATGTTTATCAGAATATAAAAGTTATATCACAATGTTCATCTTTGCCTGTAGCATAATTAAACAGTCTACATTTCCAGACTACTGAAGCAATGTCTCTGTCTCCTGCATGGGTGGCTCCATAGAGCAATGGTTGGCAATTTGGACTTTGCATCCAATGATCCGATTTGAGACCTTGGAGGGACTTTTTTTATTACTCTTGAGCTTTTCCATTTCTTCATCTTTGTTCATTGATAGCTCAAATCCAACACCAGTAGGTTGAAAGAGTCAATTATTGAATGCTTTCAAAATGTCCATCAGCTTGAACAAGTTACATCAATACAAACTTTACAATACTTTGACATCAAATTTCTTCACAAAGTAGTTAGCCATTATAAAATCATATCCTGATTTTCTCAAACGCATTTCAGACGGGTGATTCACATCATCACTTTTTTAAGCTTTCCTGCTATTGATAAGGCGAAAATAGCACATTTTGAATGAGAAGTTTTTTTCAATCAAACATAGAGGAACCCAAATGATGATCTCATTCAGCTAGTAAAAATGTTGTTTTATATTAGTATGGAAATCGTGAAAAGAAAATGTTTTTCATGCTGATTTACAACAGTTGATCTCCAATCGTAAAATATAAGCTTTTGGTCGGAGGCATCACAGGTACTGATCAAATTCTCATTTTTGAACTTTATTCACAAATCATATGATATGCTTTGTATACATCAACTGTATTGTTGGATCAATAATGAGTAAAAAGTGACTATCTCAATTTCAGGACATATAAAAGAGAAAGAAGTAGAAACTCATGTTTCAAATGCTGAGAGGCAACAACTGTTCATGATTTTCACCTCCACTAATTATATTTATTTTTATAATCTATATGTTTATATTTTCCTATAAATATACAGAGACATATAGCTATATATACAGAGATACATATGTACAGGTTGATTTTTACATGTTTATAAGTAAATGTGATGTTGTTCCAAATAAAACTTCTAAGAACTGAATGGAAAAGAAAATTGTAAAGTTCAGATAAGTCCCACTGAAATTTGTACTCAGATCCCCGTTTTCAGAGTCTAGAGTGCTAACCATGACACCATCCACCCTCCCGTACCAGGGTGAGCTTTCCATTTTGACAGAAGAGATTTGCCTCAGGGGGCAACTTATCTTTCATTGAAAAATATTATCTCACGTAAAAACCACTGTTCAACAGAGTTATAACGTTATTTGAGTCTTTTGGGCAACATCCTTCCCCAACATAGTTCAATATGCAAAAGTTTACCAGAATAGGAGAGCAATCCAATTCAGTTTCTCTTTGACAGTAGAATATTAAAAACTTTGACATTTCCACATTGCTGCAGCAGTTTGCGCTCCTTTCACATGGGAGGTTCCATGGTGTAATGGTTAGCACTTTGGACTTTGAATCCAATGATCCGAGTTCAAATCTCGGTGGGACCATTTTATGACTCTTGACCAAATCATTTTCTTTCAAGTGTATTCATTAATATCACATATCTAATACCGGTAGGGTGAAAAATTAATTTATTGATTATACTCTAAAAGTTTACTAGATGTGAGCAAATAATAGAATTTTTACAATACCTGGAAACTAAATGGCTCAAAATAATGAGAGATTTTACAAACTCACTCTGGTTTCTCAAACTCATCACAGGGGCCTGATGCACGACATTACTTTTTAAAATCTTACTGTTATTGATAAGGGGAACAAGGAACTTTTTAATTGCAAAGCGTTCATTAAAACAAAACTTGAGGAGCCAAACTTTGTATTACGGTGACCGAAGATGTGCAGTTTGAATAATAATCTTGAAATTCAGACGTACAAAGATTTTAAACACTGATTTTCAACAGTAATTCCACAACCAATAAAGTTGAATCTTTTGAAAGACATGTCAAAGGTGTGAATCTGAAATTCACTTTCAAAGAAATTCACAATGAAATGCACTGTGTAAGTCCAGCATGTTGTCAGCTAAGAAATCAGCAAAAATGAACTATCTCATTACTGGCCATATAGATGAGAAAGGAAAATAAACTCATGTTTACAATGTGGATGTGAAAGAACAGTTTCTAGGTTCAGCTTCAATATTTATGTTTATGAATAATTGATATGTTCATATTGTCTAGCAGCTATCTAGACGGATAAAGCTATGTATGCATCTATACATACTTATGCGTTCATACGCATCAGTATAAAACATTGATATTAGGTTTTTTCTAGACCAAATTCTAAAAAATGAGTTAAACAGTGAATCTCATAATTGTAGTAGGTCCCACCGAGATTTGAACTCGGATCGCTGGATTCAGAGTCCAGAGTGCTAACCATTACACCATGGAGCCCTCTCACACAAGAGTGACTTTTCCATTGAGACAAAAGAGAGCGCATCAGTGATGGCCTTCTCTTATATTGATACAAAGATATCTCATTTGAATGGTCATAGTGGATAGAGCTTTAATGTGATTTGATTCTTTTCGCTATATTCTCTATAAAAGTGTTAAATATTCAAATGTTTATCAGAATATAAAAGTTATATCACAATGTTCATCTTTGCCTGTAGCATAATTAAACAGTCTACATTTCCAGACTACTGAAGCAATGTCTCTGTCTCCTGCATGGGTGGCTCCATAGAGCAATGGTTGGCAATTTGGACTTTGCATCCAATGATCCGATTTGAGACCTTGGAGGGACTTTTTTTATTACTCTTGAGCTTTTCCATTTCTTCATATTTGTTCATTGATAGCTCAAATCCAACACCAGTAGGTTGAAAGAGTCAATTATTGAATGCTTTCAAATTGTCCATCAGCTTGAACAAGTTACATCAATACAAACTTTACAATACTTTGACATCAAATTTCTTCACAAAGTAGTTAGCCATTATAAAATCATATCCTGATTTTCTCAAACGCATTTCAGACGGGTGATTCACAGCATCACTTTTTTAAGCTTTCCTGCTATTGATAAGGCGAAAATAGCACATTTTGAATGAGAAGTTTTCTTCAATCAAACATAGAGGAACCCAAATGATGATCTCATTCAGCTAGTAAAAATGTTGTTTTATATTAGTATGGAAATCGTGAAAAGAAAATGTTTTTCATGCTGATTTACAACAGTTGATCTCCAATCGTAAAATATAAGCTTTTGGTCGGAGGCATCACAGGTACTGATCAAATTCTCATTTTTGAACTTTATTCACAAATCATATGATATGCTTTGTATACATCAACTGTATTGTTGGATCAATAATGAGTAAAAAGTGACTATCTCAATTTCAGGACATATAAAAGAGAAAGAAGTAGAAACTCATGTTTCAAATGCTGAGAGGCAACAACTGTTCATGATTTTCACCTCCACTAATTATATTTATTTTTATAATCTATATGTTTATATTTTCCTATAAATATACAGAGACATATAGCTATATATACAGAGATACATATGTACAGGTTGATTTTTACATGTTTATAAGTAAATGTGATGTTGTTCCAAATAAAACTTCTAAGAACTGAATGGAAAAGAAAATTGTAAAGTTCAGATAAGTCCCACTGAAATTTGTACTCAGATCCCCGTTTTCAGAGTCCAGAGTGCTAACCATGACACCATCCACCCTCCCCTACCAGGGTGAGCTTTCCATTTTGACAGAAGAGATTTGCCTCAGGGGGCAACTTATCTTTCATTGAAAAATATTATCTCACGTAAAAACCACTGTTCAACAGAGTTATAACGTTATTTGAGTCTTTTGGGCAACATCCTTCCCCAACATAGTTCAATATGCAAAAGTTTACCAGAATAGGAAAGCAATCCAATTCAGTTTCTCTTTGACAGTAGAATATTAAAAACTTTGACATTTCCACATTGCTGCAGCAGTTTGCGCTCCTTTCACATGGGAGGTTCCATGGTGTAATGGTTAGCACTTTGGACTTTGAATCCAATGATCCGAGTTCAAATCTCGGTGGGACCATTTTATGACTCTTGACCAAATCATTTTCTTTCAAGTGTATTCATTAATATCACATATCTAATACCGGTAGGGTGAAAAATTAATTTATTGATTATACTCTAAAAGTTTACTAGATGTGAGCAAATAATAGAATTTTTACAATACCTGGAAACTAAATGGCTCAAAATAATGAGAGATTTTACAAACTCACTCTGGTTTCTCAAACTCATCACAGGGGCCTGATGCACGACATTACTTTTTAAAATCTTACTGTTATTGATAAGGGGAACAAGGAACTTTTTAATTGCAAAGCGTTCATTAAAACAAAACTTGAGGAGCCAAACTTTGTATTACGGTGACCGAAGATGTGCAGTTTGAATAATAATCTTGAAATTCAGACGTACAAAGATTTTACACACTGATTTTCAACAGTAATTCCACAACCAATAAAGTTGAATCTTTTGAAAGACATGTCAAAGGTGTGAATCTGAAATTCACTTTCAAAGAAATTCACAATGAAATGCACTGTGTAAGTCCAGCATGTTGTCAGCTAAGAAATCAGCAAAAATGAACTATCTCATTACTGGCCATATAGATGAGAAAGGAAAATAAACTCATGTTTACAATGTGGATGTGAAAGAACAGTTTCTAGGTTCAGCTTCAATATTTATGTTTATGAATAATTGATATGTTCATATTGTCTAACAGCTATCTAGACGGATAAAGCTATGTATGCATCTATACATACTTATGCGTTCATACGCATCAGTATAAAACATTGATATTAGGTTTTTTCTAGACCAAATTCTAAAAAATGAGTTAAACAGTGAATCTCATAATTGTAGTAGGTCCCACCGAGATTTGAACTCGGATCGCTGGATTCAGAGTCCAGAGTGCTAACCATTACACCATGGAACCCTCTCACACAAGAGTGACTTTTCCATTGAGACAAAAGAGAGCGCATCAGTGATGGCCTTCTCTTATATTGATACAAAGATATCTCATTTGAATGGTCATAGTGGATAGAGCTTTAATGTGATTTGATTCTTTTCGCTATATTCTCTATAAAAGTGTTAAATATTCAAATGTTTATCAGAATATAAAAGTTATATCACAATGTTCATCTTTGCCTGTAGCATAATTAAACAGTCTACATTTCCAGACTACTGAAGCAATGTCTCTGTCTCCTGCATGGGTGGCTCCATAGAGCAATGGTTGGCAATTTGGACTTTGCATTCAATGATCCGATTTGAGACCTTGGAGGGACTTTTTTTATTACTCTTGAGCTTTTCCATTTCTTCATCTTTGTTCATTGATAGCTCAAATCCAACACCAGTAGGTTGAAAGAGTAAATTATTGAATGCTTTCAAAATGTCCATCAGCTTGAACAAGTTACATCAATACAAACTTTACAATACTTTGACATCAAATTTCTTCACAAAGTAGTTAGCCATTATAAAATCATATCCTGATTTTCTCAAACGCATTTCAGACGGGTGATTCACAGCATCACTTTTTTAAGCTTTCCTGCTATTGATGAGGCGAAAATAGCACATTTTGAATGAGAAGTTTTCTTCAATCAAACATAGAGGAACCCAAATGATGATCTCATTCAGCTAGTAAAAATGTTGTTTTATATTAGTATGGAAATCGTGAAAAGAAAATGTTTTTCATGCTGATTTACAACAGTTGATCTCCAATCGTAAAATATAAGCTTTTGGTCGGAGGCATCACAGGTACTGATCAAATTCTCATTTTTGAACTTTATTCACAAATCATATGATATGCTTTGTATACATCAACTGTATTGTTGGATCAATAATGAGTAAAAAGTGACTATCTCAATTTCAGGACATATAAAAGAGAAAGAAGTAGAAACTCATGTTTCAAATGCTGAGAGGCAACAACTGTTCATGATTTTCACCTCCACTAATTATATTTATTTTTATAATCTATATGTTTATATTTTCCTATAAATATACAGAGACATATAGCTATATATACAGAGATACATATGTACAGGTTGATTTTTACATGTTTATAAGTAAATGTGATGTTGTTCCAAATAAAACTTCTAAGAACTGAATGGAAAAGAAAATTGTAAAGTTCAGATAAGTCCCACTGAAATTTGTACTCAGATCCCCGTTTTCAGAGTCCAGAGTGCTAACCATGACACCATCCACCCTCCCCTACCAGGGTGAGCTTTCCATTTTGACAGAAGAGATTTGCCTCAGGGGGCAACTTATCTTTCATTGAAAAATATTATCTCACGTAAAAACCACTGTTCAACAGAGTTATAACGTTATTTGAGTCTTTTGGGCAACATCCTTCCCCAACATAGTTCAATATGCAAAAGTTTACCAGAATAGGAAAGCAATCCAATTCAGTTTCTCTTTGACAGTAGAATATTAAAAACTTTGACATTTCCACATTGCTGCAGTAGTTTGCGCTCCTTTCAAATGGGAGGTTCCATGGTGTAATGGTTAGCACTTTGGACCTTGAATCCAATGATCCGAGTTCAAATCTCGGTGGGACCATTTTATGACTCTTGACCAAATCATTTTCTTTCAAGTGTATTCATTAATATCACATATCTAATACCGGTAGGGTGAAAAATTAATTTATTGATTATACTCTAAAAGTTTACTAGATGTGAGCAAATAATAGAATTTTTACAATACCTGGAAACTAAATGGCTCAAAATAATGAGAGATTTTACAAACTCACTCTGGTTTCTCAAACTCATCACAGGGGCCTGATGCACGACATTACTTTTTAAAATCTTACTGTTATTGATAAGGGGAACAAGGAACTTTTTAATTGCAAAGCGTTCATTAAAACAAAACTTGAGGAGCCAAACTTTGTATTACGGTGACCGAAGATGTGCAGTTTGAATAATAATCTTGAAATTCAGACGTACAAAGATTTTACACACTGATTTTCAACAGTAATTCCACAACCAATAAAGTTGAATCTTTTGAAAGACATGTCAAAGGTGTGAATCTGAAATTCACTTTCAAAGAAATTCACAATGAAATGCACTGTGTAAGTCCAGCATGTTGTCAGCTAAGAAATCAGCAAAAATGAACTATCTCATTACTGGCCATATAGATGAGAAAGGAAAATAAACTCATGTTTACAATGTGGATGTGAAAGAACAGTTTCTAGGTTCAGCTTCAATATTTATGTTTATGAATAATTGATATGTTCATATTGTCTAACAGCTATCTAGACGGATAAAGCTATGTATGCATCTATACATACTTATGCGTTCATACGCATCAGTATAAAACATTGATATTAGGTTTTTTCTAGACCAAATTCTAAAAAATGAGTTAAACAGTGAATCTCATAATTGTAGTAGGTCCCACCGAGATTTGAACTCGGATCGCTGGATTCAGAGTCCAGAGTGCTAACCATTACACCATGGAACCCTCTCACACAAGAGTGACTTTTCCATTGAGACAAAAGAGAGCGCATCAGTGATGGCCTTCTCTTATATTGATACAAAGATATCTCATTTGAATGGTCATAGTGGATAGAGCTTTAATGTGATTTGATTCTTTTCGCTATATTCTCTATAAAAGTGTTAAATATTCAAATGTTTATCAGAATATAAAAGTTATATCACAATGTTCATCTTTGCCTGTAGCATAATTAAACAGTCTACATTTCCAGACTACTGAAGCAATGTCTCTGTCTCCTGCATGGGTGGCTCCATAGAGCAATGGTTGGCAATTTGGACTTTGCATCCAATGATCCGATTTGAGACCTTGGAGGGACTTTTTTTATTACTCTTGAGCTTTTCCATTTCTTCATCTTTGTTCATTGATAGCTCAAATCCAACACCAGTAGGTTGAAAGAGTAAATTATTGAATGCTTTCAAAATGTCCATCAGCTTGAACAAGTTACATCAATACAAACTTTACAATACTTTGACATCAAATTTCTTCACAAAGTAGTTAGCCATTATAAAATCATATCCTGATTTTCTCAAACGCATTTCAGACGGGTGATTCACAGCATCACTTTTTTAAGCTTTCCTGCTATTGATAAGGCGAAAATAGCACATTTTGAATGAGAAGTTTTCTTCAATCAAACATAGAGGAACCCAAATGATGATCTCATTCAGCTAGTAAAAATGTTGTTTTATATTAGTATGGAAATCGTGAAAAGAAAATGTTTTTCATGCTGATTTACAACAGTTGATCTCCAATCGTAAAATATAAGCTTTTGGTCGGAGGCATCACAGGTACTGATCAAATTCTCATTTTTGAACTTTATTCACAAATCATATGATATGCTTTGTATACATCAACTGTATTGTTGGATCAATAATGAGTAAAAAGTGACTATCTCAATTTCAGGACATATAAAAGAGAAAGAAGTAGAAACTCATGTTTCAAATGTTGAGAGGCAACAACTGTTCATGATTTTCACCTCCACTAATTATATTTATTTTTATAATCTATATGTTTATATTTTCCTATAAATATACAGAGACATATAGCTATATATACAGAGATACATATGTACAGGTTGATTTTTACATGTTTATAAGTAAATGTGATGTTGTTCCAAATAAAACTTCTAAGAACTGAATGGAAAAGAAAATTGTAAAGTTCAGATAAGTCCCACTGAAATTTGTACTCAGATCCCCGTTTTCAGAGTCCAGAGTGCTAACCATGACACCATCCACCCTCCCCTACCAGGGTGAGCTTTCCATTTTGACAGAAGAGATTTGCCTCAGGGGGCAACTTATCTTTCATTGAAAAATATTATCTCACGTAAAAACCACTGTTCAACAGAGTTATAACGTTATTTGAGTCTTTTGGGCAACATCCTTCCCCAACATAGTTCAATATGCAAAAGTTTACCAGAATAGGAAAGCAATCCAATTCAGTTTCTCTTTGACAGTAGAATATTAAAAACTTTGACATTTCCACATTGCTGCAGTAGTTTGCGCTCCTTTCAAATGGGAGGTTCCATGGTGTAATGGTTAGCACTTTGGACCTTGAATCCAATGATCCGAGTTCAAATCTCGGTGGGACCATTTTATGACTCTTGACCAAATCATTTTCTTTCAAGTGTATTCATTAATATCACATATCTAATACCGGTAGGGTGAAAAATTAATTTATTGATTATACTCTAAAAGTTTACTAGATGTGAGCAAATAATAGAATTTTTACAATACCTGGAAACTAAATGGCTCAAAATAATGAGAGATTTTACAAACTCACTCTGGTTTCTCAAACTCATCACAGGGGCCTGATGCACGACATTACTTTTTAAAATCTTACTGTTATTGATAAGGGGAACAAGGAACTTTTTAATTGCAAAGCGTTCATTAAAACAAAACTTGAGGAGCCAAACTTTGTATTACGGTGACCGAAGATGTGCAGTTTGAATAATAATCTTGAAATTCAGACGTACAAAGATTTTACACACTGATTTTCAACAGTAATTCCACAACCAATAAAGTTGAATCTTTTGAAAGACATGTCAAAGGTGTGAATCTGAAATTCACTTTCAAAGAAATTCACAATGAAATGCACTGTGTAAGTCCAGCATGTTGTCAGCTAAGAAATCAGCAAAAATGAACTATCTCATTACTGGCCATATAGATGAGAAAGGAAAATAAACTCATGTTTACAATGTGGATGTGAAAGAACAGTTTCTAGGTTCAGCTTCAATATTTATGTTTATGAATAATTGATATGTTCATATTGTCTAACAGCTATCTAGACGGATAAAGCTATGTATGCATCTATACATACTTATGCGTTCATACGCATCAGTATAAAACATTGATATTAGGTTTTTTCTAGACCAAATTCTAAAAAATGAGTTAAACAGTGAATCTCATAATTGTAGTAGGTCCCACCGAGATTTGAACTCGGATCGCTGGATTCAGAGTCCAGAGTGCTAACCATTACACCATGGAACCCTCTCACACAAGAGTGACTTTTCCATTGAGACAAAAGAGAGCGCATCAGTGATGGCCTTCTCTTATATTGATACAAAGATATCTCATTTGAATGGTCATAGTGGATAGAGCTTTAATGTGATTTGATTCTTTTCGCTATATTCTCTATAAAAGTGTTAAATATTCAAATGTTTATCAGAATATAAAAGTTATATCACAATGTTCATCTTTGCCTGTAGCATAATTAAACAGTCTACATTTCCAGACTACTGAAGCAATGTCTCTGTCTCCTGCATGGGTGGCTCCATAGAGCAATGGTTGGCAATTTGGACTTTGCATCCAATGATCCGATTTGAGACCTTGGAGGGACTTTTTTTATTACTCTTGAGCTTTTCCATTTCTTCATCTTTGTTCATTGATAGCTCAAATCCAACACCAGTAGGTTGAAAGAGTAAATTATTGAATGCTTTCAAAATGTCCATCAGCTTGAACAAGTTACATCAATACAAACTTTACAATACTTTGACATCAAATTTCTTCACAAAGTAGTTAGCCATTATAAAATCATATCCTGATTTTCTCAAACGCATTTCAGACGGGTGATTCACAGCATCACTTTTTTAAGCTTTCCTGCTATTGATAAGGCGAAAATAGCACATTTTGAATGAGAAGTTTTCTTCAATCAAACATAGAGGAACCCAAATGATGATCTCATTCAGCTAGTAAAAATGTTGTTTTATATTAGTATGGAAATCGTGAAAAGAAAATGTTTTTCATGCTGATTTACAACAGTTGATCTCCAATCGTAAAATATAAGCTTTTGGTCGGAGGCATCACAGGTACTGATCAAATTCTCATTTTTGAACTTTATTCACAAATCATATGATATGCTTTGTATACATCAACTGTATTGTTGGATCAATAATGAGTAAAAAGTGACTATCTCAATTTCAGGACATATAAAAGAGAAAGAAGTAGAAACTCATGTTTCAAATGCTGAGAGGCAACAACTGTTCATGATTTTCACCTCCACTAATTATATTTATTTTTATAATCTATATGTTTATATTTTCCTATAAATATACAGAGACATATAGCTATATATACAGAGATACATATGTACAGGTTGATTTTTACATGTTTATAAGTAAATGTGATGTTGTTCCAAATAAAACTTCTAAGAACTGAATGGAAAAGAAAATTGTAAAGTTCAGATAAGTCCCACTGAAATTTGTACTCAGATCCCCGTTTTCAGAGTCCAGAGTGCTAACCATGACACCATCCACCCTCCCCTACCAGGGTGAGCTTTCCATTTTGACAGAAGAGATTTGCCTCAGGGGGCAACTTATCTTTCATTGAAAAATATTATCTCACGTAAAAACCACTGTTCAACAGAGTTATAACGTTATTTGAGTCTTTTGGGCAACATCCTTCCCCAACATAGTTCAATATGCAAAAGTTTACCAGAATAGGAAAGCAATCCAATTCAGTTTCTCTTTGACAGTAGAATATTAAAAACTTTGACATTTCCACATTGCTGCAGTAGTTTGCGCTCCTTTCAAATGGGAGGTTCCATGGTGTAATGGTTAGCACTTTGGACCTTGAATCCAATGATCCGAGTTCAAATCTCGGTGGGACCATTTTATGACTCTTGACCAAATCATTTTCTTTCAAGTGTATTCATTAATATCACATATCTAATACCGGTAGGGTGAAAAATTAATTTATTGATTATACTCTAAAAGTTTACTAGATGTGAGCAAATAATAGAATTTTTACAATACCTGGAAACTAAATGGCTCAAAATAATGAGAGATTTTACAAACTCACTCTGGTTTCTCAAACTCATCACAGGGGCCTGATGCACGACATTACTTTTTAAAATCTTACTGTTATTGATAAGGGGAACAAGGAACTTTTTAATTGCAAAGCGTTCATTAAAACAAAACTTGAGGAGCCAAACTTTGTATTACGGTGACCGAAGATGTGCAGTTTGAATAATAATCTTGAAATTCAGACGTACAAAGATTTTACACACTGATTTTCAACAGTAATTCCACAACCAATAAAGTTGAATCTTTTGAAAGACATGTCAAAGGTGTGAATCTGAAATTCACTTTCAAAGAAATTCACAATGAAATGCACTGTGTAAGTCCAGCATGTTGTCAGCTAAGAAATCAGCAAAAATGAACTATCTCATTACTGGCCATATAGATGAGAAAGGAAAATAAACTCATGTTTACAATGTGGATGTGAAAGAACAGTTTCTAGGTTCAGCTTCAATATTTATGTTTATGAATAATTGATATGTTCATATTGTCTAACAGCTATCTAGACGGATAAAGCTATGTATGCATCTATACATACTTATGCGTTCATACGCATCAGTATAAAACATTGATATTAGGTTTTTTCTAGACCAAATTCTAAAAAATGAGTTAAACAGTGAATCTCATAATTGTAGTAGGTCCCACCGAGATTTGAACTCGGATCGCTGGATTCAGAGTCCAGAGTGCTAACCATTACACCATGGAACCCTCTCACACAAGAGTGACTTTTCCATTGAGACAAAAGAGAGCGCATCAGTGATGGCCTTCTCTTATATTGATACAAAGATATCTCATTTGAATGGTCATAGTGGATAGAGCTTTAATGTGATTTGATTCTTTTCGCTATATTCTCTATAAAAGTGTTAAATATTCAAATGTTTATCAGAATATAAAAGTTATATCACAATGTTCATCTTTGCCTGTAGCATAATTAAACAGTCTACATTTCCAGACTACAGAAGCAATGTCTCTGTCTCCTGCATGGGTGGCTCCATAGAGCAATGGTTGGCAATTTGGACTTTGCATCCAATGATCCGATTTGAGACCTTGGAGGGACTTTTTTTATTACTCTTGAGCTTTTCCATTTCTTCATCTTTGTTCATTGATAGCTCAAATCCAACACCAGTAGGTTGAAAGAGTCAATTATTGAATGCTTTCAAAATGTCCATCAGCTTGAACAAGTTACATCAATACAAACTTTACAATACTTTGACATCAAATTTCTTCACAAAGTAGTTAGCCATTATAAAATCATATCCTGATTTTCTCAAACGCATTTCAGACGGGTGATTCACAGCATCACTTTTTTAAGCTTTCCTGCTATTGATAAGGCGAAAATAGCACATTTTGAATGAGAAGTTTTCTTCAATCAAACATAGAGGAACCCAAATGATGATCTCATTCAGCTAGCAAAAATGTTGTTTTATATTAGTATGGAAATCGTGAAAAGAAAATGTTTTTCATGCTGATTTACAACAGTTGATCTCCAATCGTAAAATATAAGCTTTTGGTCGGAGGCATCACAGGTACTGATCAAATTCTCATTTTTGAACTTTATTCACAAATCATATGATATGCTTTGTATACATCAACTGCATTGTTGGATCAATAATGAGTAAAAAGTGACTATCTCAATTTCAGGACATATAAAAGAGAAAGAAGTAGAAACTCATGTTTCAAATGCTGAGAGGCAACAACTGTTCATGATTTTCACCTCCACTAATTATATTTATTTTTATAATCTATATGTTTATATTTTCCTATAAATATACAGAGACATATAGCTATATATACAGAGATACATATGTACAGGTTGATTTTTACATGTTTATAAGTAAATGTGATGTTGTTCCAAATAAAACTTCTAAGAACTGAATGGAAAAGAAAATTGTAAAGTTCAGATAAGTCCCACTGAAATTTGTACTCAGATCCCCGTTTTCAGAGTCCAGAGTGCTAACCATGACACCATCCACCCTCCCCTACCAGGGTGAGCTTTCCATTTTGACAGAAGAGATTTGCCTCAGGGGGCAACTTATCTTTCATTGAAAAATATTATCTCACGTAAAAACCACTGTTCAACAGAGTTATAACGTTATTTGAGTCTTTTGGGCAACATCCTTCCCCAACATAGTTCAATATGCAAAAGTTTACCAGAATAGGAAAGCAATCCAATTCAGTTTCTCTTTGACAGTAGAATATTAAAAACTTTGACATTTCCACATTGCTGCAGCAGTTTGCGCTCCTTTCACATGGGAGGTTCCATGGTGTAATGGTTAGCACTTTGGACTTTGAATCCAATGATCCGAGTTCAAATCTCGGTGGGACCATTTTATGACTCTTGACCAAATCATTTTCTTTCAAGTGTATTCATTAATATCACATATCTAATACCGGTAGGGTGAAAAATTAATTTATTGATTATACTCTAAAAATTTACTAGATGTGAGCAAATAATAGAATTTTTACAATACCTGGAAACTAAATGGCTCAAAATAATGAGAGATTTTACAAACTCACTCTGGTTTCTCAAACTCATCACAGGGGCCTGATGCACGACATTACTTTTTAAAATCTTACTGTTATTGATAAGGGGAACAAGGAACTTTTTAATTGCAAAGCGTTCATTAAAACAAAACTTGAGGAGCCAAACTTTGTATTACGGTGACCGAAGATGTGCAGTTTGAATAATAATCTTGAAATTCAGACGTACAAAGATTTTACACACTGATTTTCAACAGTAATTCCACAACCAATAAAGTTGAATCTTTTGAAAGACATGTCAAAGGTGTGAATCTGAAATTCACTTTCAAAGAAATTCACAATGAAATGCACTGTGTAAGTCCAGCATGTTGTCAGCTAAGAAATCAGCAAAAATGAACTATCTCATTACTGGCCATATAGATGAGAAAGGAAAATAAACTCATGTTTACAATGTGGATGTGAAAGAACAGTTTCTAGGTTCAGCTTCAATATTTATGTTTATGAATAATTGATATGTTCATATTGTCTAACAGCTATCTAGACGGATAAAGCTATGTATGCATCTATACATACTTATGCGTTCATACGCATCAGTATAAAACATTGATATTAGGTTTTTTCTAGACCAAATTCTAAAAAATGAGTTAAACAGTGAATCTCATAATTGTAGTAGGTCCCACCGAGATTTGAACTCGGATCGCTGGATTCAGAGTCCAGAGTGCTAACCATTACACCATGGAACCCTCTCACACAAGAGTGACTTTTCCATTGAGACAAAAGAGAGCGCATCAGTGATGGCCTTCTCTTATATTGATACAAAGATATCTCATTTGAATGGTCATAGTGGATAGAGCTTTAATGTGATTTGATTCTTTTCGCTATATTCTCTATAAAAGTGTTAAATATTCAAATGTTTATCAGAATATAAAAGTTATATCACAATGTTCATCTTTGCCTGTAGCATAATTAAACAGTCTACATTTCCAGACTACTGAAGCAATGTCTCTGTCTCCTGCATGGGTGGCTCCATAGAGCAATGGTTGGCAATTTGGACTTTGCATCCAATGATCCGATTTGAGACCTTGGAGGGACTTTTTTTATTACTCTTGAGCTTTTCCATTTCTTCATCTTTGTTCATTGATAGCTCAAATCCAACACCAGTAGGTTGAAAGAGTCAATTATTGAATGCTTTCAAAATGTCCATCAGCTTGAACAAGTTACATCAATACAAACTTTACAATACTTTGACATCAAATTTCTTCACAAAGTAGTTAGCCATTATAAAATCATATCCTGATTTTCTCAAACGCATTTCAGACGGGTGATTCACAGCATCACTTTTTTAAGCTTTCCTGCTATTGATAAGGCGAAAATAGCACATTTTGAATGAGAAGTTTTCTTCAATCACACATAGAGGAACCCAAATGATGATCTCATTCAGCTAGTAAAAATGTTGTTTTATATTAGTATGGAAATCGTGAAAAGAAAATGTTTTTCATGCTGATTTACAACAGTTGATCTCCAATCGTAAAATATAAGCTTTTGGTCGGAGGCATCACAGGTACTGATCAAATTCTCATTTTTGAACTTTATTCACAAATCATATGATATGCTTTGTATACATCAACTGTATTGTTGGATCAATAATGAGTAAAAAGTGACTATCTCAATTTCAGGACATATAAAAGAGAAAGAAGTAGAAACTCATGTTTCAAATGCTGAGAGGCAACAACTGTTCATGATTTTCACCTCCACTAATTATATTTATTTTTATAATCTATATGTTTATATTTTCCTATAAATATACAGAGACATATAGCTATATATACAGAGATACATATGTACAGGTTGATTTTTACATGTTTATAAGTAAATGTGATGTTGTTCCAAATAAAACTTCTAAGAACTGAATGGAAAAGAAAATTGTAAAGTTCAGATAAGTCCCACTGAAATTTGTACTCAGATCCCCGTTTTCAGAGTCCAGAGTGCTAACCATGACACCATCCACCCTCCCCTACCAGGGTGAGCTTTCCATTTTGACAGAAGAGATTTGCCTCAGGGGGCAACTTATCTTTCATTGAAAAATATTATCTCACGTAAAAACCACTGTTCAACAGAGTTATAACGTTATTTGAGTCTTTTGGGCAACATCCTTCCCCAACATAGTTCAATATGCAAAAGTTTACCAGAATAGGAAAGCAATCCAATTCAGTTTCTCTTTGACAGTAGAATATTAAAAACTTTGACATTTCCACATTGCTGCAGTAGTTTGCGCTCCTTTCAAATGGGAGGTTCCATGGTGTAATGGTAAGCACTTTGGACCTTGAATCCAATGATCCGAGTTCAAATCAAGGTGGGACCATTTTATGACTCTTGACCAAATCATTTTCTTTCAAGTGTATTCATTAATATCACATATCTAATACCGGTAGGGTGAAAAATTAATTTATTGATTATACTCTAAAAGTTTACTAGATGTGAGCAAATAATAGAATTTTTACAATACCTGGAAACTAAATGGCTCAAAATAATGAGAGATTTTACAAACTCACTCTGGTTTCTCAAACTCATCACAGGGGCCTGATGCACGACATTACTTTTTAAAATCTTACTGTTATTGATAAGGGGAACAAGGAACTTTTTAATTGCAAAGCGTTCATTAAAACAAAACTTGAGGAGCCAAACTTTGTATTACGGTCACCGAAGATGTGCAGTTTGAATAATAATCTTGAAATTCAGACGTACAAAGATTTTACACACTGATTTTCAACAGTAATTCCACAACCAATAAAGTTGAATCTTTTGAAAGACATGTCAAAGGTGTGAATCTGAAATTCACTTTCAAAGAAATTCACAATGAAATGCACTGTGTAAGTCCAGCATGTTGTCAGCTAAGAAATCAGCAAAAATGAACTATCTCATTACTGGCCATATAGATGAGAAAGGAAAATAAACTCATGTTTACAATGTGGATGTGAAAGAACAGTTTCTAGGTTCAGCTTCAATATTTATGTTTATGAATAATTGATATGTTCATATTGTCTAACAGCTATCTAGACGGATAAAGCTATGTATGCATCTATACATACTTATGCGTTCATACGCATCAGTATAAAACATTGATATTAGGTTTTTTCTAGACCAAATTCTAAAAAATGAGTTAAACAGTGCATCTCATAATTGTAGTAGGTCCCACCGAGATTTGAACTCGGATCGCTGGATTCAGAGTCCAGAGTGCTAACCATTACACCATGGAACCCTCTCACACAAGAGTGACTTTTCCATTGAGACAAAAGAGAGCGCATCAGTGATGGCCTTCTCTTATATTGATACAAAGATATCTCATTTGAATGGTCATAGTGGATAGAGCTTTAATGTGATTTGATTCTTTTCGCTATATTCTCTATAAAAGTGTTAAATATTCAAATGTTTATCAGAATATAAAAGTTATATCACAATGTTCATCTTTGCCTGTAGCATAATTAAACAGTCTACATTTCCAGACTACTGAAGCAATGTCTCTGTCTCCTGCATGGGTGGCTCCATAGAGCAATGGTTGGCAATTTGGACTTTGCATCCAATGATCCGATTTGAGACCTTGGAGGGACTTTTTTTATTACTCTTGAGCTTTTCCATTTCTTCATCTTTGTTCATTGATAGCTCAAATCCAACACCAGTAGGTTGAAAGAGTCAATTATTGAATGCTTTCAAAATGTCCATCAGCTTGAACAAGTTACATCAATACAAACTTTACAATACTTTGACATCAAATTTCTTCACAAAGTAGTTAGCCATTATAAAATCATATCCTGATTTTCTCAAACGCATTTCAGACGGGTGATTCACAGCATCACTTTTTTAAGCTTTCCTGCTATTGATAAGGCGAAAATAGCACATTTTGAATGAGAAGTTTTTTTCAATCAAACATAGAGGAACCCAAATGATGATCTCATTCAGCTAGTAAAAATGTTGTTTTATATTAGTATGGAAATTGTGAAAAGAAAATGTTTTTCATGCTGATTTACAACAGTTGATCTCCAATCGTAAAATATAAGCTTTTGGTCGGAGGCATCACAGGTACTGATCAAATTCTCATTTTTGAACTTTATTCACAAATCATATGATATGCTTTGTATACATCAACTGTATTGTTGGATCAATAATGAGTAAAAAGTGACTATCTCAATTTCAGGACATATAAAAGAGAAAGAAGTAGAAACTCATGTTTCAAATGCTGAGAGGCAACAACTGTTCATGATTTTCACCTCCACTAATTATATTTATTTTTATAATCTATATGTTTATATTTTCCTATAAATATACAGAGACATATAGCTATATATACAGAGATACATATGTACAGGTTGATTTTTACATGTTTATAAGTAAATGTGATGTTGTTCCAAATAAAACTTCTAAGAACTGAATGGAAAAGAAAATTGTAAAGTTCAGATAAGTCCCACTGAAATTTGTACTCAGATCCCCGTTTTCAGAGTCTAGAGTGCTAACCATGACACCATCCACCCTCCCGTACCAGGGTGAGCTTTCCATTTTGACAGAAGAGATTTGCCTCAGGGGGCAACTTATCTTTCATTGAAAAATATTATCTCACGTAAAAACCACTGTTCAACAGAGTTATAACGTTATTTGAGTCTTTTGGGCAACATCCTTCCCCAACATAGTTCAATATGCAAAAGTTTACCAGAATAGGAAAGCAATCCAATTCAGTTTCTCTTTGACAGTAGAATATTAAAAACTTTGACATTTCCACATTGCTGCAGTAGTTTGCGCTCCTTTCAAATGGGAGGTTCCATGGTGTAATGGTTAGCACTTTGGACCTGGAATCCAATGATCCGAGTTCAAATCTCGGTGGGACCATTTTATGACTCTTGACCAAATCATTTTCTTTCAAGTGTATTCATTAATATCACATATCTAATACCGGTAGGGTGAAAAATTAATTTATTGATTATACTCTAAAAGTTTACTAGATGTGAGCAAATAATAGAATTTTTACAATACCTGGAAACTAAATGGCTCAAAATAATGAGAGATTTTACAAACTCACTCTGGTTTCTCAAACTCATCACAGGGGCCTGATGCACGACATTACTTTTTAAAATCTTACTGTTATTGATAAGGGGAACAAGGAACTTTTTAATTGCAAAGCGTTCATTAAAACAAAACTTGAGGAGCCAAACTTTGTATTACGGTGACCGAAGATGTGCAGTTTGAATAATTATCTTGAAATTCAGACGTACAAAGATTTTACACACTGATTTTCAACAGTAATTCCACAACCAATAAAGTTGAATCTTTTGAAAGACATGTCAAAGGTGTGAATCTGAAATTCACTTTCAAAGAAATTCACAATGAAATGCACTGTGTAAGTCCAGCATGTTGTCAGCTAAGAAATCAGCAAAAATGAACTATCTCATTACTGGCCATATAGATGAGAAAGGAAAATAAACTCATGTTTACAATGTGGATGTGAAAGAACAGTTTCTAGGTTCAGCTTCAATATTTATGTTTATGAATAATTGATATGTTCATATTGTCTAACAGCTATCTAGACGGATAAAGCTATGTATGCATCTATACATACTTATGCGTTCATACGCATCAGTATAAAACATTGATATTAGGTTTTTTCTAGACCAAATTCTAAAAAATGAGTTAAACAGTGAATCTCATAATTGTAGTAGGTGCCACCGAGATTTGAACTCGGATCGCTGGATTCAGAGTCCAGAGTGCTAACCATTACACCATGGAACCCTCTCACACAAGAGTGACTTTTCCATTGAGACAAAAGAGAGCGCATCAGTGATGGCCTTCTCTTATATTGATACAAAGATATCTCATTTGAATGGTCATAGTGGATAGAGCTTTAATGTGATTTGATTCTTTTCGCTATATTCTCTATAAAAGTGTTAAATATTCAAATGTTTATCAGAATATAAAAGTTATATCACAATGTTCATCTTTGCCTGTAGCATAATTAAACAGTCTACATTTCCAGACTACTGAAGCAATGTCTCTGTCTCCTGCATGGGTGGCTCCATAGAGCAATGGTTGGCAATTTGGACTTTGCATCCAATGATCCGATTTGAGACCTTGGAGGGACTTTTTTTATTACTCTTGAGCTTTTCCATTTCTTCATCTTTGTTCATTGATAGCTCAAATCCAACACCAGTAGGTTGAAAGAGTCAATTATTGAATGCTTTCAAAATGTCCATCAGCTTGAACAAGTTACATCAATACAAACTTTACAATACTTTGACATCAAATTTCTTCACAAAGTAGTTAGCCATTATAAAATCATATCCTGATTTTCTCAAACGCATTTCAGACGGGTGATTCACAGCATCACTTTTTTAAGCTTTCCTGCTATTGATAAGGCGAAAATAGCACATTTTGAATGAGAAGTTTTTTTCAATCAAACATAGAGGAACCCAAATGATGATCTCATTCAGCTAGTAAAAATGTTGTTTTATATTAGTATGGAAATTGTGAAAAGAAAATGTTTTTCATGCTGATTTACAACAGTTGATCTCCAATCGTAAAATATAAGCTTTTGGTCGGAGGCATCACAGGTACTGATCAAATTCTCATTTTTGAACTTTATTCACAAATCATATGATATGCTTTGTATACATCAACTGTATTGTTGGATCAATAATGAGTAAAAAGTGACTATCTCAATTTCAGGACATATAAAAGAGAAAGAAGTAGAAACTCATGTTTCAAATGCTGAGAGGCAACAACTGTTCATGATTTTCACCTCCACTAATTATATTTATTTTTATAATCTATATGTTTATATTTTCCTATAAATATACAGAGACATATAGCTATATATACAGAGATACATATGTACAGGTTGATTTTTACATGTTTATAAGTAAATGTGATGTTGTTCCAAATAAAACTTCTAAGAACTGAATGGAAAAGAAAATTGTAAAGTTCAGATAAGTCCCACTGAAATTTGTACTCAGATCCCCGTTTTCAGAGTCTAGAGTGCTAACCATGACACCATCCACCCTCCCGTACCAGGGTGAGCTTTCCATTTTGACAGAAGAGATTTGCCTCAGGGGGCAACTTATCTTTCATTGAAAAATATTATCTCACGTAAAAACCACTGTTCAACAGAGTTATAACGTTATTTGAGTCTTTTGGGCAACATCCTTCCCCAACATAGTTCAATATGCAAAAGTTTACCAGAATAGGAGAGCAATCCAATTCAGTTTCTCTTTGACAGTAGAATATTAAAAACTTTGACATTTCCACATTGCTGCAGCAGTTTGCGCTCCTTTCACATGGGAGGTTCCATGGTGTAATGGTTAGCACTTTGGACTTTGAATCCAATGATCCGAGTTCAAATCTCGGTGGGACCATTTTATGACTCTTGACCAAATCATTTTCTTTCAAGTGTATTCATTAATATCACATATCTAATACCGGTAGGGTGAAAAATTAATTTATTGATTATACTCTAAAAGTTTACTAGATGTGAGCAAATAATAGAATTTTTACAATACCTGGAAACTAAATGGCTCAAAATAATGAGAGATTTTACAAACTCACTCTGGTTTCTCAAACTCATCACAGGGGCCTGATGCACGACATTACTTTTTAAAATCTTACTGTTATTGATAAGGGGAACAAGGAACTTTTTAATTGCAAAGCGTTCATTAAAACAAAACTTGAGGAGCCAAACTTTGTATTACGGTGACCGAAGATGTGCAGTTTGAATAATAATCTTGAAATTCAGACGTACAAAGATTTTAAACACTGATTTTCAACAGTAATTCCACAACCAATAAAGTTGAATCTTTTGAAAGACATGTCAAAGGTGTGAATCTGAAATTCACTTTCAAAGAAATTCACAATGAAATGCACTGTGTAAGTCCAGCATGTTGTCAGCTAAGAAATCAGCAAAAATGAACTATCTCATTACTGGCCATATAGATGAGAAAGGAAAATAAACTCATGTTTACAATGTGGATGTGAAAGAACAGTTTCTAGGTTCAGCTTCAATATTTATGTTTATGAATAATTGATATGTTCATATTGTCTAACAGCTATCTAGACGGATAAAGCTATGTATGCATCTATACATACTTATGCGTTCATACGCATCAGTATAAAACATTGATATTAGGTTTTTTCTAGACCAAATTCTAAAAAATGAGTTAAACAGTGAATCTCATAATTGTAGTAGGTCCCACCGAGATTTGAACTCGGATCGCTGGATTCAGAGTCCAGAGTGCTAACCATTACACCATGGAGCCCTCTCACACAAGAGTGACTTTTCCATTGAGACAAAAGAGAGCGCATCAGTGATGGCCTTCTCTTATATTGATACAAAGATATCTCATTTGAATGGTCATAGTGGATAGAGCTTTAATGTGATTTGATTCTTTTCGCTATATTCTCTATAAAAGTGTTAAATATTCAAATGTTTATCAGAATATAAAAGTTATATCACAATGTTCATCTTTGCCTGTAGCATAATTAAACAGTCTACATTTCCAGACTACTGAAGCAATGTCTCTGTCTCCTGCATGGGTGGCTCCATAGAGCAATGGTTGGCAATTTGGACTTTGCATCCAATGATCCGATTTGAGACCTTGGAGGGACTTTTTTTATTACTCTTGAGCTTTTCCATTTCTTCATATTTGTTCATTGATAGCTCAAATCCAACACCAGTAGGTTGAAAGAGTCAATTATTGAATGCTTTCAAATTGTCCATCAGCTTGAACAAGTTACATCAATACAAACTTTACAATACTTTGACATCAAATTTCTTCACAAAGTAGTTAGCCATTATAAAATCATATCCTGATTTTCTCAAACGCATTTCAGACGGGTGATTCACAGCATCACTTTTTTAAGCTTTCCTGCTATTGATAAGGCGAAAATAGCACATTTTGAATGAGAAGTTTTCTTCAATCAAACATAGAGGAACCCAAATGATGATCTCATTCAGCTAGTAAAAATGTTGTTTTATATTAGTATGGAAATCGTGAAAAGAAAATGTTTTTCATGCTGATTTACAACAGTTGATCTCCAATCGTAAAATATAAGCTTTTGGTCGGAGGCATCACAGGTACTGATCAAATTCTCATTTTTGAACTTTATTCACAAATCATATGATATGCTTTGTATACATCAACTGTATTGTTGGATCAATAATGAGTAAAAAGTGACTATCTCAATTTCAGGACATATAAAAGAGAAAGAAGTAGAAACTCATGTTTCAAATACTGAGAGGCAACAACTGTTCATGATTTTCACCTCCACTAATTATATTTATTTTTATAATCTATATGTTTATATTTTCCTATAAATATACAGAGACATATAGCTATATATACAGAGATACATATGTACAGGTTGATTTTTACATGTTTATAAGTAAATGTGATGTTGTTCCAAATAAAACTTCTAAGAACTGAATGGAAAAGAAAATTGTAAAGTTCAGATAAGTCCCACTGAAATTTGTACTCAGATCCCCGTTTTCAGAGTCCAGAGTGCTAACCATGACACCATCCACCCTCCCCTACCAGGGTGAGCTTTCCATTTTGACAGAAGAGATTTGCCTCAGGGGGCAACTTATCTTTCATTGAAAAATATTATCTCACGTAAAAACCACTGTTCAACAGAGTTATAACGTTATTTGAGTCTTTTGGGCAACATCCTTCCCCAACATAGTTCAATATGCAAAAGTTTACCAGAATAGGAAAGCAATCCAATTCAGTTTCTCTTTGACAGTAGAATATTAAAAACTTTGACATTTCCACATTGCTGCAGCAGTTTGCGCTCCTTTCACATGGGAGGTTCCATGGTGTAATGGTTAGCACTTTGGACTTTGAATCCAATGATCCGAGTTCAAATCTCGGTGGGACCATTTTATGACTCTTGACCAAATCATTTTCTTTCAAGTGTATTCATTAATATCACATATCTAATACCGGTAGGGTGAAAAATTAATTTATTGATTATACTCTAAAAGTTTACTAGATGTGAGCAAATAATAGAATTTTTACAATACCTGGAAACTAAATGGCTCAAAATAATGAGAGATTTTACAAACTCACTCTGGTTTCTCAAACTCATCACAGGGGCCTGATGCACGACATTACTTTTTAAAATCTTACTGTTATTGATAAGGGGAACAAGGAACTTTTTAATTGCAAAGCGTTCATTAAAACAAAACTTGAGGAGCCAAACTTTGTATTACGGTGACCGAAGATGTGCAGTTTGAATAATAATCTTGAAATTCAGACGTACAAAGATTTTACACACTGATTTTCAACAGTAATTCCACAACCAATAAAGTTGAATCTTTTGAAAGACATGTCAAAGGTGTGAATCTGAAATTCACTTTCAAAGAAATTCACAATGAAATGCACTGTGTAAGTCCAGCATGTTGTCAGCTAAGAAATCAGCAAAAATGAACTATCTCATTACTGGCCATATAGATGAGAAAGGAAAATAAACTCATGTTTACAATGTGGATGTGAAAGAACAGTTTCTAGGTTCAGCTTCAATATTTATGTTTATGAATAATTGATATGTTCATATTGTCTAACAGCTATCTAGACGGATAAAGCTATGTATGCATCTATACATACTTATGCGTTCATACGCATCAGTATAAAACATTGATATTAGGTTTTTCTAGACCAAATTCTAAAAAATGAGTTAAACAGTGAATCTCATAATTGTAGTAGGTCCCACCGAGATTTGAACTCGGATCGCTGGATTCAGAGTCCAGAGTGCTAACCATTACACCATGGAACCCTCTCACACAAGAGTGACTTTTCCATTGAGACAAAAGAGAGCGCATCAGTGATGGCCTTCTCTTATATTGATACAAAGATATCTCATTTGAATGGTCATAGTGGATAGAGCTTTAATGTGATTTGATTCTTTTCGCTATATTCTCTATAAAAGTGTTAAATATTCAAATGTTTATCAGAATATAAAAGTTATATCACAATGTTCATCTTTGCCTGTAGCATAATTAAACAGTCTACATTTCCAGACTACTGAAGCAATGTCTCTGTCTCCTGCATGGGTGGCTCCATAGAGCAATGGTTGGCAATTTGGACTTTGCATCCAATGATCCGATTTGAGACCTTGGAGGGACTTTTTTTATTACTCTTGAGCTTTTCCATTTCTTCATCTTTGTTCATTGATAGCTCAAATCCAACACCAGTAGGTTGAAAGAGTCAATTATTGAATGCTTTCAAAATGTCCATCAGCTTGAACAAGTTACATCAATACAAACTTTACAATACTTTGACATCAAATTTCTTCACAAAGTAGTTAGCCATTATAAAATCATATCCTGATTTTCTCAAACGCATTTCAGACGGGTGATTCACAGCATCACTTTTTTAAGCTTTCCTGCTATTGATAAGGCGAAAATAGCACATTTTGAATGAGAAGTTTTCTTCAATCACACATAGAGGAACCCAAATGATGATCTCATTCAGCTAGTAAAAATGTTGTTTTATATTAGTATGGAAATCGTGAAAAGAAAATGTTTTTCATGCTGATTTACAACAGTTGATCTCCAATCGTAAAATATAAGCTTTTGGTCGGAGGCATCACAGGTACTGATCAAATTCTCATTTTTGAACTTTATTCACAAATCATATGATATGCTTTGTATACATCAACTGTATTGTTGGATCAATAATGAGTAAAAAGTGACTATCTCAATTTCAGGACATATAAAAGAGAAAGAAGTAGAAACTCATGTTTCAAATTCTGAGAGGCAACAACTGTTCATGATTTTCACCTCCACTAATTATATTTATTTTTATAATCTATATGTTTATATTTTCCTATAAATATACAGAGACATATAGCTATATATACAGAGATACATATGTACAGGTTGATTTTTACATGTTTATAAGTAAATGTGATGTTGTTCCAAATAAAACTTCTAAGAACTTAATGGAAAAGAAAATTGTAAAGTTCAGATAAGTCCCACTGAAATTTGTACTCAGATCCCCGTTTTCAGAGTCCAGAGTGCTAACCATGACACCATCCACCCTCCCCTACCAGGGTGAGCTTTCCATTTTGACAGAAGAGATTTGCCTCAGGGGGCAACTTATCTTTCATTGAAAAATATTATCTCACGTAAAAACCACTGTTCAACAGAGTTATAACGTTATTTGAGTCTTTTGGGCAACATCCTTCCCCAACATAGTTCAATATGCAAAAGTTTACCAGAATAGGAAAGCAATCCAATTCAGTTTCTCTTTGACAGTAGAATATTAAAAACTTTGACATTTCCACATTGCTGCAGCAGTTTGCGCTCCTTTCACATGGGAGGTTCCATGGTGTAATGGTTAGCACTTTGGACTTTGAATCCAATGATCCGAGTTCAAATCTCGGTGGGACCATTTTATGACTCTTGACCAAATCATTTTCTTTCAAGTGTATTCATTAATATCACATATCTAATACCGGTAGGGTGAAAAATTAATTTATTGATTATACTCTAAAAGTTTACTAGATGTGAGCAAATAATAGAATTTTTACAATACCTGGAAACTAAATGGCTCAAAATAATGAGAGATTTTACAAACTCACTCTGGTTTCTCAAACTCATCACAGGGGCCTGATGCACGACATTACTTTTTAAAATCTTACTGTTATTGATAAGGGGAACAAGGAACATTTTAATTGCAAAGCGTTCATTAAAACAAAACTTGAGGAGCCAAACTTTGTATTACGGTGACCGAAGATGTGCAGTTTGAATAATAATCTTGAAATTCAGACGTACAAAGATTTTACACACTGATTTTCAACAGTAATTCCACAACCAATAAAGTTGAATCTTTTGAAAGACATGTCAAAGGTGTGAATCTGAAATTCACTTTCAAAGAAATTCACAATGAAATGCACTGTGTAAGTCCAGCATGTTGTCAGCTAAGAAATCAGCAAAAATGAACTATCTCATTACTGGCCATATAGATGAGAAAGGAAAATAAACTCATGTTTACAATGTGGATGTGAAAGAACAGTTTCTAGGTTCAGCTTCAATATTTATGTTTATGAATAATTGATATGTTCATATTGTCTAACAGCTATCTAGACGGATAAAGCTATGTATGCATCTATACATACTTATGCGTTCATACGCATCAGTATAAAACATTGATATTAGGTTTTTTCTAGACCAAATTCTAAAAAATGAGTTAAACAGTGAATCTCATAATTGTAGTAGGTCCCACCGAGATTTGAACTCGGATCGCTGGATTCAGAGTCCAGAGTGCTAACCATTACACCATGGAACCCTCTCACACAAGAGTGACTTTTCCATTGAGACAAAAGAGAGCGCATCAGTGATGGCCTTCTCTTATATTGATACAAAGATATCTCATTTGAATGGTCATAGTGGATAGAGCTTTAATGTGATTTGATTCTTTTCGCTATATTCTCTATAAAAGTGTTAAATATTCAAATGTTTATCAGAATATAAAAGTTATATCACAATGTTCATCTTTGCCTGTAGCATAATTAAACAGTCTACATTTCCAGACTACTGAAGCAATGTCTCTGTCTCCTGCATGGGTGGCTCCATAGAGCAATGGTTGGCAATTTGGACTTTGCATCCAATGATCCGATTTGAGACCTTGGAGGGACTTTTTTTATTACTCTTGAGCTTTTCCATTTCTTCATCTTTGTTCATTGATAGCTCAAATCCAACACCAGTAGGTTGAAAGAGTCAATTATTGAATGCTTTCAAAATGTCCATCAGCTTGAACAAGTTACATCAATACAAACTTTACAATACTTTGACATCAAATTTCTTCACAAAGTAGTTAGCCATTATAAAATCATATCCTGATTTTCTCAAACGCATTTCAGACGGGTGATTCACAGCATCACTTTTTTAAGCTTTCCTGCTATTGATAAGGCGAAAATAGCACATTTTGAATGAGAAGTTTTCTTCAATCACACATAGAGGAACCCAAATGATGATCTCATTCAGCTAGTAAAAATGTTGTTTTATATTAGTATGGAAATCGTGAAAAGAAAATGTTTTTCATGCTGATTTACAACAGTTGATCTCCAATCGTAAAATATAAGCTTTTGGTCGGAGGCATCACAGGTACTGATCAAATTCTCATTTTTGAACTTTATTCACAAATCATATGATATGCTTTGTATACATCAACTGTATTGTTGGATCAATAATGAGTAAAAAGTGACTATCTCAATTTCAGGACATATAAAAGAGAAAGAAGTAGAAACTCATGTTTCAAATGCTGAGAGGCAACAACTGTTCATGATTTTCACCTCCACTAATTATATTTATTTTTATAATCTATATGTTTATATTTTCCTATAAATATACAGAGACATATAGCTATATATACAGAGATACATATGTACAGGTTGATTTTTACATGTTTATAAGTAAATGTGATGTTGTTCCAAATAAAACTTCTAAGAACTGAATGGAAAAGAAAATTGTAAAGTTCAGATAAGTCCCACTGAAATTTGTACTCAGATCCCCGTTTTCAGAGTCCAGAGTGCTAACCATGACACCATCCACCCTCCCCTACCAGGGTGAGCTATCCATTTTGACAGAAGAGATTTGCCTCAGGGGGCAACTTATCTTTCATTGAAAAATATTATCTCACGTAAAAACCACTGTTCAACAGAGTTATAACGTTATTTGAGTCTTTTGGGCAACATCCTTCCCCAACATAGTTCAATATGCAAAAGTTTACCAGAATAGGAAAGCAATCCAATTCAGTTTCTCTTTGACAGTAGAATATTAAAAACTTTGACATTTCCACATTGCTGCAGCAGTTTGCGCTCCTTTCACATGGGAGGTTCCATGGTGTAATGGTTAGCACTTTGGACTTTGAATGCAATGATCCGAGTTCAAATCTCGGTGGGACCATTTTATGACTCTTGACCAAATCATTTTCTTTCAAGTGTATTCATTAATATCACATATCTAATACCGGTAGGGTGACAAATTAATTTATTGATTATACTCTAAAAGTTTACTAGATGTGAGCAAATAATAGAATTTTTACAATACCTGGAAACTAAATGGCTCAAAATAATGAGAGATTTTACAAACTCACTCTGGTTTCTCAAACTCATCACAGGGGCCTGATGCACGACATTACTTTTTAAAATCTTACTGTTATTGATAAGGGGAACAAGGAACTTTTTAATTGCAAAGCGTTCATTAAAACAAAACTTGAGGAGCCAAACTTTGTATTACGGTGACCGAAGATGTGCAGTTTGAATAATAATCTTGAAATTCAGACGTACAAAGATTTTACACACTGATTTTCAACAGTAATTCCACAACCAATAAAGTTGAATCTTTTGAAAGACATGTCAAAGGTGTGAATCTGAAATTCACTTTCAAAGAAATTCACAATGAAATGCACTGTGTAAGTCCAGCATGTTGTCAGCTAAGAAATCAGCAAAAATGAACTATCTCATTACTGGCCATATAGATGAGAAAGGAAAATAAACTCATGTTTACAATGTGGATGTGAAAGAACAGTTTCTAGGTTCAGCTTCAATATTTATGTTTATGAATAATTGATATGTTCATATTGTCTAACAGCTATCTAGACGGATAAAGCTATGTATGCATCTATACATACTTATGCGTTCATACGCATCAGTATAAAACATTGATATTAGGTTTTTTCTAGACCAAATTCTAAAAAATGAGTTAAACAGTGAATCTCATAATTGTAGTAGGTCCCACCGAGATTTGAACTCGGATCGCTGGATTCAGAGTCCAGAGTGCTAACCATTACACCATGGAACCCTCTCACACAAGAGTGACTTTTCCATTGAGACAAAAGAGAGCGCATCAGTGATGGCCTTCTCTTATATTGATACAAAGATATCTCATTTGAATGGTCATAGTGGATAGAGCTTTAATGTGATTTGATTCTTTTCGCTATATTCTCTATAAAAGTGTTAAATATTCAAATGTTTATCAGAATATAAAAGTTATATCACAATGTTCATCTTTGCCTGTAGCATAATTAAACAGTCTACATTTCCAGACTACTGAAGCAATGTCTCTGTCTCCTGCATGGGTGGCTCCATAGAGCAATGGTTGGCAATTTGGACTTTGCATCCAATGATCTGATTTGAGACCTTGGAGGGACTTTTTTTATTACTCTTGAGCTTTTCCATTTCTTCATCTTTGTTCATTGATAGCTCAAATCCAACACCAGTAGGTTGAAAGAGTCAATTATTGAATGCTTTCAAAATGTCCATCAGCTTGAACAAGTTACATCAATACAAACTTTACAGTACTTTGACATCAAATTTCTTCACAAAGTAGTTAGCCATTATAAAATCATATCCTGATTTTCTCAAACGCATTTCAGACGGGTGATTCACAGCATCACTTTTTTAAGCTTTCCTGCTATTGATAAGGCGAAAATAGCACATTTTGAATGAGAAGTTTTCTTCAATCAAACATAGAGGAACCCAAATGATGATCTCATTCAGCTAGTAAAAATGTTGTTTTATATTAGTATGGAAATCGTGAAAAGAAAATGTTTTTCATGCTGATTTACAACAGTTGATCTCCAATCGTAAAATATAAGCTTTTGGTCGGAGGCATCACAGGTACTGATCAAATTCTCATTTTTGAACTTTATTCACAAATCATATGATATGCTTTGTATACATCAACTGTATTGTTGGATCAATAATGAGTAAAAAGTGACTATCTCAATTTCAGGACATATAAAAGAGAAAGAAGTAGAAACTCATGTTTCAAATGCTGAGAGGCAACAACTGTTCATGATTTTCACCTCCACTAATTATATTTATTTTTATAATATATATGTTTATATTTTCCTATAAATATACAGAGACATATAGCTATATATACAGAGATACATATGTACAGGTTGATTTTTACATGTTTATAAGTAAATGTGATGTTGTTCCAAATAAAACTTCTAAGAACTGAATGGAAAAGAAAATTGTAAAGTTCAGATAAGTCCCACTGAAATTTGTACTCAGATCCCCGTTTTCAGAGTCCAGAGTGCTAACCATGACACCATCCACCCTCCCCTACCAGGGTGAGCTATCCATTTTGACAGAAGAGATTTGCCTCAGGGGGCAACTTATCTTTCATTGAAAAATATTATCTCACGTAAAAACCACTGTTCAACAGAGTTATAACGTTATTTGAGTCTTTTGGGCAACATCCTTCCCCAACATAGTTCAATATGCAAAAGTTTACCAGAATAGGAAAGCAATCCAATTCAGTTTCTCTTTGACAGTAGAATATTAAAAACTTTGACATTTCCACATTGCTGCAGCAGTTTGCGCTCCTTTCACATGGGAGGTTCCATGGTGTAATGGTTAGCACTTTGGACTTTGAATCCAATGATCCGAGTTCAAATCTCGGTGGGACCATTTTATGACTCTTGACCAAATCATTTTCTTTCAAGTGTATTCATTAATATCACATATCTAATACCGGTAGGGTGACAAATTAATTTATTGATTATACTCTAAAAGTTTACTAGATGTGAGCAAATAATAGAATTTTTACAATACCTGGAAACTAAATGGCTCAAAATAATGAGAGATTTTACAAACTCACTCTGGTTTCTCAAACTCATCACAGGGGCCTGATGCACGACATTACTTTTTAAAATCTTACTGTTATTGATAAGGGGAACAAGGAACTTTTTAATTGCAAAGCGTTCATTAAAACAAAACTTGAGGAGCCAAACTTTGTATTACGGTGACCGAAGATGTGCAGTTTGAATAATAATCTTGAAATTCAGACGTACAAAGATTTTACACACTGATTTTCAACAGTAATTCCACAACCAATAAAGTTGAATCTTTTGAAAGACATGTCAAAGGTGTGAATCTGAAATTCACTTTCAAAGAAATTCACAATGAAATGCACTATGTAAGTCCAGCATGTTGTCAGCTAAGAAATCAGCAAAAATGAACTATCGCATTACTGGCCATATAGATGAGAAAGGAAAATAAACTCATGTTTACAATGTGGATGTGAAAGAACAGTTTCTAGGTTCAGCTTCAATATTTATGTTTATGAATAATTGATATGTTCATATTGTCTAACAGCTATCTAGACGGATAAAGCTATGTATGCATCTATACATACTTATGCGTTCATACGCATCAGTATAAAACATTGATATTAGGTTTTTTCTAGACCAAATTCTAAAAAATGAGTTAAACAGTGAATCTCATAATTGTAGTAGGTCCCACCGAGATTTGAACTCGGATCGCTGGATTCAGAGTCCAGAGTGCTAACCATTACACCATGGAACCCTCTCACACAAGAGTGACTTTTCCATTGAGACAAAAGAGAGCGCATCAGTGATGGCCTTCTCTTATATTGATACAAAGATATCTCATTTGAATGGTCATAGTGGATAGAGCTTTAATGTGATTTGATTCTTTTCGCTATATTCTCTATAAAAGTGTTAAATATTCAAATGTTTATCAGAATATAAAAGTTATATCACAATGTTCATCTTTGCCTGTAGCATAATTAAACAGTCTACATTTCCAGACTACTGAAGCAATGTCTCTGTCTCCTGCATGGGTGGCTCCATAGAGCAATGGTTGGCAATTTGGACTTTGCATCCAATGATCCGATTTGAGACCTTGGAGGGACTTTTTTTATTACTCTTGAGCTTTTCCATTTCTTCATCTTTGTTCATTGATAGCTCAAATCCAACACCAGTAGGTTGAAAGAGTCAATTATTGAATGCTTTCAAAATGTCCATCAGCTTGAACAAGTTACATCAATACAAACTTTACAATACTTTGACATCAAATTTCTTCACAAAGTAGTTAGCCATTATAAAATCATATCCTGATTTTCTCAAACGCATTTCAGACGGGTGATTCACAGCATCACTTTTTTAAGCTTTCCTGCTATTGATAAGGCGAAAATAGCACATTTTGAATGAGAAGTTTTCTTCAATCACACATAGAGGAACCCAAATGATGATCTCATTCAGCTAGTAAAAATGTTGTTTTATATTAGTATGGAAATCGTGAAAAGAAAATGTTTTTCATGCTGATTTACAACAGTTGATCTCCAATCGTAAAATATAAGCTTTTGGTCGGAGGCATCACAGGTACTGATCAAATTCTCATTTTTGAACTTTATTCACAAATCATATGATATGCTTTGTATACATCAACTGTATTGTTGGATCAATAATGAGTAAAAAGTGACTATCTCAATTTCAGGACATATAAAAGAGAAAGAAGTAGAAACTCATGTTTCAAATGCTGAGAGGCAACAACTGTTCATGATTTTCACCTCCACTAATTATATTTATTTTTATAATCTATATGTTTATATTTTCCTATAAATATACAGAGACATATAGCTATATATACAGAGATACATATGTACAGGTTGATTTTTACATGTTTATAAGTAAATGTGATGTTGTTCCAAATAAAACTTCTAAGAACTGAATGGAAAAGAAAATTGTAAAGTTCAGATAAGTCCCACTGAAATTTGTACTCAGATCCCCGTTTTCAGAGTCCAGAGTGCTAACCATGACACCATCCACCCTCCCCTACCAGGGTGAGCTTTCCATTTTGACAGAAGAGATTTGCCTCAGGGGGCAACTTATCTTTCATTGAAAAATATTATCTCACGTAAAAACCACTGTTCAACAGAGTTATAACGTTATTTGAGTCTTTTGGGCAACATCCTTCCCCAACATAGTTCAATATGCAAAAGTTTACCAGAATAGGAAAGCAATCCAATTCAGTTTCTCTTTGACAGTAGAATATTAAAAACTTTGACATTTCCACATTGCTGCAGCAGTTTGCGCTCCTTTCACATGGGAGGTTCCATGGTGTAATGGTTAGCACTTTGGACTTTGAATCCAATGATCCGAGTTCAAATCTCGGTGGGACCATTTTATGACTCTTGACCAAATCATTTTCTTTCAAGTGTATTCATTAATATCACATATCTAATACCGGTAGGGTGACAAATTAATTTATTGATTATACTCTAAAAGTTTACTAGATGTGAGCAAATAATAGAATTTTTACAATACCTGGAAACTAAATGGCTCAAAATAATGAGAGATTTTACAAACTCACTCTGGTTTCTCAAACTCATCACAGGGGCCTGATGCACGACATTACTTTTTAAAATCTTACTGTTATTGATAAGGGGAACAAGGAACTTTTTAATTGCAAAGCGTTCATTAAAACAAAACTTGAGGAGCCAAACTTTGTATTACGGTGACCGAAGATGTGCAGTTTGAATAATAATCTTGAAATTCAGACGTACAAAGATTTTACACACTGATTTTCAACAGTAATTCCACAACCAATAAAGTTGAATCTTTTGAAAGACATGTCAAAGGTGTGAATCTGAAATTCACTTTCAAAGAAATTCACAATGAAATGCACTATGTAAGTCCAGCATGTTGTCAGCTAAGAAATCAGCAAAAATGAACTATCGCATTACTGGCCATATAGATGAGAAAGGAAAATAAACTCATGTTTACAATGTGGATGTGAAAGAACAGTTTCTAGGTTCAGCTTCAATATTTATGTTTATGAATAATTGATATGTTCATATTGTCTAACAGCTATCTAGACGGATAAAGCTATGTATGCATCTATACATACTTATGCGTTCATACGCATCAGTATAAAACATTGATATTAGGTTTTTTCTAGACCAAATTCTAAAAAATGAGTTAAACAGTGAATCTCATAATTGTAGTAGGTCCCACCGAGATTTGAACTCGGATCGCTGGATTCAGAGTCCAGAGTGCTAACCATTACACCATGGAACCCTCTCACACAAGAGTGACTTTTCCATTGAGACAAAAGAGAGCGCATCAGTGATGGCCTTCTCTTATATTGATACAAAGATATCTCATTTGAATGGTCATAGTGGATAGAGCTTTAATGTGATTTGATTCTTTTCGCTATATTCTCTATAAAAGTGTTAAATATTCAAATGTTTATCAGAATATAAAAGTTATATCACAATGTTCATCTTTGCCTGTAGCATAATTAAACAGTCTACATTTCCAGACTACTGAAGCAATGTCTCTGTCTCCTGCATGGGTGGCTCCATAGAGCAATGGTTGGCAATTTGGACTTTGCATCCAATGATCCGATTTGAGACCTTGGAGGGACTTTTTTTATTACTCTTGAGCTTTTCCATTTCTTCATCTTTGTTCATTGATAGCTCAAATCCAACACCAGTCGGTTGAAAGAGTCAATTATTGAATGCTTTCAAAATGTCCATCAGCTTGAACAAGTTACATCAATACAAACTTTACAATACTTTGACATCAAATTTCTTCACAAAGTAGTTAGCCATTATAAAATCATATCCTGATTTTCTCAAATGCATTTCAGACGGGTGATTCACAGCATCACTTTTTTAAGCTTTCCTGCTATTGATAAGGCGAAAATAGCACATTTTGAATGAGAAGTTTTCTTCAATCACACATAGAGGAACCCAAATGATGATCTCATTCAGCTAGTAAAAATGTTGTTTTATATTAGTATGGAAATCGTGAAAAGAAAATGTTTTTCATGCTGATTTACAACAGTTGATCTCCAATCGTAAAATATAAGCTTTTGGTCGGAGGCATCACAGGTACTGATCAAATTCTCATTTTTGAACTTTATTCACAAATCATATGATATGCTTTGTATACATCAACTGTATTGTTGGATCAATAATGAGTAAAAAGTGACTATCTCAATTTCAGGACATATAAAAGAGAAAGAAGTAGAAACTCATGTTTCAAATGCTGAGAGGCAACAACTGTTCATGATTTTCACCTCCACTAATTATATTTATTTTTATAATATATATGTTTATATTTTCCTATAAATATACAGAGACATATAGCTATATATACAGAGATACATATGTACAGGTTGATTTTTACATGTTTATAAGTAAATGTGATGTTGTTCCAAATAAAACTTCTAAGAACTGAATGGAAAAGAAAATTGTAAAGTTCAGATAAGTCCCACTGAAATTTGTACTCAGATCCCCGTTTTCAGAGTCCAGAGTGCTAACCATGACACCATCCACCCTCCCCTACCAGGGTGAGCTATCCATTTTGACAGAAGAGATTTGCCTCAGGGGGCAACTTATCTTTCATTGAAAAATATTATCTCACGTAAAAACCACTGTTCAACAGAGTTATAACGTTATTTGAGTCTTTTGGGCAACATCCTTCCCCAACATAGTTCAATATGCAAAAGTTTACCAGAATAGGAAAGCAATCCAATTCAGTTTCTCTTTGACAGTAGAATATTAAAAACTTTGACATTTCCACATTGCTGCAGCAGTTTGCGCTCCTTTCACATGGGAGGTTCCATGGTGTAATGGTTAGCACTTTGGACTTTGAATCCAATGATCCGAGTTCAAATCTCGGTGGGACCATTTTATGACTCTTGACCAAATCATTTTCTTTCAAGTGTATTCATTAATATCACATATCTAATACCGGTAGGGTGACAAATTAATTTATTGATTATACTCTAAAAGTTTACTAGATGTGAGCAAATAATAGAATTTTTACAATACCTGGAAACTAAATGGCTCAAAATAATGAGAGATTTTACAAACTCACTCTGGTTTCTCAAACTCATCACAGGGGCCTGATGCACGACATTACTTTTTAAAATCTTACTGTTATTGATAAGGGGAACAAGGAACTTTTTAATTGCAAAGCGTTCATTAAAACAAAACTTGAGGAGCCAAACTTTGTATTACGGTGACCGAAGATGTGCAGTTTGAATAATAATCTTGAAATTCAGACGTACAAAGATTTTACACACTGATTTTCAACAGTAATTCCACAACCAATAAAGTTGAATCTTTTGAAAGACATGTCAAAGGTGTGAATCTGAAATTCACTTTCAAAGAAATTCACAATGAAATGCACTATGTAAGTCCAGCATGTTGTCAGCTAAGAAATCAGCAAAAATGAACTATCGCATTACTGGCCATATAGATGAGAAAGGAAAATAAACTCATGTTTACAATGTGGATGTGAAAGAACAGTTTCTAGGTTCAGCTTCAATATTTATGTTTATGAATAATTGATATGTTCATATTGTCTAACAGCTATCTAGACGGATAAAGCTATGTATGCATCTATACATACTTATGCGTTCATACGCATCAGTATAAAACATTGATATTAGGTTTTTTCTAGACCAAATTCTAAAAAATGAGTTAAACAGTGAATCTCATAATTGTAGTAGGTCCCACCGAGATTTGAACTCGGATCGCTGGATTCAGAGTCCAGAGTGCTAACCATTACACCATGGAACCCTCTCACACAAGAGTGACTTTTCCATTGAGACAAAAGAGAGCGCATCAGTGATGGCCTTCTCTTATATTGATACAAAGATATCTCATTTGAATGGTCATAGTGGATAGAGCTTTAATGTGATTTGATTCTTTTCGCTATATTCTCTATAAAAGTGTTAAATATTCAAATGTTTATCAGAATATAAAAGTTATATCACAATGTTCATCTTTGCCTGTAGCATAATTAAACAGTCTACATTTCCAGACTACTGAAGCAATGTCTCTGTCTCCTGCATGGGTGGCTCCATAGAGCAATGGTTGGCAATTTGGACTTTGCATCCAATGATCCGATTTGAGACCTTGGAGGGACTTTTTTTATTACTCTTGAGCTTTTCCATTTCTTCATCTTTGTTCATTGATAGCTCAAATCCAACACCAGTAGGTTGAAAGAGTCAATTATTGAATGCTTTCAAAATGTCCATCAGCTTGAACAAGTTACATCAATACAAACTTTACAATACTTTGACATCAAATTTCTTCACAAAGTAGTTAGCCATTATAAAATCATATCCTGATTTTCTCAAACGCATTTCAGACGGGTGATTCACAGCATCACTTTTTTAAGCTTTCCTGCTATTGATAAGGCGAAAATAGCACATTTTGAATGAGAAGTTTTCTTCAATCACACATAGAGGAACCCAAATGATGATCTCATTCAGCTAGTAAAAATGTTGTTTTATATTAGTATGGAAATCGTGAAAAGAAAATGTTTTTCATGCTGATTTACAACAGTTGATCTCCAATCGTAAAATATAAGCTTTTGGTCGGAGGCATCACAGGTACTGATCAAATTCTCATTTTTGAACTTTATTCACAAATCATATGATATGCTTTGTATACATCAACTGTATTGTTGGATCAATAATGAGTAAAAAGTGACTATCTCAATTTCAGGACATATAAAAGAGAAAGAAGTAGAAACTCATGTTTCAAATGCTGAGAGGCAACAACTGTTCATGATTTTCACCTCCACTAATTATATTTATTTTTATAATCTATATGTTTATATTTTCCTATAAATATACAGAGACATATAGCTATATATACAGAGATACATATGTACAGGTTGATTTTTACATGTTTATAAGTAAATGTGATGTTGTTCCAAATAAAACTTCTAAGAACTGAATGGAAAAGAAAATTGTAAAGTTCAGATAAGTCCCACTGAAATTTGTACTCAGATCCCCGTTTTCAGAGTCCAGAGTGCTAACCATGACACCATCCACCCTCCCCTACCAGGGTGAGCTTTCCATTTTGACAGAAGAGATTTGCCTCAGGGGGCAACTTATCTTTCATTGAAAAATATTATCTCACGTAAAAACCACTGTTCAACAGAGTTATAACGTTATTTGAGTCTTTTGGGCAACATCCTTCCCCAACATAGTTCAATATGCAAAAGTTTACCAGAATAGGAAAGCAATCCAATTCAGTTTCTCTTTGACAGTAGAATATTAAAAACTTTGACATTTCCACATTGCTGCAGCAGTTTGCGCTCCTTTCACATGGGAGGTTCCATGGTGTAATGGTTAGCACTTTGGACTTTGAATCCAATGATCCGAGTTCAAATCTCGGTGGGACCATTTTATGACTCTTGACCAAATCATTTTCTTTCAAGTGTATTCATTAATATCACATATCTAATACCGGTAGGGTGACAAAATAATTTATTGATTATACTCTAAAAGTTTACTAGATGTGAGCAAATAATAGAATTTTTACAATACCTGGAAACTAAATGGCTCAAAATAATGAGAGATTTTACAAACTCACTCTGGTTTCTCAAACTCATCACAGGGGCCTGATGCACGACATTACTTTTTAAAATCTTACTGTTATTGATAAGGGGAACAAGGAACTTTTTAATTGCAAAGCGTTCATTAAAACAAAACTTGAGGAGCCAAACTTTGTATTACGGTGACCGAAGATGTGCAGTTTGAATAATAATCTTGAAATTCAGACGTACAAAGATTTTACACACTGATTTTCAACAGTAATTCCACAACCAATAAAGTTGAATCTTTTGAAAGACATGTCAAAGGTGTGAATCTGAAATTCACTTTCAAAGAAATTCACAATGAAATGCACTGTGTAAGTCCAGCATGTTGTCAGCTAAGAAATCAGCAAAAATGAACTATCTCATTACTGGCCATATAGATGAGAAAGGAAAATAAACTCATGTTTACAATGTGGATGTGAAAGAACAGTTTCTAGGTTCAGCTTCAATATTTATGTTTATGAATAATTGATATGTTCATATTGTCTAACAGCTATCTAGACGGATAAAGCTATGTATGCATCTATACATACTTATGCGTTCATACGCATCAGTATAAAACATTGATATTAGGTTTTTTCTAGACCAAATTCTAAAAAATGAGTTAAACAGTGAATCTCATAATTGTAGTAGGTCCCACCGAGATTTGAACTCGGATCGCTGGATTCAGAGTCCAGAGTGCTAACCATTACACCATGGAACCCTCTCACACAAGAGTGACTTTTCCATTGAGACAAAAGAGAGCGCATCAGTGATGGCCTTCTCTTATATTGATACAAAGATATCTCATTTGAATGGTCATAGTGGATAGAGCTTTAATGTGATTTGATTCTTTTCGCTATATTCTCTATAAAAGTGTTAAATATTCAAATGTTTATCAGAATATAAAAGTTATATCACAATGTTCATCTTTGCCTGTAGCATAATTAAACAGTCTACATTTCCAGACTACTGAAGCAATGTCTCTGTCTCCTGCATGGGTGGCTCCATAGAGCAATGGTTGGCAATTTGGACTTTGCATCCAATGATCCGATTTGAGACCTTGGAGGGACTTTTTTTATTACTCTTGAGCTTTTCCATTTCTTCATCTTTGTTCATTGATAGCTCAAATCCAACACCAGTCGGTTGAAAGAGTCAATTATTGAATGCTTTCAAAATGTCCATCAGCTTGAACAAGTTACATCAATACAAACTTTACAATACTTTGACATCAAATTTCTTCACAAAGTAGTTAGCCATTATAAAATCATATCCTGATTTTCTCAAACGCATTTCAGACGGGTGATTCACAGCATCACTTTTTTAAGCTTTCCTGCTATTGATAAGGCGAAAATAGCACATTTTGAATGAGAAGTTTTCTTCAATCACACATAGAGGAACCCAAATGATGATCTCATTCAGCTAGTAAAAATGTTGTTTTATATTAGTATGGAAATCGTGAAAAGAAAATGTTTTTCATGCTGATTTACAACAGTTGATCTCCAATCGTAAAATATAAGCTTTTGGTCGGAGGCATCACAGGTACTGATCAAATTCTCATTTTTGAACTTTATTCACAAATCATATGATATGCTTTGTATACATCAACTGTATTGTTGGATCAATAATGAGTAAAAAGTGACTATCTCAATTTCAGGACATATAAAAGAGAAAGAAGTAGAAACTCATGTTTCAAATGCTGAGAGGCAACAACTGTTCATGATTTTCACCTCCACTAATTATATTTATTTTTATAATCTATATGTTTATATTTTCCTATAAATATACAGAGACATATAGCTATATATACAGAGATACATATGTACAGGTTGATTTTTACATGTTTATAAGTAAATGTGATGTTGTTCCAAATAAAACTTCTAAGAACTGAATGGAAAAGAAAATTGTAAAGTTCAGATAAGTCCCACTGAAATTTGTACTCAGATCCCCGTTTTCAGAGTCCAGAGTGCTAACCATGACACCATCCACCCTCCCCTACCAGGGTGAGCTTTCCATTTTGACAGAAGAGATTTGCCTCAGGGGGCAACTTATCTTTCATTGAAAAATATTATCTCACGTAAAAACCACTGTTCAACAGAGTTATAACGTTATTTGAGTCTTTTGGGCAACATCCTTCCCCAACATAGTTCAATATGCAAAAGTTTACCAGAATAGGAAAGCAATCCAATTCAGTTTCTCTTTGACAGTAGAATATTAAAAACTTTGACATTTCCACATTGCTGCAGCAGTTTGCGCTCCTTTCACATGGGAGGTTCCATGGTGTAATGGTTAGCACTTTGGACTTTGAATCCAATGATCCGAGTTCAAATCTCGGTGGGACCATGTTATGACTCTTGACCAAATCATTTTCTTTCAAGTGTATTCATTAATATCACATATCTAATACCGGTAGGGTGACAAATTAATTTATTGATTATACTCTAAAAGTTTACTAGATGTGAGCAAATAATAGAATTTTTACAATACCTGGAAACTAAATGGCTCAAAATAATGAGAGATTTTACAAACTCACTCTGGTTTCTCAAACTCATCACAGGGGCCTGATGCACGACATTACTTTTTAAAATCTTACTGTTATTGATAAGGGGAACAAGGAACTTTTTAATTGCAAAGCGTTCATTAAAACAAAACTTGAGGAGCCAAACTTTGTATTACGGTGACCGAAGATGTGCAGTTTGAATAATAATCTTGAAATTCAGACGTACAAAGATTTTACACACTGATTTTCAACAGTAATTCCACAACCAATAAAGTTGAATCTTTTGAAAGACATGTCAAAGGTGTGAATCTGAAATTCACTTTCAAAGAAATTCACAATGAAATGCACTGTGTAAGTCCAGCATGTTGTCAGCTAAGAAATCAGCAAAAATGAACTATCTCATTACTGGCCATATAGATGAGAAAGGAAAATAAACTCATGTTTACAATGTGGATGTGAAAGAACAGTTTCTAGGTTCAGCTTCAATATTTATGTTTATGAATAATTGATATGTTCATATTGTCTAACAGCTATCTAGACGGATAAAGCTATGTATGCATCTATACATACTTATGCGTTCATACGCATCAGTATAAAACATTGATATTAGGTTTTTTCTAGACCAAATTCTAAAAAATGAGTTAAACAGTGAATCTCATAATTGTAGTAGGTCCCACCGAGATTTGAACTCGGATCGCTGGATTCAGAGTCCAGAGTGCTAACCATTACACCATGGAACCCTCTCACACAAGAGTGACTTTTCCATTGAGACAAAAGAGAGCGCATCAGTGATGGCCTTCTCTTATATTGATACAAAGATATCTCATTTGAATGGTCATAGTGGATAGAGCTTTAATGTGATTTGATTCTTTTCGCTATATTCTCTATAAAAGTGTTAAATATTCAAATGTTTATCAGAATATAAAAGTTATATCACAATGTTCATCTTTGCCTGTAGCATAATTAAACAGTCTACATTTCCAGACTACTGAAGCAATGTCTCTGTCTCCTGCATGGGTGGCTCCATAGAGCAATGGTTGGCAATTTGGACTTTGCATCCAATGATCCGATTTGAGACCTTGGAGGGACTTTTTTTATTACTCTTGAGCTTTTCCATTTCTTCATCTTTGTTCATTGATAGCTCAAATCCAACACCAGTAGGTTGAAAGAGTCAATTATTGAATGCTTTCAAAATGTCCATCAGCTTGAACAAGTTACATCAATACAAACTTTACAATACTTTGACATCAAATTTCTTCACAAAGTAGTTAGCCATTATAAAATCATATCCTGATTTTCTCAAACGCATTTCAGACGGGTGATTCACAGCATCACTTTTTTAAGCTTTCCTGCTATTGATAAGGCGAAAATAGCACATTTTGAATGAGAAGTTTTCTTCAATCACACATAGAGGAACCCAAATGATGATCTCATTCAGCTAGTAAAAATGTTGTTTTATATTAGTATGGAAATCGTGAAAAGAAAATGTTTTTCATGCTGATTTACAACAGTTGATCTCCAATCGTAAAATATAAGCTTTTGGTCGGAGGCATCACAGGTACTGATCAAATTCTCATTTTTGAACTTTATTCACAAATCATATGATATGCTTTGTATACATCAACTGTATTGTTGGATCAATAATGAGTAAAAAGTGACTATCTCAATTTCAGGACATATAAAAGAGAAAGAAGTAGAAACTCATGTTTCAAATGCTGAGAGGCAACAACTGTTCATGATTTTCACCTCCACTAATTATATTTATTTTTATAATCTATATGTTTATATTTTCCTATAAATATACAGAGACATATAGCTATATATACAGAGATACATATGTACAGGTTGATTTTTACATGTTTATAAGTAAATGTGATGTTGTTCCAAATAAAACTTCTAAGAACTGAATGGAAAAGAAAATTGTAAAGTTCAGATAAGTCCCACTGAAATTTGTACTCAGATCCCCGTTTTCAGAGTCCAGAGTGCTAACCATGACACCATCCACCCTCCCCTACCAGGGTGAGCTATCCATTTTGACAGAAGAGATTTGCCTCAGGGGGCAACTTATCTTTCATTGAAAAATATTATCTCACGTAAAAACCACTGTTCAACAGAGTTATAACGTTATTTGAGTCTTTTGGGCAACATCCTTCCCCAACATAGTTCAATATGCAAAAGTTTACCAGAATAGGAAAGCAATCCAATTCAGTTTCTCTTTGACAGTAGAATATTAAAAACTTTGACATTTCCACATTGCTGCAGCAGTTTGCGCTCCTTTCACATGGGAGGTTCCATGGTGTAATGGTTAGCACTTTGGACTTTGAATCCAATGATCCGAGTTCAAATCTCGGTGGGACCATTTTATGACTCTTGACCAAATCATTTTCTTTCAAGTGTATTCATTAATATCACATATCTAATACCGGTAGGGTGAAAAATTAATTTATTGATTATACTCTAAAAGTTTACTAGATGTGAGCAAATAATAGAATTTTTACAATACCTGGAAACTAAATGGCTCAAAATAATGAGAGATTTTACAAACTCACTCTGGTTTCTCAAACTCATCACAGGGGCCTGATGCACGACATTACTTTTTAAAATCTTACTGTTATTGATAAGGGGAACAAGGAACTTTTTAATTGCAAAGCGTTCATTAAAACAAAACTTGAGGAGCCAAACTTTGTATTACGGTGACCGAAGATGTGCAGTTTGAATAATAATCTTGAAATTCAGACGTACAAAGATTTTACACACTGATTTTCAACAGTAATTCCACAACCAATAAAGTTGAATCTTTTGAAAGACATGTCAAAGGTGTGAATCTGAAATTCACTTTCAAAGAAATTCACAATGAAATGCACTGTGTAAGTCCAGCATGTTGTCAGCTAAGAAATCAGCAAAAATGAACTATCTCATTACTGGCCATATAGATGAGAAAGGAAAATAAACTCATGTTTACAATGTGGATGTGAAAGAACAGTTTCTAGGTTCAGCTTCAATATTTATGTTTATGAATAATTGATATGTTCATATTGTCTAACAGCTATCTAGACGGATAAAGCTATGTATGCATCTATACATACTTATGCGTTCATACGCATCAGTATAAAACATTGATATTAGGTTTTTTCTAGACCAAATTCTAAAAAATGAGTTAAACAGTGAATCTCATAATTGTAGTAGGTCCCACCGAGATTTGAACTCGGATCGCTGGATTCAGAGTCCAGAGTGCTAACCATTACACCATGGAACCCTCTCACACAAGAGTGACTTTTCCATTGAGACAAAAGAGAGCGCATCAGTGATGGCCTTCTCTTATATTGATACAAAGATATCTCATTTGAATGGTCATAGTGGATAGAGCTTTAATGTGATTTGATTCTTTTCGCTATATTCTCTATAAAAGTGTTAAATATTCAAATGTTTATCAGAATATAAAAGTTATATCACAATGTTCATCTTTGCCTGTAGCATAATTAAACAGTCTACATTTCCAGACTACTGAAGCAATGTCTCTGTCTCCTGCATGGGTGGCTCCATAGAGCAATGGTTGGCAATTTGGACTTTGCATCCAATGATCCGATTTGAGACCTTGGAGGGACTTTTTTTATTACTCTTGAGCTTTTCCATTTCTTCATCTTTGTTCATTGATAGCTCAAATCCAACACCAGTAGGTTGAAAGAGTCAATTATTGAATGCTTTCAAAATGTCCATCAGCTTGAACAAGTTACATCAATACAAACTTTACAATACTTTGACATCAAATTTCTTCACAAAGTAGTTAGCCATTATAAAATCATATCCTGATTTTCTCAAACGCATTTCAGACGGGTGATTCACAGCATCACTTTTTTAAGCTTTCCTGCTATTGATAAGGCGAAAATAGCACATTTTGAATGAGAAGTTTTCTTCAATCACACATAGAGGAACCCAAATGATGATCTCATTCAGCTAGTAAAAATGTTGTTTTATATTAGTATGGAAATCGTGAAAAGAAAATGTTTTTCATGCTGATTTACAACAGTTGATCTCCAATCGTAAAATATAAGCTTTTGGTCGGAGGCATCACAGGTACTGATCAAATTCTCATTTTTGAACTTTATTCACAAATCATATGATATGCTTTGTATACATCAACTGTATTGTTGGATCAATAATGAGTAAAAAGTGACTATCTCAATTTCAGGACATATAAAAGAGAAAGAAGTAGAAACTCATGTTTCAAATGCTGAGAGGCAACAACTGTTCATGATTTTCACCTCCACTAATTATATTTATTTTTATAATCTATATGTTTATATTTTCCTATAAATATACAGAGACATATAGCTATATATACAGAGATACATATGTACAGGTTGATTTTTACATGTTTATAAGTAAATGTGATGTTGTTCCAAATAAAACTTCTAAGAACTGAATGGAAAAGAAAATTGTAAAGTTCAGATAAGTCCCACTGAAATTTGTACTCAGATCCCCGTTTTCAGAGTCCAGAGTGCTAACCATGACACCATCCACCCTCCCCTACCAGGGTGAGCTTTCCATTTTGACAGAAGAGATTTGCCTCAGGGGGCAACTTATCTTTCATTGAAAAATATTATCTCACGTAAAAACCACTGTTCAACAGAGTTATAACGTTATTTGAGTCTTTTGGGCAACATCCTTCCCCAACATAGTTCAATATGCAAAAGTTTACCAGAATAGGAAAGCAATCCAATTCAGTTTCTCTTTGACAGTAGAATATTAAAAACTTTGACATTTCCACATTGCTGCAGCAGTTTGCGCTCCTTTCACATGGGAGGTTCCATGGTGTAATGGTTAGCACTTTGGACTTTGAATCCAATGATCCGAGTTCAAATCTCGGTGGGACCATTTTATGACTCTTGACCAAATCATTTTCTTTCAAGTGTATTCATTAATATCACATATCTAATACCGGTAGGGTGAAAAATTAATTTATTGATTATACTCTAAAAGTTTACTAGATGTGAGCAAATAATAGAATTTTTACAATACCTGGAAACTAAATGGCTCAAAATAATGAGAGATTTTACAAACTCACTCTGGTTTCTCAAACTCATCACAGGGGCCTGATGCACGACATTACTTTTTAAAATCTTACTGTTATTGATAAGGGGAACAAGGAACTTTTTAATTGCAAAGCGTTCATTAAAACAAAACTTGAGGAGCCAAACTTTGTATTACGGTGACCGAAGATGTGCAGTTTGAATAATAATCTTGAAATTCAGACGTACAAAGATTTTACACACTGATTTTCAACAGTAATTCCACAACCAATAAAGTTGAATCTTTTGAAAGACATGTCAAAGGTGTGAATCTGAAATTCACTTTCAAAGAAATTCACAATGAAATGCACTGTGTAAGTCCAGCATGTTGTCAGCTAAGAAATCAGCAAAAATGAACTATCTCATTACTGGCCATATAGATGAGAAAGGAAAATAAACTCATGTTTACAATGTGGATGTGAAAGAACAGTTTCTAGGTTCAGCTTCAATATTTATGTTTATGAATAATTGATATGTTCATATTGTCTAACAGCTATCTAGACGGATAAAGCTATGTATGCATCTATACATACTTATGCGTTCATACGCATCAGTATAAAACATTGATATTAGGTTTTTTCTAGACCAAATTCTAAAAAATGAGTTAAACAGTGAATCTCATAATTGTAGTAGGTCCCACCGAGATTTGAACTCGGATCGCTGGATTCAGAGTCCAGAGTGCTAACCATTACACCATGGAACCCTCTCACACAAGAGTGACTTTTCCATTGAGACAAAAGAGAGCGCATCAGTGATGGCCTTCTCTTATATTGATACAAAGATATCTCATTTGAATGGTCATAGTGGATAGAGCTTTAATGTGATTTGATTCTTTTCGCTATATTCTCTATAAAAGTGTTAAATATTCAAATGTTTATCAGAATATAAAAGTTATATCACAATGTTCATCTTTGCCTGTAGCATAATTAAACAGTCTACATTTCCAGACTACTGAAGCAATGTCTCTGTCTCCTGCATGGGTGGCTCCATAGAGCAATGGTTGGCAATTTGGACTTTGCATCCAATGATCCGATTTGAGACCTTGGAGGGACTTTTTTTATTACTCTTGAGCTTTTCCATTTCTTCATCTTTGTTCATTGATAGCTCAAATCCAACACCAGTAGGTTGAAAGAGTCAATTATTGAATGCTTTCAAAATGTCCATCAGCTTGAACAAGTTACATCAATACAAACTTTACAATACTTTGACATCAAATTTCTTCACAAAGTAGTTAGCCATTATAAAATCATATCCTGATTTTCTCAAACGCATTTCAGACGGGTGATTCACAGCATCACTTTTTTAAGCTTTCCTGCTATTGATAAGGCGAAAATAGCACATTTTGAATGAGAAGTTTTCTTCAATCAAACATAGAGGAACCCAAATGATGATCTCATTCAGCTAGTAAAAATGTTGTTTTATATTAGTATGGAAATCGTGAAAAGAAAATGTTTTTCATGCTGATTTACAACAGTTGATCTCCAATCGTAAAATATAAGCTTTTGGTCGGAGGCATCACAGGTACTGATCAAATTCTCATTTTTGAACTTTATTCACAAATCATATGATATGCTTTGTATACATCAACTGTATTGTTGGATCAATAATGAGTAAAAAGTGACTATCTCAATTTCAGGACATATAAAAGAGAAAGAAGTAGAAACTCATGTTTCAAATGCTGAGAGGCAACAACTGTTCATGATTTTCACCTCCACTAATTATATTTATTTTTATAATCTATATGTTTATATTTTCCTATAAATATACAGAGACATATAGCTATATATACAGAGATACATATGTACAGGTTGATTTTTACATGTTTATAAGTAAATGTGATGTTGTTCCAAATAAAACTTCTAAGAACTGAATGGAAAAGAAAATTGTAAAGTTCAGATAAGTCCCACTGAAATTTGTACTCAGATCCCCGTTTTCAGAGTCCAGAGTGCTAACCATGACACCATCCACCCTCCCCTACCAGGGTGAGCTTTCCATTTTGACAGAAGAGATTTGCCTCAGGGGGCAACTTATCTTTCATTGAAAAATATTATCTCACGTAAAAACCACTGTTCAACAGAGTTATAACGTTATTTGAGTCTTTTGGGCAACATCCTTCCCCAACATAGTTCAATATGCAAAAGTTTACCAGAATAGGAAAGCAATCCAATTCAGTTTCTCTTTGACAGTAGAATATTAAAAACTTTGACATTTCCACATTGCTGCAGCAGTTTGCGCTCCTTTCACATGGGAGGTTCCATGGTGTAATGGTTAGCACTTTGGACTTTGAATCCAATGATCCGAGTTCAAATCTCGGTGGGACCATTTTATGACTCTTGACCAAATCATTTTCTTTCAAGTGTATTCATTAATATCACATATCTAATACCGGTAGGGTGAAAAATTAATTTATTGATTATACTCTAAAAGTTTACTAGATGTGAGCAAATAATAGAATTTTTACAATACCTGGAAACTAAATGGCTCAAAATAATGAGAGATTTTACAAACTCACTCTGGTTTCTCAAACTCATCACAGGGGCCTGATGCACGACATTACTTTTTAAAATCTTACTGTTATTGATAAGGGGAACAAGGAACTTTTTAATTGCAAAGCGTTCATTAAAACAAAACTTGAGGAGCCAAACTTTGTATTACGGTGACCGAAGATGTGCAGTTTGAATAATAATCTTGAAATTCAGACGTACAAAGATTTTACACACTGATTTTCAACAGTAATTCCACAACCAATAAAGTTGAATCTTTTGAAAGACATGTCAAAGGTGTGAATCTGAAATTCACTTTCAAAGAAATTCACAATGAAATGCACTGTGTAAGTCCAGCATGTTGTCAGCTAAGAAATCAGCAAAAATGAACTATCTCATTACTGGCCATATAGATGAGAAAGGAAAATAAACTCATGTTTACAATGTGGATGTGAAAGAACAGTTTCTAGGTTCAGCTTCAATATTTATGTTTATGAATAATTGATATGTTCATATTGTCTAACAGCTATCTAGACGGATAAAGCTATGTATGCATCTATACATACTTATGCGTTCATACGCATCAGTATAAAACATTGATATTAGGTTTTTTCTAGACCAAATTCTAAAAAATGAGTTAAACAGTGAATCTCATAATTGTAGTAGGTCCCACCGAGATTTGAACTCGGATCGCTGGATTCAGAGTCCAGAGTGCTAACCATTACACCATGGAACCCTCTCACACAAGAGTGACTTTTCCATTGAGACAAAAGAGAGCGCATCAGTGATGGCCTTCTCTTATATTGATACAAAGATATCTCATTTGAATGGTCATAGTGGATAGAGCTTTAATGTGATTTGATTCTTTTCGCTATATTCTCTATAAAAGTGTTAAATATTCAAATGTTTATCAGAATATAAAAGTTATATCACAATGTTCATCTTTGCCTGTAGCATAATTAAACAGTCTACATTTCCAGACTACTGAAGCAATGTCTCTGTCTCCTGCATGGGTGGCTCCATAGAGCAATGGTTGGCAATTTGGACTTTGCATCCAATGATCCGATTTGAGACCTTGGAGGGACTTTTTTTATTACTCTTGAGCTTTTCCATTTCTTCATCTTTGTTCATTGATAGCTCAAATCCAACACCAGTAGGTTGAAAGAGTCAATTATTGAATGCTTTCAAAATGTCCATCAGCTTGAACAAGTTACATCAATACAAACTTTACAATACTTTGACATCAAATTTCTTCACAAAGTAGTTAGCCATTATAAAATCATATCCTGATTTTCTCAAACGCATTTCAGACGGGTGATTCACAGCATCACTTTTTTAAGCTTTCCTGCTATTGATAAGGCGAAAATAGCACATTTTGAATGAGAAGTTTTCTTCAATCACACATAGAGGAACCCAAATGATGATCTCATTCAGCTAGTAAAAATGTTGTTTTATATTAGTATGGAAATCGTGAAAAGAAAATGTTTTTCATGCTGATTTACAACAGTTGATCTCCAATCGTAAAATATAAGCTTTTGGTCGGAGGCATCACAGGTACTGATCAAATTCTCATTTTTGAACTTTATTCACAAATCATATGATATGCTTTGTATACATCAACTGTATTGTTGGATCAATAATGAGTAAAAAGTGACTATCTCAATTTCAGGACATATAAAAGAGAAAGAAGTAGAAACTCATGTTTCAAATGCTGAGAGGCAACAACTGTTCATGATTTTCACCTCCACTAATTATATTTATTTTTATAATCTATATGTTTATATTTTCCTATAAATATACAGAGACATATAGCTATATATACAGAGATACATATGTACAGGTTGATTTTTACATGTTTATAAGTAAATGTGATGTTGTTCCAAATAAAACTTCTAAGAACTGAATGGAAAAGAAAATTGTAAAGTTCAGATAAGTCCCACTGAAATTTGTACTCAGATCCCCGTTTTCAGAGTCCAGAGTGCTAACCATGACACCATCCACCCTCCCCTACCAGGGTGAGCTATCCATTTTGACAGAAGAGATTTGCCTCAGGGGGCAACTTATCTTTCATTGAAAAATATTATCTCACGTAAAAACCACTGTTCAACAGAGTTATAACGTTATTTGAGTCTTTTGGGCAACATCCTTCCCCAACATAGTTCAATATGCAAAAGTTTACCAGAATAGGAAAGCAATCCAATTCAGTTTCTCTTTGACAGTAGAATATTAAAAACTTTGACATTTCCACATTGCTGCAGCAGTTTGCGCTCCTTTCACATGGGAGGTTCCATGGTGTAATGGTTAGCACTTTGGACTTTGAATCCAATGATCCGAGTTCAAATCTCGGTGGGACCATTTTATGACTCTTGACCAAATCATTTTCTTTCAAGTGTATTCATTAATATCACATATCTAATACCGGTAGGGTGACAAATTAATTTATTGATTATACTCTAAAAGTTTACTAGATGTGAGCAAATAATAGAATTTTTACAATACCTGGAAACTAAATGGCTCAAAATAATGAGAGATTTTACAAACTCACTCTGGTTTCTCAAACTCATCACAGGGGCCTGATGCACGACATTACTTTTTAAAATCTTACTGTTATTGATAAGGGGAACAAGGAACTTTTTAATTGCAAAGCGTTCATTAAAACAAAACTTGAGGAGCCAAACTTTGTATTACGGTGACCGAAGATGTGCAGTTTGAATAATAATCTTGAAATTCAGACGTACAAAGATTTTACACACTGATTTTCAACAGTAATTCCACAACCAATAAAGTTGAATCTTTTGAAAGACATGTCAAAGGTGTGAATCTGAAATTCACTTTCAAAGAAATTCACAATGAAATGCACTGTGTAAGTCCAGCATGTTGTCAGCTAAGAAATCAGCAAAAATGAACTATCTCATTACTGGCCATATAGATGAGAAAGGAAAATAAACTCATGTTTACAATGTGGATGTGAAAGAACAGTTTCTAGGTTCAGCTTCAATATTTATGTTTATGAATAATTGATATGTTCATATTGTCTAACAGCTATCTAGACGGATAAAGCTATGTATGCATCTATACATACTTATGCGTTCATACGCATCAGTATAAAACATTGATATTAGGTTTTTTCTAGACCAAATTCTAAAAAATGAGTTAAACAGTGAATCTCATAATTGTAGTAGGTCCCACCGAGATTTGAACTCGGATCGCTGGATTCAGAGTCCAGAGTGCTAACCATTACACCATGGAACCCTCTCACACAAGAGTGACATTTCCATTGAGACAAAAGAGAGCGCATCAGTGATGGCCTTCTCTTATATTGATACAAAGATATCTCATTTGAATGGTCATAGTGGATAGAGCTTTAATGTGATTTGATTCTTTTCGCTATATTCTCTATAAAAGTGTTAAATATTCAAATGTTTATCAGAATATAAAAGTTATATCACAATGTTCATCTTTGCCTGTAGCATAATTAAACAGTCTACATTTCCAGACTACTGAAGCAATGTCTCTGTCTCCTGCATGGGTGGCTCCATAGAGCAATGGTTGGCAATTTGGACTTTGCATCCAATGATCCGATTTGAGACCTTGGAGGGACTTTTTTTATTACTCTTGAGCTTTTCCATTTCTTCATCTTTGTTCATTGATAGCTCAAATCCAACACCAGTAGGTTGAAAGAGTCAATTATTGAATGCTTTCAAAATGTCCATCAGCTTGAACAAGTTACATCAATACAAACTTTACAATACTTTGACATCAAATTTCTTCACAAAGTAGTTAGCCATTATAAAATCATATCCTGATTTTCTCAAACGCATTTCAGACGGGTGATTCACAGCATCACTTTTTTAAGCTTTCCTGCTATTGATAAGGCGAAAATAGCACATTTTGAATGAGAAGTTTTCTTCAATCACACATAGAGGAACCCAAATGATGATCTCATTCAGCTAGTAAAAATGTTGTTTTATATTAGTATGGAAATCGTGAAAAGAAAATGTTTTTCATGCTGATTTACAACAGTTGATCTCCAATCGTAAAATATAAGCTTTTGGTCGGAGGCATCACAGGTACTGATCAAATTCTCATTTTTGAACTTTATTCACAAATCATATGATATGCTTTGTATACATCAACTGTATTGTTGGATCAATAATGAGTAAAAAGTGACTATCTCAATTTCAGGACATATAAAAGAGAAAGAAGTAGAAACTCATGTTTCAAATGCTGAGAGGCAACAACTGTTCATGATTTTCACCTCCACTAATTATATTTATTTTTATAATCTATATGTTTATATTTTCCTATAAATATACAGAGACATATAGCTATATATACAGAGATACATATGTACAGGTTGATTTTTACATGTTTATAAGTAAATGTGATGTTGTTCCAAATAAAACTTCTAAGAACTGAATGGAAAAGAAAATTGTAAAGTTCAGATAAGTCCCACTGAAATTTGTACTCAGATCCCCGTTTTCAGAGTCCAGAGTGCTAACCATGACACCATCCACCCTCCCCTACCAGGGTGAGCTATCCATTTTGACAGAAGAGATTTGCCTCAGGGGGCAACTTATCTTTCATTGAAAAATATTATCTCACGTAAAAACCACTGTTCAACAGAGTTATAACGTTATTTGAGTCTTTTGGGCAACATCCTTCCCCAACATAGTTCAATATGCAAAAGTTTACCAGAATAGGAAAGCAATCCAATTCAGTTTCTCTTTGACAGTAGAATATTAAAAACTTTGACATTTCCACATTGCTGCAGCAGTTTGCGCTCCTTTCACATGGGAGGTTCCATGGTGTAATGGTTAGCACTTTGGACTTTGAATCCAATGATCCGAGTTCAAATCTCGGTGGGACCATTTTATGACTCTTGACCAAATCATTTTCTTTCAAGTGTATTCATTAATATCACATATCTAATACCGGTAGGGTGACAAATTAATTTATTGATTATACTCTAAAAGTTTACTAGATGTGAGCAAATAATAGAATTTTTACAATACCTGGAAACTAAATGGCTCAAAATAATGAGAGATTTTACAAACTCACTCTGGTTTCTCAAACTCATCACAGGGGCCTGATGCACGACATTACTTTTTAAAATCTTACTGTTATTGATAAGGGGAACAAGGAACTTTTTAATTGCAAAGCGTTCATTAAAACAAAACTTGAGGAGCCAAACTTTGTATTACGGTGACCGAAGATGTGCAGTTTGAATAATAATCTTGAAATTCAGACGTACAAAGATTTTACACACTGATTTTCAACAGTAATTCCACAACCAATAAAGTTGAATCTTTTGAAAGACATGTCAAAGGTGTGAATCTGAAATTCACTTTCAAAGAAATTCACAATGAAATGCACTGTGTAAGTCCAGCATGTTGTCAGCTAAGAAATCAGCAAAAATGAACTATCTCATTACTGGCCATATAGATGAGAAAGGAAAATAAACTCATGTTTACAATGTGGATGTGAAAGAACAGTTTCTAGGTTCAGCTTCAATATTTATGTTTATGAATAATTGATATGTTCATATTGTCTAACAGCTATCTAGACGGATAAAGCTATGTATGCATCTATACATACTTATGCGTTCATACGCATCAGTATAAAACATTGATATTAGGTTTTTTCTAGACCAAATTCTAAAAAATGAGTTAAACAGTGAATCTCATAATTGTAGTAGGTCCCACCGAGATTTGAACTCGGATCGCTGGATTCAGAGTCCAGAGTGCTAACCATTACACCATGGAACCCTCTCACACAAGAGTGACTTTTCCATTGAGACAAAAGAGAGCGCATCAGTGATGGCCTTCTCTTATATTGATACAAAGATATCTCATTTGAATGGTCATAGTGGATAGAGCTTTAATGTGATTTGATTCTTTTCGCTATATTCTCTATAAAAGTGTTAAATATTCAAATGTTTATCAGAATATAAAAGTTATATCACAATGTTCATCTTTGCCTGTAGCATAATTAAACAGTCTACATTTCCAGACTACTGAAGCAATGTCTCTGTCTCCTGCATGGGTGGCTCCATAGAGCAATGGTTGGCAATTTGGACTTTGCATCCAATGATCCGATTTGAGACCTTGGAGGGACTTTTTTTATTACTCTTGAGCTTTTCCATTTCTTCATCTTTGTTCATTGATAGCTCAAATCCAACACCAGTAGGTTGAAAGAGTCAATTATTGAATGCTTTCAAAATGTCCATCAGCTTGAACAAGTTACATCAATACAAACTTTACAATACTTTGACATCAAATTTCTTCACAAAGTAGTTAGCCATTATAAAATCATATCCTGATTTTCTCAAACGCATTTCAGACGGGTGATTCACAGCATCACTTTTTTAAGCTTTCCTGCTATTGATAAGGCGAAAATAGCACATTTTGAATGAGAAGTTTTCTTCAATCACACATAGAGGAACCCAAATGATGATCTCATTCAGCTAGTAAAAATGTTGTTTTATATTAGTATGGAAATCGTGAAAAGAAAATGTTTTTCATGCTGATTTACAACAGTTGATCTCCAATCGTAAAATATAAGCTTTTGGTCGGAGGCATCACAGGTACTGATCAAATTCTCATTTTTGAACTTTATTCACAAATCATATGATATGCTTTGTATACATCAACTGTATTGTTGGATCAATAATGAGTAAAAAGTGACTATCTCAATTTCAGGACATATAAAAGAGAAAGAAGTAGAAACTCATGTTTCAAATGCTGAGAGGCAACAACTGTTCATGATTTTCACCTCCACTAATTATATTTATTTTTATAATCTATATGTTTATATTTTCCTATAAATATACAGAGACATATAGCTATATATACAGAGATACATATGTACAGGTTGATTTTTACATGTTTATAAGTAAATGTGATGTTGTTCCAAATAAAACTTCTAAGAACTGAATGGAAAAGAAAATTGTAAAGTTCAGATAAGTCCCACTGAAATTTGTACTCAGATCCCCGTTTTCAGAGTCCAGAGTGCTAACCATGACACCATCCACCCTCCCCTACCAGGGTGAGCTTTCCATTTTGACAGAAGAGATTTGCCTCAGGGGGCAACTTATCTTTCATTGAAAAATATTATCTCACGTAAAAACCACTGTTCAACAGAGTTATAACGTTATTTGAGTCTTTTGGGCAACATCCTTCCCCAACATAGTTCAATATGCAAAAGTTTACCAGAATAGGAAAGCAATCCAATTCAGTTTCTCTTTGACAGTAGAATATTAAAAACTTTGACATTTCCACATTGCTGCAGCAGTTTGCGCTCCTTTCTCATGGGAGGTTCCATGGTGTAATGGTTAGCACTTTGGACTTTGAATCCAATGATCCGAGTTCAAATCTCGGTGGGACCATTTTATGACTCTTGACCAAATCATTTTCTTTCAAGTGTATTCATTAATATCACATATCTAATACCGGTAGGGTGAAAAATTAATTTATTGATTATACTCTAAAAGTTTACTAGATGTGAGCAAATAATAGAATTTTTACAATACCTGGAAACTAAATGGCTCAAAATAATGAGAGATTTTACAAACTCACTCTGGTTTCTCAAACTCATCACAGGGGCCTGATGCACGACATTACTTTTTAAAATCTTACTGTTATTGATAAGGGGAACAAGGAACTTTTTAATTGCAAAGCGTTCATTAAAACAAAACTTGAGGAGCCAAACTTTGTATTACGGTGACCGAAGATGTGCAGTTTGAATAATAATCTTGAAATTCAGACGTACAAAGATTTTACACACTGATTTTCAACAGTAATTCCACAACCAATAAAGTTGAATCTTTTGAAAGACATGTCAAAGGTGTGAATCTGAAATTCACTTTCAAAGAAATTCACAATGAAATGCACTGTGTAAGTCCAGCATGTTGTCAGCTAAGAAATCAGCAAAAATGAACTATCTCATTACTGGCCATATAGATGAGAAAGGAAAATAAACTCATGTTTACAATGTGGATGTGAAAGAACAGTTTCTAGGTTCAGCTTCAATATTTATGTTTATGAATAATTGATATGTTCATATTGTCTAACAGCTATCTAGACGGATAAAGCTATGTATGCATCTATACATACTTATGCGTTCATACGCATCAGTATAAAACATTGATATTAGGTTTTTTCTAGACCAAATTCTAAAAAATGAGTTAAACAGTGAATCTCATAATTGTAGTAGGTCCCACCGAGATTTGAAATCGGATCGCTGGATTCAGAGTCCAGAGTGCTAACCATTACACCATGGAACCCTCTCACACAAGAGTGACTTTTCCATTGAGACAAAAGAGAGCGCATCAGTGATGGCCTTCTCTTATATTGATACAAAGATATCTCATTTGAATGGTCATAGTGGATAGAGCTTTAATGTGATTTGATTCTTTTCGCTATATTCTCTATAAAAGTGTTAAATATTCAAATGTTTATCAGAATATAAAAGTTATATCACAATGTTCATCTTTGCCTGTAGCATAATTAAACAGTCTACATTTCCAGACTACTGAAGCAATGTCTCTGTCTCCTGCATGGGTGGCTCCATAGAGCAATGGTTGGCAATTTGGACTTTGCATCCAATGATCCGATTTGAGACCTTGGAGGGACTTTTTTTATTACTCTTGAGCTTTTCCATTTCTTCATCTTTGTTCATTGATAGCTCAAATCCAACACCAGTAGGTTGAAAGAGTCAATTATTGAATGCTTTCAAAATGTCCATCAGCTTGAACAAGTTACATCAATACAAACTTTACAATACTTTGACATCAAATTTCTTCACAAAGTAGTTAGCCATTATAAAATCATATCCTGATTTTCTCAAACGCATTTCAGACGGGTGATTCACAGCATCACTTTTTTAAGCTTTCCTGCTATTGATAAGGCGAAAATAGCACATTTTGAATGAGAAGTTTTCTTCAATCACACATAGAGGAACCCAAATGATGATCTCATTCAGCTAGTAAAAATGTTGTTTTATATTAGTATGGAAATCGTGAAAAGAAAATGTTTTTCATGCTGATTTACAACAGTTGATCTCCAATCGTAAAATATAAGCTTTTGGTCGGAGGCATCACAGGTACTGATCAAATTCTCATTTTTGAACTTTATTCACAAATCATATGATATGCTTTGTATACATCAACTGTATTGTTGGATCAATAATGAGTAAAAAGTGACTATCTCAATTTCAGGACATATAAAAGAGAAAGAAGTAGAAACTCATGTTTCAAATGCTGAGAGGCAACAACTGTTCATGATTTTCACCTCCACTAATTATATTTATTTTTATAATCTATATGTTTATATTTTCCTATAAATATACAGAGACATATAGCTATATATACAGAGATACATATGTACAGGTTGATTTTTACATGTTTATAAGTAAATGTGATGTTGTTCCAAATAAAACTTCTAAGAACTGAATGGAAAAGAAAATTGTAAAGTTCAGATAAGTCCCACTGAAATTTGTACTCAGATCCCCGTTTTCAGAGTCCAGAGTGCTAACCATGACACCATCCACCCTCCCGTACCAGGGTGAGCTTTCCATTTTGACAGAAGAGATTTGCCTCAGGGGGCAACTTATCTTTCATTGAAAAATATTATCTCACGTAAAAACCACTGTTCAACAGAGTTATAACGTTATTTGAGTCTTTTGGGCAACATCCTTCCTCAACATAGTTCAATATGCAAAAGTTTACCAGAATAGGAAAGCAATCCAATTCAGTTTCTCTTTGACAGTAGAATATTAAAAACTTTGACATTTCCACATTGCTGCAGCAGTTTGCGCTCCTTTCACATGGGAGGTTCCATGGTGTAATGGTTAGCACTTTGGACTTTGAATCCAATGATCCGAGTTCAAATCTCGGTGGGACCATTTTATGACTCTTGACCAAATCATTTTCTTTCAAGTGTATTCATTAATATCACATATCTAATACCGGTAGGGTGAAAAATTAATTTATTGATTATACTCTAAAAGTTTACTAGATGTGAGCAAATAATAGAATTTTTACAATACCTGGAAACTAAATGGCTCAAAATAATGAGAGATTTTACAAACTCACTCTGGTTTCTCAAACTCATCACAGGGGCCTGATGCACGACATTACTTTTTAAAATCTTACTGTTATTGATAAGGGGAACAAGGAACTTTTTAATTGCAAAGCGTTCATTAAAACAAAACTTGAGGAGCCAAACTTTGTATTACGGTGACCGAAGATGTGCAGTTTGAATAATAATCTTGAAATTCAGACGTACAAAGATTTTACACACTGATTTTCAACAGTAATTCCACAACCAATAAAGTTGAATCTTTTGAAAGACATGTCAAAGGTGTGAATCTGAAATTCACTTTCAAAGAAATTCACAATGAAATGCACTGTGTAAGTCCAGCATGTTGTCAGCTAAGAAATCAGCAAAAATGAACTATCTCATTACTGGCCATATAGATGAGAAAGGAAAATAAACTCATGTTTACAATGTGGATGTGAAAGAACAGTTTCTAGGTTCAGCTTCAATATTTATGTTTATGAATAATTGATATGTTCATATTGTCTAACAGCTATCTAGACGGATAAAGCTATGTATGCATCTATACATACTTATGCGTTCATACGCATCAGTATAAAACATTGATATTAGGTTTTTTCTAGACCAAATTCTAAAAAATGAGTTAAACAGTGAATCTCATAATTGTAGTAGGTCCCACCGAGATTTGAACTCGGATCGCTGGATTCAGAGTCCAGAGTGCTAACCATTACACCATGGAACCCTCTCACACAAGAGTGACTTTTCCATTGAGACAAAAGAGAGCGCATCAGTGATGGCCTTCTCTTATATTGATACAAAGATATCTCATTTGAATGGTCATAGTGGATAGAGCTTTAATGTGATTTGATTCTTTTCGCTATATTCTCTATAAAAGTGTTAAATATTCAAATGTTTATCAGAATATAAAAGTTATATCACAATGTTCATCTTTGCCTGTAGCATAATTAAACAGTCTACATTTCCAGACTACTGAAGCAATGTCTCTGTCTCCTGCATGGGTGGCTCCATAGAGCAATGGTTGGCAATTTGGACTTTGCATCCAATGATCCGATTTGAGACCTTGGAGGGACTTTTTTTATTACTCTTGAGCTTTTCCATTTCTTCATCTTTGTTCATTGATAGCTCAAATCCAACACCAGTAGGTTGAAAGAGTCAATTATTGAATGCTTTCAAAATGTCCATCAGCTTGAACAAGTTACATCAATACAAACTTTACAATACTTTGACATCAAATTTCTTCACAAAGTAGTTAGCCATTATAAAATCATATCCTGATTTTCTCAAACGCATTTCAGACGGGTGATTCACAGCATCACTTTTTTAAGCTTTCCTGCTATTGATAAGGCGAAAATAGCACATTTTGAATGAGAAGTTTTCTTCAATCACACATAGAGGAACCCAAATGATGATCTCATTCAGCTAGTAAAAATGTTGTTTTATATTAGTATGGAAATCGTGAAAAGAAAATGTTTTTCATGCTGATTTACAACAGTTGATCTCCAATCGTAAAATATAAGCTTTTGGTCGGAGGCATCACAGGTACTGATCAAATTCTCATTTTTGAACTTTATTCACAAATCATATGATATGCTTTGTATACATCAACTGTATTGTTGGATCAATAATGAGTAAAAAGTGACTATCTCAATTTCAGGACATATAAAAGAGAAAGAAGTAGAAACTCATGTTTCAAATGCTGAGAGGCAACAACTGTTCATGATTTTCACCTCCACTAATTATATTTATTTTTATAATCTATATGTTTATATTTTCCTATAAATATACAGAGACATATAGCTATATATACAGAGATACATATGTACAGGTTGATTTTTACATGTTTATAAGTAAATGTGATGTTGTTCCAAATAAAACTTCTAAGAACTGAATGGAAAAGAAAATTGTAAAGTTCAGATAAGTCCCACTGAAATTTGTACTCAGATCCCCGTTTTCAGAGTCCAGAGTGCTAACCATGACACCATCCACCCTCCCCTACCAGGGTGAGCTTTCCATTTTGACAGAAGAGATTTGCCTCAGGGGGCAACTTATCTTTCATTGAAAAATATTATCTCACGTAAAAACCACTGTTCAACAGAGTTATAACGTTATTTGAGTCTTTTGGGCAACATCCTTCCCCAACATAGTTCAATATGCAAAAGTTTACCAGAATAGGAAAGCAATCCAATTCAGTTTCTCTTTGACAGTAGAATATTAAAAACTTTGACATTTCCACATTGCTGCAGCAGTTTGCGCTCCTTTCACATGGGAGGTTCCATGGTGTAATGGTTAGACCTTTGGACTTTGAATCCAATGATCCGAGTTCAAATCTCGGTGGGACCATTTTATGACTCTTGACCAAATCATTTTCTTTCAAGTGTATTCATTAATATCACATATCTAATACCGGTAGGGTGAAAAAGTAATTTATTGATCATACTCTAAAAGTTTACTAGATGTGAGCAAATAATAGAATTTTTACAATACCTGGAAACTAAATGGCTCAAAATAATGAGAGATTTTACAAACTCACTCTGGTTTCTCAAACTCATCACAGGGGCCTGATGCACGACATTACTTTTTAAAATCTTACTGTTATTGATAAGGGGAACAAGGAACTTTTTAATTGCAAAGCGTTCATTAAAACAAAACTTGAGGAGCCAAACTTTGTATTACGGTGACCGAAGATGTGCAGTTTGAATAATAATCTTGAAATTCAGACGTACAAAGATTTTACACACTGATTTTCAACAGTAATTCCACAACCAATAAAGTTGAATCTTTTGAAAGACATGTCAAAGGTGTGAATCTGAAATTCACTTTCAAAGAAATTCACAATGAAATGCACTGTGTAAGTCCAGCATGTTGTCAGCTAAGAAATCAGCAAAAATGAACTATCTCATTACTGGCCATATAGATGAGAAAGGAAAATAAACTCATGTTTACAATGTGGATGTGAAAGAACAGTTTCTAGGTTCAGCTTCAATATTTATGTTTATGAATAATTGATATGTTCATATTGTCTAACAGCTATCTAGACGGATAAAGCTATGTATGCATCTATACATACTTATGCGTTCATACGCATCAGTATAAAACATTGATATTAGGTTTTTTCTAGACCAAATTCTAAAAAATGAGTTAAACAGTGAATCTCATAATTGTAGTAGGTCCCACCGAGATTTGAACTCGGATCGCTGGATTCAGAGTCCAGAGTGCTAACCATTACACCATGGAACCCTCTCATACAAGAGTGACTTTTCCATTGAGACAAAAGAGAGCGCATCAGTGATGGCCTTCTCTTATATTGATACAAAGATATCTCATTTGAATGGTCATAGTGGATAGAGCTTTAATGTGATTTGATTCTTTTCGCTATATTCTCTATAAAAGTGTTAAATATTCAAATGTTTATCAGAATATAAAAGTTATATCACAATGTTCATCTTTGCCTGTAGCATAATTAAACAGTCTACATTTCCAGACTACTGAAGCAATGTCTCTGTCTCCTGCATGGGTGGCTCCATAGAGCAATGGTTGGCAATTTGGACTTTGCATCCAATGATCCGATTTGAGACCTTGGAGGGACTTTTTTTATTACTCTTGAGCTTTTCCATTTCTTCATCTTTGTTCATTGATAGCTCAAATCCAACACCAGTAGGTTGAAAGAGTCAATTATTGAATGCTTTCAAAATGTCCATCAGCTTGAACAAGTTACATCAATACAAACTTTACAATACTTTGACATCAAATTTCTTCACAAAGTAGTTAGCCATTATAAAATCATATCCTGATTTTCTCAAACGCATTTCAGACGGGTGATTCACAGCATCACTTTTTTAAGCTTTCCTGCTATTGATAAGGCGAAAATAGCACATTTTGAATGAGAAGTTTTCTTCAATCAAACATAGAGGAACCCAAATGATGATCTCATTCAGCTAGTAAAAATGTTGTTTTATATTAGTATGGAAATCGTGAAAAGAAAATGTTTTTCATGCTGATTTACAACAGTTGATCTCCAATCGTAAAATATAAGCTTTTGGTCGGAGGCATCACAGGTACTGATCAAATTCTCATTTTTGAACTTTATTCACAAATCATATGATATGCTTTGTATACATCAACTGTATTGTTGGATCAATAATGAGTAAAAAGTGACTATCTCAATTTCAGGACATATAAAAGAGAAAGAAGTAGAAACTCATGTTTCAAATGCTGAGAGGCAACAACTGTTCATGATTTTCACCTCCACTAATTATATTTATTTTTATAATCTATATGTTTATATTTTCCTATAAATATACAGAGACATATAGCTATATATACAGAGATACATATGTACAGGTTGATTTTTACATGTTTATAAGTAAATGTGATGTTGTTCCAAATAAAACTTCTAAGAACTGAATGGAAAAGAAAATTGTAAAGTTCAGATAAGTCCCACTGAAATTTGTACTCAGATCCCCGTTTTCAGAGTCCAGAGTGCTAACCATGACACCATCCACCCTCCCGTACCAGGGTGAGCTTTCCATTTTGACAGAAGAGATTTGCCTCAGGGGGCAACTTATCTTTCATTGAAAAATATTATCTCACGTAAAAACCACTGTTCAACAGAGTTATAACGTTATTTGAGTCTTTTGGGCAACATCCTTCCCCAACATAGTTCAATATGCAAAAGTTTACCAGAATAGGAAAGCAATCCAATTCAGTTTCTCTTTGACAGTAGAATATTAAAAACTTTGACATTTCCACATTGCTGCAGCAGTTTGCGCTCCTTTCACATGGGAGGTTCCATGGTGTAATGGTTAGCACTTTGGACTTTGAATCCAATGATCCGAGTTCAAATCTCGGTGGGACCATTTTATGACTCTTGACCAAATCATTTTCTTTCAAGTGTATTCATTAATATCACATATCTAATACCGGTAGGGTGAAAAATTAATTTATTGATTATACTCTAAAAGTTTACTAGATGTGAGCAAATAATAGAATTTTTACAATACCTGGAAACTAAATGGCTCAAAATAATGAGAGATTTTACAAACTCACTCTGGTTTCTCAAACTCATCACAGGGGCCTGATGCACGACATTACTTTTTAAAATCTTACTGTTATTGATAAGGGGAACAAGGAACTTTTTAATTGCAAAGCGTTCATTAAAACAAAACTTGAGGAGCCAAACTTTGTATTACGGTGACCGAAGATGTGCAGTTTGAATAATAATCTTGAAATTCAGACGTACAAAGATTTTACACACTGATTTTCAACAGTAATTCCACAACCAATAAAGTTGAATCTTTTGAAAGACATGTCAAAGGTGTGAATCTGAAATTCACTTTCAAAGAAATTCACAATGAAATGCACTGTGTAAGTCCAGCATGTTGTCAGCTAAGAAATCAGCAAAAATGAACTATCTCATTACTGGCCATATAGATGAGAAAGGAAAATAAACTCATGTTTACAATGTGGATGTGAAAGAACAGTTTCTAGGTTCAGCTTCAATATTTATGTTTATGAATAATTGATATGTTCATATTGTCTAACAGCTATCTAGACGGATAAAGCTATGTATGCATCTATACATACTTATGCGTTCATACGCATCAGTATAAAACATTGATATTAGGTTTTTTCTAGACCAAATTCTAAAAAAATGAGTTAAACAGTGAATCTCATAATTGTAGTAGGTCCCACCGAGATTTGAACTCGGATCGCTGGATTCAGAGTCCAGAGTGCTAACCATTACACCATGGAACCCTCTCACACAAGAGTGACTTTTCCATTGAGACAAAAGAGAGCGCATCAGTGATGGCCTTCTCTTATATTGATACAAAGATATCTCATTTGAATGGTCATAGTGGATAGAGCTTTAATGTGATTTGATTCTTTTCGCTATATTCTCTATAAAAGTGTTAAATATTCAAATGTTTATCAGAATATAAAAGTTATATCACAATGTTCATCTTTGCCTGTAGCATAATTAAACAGTCTACATTTCCAGACTACTGAAGCAATGTCTCTGTCTCCTGCATGGGTGGCTCCATAGAGCAATGGTTGGCAATTTGGACTTTGCATCCAATGATCCGATTTGAGACCTTGGAGGGACTTTTTTTATTACTCTTGAGCTTTTCCATTTCTTCATCTTTGTTCATTGATAGCTCAAATCCAACACCAGTAGGTTGAAAGAGTCAATTATTGAATGCTTTCAAAATGTCCATCAGCTTGAACAAGTTACATCAATACAAACTTTACAATACTTTGACATCAAATTTCTTCACAAAGTAGTTAGCCATTATAAAATCATATCCTGATTTTCTCAAACGCATTTCAGACGGGTGATTCACAGCATCACTTTTTTAAGCTTTCCTGCTATTGATAAGGCGAAAATAGCACATTTTGAATGAGAAGTTTTCTTCAATCAAACATAGAGGAACCCAAATGATGATCTCATTCAGCTAGTAAAAATGTTGTTTTATATTAGTATGGAAATCGTGAAAAGAAAATGTTTTTCATGCTGATTTACAACAGTTGATCTCCAATCGTAAAATATAAGCTTTTGGTCGGAGGCATCACAGGTACTGATCAAATTCTCATTTTTGAACTTTATTCACAAATCATATGATATGCTTTGTATACATCAACTGTATTGTTGGATCAATAATGAGTAAAAAGTGACTATCTCAATTTCAGGACATATAAAAGAGAAAGAAGTAGAAACTCATGTTTCAAATGCTGAGAGGCAACAACTGTTCATGATTTTCACCTCCACTAATTATATTTATTTTTATAATCTATATGTTTATATTTTCCTATAAATATACAGAGACATATAGCTATATATACAGAGATACATATGTACAGGTTGATTTTTACATGTTTATAAGTAAATGTGATGTTGTTCCAAATAAAACTTCTAAGAACTGAATGGAAAAGAAAATTGTAAAGTTCAGATAAGTCCCACTGAAATTTGTACTCAGATCCCCGTTTTCAGAGTCCAGAGTGCTAACCATGACACCATCCACCCTCCCGTACCAGGGTGAGCTTTCCATTTTGACAGAAGAGATTTGCCTCAGGGGGCAACTTATCTTTCATTGAAAAATATTATCTCACGTAAAAACCACTGTTCAACAGAGTTATAACGTTATTTGAGTCTTTTGGGCAACATCCTTCCCCAACATAGTTCAATATGCAAAAGTTTACCAGAATAGGAAAGCAATCCAATTCAGTTTCTCTTTGACAGTAGAATATTAAAAACTTTGACATTTCCACATTGCTGCAGCAGTTTGCGCTCCTTTCACATGGGAGGTTCCATGGTGTAATGGTTAGCACTTTGGACTTTGAATCCAATGATCCGAGTTCAAATCTCGGTGGGACCATTTTATGACTCTTGACCAAATCATTTTCTTTCAAGTGTATTCATTAATATCACATATCTAATACCGGTAGGGTGAAAAATTAATTTATTGATTATACTCTAAAAGTTTACTAGATGTGAGCAAATAATAGAATTTTTACAATACCTGGAAACTAAATGGCTCAAAATAATGAGAGATTTTACAAACTCACTCTGGTTTCTCAAACTCATCACAGGGGCCTGATGCACGACATTACTTTTTAAAATCTTACTGTTATTGATAAGGGGAACAAGGAACTTTTTAATTGCAAAGCGTTCATTAAAACAAAACTTGAGGAGCCAAACTTTGTATTACGGTGACCGAAGATGTGCAGTTTGAATAATAATCTTGAAATTCAGACGTACAAAGATTTTACACACTGATTTTCAACAGTAATTCCACAACCAATAAAGTTGAATCTTTTGAAAGACATGTCAAAGGTGTGAATCTGAAATTCACTTTCAAAGAAATTCACAATGAAATGCACTGTGTAAGTCCAGCATGTTGTCAGCTAAGAAATCAGCAAAAATGAACTATCTCATTACTGGCCATATAGATGAGAAAGGAAAATAAACTCATGTTTACAATGTGGATGTGAAAGAACAGTTTCTAGGTTCAGCTTCAATATTTATGTTTATGAATAATTGATATGTTCATATTGTCTAACAGCTATCTAGACGGATAAAGCTATGTATGCATCTATACATACTTATGCGTTCATACGCATCAGTATAAACATTGATATTAGGTTTTTTCTAGACCAAATTCTAAAAAAATGAGTTAAACAGTGAATCTCATAATTGTAGTAGGTCCCACCGAGATTTGAACTCGGATCGCTGGATTCAGAGTCCAGAGTGCTAACCATTACACCATGGAACCCTCTCACACAAGAGTGACTTTTCCATTGAGACAAAAGAGAGCGCATCAGTGATGGCCTTCTCTTATATTGATACAAAGATATCTCATTTGAATGGTCATAGTGGATAGAGCTTTAATGTGATTTGATTCTTTTCGCTATATTCTCTATAAAAGTGTTAAATATTCAAATGTTTATCAGAATATAAAAGTTATATCACAATGTTCATCTTTGCCTGTAGCATAATTAAACAGTCTACATTTCCAGACTACTGAAGCAATGTCTCTGTCTCCTGCATGGGTGGCTCCATAGAGCAATGGTTGGCAATTTGGACTTTGCATCCAATGATCCGATTTGAGACCTTGGAGGGACTTTTTTTATTACTCTTGAGCTTTTCCATTTCTTCATCTTTGTTCATTGATAGCTCAAATCCAACACCAGTAGGTTGAAAGAGTCAATTATTGAATGCTTTCAAAATGTCCATCAGCTTGAACAAGTTACATCAATACAAACTTTACAATACTTTGACATCAAATTTCTTCACAAAGTAGTTAGCCATTATAAAATCATATCCTGATTTTCTCAAACGCATTTCAGACGGGTGATTCACAGCATCACTTTTTTAAGCTTTCCTGCTATTGATAAGGCGAAAATAGCACATTTTGAATGAGAAGTTTTCTTCAATCAAACATAGAGGAACCCAAATGATGATCTCATTCAGCTAGTAAAAATGTTGTTTTATATTAGTATGGAAATCGTGAAAAGAAAATGTTTTTCATGCTGATTTACAACAGTTGATCTCCAATCGTAAAATATAAGCTTTTGGTCGGAGGCATCACAGGTACTGATCAAATTCTCATTTTTGAACTTTATTCACAAATCATATGATATGCTTTGTATACATCAACTGTATTGTTGGATCAATAATGAGTAAAAAGTGACTATCTCAATTTCAGGACATATAAAAGAGAAAGAAGTAGAAACTCATGTTTCAAATGCTGAGAGGCAACAACTGTTCATGATTTTCACCTCCACTAATTATATTTATTTTTATAATCTATATGTTTATATTTTCCTATAAATATACAGAGACATATAGCTATATATACAGAGATACATATGTACAGGTTGATTTTTACATGTTTATAAGTAAATGTGATGTTGTTCCAAATAAAACTTCTAAGAACTGAATGGAAAAGAAAATTGTAAAGTTCAGATAAGTCCCACTGAAATTTGTACTCAGATCCCCTTTTTCAGAGTCCAGAGTGCTAACCATGACACCATCCACCCTCCCGTACCAGGGTGAGCTTTCCATTTTGACAGAAGAGATTTGCCTCAGGGGGCAACTTATCTTTCATTGAAAAATATTATCTCACGTAAAAACCACTGTTCAACAGAGTTATAACGTTATTTGAGTCTTTTGGGCAACATCCTTCCCCAACATAGTTCAATATGCAAAAGTTTACCAGAATAGGAAAGCAATCCAATTCAGTTTCTCTTTGACAGTAGAATATTAAAAACTTTGACATTTCCACATTGCTGCAGCAGTTTGCGCTCCTTTCACATGGGAGGTTCCATGGTGTAATGGTTAGCACTTTGGACTTTGAATCCAATGATCCGAGTTCAAATCTCGGTGGGACCATTTTATGACTCTTGACCAAATCATTTTCTTTCAAGTGTATTCATTAATATCACATATCTAATACCGGTAGGGTGAAAAATTAATTTATTGATTATACTCTAAAAGTTTACTAGATGTGAGCAAATAATAGAATTTTTACAATACCTGGAAACTAAATGGCTCAAAATAATGAGAGATTTTACAAACTCACTCTGGTTTCTCAAACTCATCACAGGGGCCTGATGCACGACATTACTTTTTAAAATCTTACTGTTATTGATAAGGGGAACAAGGAACTTTTTAATTGCAAAGCGTTCATTAAAACAAAACTTGAGGAGCCAAACTTTGTATTACGGTGACCGAAGATGTGCAGTTTGAATAATAATCTTGAAATTCAGACGTACAAAGATTTTACACACTGATTTTCAACAGTAATTCCACAACCAATAAAGTTGAATCTTTTGAAAGACATGTCAAAGGTGTGAATCTGAAATTCACTTTCAAAGAAATTCACAATGAAATGCACTGTGTAAGTCCAGCATGTTGTCAGCTAAGAAATCAGCAAAAATGAACTATCTCATTACTGGCCATATAGATGAGAAAGGAAAATAAACTCATGTTTACAATGTGGATGTGAAAGAACAGTTTCTAGGTTCAGCTTCAATATTTATGTTTATGAATAATTGATATGTTCATATTGTCTAACAGCTATCTAGACGGATAAAGCTATGTATGCATCTATACATACTTATGCGTTCATACGCATCAGTATAAAACATTGATATTAGGTTTTTTCTAGACCAAATTCTAAAAAAATGAGTTAAACAGTGAATCTCATAATTGTAGTAGGTCCCACCGAGATTTGAACTCGGATCGCTGGATTCAGAGTCCAGAGTGCTAACCATTACACCATGGAACCCTCTCACACAAGAGTGACTTTTCCATTGAGACAAAAGAGAGCGCATCAGTGATGGCCTTCTCTTATATTGATACAAAGATATCTCATTTGAATGGTCATAGTGGATAGAGCTTTAATGTGATTTGATTCTTTTCGCTATATTCTCTATAAAAGTGTTAAATATTCAAATGTTTATCAGAATATAAAAGTTATATCACAATGTTCATCTTTGCCTGTAGCATAATTAAACAGTCTACATTTCCAGACTACTGAAGCAATGTCTCTGTCTCCTGCATGGGTGGCTCCATAGAGCAATGGTTGGCAATTTTGACTTTGCATCCAATGATCCGATTTGAGACCTTGGAGGGACTTTTTTTATTACTCTTGAGCTTTTCCATTTCTTCATCTTTGTTCATTGATAGCTCAAATCCAACACCAGTAGGTTGAAAGAGTCAATTATTGAATGCTTTCAAAATGTCCATCAGCTTGAACAAGTTACATCAATACAAACTTTACAATACTTTGACATCAAATTTCTTCACAAAGTAGTTAGCCATTATAAAATCATATCCTGATTTTCTCAAACGCATTTCAGACGGGTGATTCACAGCATCACTTTTTTAAGCTTTCCTGCTATTGATAAGGCGAAAATAGCACATTTTGAATGAGAAGTTTTCTTCAATCAAACATAGAGGAACCCAAATGATGATCTCATTCAGCTAGTAAAAATGTTGTTTTATATTAGTATGGAAATCGTGAAAAGAAAATGTTTTTCATGCTGATTTACAACAGTTGATCTCCAATCGTAAAATATAAGCTTTTGGTCGGAGGCATCACAGGTACTGATCAAATTCTCATTTTTGAACTTTATTCACAAATCATATGATATGCTTTGTATACATCAACTGTATTGTTGGATCAATAATGAGTAAAAAGTGACTATCTCAATTTCAGGACATATAAAAGAGAAAGAAGTAGAAACTCATGTTTCAAATGCTGAGAGGCAACAACTGTTCATGATTTTCACCTCCACTAATTATATTTATTTTTATAATCTATATGTTTATATTTTCCTATAAATATACAGAGACATATAGCTATATATACAGAGATACATATGTACAGGTTGATTTTTACATGTTTATAAGTAAATGTGATGTTGTTCCAAATAAAACTTCTAAGAACTGAATGGAAAAGAAAATTGTAAAGTTCAGATAAGTCCCACTGAAATTTGTACTCAGATCCCCGTTTTCAGAGTCCAGAGTGCTAACCATGACACCATCCACCCTCCCGTACCAGGGTGAGCTTTCCATTTTGACAGAAGAGATTTGCCTCAGGGGGCAACTTATCTTTCATTGAAAAATATTATCTCACGTAAAAACCACTGTTCAACAGAGTTATAACGTTATTTGAGTCTTTTGGGCAACATCCTTCCCCAACATAGTTCAATATGCAAAAGTTTACCAGAATAGGAAAGCAATCCAATTCAGTTTCTCTTTGACAGTAGAATATTAAAAACTTTGACATTTCCACATTGCTGCAGCAGTTTGCGCTCCTTTCACATGGGAGGTTCCATGGTGTAATGGTTAGCACTTTGGACTTTGAATCCAATGATCCGAGTTCAAATCTCGGTGGGACCATTTTATGACTCTTGACCAAATCATTTTCTTTCAAGTGTATTCATTAATATCACATATCTAATACCGGTAGGGTGAAAAATTAATTTATTGATTATACTCTAAAAGTTTACTAGATGTGAGCAAATAATAGAATTTTTACAATACCTGGAAACTAAATGGCTCAAAATAATGAGAGATTTTACAAACTCACTCTGGTTTCTCAAACTCATCACAGGGACCTGATGCACGACATTACTTTTTAAAATCTTACTGTTATTGATAAGGGGAACAAGGAACTTTTTAATTGCAAAGCGTTCATTAAAACAAAACTTGAGGAGCCAAACTTTGTATTACGGTGACCGAAGATGTGCAGTTTGAATAATAATCTTGAAATTCAGACGTACAAAGATTTTACACACTGATTTTCAACAGTAATTCCACAACCAATAAAGTTGAATCTTTTGAAAGACATGTCAAAGGTGTGAATCTGAAATTCACTTTCAAAGAAATTCACAATGAAATGCACTGTGTAAGTCCAGCATGTTGTCAGCTAAGAAATCAGCAAAAATGAACTATCTCATTACTGGCCATATAGATGAGAAAGGAAAATAAACTCATGTTTACAATGTGGATGTGAAAGAACAGTTTCTAGGTTCAGCTTCAATATTTATGTTTATGAATAATTGATATGTTCATATTGTCTAACAGCTATCTAGACGGATAAAGCTATGTATGCATCTATACATACTTATGCGTTCATACGCATCAGTATAAAACATTGATATTAGGTTTTTTCTAGACCAAATTCTAAAAAATGAGTTAAACAGTGAATCTCATAATTGTAGTAGGTCCCACCGAGATTTGAACTCGGATCGCTGGATTCAGAGTCCAGAGTGCTAACCATTACACCATGGAACCCTCTCACACAAGAGTGACTTTTCCATTGAGACAAAAGAGAGCGCATCAGTGATGGCCTTCTCTTATATTGATACAAAGATATCTCATTTGAATGGTCATAGTGGATAGAGCTTTAATGTGATTTGATTCTTTTCGCTATATTCTCTATAAAAGTGTTAAATATTCAAATGTTTATCAGAATATAAAAGTTATATCACAATGTTCATCTTTGCCTGTAGCATAATTAAACAGTCTACATTTCCAGACTACTGAAGCAATGTCTCTGTCTCCTGCATGGGTGGCTCCATAGAGCAATGGTTGGCAATTTTGACTTTGCATCCAATGATCCGATTTGAGACCTTGGAGGGACTTTTTTTATTACTCTTGAGCTTTTCCATTTCTTCATCTTTGTTCATTGATAGCTCAAATCCAACACCAGTAGGTTGAAAGAGTCAATTATTGAATGCTTTCAAAATGTCCATCAGCTTGAACAAGTTACATCAATACAAACTTTACAATACTTTGACATCAAATTTCTTCACAAAGTAGTTAGCCATTATAAAATCATATCCTGATTTTCTCAAACGCATTTCAGACGGGTGATTCACAGCATCACTTTTTTAAGCTTTCCTGCTATTGATAAGGCGAAAATAGCACATTTTGAATGAGAAGTTTTCTTCAATCAAACATAGAGGAACCCAAATGATGATCTCATTCAGCTAGTAAAAATGTTGTTTTATATTAGTATGGAAATCGTGAAAAGAAAATGTTTTTCATGCTGATTTACAACAGTTGATCTCCAATCGTAAAATATAAGCTTTTGGTCGGAGGCATCACAGGTACTGATCAAATTCTCATTTTTGAACTTTATTCACAAATCATATGATATGCTTTGTATACATCAACTGTATTGTTGGATCAATAATGAGTAAAAAGTGACTATCTCAATTTCAGGACATATAAAAGAGAAAGAAGTAGAAACTCATGTTTCAAATGCTGAGAGGCAACAACTGTTCATGATTTTCACCTCCACTAATTATATTTATTTTTATAATCTATATGTTTATATTTTCCTATAAATATACAGAGACATATAGCTATATATACAGAGATACATATGTACAGGTTGATTTTTACATGTTTATAAGTAAATGTGATGTTGTTCCAAATAAAACTTCTAAGAACTGAATGGAAAAGAAAATTGTAAAGTTCAGATAAGTCCCACTGAAATTTGTACTCAGATCCCCGTTTTCAGAGTCCAGAGTGCTAACCATGACACCATCCACCCTCCCGTACCAGGGTGAGCTTTCCATTTTGACAGAAGAGATTTGCCTCAGGGGGCAACTTATCTTTCATTGAAAAATATTATCTCACGTAAAAACCACTGTTCAACAGAGTTATAACGTTATTTGAGTCTTTTGGGCAACATCCTTCCCCAACATAGTTCAATATGCAAAAGTTTACCAGAATAGGAAAGCAATCCAATTCAGTTTCTCTTTGACAGTAGAATATTAAAAACTTTGACATTTCCACAGTGCTGCAGCAGTTTGCGCTCCTTTCACATGGGAGGTTCCATGGTGTAATGGTTAGCACTTTGGACTTTGAATCCAATGATCCGAGTTCAAATCTCGGTGGGACCATTTTATGACTCTTGACCAAATCATTTTCTTTCAAGTGTATTCATTAATATCACATATCTAATACCGGTAGGGTGAAAAATTAATTTATTGATTATACTCTAAAAGTTTACTAGATGTGAGCAAATAATAGAATTTTTACAATACCTGGAAACTAAATGGCTCAAAATAATGAGAGATTTTACAAACTCACTCTGGTTTCTCAAACTCATCACAGGGACCTGATGCACGACATTACTTTTTAAAATCTTACTGTTATTGATAAGGGGAACAAGGAACTTTTTAATTGCAAAGCGTTCATTAAAACAAAACTTGAGGAGCCAAACTTTGTATTACGGTGACCGAAGATGTGCAGTTTGAATAATAATCTTGAAATTCAGACGTACAAAGATTTTACACACTGATTTTCAACAGTAATTCCACAACCAATAAAGTTGAATCTTTTGAAAGACATGTCAAAGGTGTGAATCTGAAATTCACTTTCAAAGAAATTCACAATGAAATGCACTGTGTAAGTCCAGCATGTTGTCAGCTAAGAAATCAGCAAAAATGAACTATCTCATTACTGGCCATATAGATGAGAAAGGAAAATAAACTCATGTTTACAATGTGGATGTGAAAGAACAGTTTCTAGGTTCAGCTTCAATATTTATGTTTATGAATAATTGATATGTTCATATTGTCTAACAGCTATCTAGACGGATAAAGCTATGTATGCATCTATACATACTTATGCGTTCATACGCATCAGTATAAAACATTGATATTAGGTTTTTTCTAGACCAAATTCTAAAAAATGAGTTAAACAGTGAATCTCATAATTGTAGTAGGTCCCACCGAGATTTGAACTCGGATCGCTGGATTCAGAGTCCAGAGTGCTAACCATTACACCATGGAGCCCTCTCACACAAGAGTGACTTTTCCATTGAGACAAAAGAGAGCGCATCAGTGATGGCCTTCTCTTATATTGATACAAAGATATCTCATTTGAATGGTCATAGTGGATAGAGCTTTAATGTGATTTGATTCTTTTCGCTATATTCTCTATAAAAGTGTTAAATATTCAAATGTTTATCAGAATATAAAAGTTATATCACAATGTTCATCTTTGCCTGTAGCATAATTAAACAGTCTACATTTCCAGACTACTGAAGCAATGTCTCTGTCTCCTGCATGGGTGGCTCCATAGAGCAATGGTTGGCAATTTTGACTTTGCATCCAATGATCCGATTTGAGACCTTGGAGGGACTTTTTTTATTACTCTTGAGCTTTTCCATTTCTTCATCTTTGTTCATTGATAGCTCAAATCCAACACCAGTAGGTTGAAAGAGTCAATTATTGAATGCTTTCAAAATGTCCATCAGCTTGAACAAGTTACATCAATACAAACTTTACAATACTTTGACATCAAATTTCTTCACAAAGTAGTTAGCCATTATAAAATCATATCCTGATTTTCTCAAACGCATTTCAGACGGGTGATTCACAGCATCACTTTTTTAAGCTTTCCTGCTATTGATAAGGCGAAAATAGCACATTTTGAATGAGAAGTTTTCTTCAATCAAACATAGAGGAACCCAAATGATGATCTCATTCAGCTAGTAAAAATGTTGTTTTATATTAGTATGGAAATCGTGAAAAGAAAATGTTTTTCATGCTGATTTACAACAGTTGATCTCCAATCGTAAAATATAAGCTTTTGGTCGGAGGCATCACAGGTACTGATCAAATTCTCATTTTTGAACTTTATTCACAAATCATATGATATGCTTTGTATACATCAACTGTATTGTTGGATCAATAATGAGTAAAAAGTGACTATCTCAATTTCAGGACATATAAAAGAGAAAGAAGTAGAAACTCATGTTTCAAATGCTGAGAGGCAACAACTGTTCATGATTTTCACCTCCACTAATTATATTTATTTTTATAATCTATATGTTTATATTTTCCTATAAATATACAGAGACATATAGCTATATATACAGAGATACATATGTACAGGTTGATTTTTACATGTTTATAAGTAAATGTGATGTTGTTCCAAATAAAACTTCTAAGAACTGAATGGAAAAGAAAATTGTAAAGTTCAGATAAGTCCCACTGAAATTTGTACTCAGATCCCCGTTTTCAGAGTCCAGAGTGCTAACCATGACACCATCCACCCTCCCGTACCAGGGTGAGCTTTCCATTTTGACAGAAGAGATTTGCCTCAGGGGGCAACTTATCTTTCATTGAAAAATATTATCTCACGTAAAAACCACTGTTCAACAGAGTTATAACGTTATTTGAGTCTTTTGGGCAACATCCTTCCCCAACATAGTTCAATATGCAAAAGTTTACCAGAATAGGAAAGCAATCCAATTCAGTTTCTCTTTGACAGTAGAATATTAAAAACTTTGACATTTCCACATTGCTGCAGCAGTTTGCGCTCCTTTCACATGGGAGGTTCCATGGTGTAATGGTTAGCACTTTGGACTTTGAATCCAATGATCCGAGTTCAAATCTCGGTGGGACCATTTTATGACTCTTGACCAAATCATTTTCTTTCAAGTGTATTCATTAATATCACATATCTAATACCGGTAGGGTGAAAAATTAATTTATTGATTATACTCTAAAAGTTTACTAGATGTGAGCAAATAATAGAATTTTTACAATACCTGGAAACTAAATGGCTCAAAATAATGAGAGATTTTACAAACTCACTCTGGTTTCTCAAACTCATCACAGGGACCTGATGCACGACATTACTTTTTAAAATCTTACTGTTATTGATAAGGGGAACAAGGAACTTTTTAATTGCAAAGCGTTCATTAAAACAAAACTTGAGGAGCCAAACTTTGTATTACGGTGACCGAAGATGTGCAGTTTGAATAATAATCTTGAAATTCAGACGTACAAAGATTTTACACACTGATTTTCAACAGTAATTCCACAACCAATAAAGTTGAATCTTTTGAAAGACATGTCAAAGGTGTGAATCTGAAATTCACTTTCAAAGAAATTCACAATGAAATGCACTGTGTAAGTCCAGCATGTTGTCAGCTAAGAAATCAGCAAAAATGAACTATCTCATTACTGGCCATATAGATGAGAAAGGAAAATAAACTCATGTTTACAATGTGGATGTGAAAGAACAGTTTCTAGGTTCAGCTTCAATATTTATGTTTATGAATAATTGATATGTTCATATTGTCTAACAGCTATCTAGACGGATAAAGCTATGTATGCATCTATACATACTTATGCGTTCATACGCATCAATATAAAACATTGATATTAGGTTTTTTCTAGACCAAATTCTAAAAAATGAGTTAAACAGTGAATCTCATAATTGTAGTAGGTCCCACCGAGATTTGAACTCGGATCGCTGGATTCAGAGTCCAGAGTGCTAACCATTACACCATGGAGCCCTCTCACACAAGAGTGACTTTTCCATTGAGACAAAAGAGAGCGCATCAGTGATGGCCTTCTCTTATATTGATACAAAGATATCTCATTTGAATGGTCATAGTGGATAGAGCTTTAATGTGATTTGATTCTTTTCGCTATATTCTCTATAAAAGTGTTAAATATTCAAATGTTTATCAGAATATAAAAGTTATATCACAATGTTCATCTTTGCCTGTAGCATAATTAAACAGTCTACATTTCCAGACTACTGAAGAAATGTCTCTGTCTCCTGCATGGGTGGCTCCATAGAGCAATGGTTGGCAATTTTGACTTTGCATCCAATGATCCGATTTGAGACCTTGGAGGGACTTTTTTTATTACTCTTGAGCTTTTCCATTTCTTCATCTTTGTTCATTGATAGCTCAAATCCAACACCAGTAGGTTGAAAGAGTCAATTATTGAATGCTTTCAAAATGTCCATCAGCTTGAACAAGTTACATCAATACAAACTTTACAATACTTTGACATCAAATTTCTTCACAAAGTAGTTAGCCATTATAAAATCATATCCTGATTTTCTCAAACGCATTTCAGACGGGTGATTCACAGCATCACTTTTTTAAGCTTTCCTGCTATTGATAAGGCGAAAATAGCACATTTTGAATGAGAAGTTTTCTTCAATCAAACATAGAGGAACCCAAATGATGATCTCATTCAGCTAGTAAAAATGTTGTTTTATATTAGTATGGAAATCGTGAAAAGAAAATGTTTTTCATGCTGATTTACAACAGTTGATCTCCAATCGTAAAATATAAGCTTTTGGTCGGAGGCATCACAGGTACTGATCAAATTCTCATTTTTGAACTTTATTCACAAATCATATGATATGCTTTGTATACATCAACTGTATTGTTGGATCAATAATGAGTAAAAAGTGACTATCTCAATTTCAGGACATAATAAAAGAGAAAGAAGTAGAAACTCATGTTTCAAATGCTGAGAGGCAACAACTGTTCATGATTTTCACCTCCACTAATTATATTTATTTTTATAATCTATCTGTTTATATTTTCCTATAAATATACAGAGACATATAGCTATATATACAGAGATACATATGTACAGGTTGATTTTTACATGTTTATAAGTAAATGTGATGTTGTTCCAAATAAAACTTCTAAGAACTGAATGGAAAAGAAAATTGTAAAGTTCAGATAAGTCCCACTGAAATTTGTACTCAGATCCCCGTTTTCAGAGTCCAGAGTGCTAACCATGACACCATCCACCCTCCCGTACCAGGGTGAGCTTTCCATTTTGACAGAAGAGATTTGCCTCAGGGGGCAACTTATCTTTCATTGAAAAATATTATCTCACGTAAAAACCACTGTTCAACAGAGTTATAACGTTATTTGAGTCTTTTGGGCAACATCCTTCCCCAACATAGTTCAATATGCAAAAGTTTACCAGAATAGGAAAGCAATCCAATTCAGTTTCTCTTTGACAGTAGAATATTAAAAACTTTGACATTTCCACATTGCTGCAGCAGTTTGCGCTCCTTTCACATGGGAGGTTCCATGGTGTAATGGTTAGCACTTTGGACTTTGAATCCAATGATCCGAGTTCAAATCTCGGTGGGACCATTTTATGACTCTTGACCAAATCATTTTCTTTCAAGTGTATTCATTAATATCACATATCTAATACCGGTAGGGTGAAAAATTAATTTATTGATTATACTCTAAAAGTTTACTAGATGTGAGCAAATAATAGAATTTTTACAATACCTGGAAACTAAATGGCTCAAAATAATGAGAGATTTTACAAACTCACTCTGGTTTCTCAAACTCATCACAGGGACCTGATGCACGACATTACTTTTTAAAATCTTACTGTTATTGATAAGGGGAACAAGGAACTTTTTAATTGCAAAGCGTTCATTAAAACAAAACTTGAGGAGCCAAACTTTGTATTACGGTGACCGAAGATGTGCAGTTTGAATAATAATCTTGAAATTCAGACGTACAAAGATTTTACACACTGATTTTCAACAGTAATTCCACAACCAATAAAGTTGAATCTTTTGAAAGACATGTCAAAGGTGTGAATCTGAAATTCACTTTCAAAGAAATTCACAATGAAATGCACTGTGTAAGTCCAGCATGTTGTCAGCTAAGAAATCAGCAAAAATGAACTATCTCATTACTGGCCATATAGATGAGAAAGGAAAATAAACTCATGTTTACAATGTGGATGTGAAAGAACAGTTTCTAGGTTCAGCTTCAATATTTATGTTTATGAATAATTGATATGTTCATATTGTCTAACAGCTATCTAGACGGATAAAGCTATGTATGCATCTATACATACTTATGCGTTCATACGCATCAGTATAAAACATTGATATTAGGTTTTTTCTAGACCAAATTCTAAAAAATGAGTTAAACAGTGAATCTCATAATTGTAGTAGGTCCCACCGAGATTTGAACTCGGATCGCTGGATTCAGAGTCCAGAGTGCTAACCATTACACCATGGAGCCCTCTCACACAAGAGTGACTTTTCCATTGAGACAAAAGAGAGCGCATCAGTGATGGCCTTCTCTTATATTGATACAAAGATATCTCATTTGAATGGTCATAGTGGATAGAGCTTTAATGTGATTTGATTCTTTTCGCTATATTCTCTATAAAAGTGTTAAATATTCAAATGTTTATCAGAATATAAAAGTTATATCACAATGTTCATCTTTGCCTGTAGCATAATTAAACAGTCTACATTTCCAGACTACTGAAGAAATGTCTCTGTCTCCTGCATGGGTGGCTCCATAGAGCAATGGTTGGCAATTTTGACTTTGCATCCAATGATCCGATTTGAGACCTTGGAGGGACTTTTTTTATTACTCTTGAGCTTTTCCATTTCTTAATCTTTGTTCATTGATAGCTCAAATCCAACACCAGTAGGTTGAAAGAGTCAATTATTGAATGCTTTCAAAATGTCCATCAGCTTGAACAAGTTACATCAATACAAACTTTACAATACTTTGACATCAAATTTCTTCACAAAGTAGTTAGCCATTATAAAATCATATCCTGATTTTCTCAAACGCATTTCAGACGGGTGATTCACAGCATCACTTTTTTAAGCTTTCCTGCTATTGATAAGGCGAAAATAGCACATTTTGAATGAGAAGTTTTCTTCAATCAAACATAGAGGAACCCAAATGATGATCTCATTCAGCTAGTAAAAATGTTGTTTTATATTAGTATGGAAATCGTGAAAAGAAAATGTTTTTCATGCTGATTTACAACAGTTGATCTCCAATCGTAAAATATAAGCTTTTGGTCGGAGGCATCACAGGTACTGATCAAATTCTAATTTTTGAACTTTATTCACAAATCATATGATATGCTTTGTATACATCAACTGTATTGTTGGATCAATAATGAGTAAAAAGTGACTATCTCAATTTCAGGACATAATAAAAGAGAAAGAAGTAGAAACTCATGTTTCAAATGCTGAGAGGCAACAACTGTTCATGATTTTCACCTCCACTAATTATATTTATTTTTATAATCTATCTGTTTATATTTTCCTATAAATATACAGAGACATATAGCTATATATACAGAGATACATATGTACAGGTTGATTTTTACATGTTTATAAGTAAATGTGATGTTGTTCCAAATAAAACTTCTAAGAACTGAATGGAAAAGAAAATTGTAAAGTTCAGATAAGTCCCACTGAAATTTGTACTCAGATCCCCGTTTTCAGAGTCCAGAGTGCTAACCATGACACCATCCACCCTCCCGTACCAGGGTGAGCTTTCCATTTTGACAGAAGAGATTTGCCTCAGGGGGCAACTTATCTTTCATTGAAAAATATTATCTCACGTAAAAACCACTGTTCAACAGAGTTATAACGTTATTTGAGTCTTTTGGGCAACATCCTTCCCCAACATAGTTCAATATGCAAAAGTTTACCAGAATAGGAAAGCAATCCAATTCAGTTTCTCTTTGACAGTAGAATATTAAAAACTTTGACATTTCCACATTGCTGCAGTAGTTTGCGCTCCTTTCAAATGGGAGGTTCCATGGTGTAATGGTTAGCACTTTGGACCTTGAATCCAATGATCCGAGTTCAAATCTCAGTGGGACCATTTTATGACTCTTGACCAAATCATTTTCTTTCAAGTGTATTCATTAATATCACATATCTAATACCGGTAGGGTGAAAAATTAATTTATTGATTATACTCTAAAAGTTTACTAGATGTGAGCAAATAATAGAATTTTTACAATACCTGGAAACTAAATGGCTCAAAATAATGAGAGATTTTACAAACTCACTCTGGTTTCTCAAACTCATCACAGGGGCCTGATGCACGACATTACTTTTTAAAATCTTACTGTTATTGATAAGGGGAACAAGGAACTTTTTAATTGCAAAGCGTTCATTAAAACAAAACTTGAGGAGCCAAACTTTGTATTACGGTGACCGAAGATGTGCAGTTTGAATAATAATCTTGAAATTCAGACGTACAAAGATTTTACACACTGATTTTCAACAGTAATTCCACAACCAATAAAGTTGAATCTTTTGAAAGACATGTCAAAGGTGTGAATCTGAAATTCACTTTCAAAGAAATTCACAATGAAATGCACTGTGTAAGTCCAGCATGTTGTCAGCTAAGAAATCAGCAAAAATGAACTATCTCATTACTGGCCATATAGATGAGAAAGGAAAATAAACTCATGTTTACAATGTGGATGTGAAAGAACAGTTTCTAGGTTCAGCTTCAATATTTATGTTTATGAATAATTGATATGTTCATATTGTCTAACAGCTATCTAGACGGATAAAGCTATGTATGCATCTAAACATACTTATGCGTTCATACGCATCAGTATAAAACATTGATATTAGGTTTTTTCTAGACCAAATTCTAAAAAATGAGTTAAACAGTGAATCTCATAATTGTAGTAGGTCCCACCGAGATTTGAACTCGGATCGCTGGATTCAGAGTCCAGAGTGCTAACCATTACACCATGGAACCCTCTCACACAAGAGTGACTTTTCCATTGAGACAAAAGAGAGCGCATCAGTGATGGCCTTCTCTTATATTGATACAAAGATATCTCATTTGAATGGTCATAGTGGATAGAGCTTTAATGTGATTTGATTCTTTTCGCTATATTCTCTATAAAAGTGTTAAATATTCAAATGTTTATCAGAATATAAAAGTTATATCACAATGTTCATCTTTGCCTGTAGCATAATTAAACAGTCTACATTTCCAGACTACTGAAGCAATGTCTCTGTCTCCTGCATGGGTGGCTCCATAGAGCAATGGTTGGCAATTTGGACTTTGCATCCAATGATCCGATTTGAGACCTTGGAGGGACTTTTTTTATTACTCTTGAGCTTTTCCATTTCTTCATCTTTGTTCATTGATAGCTCAAATCCAACACCAGTAGGTTGAAAGAGTCAATTATTGAATGCTTTCAAAATGTCCATCAGCTTGAACAAGTTACATCAATACAAACTTTACAATACTTTGACATCAAATTTCTTCACAAAGTAGTTAGCCATTATAAAATCATATCCTGATTTTCTCAAACGCATTTCAGACGGGTGATTCACAGCATCACTTTTTTAAGCTTTCCTGCTATTGATAAGGCGAAAATAGCACATTTTGAATGAGAAGTTTTTTTCAATCAAACATAGAGGAACCCAAATGATGATCTCATTCAGCTAGTAAAAATGTTGTTTTATATTAGTATGGAAATCGTGAAAAGAAAATGTTTTTCATGCTGATTTACAACAGTTGATCTCCAATCGTAAAATATAAGCTTTTGGTCGGAGGCATCACAGGTACTGATCAAATTCTAATTTTTGAACTTTATTCACAAATCATATGATATGCTTTGTATACATCAACTGTATTGTTGGATCAATAATGAGTAAAAAGTGACTATCTCAATTTCAGGACATATAAAAGAGAAAGAAGTAGAAACTCATGTTTCAAATGCTGAGAGGCAACAACTGTTCATGATTTTCACCTCCACTAATTATATTTATTTTTATAATCTATCTGTTTATATTTTCCTATAAATATACAGAGACATATAGCTATATATACAGAGATACATATGTACAGGTTGATTTTTACATGTTTATAAGTAAATGTGATGTTGTTCCAAATAAAACTTCTAAGAACTGAATGGAAAAGAAAATTGTAAAGTTCAGATAAGTCCCACTGAAATTTGTACTCAGATCCCCGTTTTCAGAGTCCAGAGTGCTAACCATGACACCATCCACCCTCCCGTACCAGGGTGAGCTTTCCATTTTGACAGAAGAGATTTGCCTCAGGGGGCAACTTATCTTTCATTGAAAAATATTATCTCACGTAAAAACCACTGTTCAACAGAGTTATAACGTTATTTGAGTCTTTTGGGCAACATCCTTCCCCAACATAGTTCAATATGCAAAAGTTTACCAGAATAGGAAAGCAATCCAATTCAGTTTCTCTTTGACAGTAGAATATTAAAAACTTTGACATTTCCACATTGCTGCAGTAGTTTGCGCTCCTTTCAAATGGGAGGTTCCATGGTGTAATGGTTAGCACTTTGGACCTTGAATCCAATGATCCGAGTTCAAATCTCGGTGGGACCATTTTATGACTCTTGACCAAATCATTTTCTTTCAAGTGTATTCATTAATATCACATATCTAATACCGGTAGGGTGAAAAATTAATTTATTGATTATACTCTAAAAGTTTACTAGATGTGAGCAAATAATAGAATTTTTACAATACCTGGAAACTAAATGGCTCAAAATAATGAGAGATTTTACAAACTCACTCTGGTTTCTCAAACTCATCACAGGGGCCTGATGCACGACATTACTTTTTAAAATCTTACTGTTATTCATAAGGGGAACAAGGAACTTTTTAATTGCAAAGCGTTCATTAAAACAAAACTTGAGGAGCCAAACTTTGTATTACGGTGACCGAAGATGTGCAGTTTGAATAATAATCTTGAAATTCAGACGTACAAAGATTTTACACACTGATTTTCAACAGTAATTCCACAACCAATAAAGTTGAATCTTTTGAAAGACATGTCAAAGGTGTGAATCTGAAATTCACTTTCAAAGAAATTCACAATGAAATGCACTGTGTAAGTCCAGCATGTTGTCAGCTAAGAAATCAGCAAAAATGAACTATCTCATTACTGGCCATATAGATGAGAAAGGAAAATAAACTCATGTTTACAATGTGGATGTGAAAGAACAGTTTCTAGGTTCAGCTTCAATATTTATGTTTATGAATAATTGATATGTTCATATTGTCTAACAGCTATCTAGACGGATAAAGCTATGTATGCATCTAAACATACTTATGCGTTCATACGCATCAGTATAAAACATTGATATTAGGTTTTTTCTAGACCAAATTCTAAAAAATGAGTTAAACAGTGAATCTCATAATTGTAGTAGGTCCCACCGAGATTTGAACTCGGATCGCTGGATTCAGAGTCCAGAGTGCTAACCATTACACCATGGAACCCTCTCACACAAGAGTGACTTTTCCATTGAGACAAAAGAGAGCGCATCAGTGATGGCCTTCTCTTATATTGATACAAAGATATCTCATTTGAATGGTCATAGTGGATAGAGCTTTAATGTGATTTGATTCTTTTCGCTATATTCTCTATAAAAGTGTTAAATATTCAAATGTTTATCAGAATATAAAAGTTATATCACAATGTTCATCTTTGCCTGTAGCATAATTAAACAGTCTACATTTCCAGACTACTGAAGCAATGTCTCTGTCTCCTGCATGGGTGGCTCCATAGAGCAATGGTTGGCAATTTGGACTTTGCATCCAATGATCCGATTTGAGACCTTGGAGGGACTTTTTTTATTACTCTTGAGCTTTTCCATTTCTTCATCTTTGTTCATTGATAGCTCAAATCCAACACCAGTAGGTTGAAAGAGTCAATTATTGAATGCTTTCAAAATGTCCATCAGCTTGAACAAGTTACATCAATACAAACTTTACAATACTTTGACATCAAATTTCTTCACAAAGTAGTTAGCCATTATAAAATCATATCCTGATTTTCTCAAACGCATTTCAGACGGGTGATTCACAGCATCACTTTTTTAAGCTTTCCTGCTATTGATAAGGCGAAAATAGCACATTTTGAATGAGAAGTTTTTTTCAATCAAACATAGAGGAACCCAAATGATGATCTCATTCAGCTAGTAAAAATGTTGTTTTATATTAGTATGGAAATCGTGAAAAGAAAATGTTTTTCATGCTGATTTACAACAGTTGATCTCCAATCGTAAAATATAAGCTTTTGGTCGGAGGCATCACAGGTACTGATCAAATTCTCATTTTTGAACTTTATTCACAAATCATATGATATGCTTTGTATACATCAACTGTATTGTTGGATCAATAATGAGTAAAAAGTGACTATCTCAATTTCAGGACATATAAAAGAGAAAGAAGTAGAAACTCATGTTTCAAATGCTGAGAGGCAACAACTGTTCATGATTTTCACCTCCACTAATTATATTTATTTTTATAATCTATCTGTTTATATTTTCCTATAAATATACAGAGACATACAGCTATATATACAGAGATACATATGTACAGGTTGATTTTTACATGTTTATAAGTAAATGTGATGTTGTTCCAAATAAAACTTCTAAGAACTGAATGGAAAAGAAAATTGTAAAGTTCTGATAAGTCCCACTGAAATTTGTACTCAGATCCCCGTTTTCAGAGTCCAGAGTGCTAACCATGACACCATCCACCCTCCCGTACCAGGGTGAGCTTTCCATTTTGACAGAAGAGATTTGCCTCAGGGGGCAACTTATCTTTCATTGAAAAATATTATCTCACGTAAAAACCACTGTTCAACAGAGTTATAACGTTATTTGAGTCTTTTGGGCAACATCCTTCCCCAACATAGTTCAATATGCAAAAGTTTACCAGAATAGGAAAGCAATCCAATTCAGTTTCTCTTTGACAGTAGAATATTAAAAACTTTGACATTTCCACATTGCTGCAGTAGTTTGCGCTCCTTTCAAATGGGAGGTTCCATGGTGTAATGGTTAGCACTTTGGACCTTGAATCCAATGATCCGAGTTCAAATCTCGGTGGGACCATTTTATGACTCTTGACCAAATCATTTTCTTTCAAGTGTATTCATTAATATCACATATCTAATACCGGTAGGGTGAAAAATTAATTTATTGATTATACTCTAAAAGTTTACTAGATGTGAGCAAATAATAGAATTTTTACAATACCTGGAAACTAAATGGCTCAAAATAATGAGAGATTTTACAAACTCACTCTGGTTTCTCAAACTCATCACAGGGGCCTGATGCACGACATTACTTTTTAAAATCTTACTGTTATTCATAAGGGGAACAAGGAACTTTTTAATTGCAAAGCGTTCATTAAAACAAAACTTGAGGAGCCAAACTTTGTATTACGGTGACCGAAGATGTGCAGTTTGAATAATAATCTTGAAATTCAGACGTACAAAGATTTTACACACTGATTTTCAACAGTAATTCCACAACCAATAAAGTTGAATCTTTTGAAAGACATGTCAAAGGTGTGAATCTGAAATTCACTTTCAAAGAAATTCACAATGAAATGCACTGTGTAAGTCCAGCATGTTGTCAGCTAAGAAATCAGCAAAAATGAACTATCTCATTACTGGCCATATAGATGAGAAAGGAAAATAAACTCATGTTTACAATGTGGATGTGAAAGAACAGTTTCTAGGTTCAGCTTCAATATTTATGTTTATGAATAATTGATATGTTCATATTGTCTAACAGCTATCTAGACGGATAAAGCTATGTATGCATCTATACATACTTATGCGTTCATACGCATCAGTATAAAACATTGATATTAGATTTTTTCTAGACCAAATTCTAAAAAATGAGTTAAACAGTGAATCTCATAATTGTAGTAGGTCCCACCGAGATTTGAACTCGGATCGCTGGATTCAGAGTCCAGAGTGCTAACCATTACACCATGGAACCCTCTCACACAAGAGTGACTTTTCCATTGAGACAAAAGAGAGCGCATCAGTGATGGCCTTCTCTTATATTGATACAAAGATATCTCATTTGAATGGTCATAGTGGATAGAGCTTTAATGTGATTTGATTCTTTTCGCTATATTCTCTATAAAAGTGTTAAATATTCAAATGTTTATCAGAATATAAAAGTTATATCACAATGTTCATCTTTGCCTGTAGCATAATTAAACAGTCTACATTTCCAGACTACTGAAGCAATGTCTCTGTCTCCTGCATGGGTGGCTCCATAGAGCAATGGTTGGCAATTTGGACTTTGCATCCAATGATCCGATTTGAGACCTTGGAGGGACTTTTTTTATTACTCTTGAGCTTTTCCATTTCTTCATCTTTGTTCATTGATAGCTCAAATCCAACACCAGTAGGTTGAAAGAGTCAATTATTGAATGCTTTCAAAATGTCCATCAGCTTGAACAAGTTACATCAATACAAACTTTACAATACTTTGACATCAAATTTCTTCACAAAGTAGTTAGCCATTATAAAATCATATCCTGATTTTCTCAAACGCATTTCAGACGGGTGATTCACAGCATCACTTTTTTAAGCTTTCCTGCTATTGATAAGGCGAAAATAGCACATTTTGAATGAGAAGTTTTTTTCAATCAAACATAGAGGAACCCAAATGATGATCTCATTCAGCTAGTAAAAATGTTGTTTTATATTAGTATGGAAATCGTGAAAAGAAAATGTTTTTCATGCTGATTTACAACAGTTGATCTCCAATCGTAAAATATAAGCTTTTGGTCGGAGGCATCACAGGTACTGATCAAATTCTCATTTTTGAACTTTATTCACAAATCATATGATATGCTTTGTATACATCAACTGTATTGTTGGATCAATAATGAGTAAAAAGTGACTATCTCAATTTCAGGACATATAAAAGAGAAAGAAGTAGAAACTCATGTTTCAAATGCTGAGAGGCAACAACTGTTCATGATTTTCACCTCCACTAATTATATTTATTTTTATAATCTATCTGTTTATATTTTCCTATAAATATACAGAGACATATAGCTATATATACAGAGATACATATGTACAGGTTGATTTTTACATGTTTATAAGTAAATGTGATGTTGTTCCAAATAAAACTTCTAAGAACTGAATGGAAAAGAAAATTGTAAAGTTCAGATAAGTCCCACTGAAATTTGTACTCAGATCCCCGTTTTCAGAGTCCAGAGTGCTAACCATGACACCATCCACCCTCCCGTACCAGGGTGAGCTTTCCATTTTGACAGAAGAGATTTGCCTCAGGGGGCAACTTATCTTTCATTGAAAAATATTATCTCACGTAAAAACCACTGTTCAACAGAGTTATAACGTTATTTGAGTCTTTTGGGCAACATCCTTCCCCAACATAGTTCAATATGCAAAAGTTTACCAGAATAGGAAAGCAATCCAATTCAGTTTCTCTTTGACAGTAGAATATTAAAAACTTTGACATTTCCACATTGCTGCAGTAGTTTGCGCTCCTTTCAAATGGGAGGTTCCATGGTGTAATGGTTAGCACTTTGGACCTTGAATCCAATGATCCGAGTTCAAATCTCGGTGGGACCATTTTATGACTCTTGACCAAATCATTTTCTTTCAAGTGTATTCATTAATATCACATATCTAATACCGGTAGGGTGAAAAATTAATTTATTGATTATACTCTAAAAGTTTACTAGATGTGAGCAAATAATAGAATTTTTACAATACCTGGAAACTAAATGGCTCAAAATAATGAGAGATTTTACAAACTCACTCTGGTTTCTCAAACTCATCACAGGGGCCTGATGCACGACATTACTTTTTAAAATCTTACTGTTATTGATAAGGGGAACAAGGAACTTTTTAATTGCAAAGCGTTCATTAAAACAAAACTTGAGGAGCCAAACTTTGTATTACGGTGACCGAAGATGTGCAGTTTGAATAATAATCTTGAAATTCAGACGTACAAAGATTTTACACACTGATTTTCAACAGTAATTCCACAACCAATAAAGTTGAATCTTTTGAAAGACATGTCAAAGGTGTGAATCTGAAATTCACTTTCAAAGAAATTCACAATGAAATGCACTGTGTAAGTCCAGCATGTTGTCAGCTAAGAAATCAGCAAAAATGAACTATCTCATTACTGGCCATATAGATGAGAAAGGAAAATAAACTCATGTTTACAATGTGTATGTGAAAGAACAGTTTCTAGGTTCAGCTTCAATATTTATGTTTATGAATAATTGATATGTTCATATTGTCTAACAGCTATCTAGACGGATAAAGCTATGTATGCATCTATACATACTTATGCGTTCATACGCATCAGTATAAAACATTGATATTAGGTTTTTTCTAGACCAAATTCTAAAAAATGAGTTAAACAGTGAATCTCATAAATGTAGTAGGTCCCACCGAGATTTGAACTCGGATCGCTGGATTCAGAGTCCAGAGTGCTAACCATTACACCATGGAGCCCTCTCACACAAGAGTGACTTTTCCATTGAGACAAAAGAGAGCGCATCAGTGATGGCCTTCTCTTATATTGATACAAAGATATCTCATTTGAATGGTCATAGTGGATAGAGCTTTAATGTGATTTGATTCTTTTCGCTATATTCTCTATAAAAGTGTTAAATATTCAAATGTTTATCAGAATATAAAAGTTATATCACAATGTTCATCTTTGCCTGTAGCATAATTAAACAGTCTACATTTCCAGACTACTGAAGAAATGTCTCTGTCTCCTGCATGGGTGGCTCCATAGAGCAATGGTTGGCAATTTGGACTTTGCATCCAATGATCCGATTTGAGACCTTGGCGGGACTTTTTTTATTACTCTTGAGCTTTTCCATTTCTTCATCTTTGTTCATTGATAGCTCAAATCCAACACCAGTAGGTTGAAAGAGTCAATTATTGAATGCTTTCAAAATGTCCATCAGCTTGAACAAGTTACATCAATACAAACTTTACAATACTTTGACATCAAATTTCTTCACAAAGTAGTTAGCCATTATAAAATCATATCCTGATTTTCTCAAACGCATTTCAGACGGGTGATTCACAGCATCACTTTTTTAAGCTTTCCTGCTATTGATAAGGCGAAAATAGCACATTTTGAATGAGAAGTTTTCTTCAATCAAACATAGAGGAACCCAAATGATGATCTCATTCAGCTAGTAAAAATGTTGTTTTATATTAGTATGGAAATCGTGAAAAGAAAATGTTTTTCATGCTGATTTACAACAGTTGATCTCCAATCGTAAAATATAAGCTTTTGGTCGGAGGCATCACAGGTACTGATCAAATTCTCATTTTTGAACTTTATTCACAAATCATATGATATGCTTTGTATACATCAACTGTATTGTTGGATCAATAATGAGTAAAAAGTGACTATCTCAATTTCAGGACATATAAAAGAGAAAGAAGTAGAAACTCATGTTTCAAATGCTGAGAGGCAACAACTGTTCATGATTTTCACCTCCACTAATTATATTTATTTTTATAATCTATATGTTTATATTTTCCTATAAATATACAGAGACATATAGCTATATATACAGAGATACATATGTACAGGTTGATTTTTACATGTTTATAAGTAAATGTGATGTTGTTCCAAATAAAACTTCTAAGAACTGAATGGAAAAGAAAATTGTAAAGTTCAGATAAGTCCCACTGAAATTTGTACTCAGATCCCCGTTTTCAGAGTCCAGAGTGCTAACCATGACACCATCCACCCTCCCGTACCAGGGTGAGCTTTCCATTTTGACAGAAGAGATTTGCCTCAGGGGGCAACTTATCTTTCATTGAAAAATATTATCTCACGTAAAAACCACTGTTCAACAGAGTTATAACGTTATTTGAGTCTTTTGGGCAACATCCTTCCCCAACATAGTTCAATATGCAAAAGTTTACCAGAATAGGAAAGCAATCCAATTCAGTTTCTCTTTGACAGTAGAATATTAAAAACTTTGACATTTCCACATTGCTGCAGTAGTTTGCGCTCCTTTCAAATGGGAGGTTCCATGGTGTAATGGTTAGCACTTTGGACCTTGAATCCAATGATCCGAGTTCAAATCTCGGTGGGACCATTTTATGACTCTTGACCAAATCATTTTCTTTCAAGTGTATTCATTAATATCACATATCTAATACCGGTAGGGTGAAAAATTAATTTATTGATTATACTCTAAAAGTTTACTAGATGTGAGCAAATAATAGAATTTTTACAATACCTGGAAACTAAATGGCTCAAAATAATGAGAGATTTTACAAACTCACTCTGGTTTCTCAAACTCATCACAGGGGCCTGATGCACGACATTACTTTTTAAAATCTTACTGTTATTGATAAGGGGAACAAGGAACTTTTTAATTGCAAAGCGTTCATTAAAACAAAACTTGAGGAGCCAAACTTTGTATTACGGTGACCGAAGATGTGCAGTTTGAATAATAATCTTGAAATTCAGACGTACAAAGATTTTACACACTGATTTTCAACAGTAATTCCACAACCAATAAAGTTGAATCTTTTGAAAGACATGTCAAAGGTGTGAATCTGAAATTCACTTTCAAAGAAATTCACAATGAAATGCACTGTGTAAGTCCAGCATGTTGTCAGCTAAGAAATCAGCAAAAATGAACTATCTCATTACTGGCCATATAGATGAGAAAGGAAAATAAACTCATGTTTACAATGTGGATGTGAAAGAACAGTTTCTAGGTTCAGCTTCAATATTTATGTTTATGAATAATTGATATGTTCATATTGTCTAACAGCTATCTAGACGGATAAAGCTATGTATGCATCTATACATACTTATGCGTTCATACGCATCAGTATAAAACATTGATATTAGGTTTTTTCTAGACCAAATTCTAAAAAATGAGTTACACAGTGAATCTCATATTTGTAGTAGGTCCCACCGAGATTTGAACTCGGATCGCTGGATTCAGAGTCCAGAGTGCTAACCATTACACCATGGAGCCCTCTCACACAAGAGTGACTTTTCCATTGAGACAAAAGAGAGCGCATCAGTGATGGCCTTCTCTTATATTGATACAAAGATATCTCATTTGAATGGTCATAGTGGATAGAGCTTTAATGTGATTTGATTCTTTTCGCTATATTCTCTATAAAAGTGTTAAATATTCAAATGTTTATCAGAATATAAAAGTTATATCACAATGTTCATCTTTGCCTGTAGCATAATTAAACAGTCTACATTTCCAGACTACTGAAGAAATGTCTCTGTCTCCTGCATGGGTGGCTCCATAGAGCAATGGTTGGCAATTTGGACTTTGCATCCAATGATCCGATTTGAGACCTTGGAGGGACTTTTTTTATTACTCTTGAGCTTTTCCATTTCTTCATCTTTGTTCATTGATAGCTCAAATCCAACACCAGTAGGTTGAAAGAGTCAATTATTGAATGCTTTCAAAATGTCCATCAGCTTGAACAAGTTACATCAATACAAACTTTACAATACTTTGACATCAAATTTCTTCACAAAGTAGTTAGCCATTATAAAATCATATCCTGATTTTCTCAAACGCATTTCAGACGGGTGATTCACAGCATCACTTTTTTAAGCTTTCCTGCTATTGATAAGGCGAAAATAGCACATTTTGAATGAGAAGTTTTCTTCAATCAAACATAGAGGAACCCAAATGATGATCTCATTCAGCTAGTAAAAATGTTGTTTTATATTAGTATGGAAATCGTGAAAAGAAAATGTTTTTCATGCTGATTTACAACAGTTGATCTCCAATCGTAAAATATAAGCTTTTGGTCGGAGGCATCACAGGTACTGATCAAATTCTCATTTTTGAACTTTATTCACAAATCATATGATATGCTTTGTATACATCAACTGTATTGTTGGATCAATAATGAGTAAAAAGTGACTATCTCAATTTCAGGACATATAAAAGAGAAAGAAGTAGAAACTCATGTTTCAAATGCTGAGAGGCAACAACTGTTCATGATTTTCACCTCCACTAATTATATTTATTTTTATAATCTATCTGTTTATATTTTCCTATAAATATACAGAGACATAGAGCTATATATACAGAGATACATATGTACAGGTTGATTTTTACATGTTTATAAGTAAATGTGATGTTGTTCCAAATAAAACTTCTAAGAACTGAATGGAAAAGAAAATTGTAAAGTTCAGATAAGTCCCACTGAAATTTGTACTCAGATCCCCGTTTTCAGAGTCCAGAGTGCTAACCATGACACCATCCACCCTCCCGTACCAGGGTGAGCTTTCCATTTTGACAGAAGAGATTTGCCTCAGGGGGCAACTTATCTTTCATTGAAAAATATTATCTCACGTAAAAACCACTGTTCAACAGAGTTATAACGTTATTTGAGTCTTTTGGGCAACATCCTTCCCCAACATAGTTCAATATGCAAAAGTTTACCAGAATAGGAAAGCAATCCAATTCAGTTTCTCTTTGACAGTAGAATATTAAAAACTTTGACATTTCCACATTGCTGCAGTAGTTTGCGCTCCTTTCAAATGGGAGGTTCCATGGTGTAATGGTTAGCACTTTGGACCTTGAATCCAATGATCCGAGTTCAAATCTCGGTGGGACCATTTTATGACTCTTGACCAAATCATTTTCTTTCAAGTGTATTCATTAATATCACATATCTAATACCGGTAGGGTGAAAAATTAATTTATTGAATATACTCTAAAAGTTTACTAGATGTGAGCAAATAATAGAATTTTTACAATACCTGGAAACTAAATGGCTCAAAATAATGAGAGATTTTACAAACTCACTCTGGTTTCTCAAACTCATCACAGGGGCCTGATGCACGACATTACTTTTTAAAATCTTACTGTTATTGATAAGGGGAACAAGGAACTTTTTAATTGCAAAGCGTTCATTAAAACAAAACTTGAGGAGCCAAACTTTGTATTACGGTGACCGAAGATGTGCAGTTTGAATAATAATCTTGAAATTCAGACGTACAAAGATTTTACACACTGATTTTCAACAGTAATTCCACAACCAATAAAGTTGAATCTTTTGAAAGACATGTCAAAGGTGTGAATCTGAAATTCACTTTCAAAGAAATTCACAATGAAATGCACTGTGTAAGTCCAGCATGTTGTCAGCTAAGAAATCAGCAAAAATGAACTATCTCATTACTGGCCATATAGATGAGAAAGGAAAATAAACTCATGTTTACAATGTGGATGTGAAAGAACAGTTTCTAGGTTCAGCTTCAATATTTATGTTTATGAATAATTGATATGTTCATATTGTCTAACAGCTATCTAGACGGATAAAGCTATGTATGCATCTATACATACTTATGCGTTCATACGCATCAGTATAAAACATTGATATTAGATTTTTTCTAGACCAAATTCTAAAAAATGAGTTAAACAGTGAATCTCATAATTGTAGTAGGTCCCACCGAGATTTGAACTCGGATCGCTGGATTCAGAGTCCAGAGTGCTAACCATTACACCATGGAACCCTCTCACACAAGAGTGACTTTTCCATTGAGACAAAAGAGAGCGCATCAGTGATGGCCTTCTCTTATATTGATACAAAGATATCTCATTTGAATGGTCATAGTGGATAGAGCTTTAATGTGATTTGATTCTTTTCGCTATATTCTCTATAAAAGTGTTAAATATTCAAATGTTTATCAGAATATAAAAGTTATATCACAATGTTCATCTTTGCCTGTAGCATAATTAAACAGTCTACATTTCCAGACTACTGAAGCAATGTCTCTGTCTCCTGCATGGGTGGCTCCATAGAGCAATGGTTGGCAATTTGGACTTTGCATCCAATGATCCGATTTGAGACCTTGGAGGGACTTTTTTTATTACTCTTGAGCTTTTCCATTTCTTCATCTTTGTTCATTGATAGCTCAAATCCAACACCAGTAGGTTGAAAGAGTCAATTATTGAATGCTTTCAAAATGTCCATCAGCTTGAACAAGTTACATCAATACAAACTTTACAATACTTTGACATCAAATTTCTTCACAAAGTAGTTAGCCATTATAAAATCATATCCTGATTTTCTCAAACGCATTTCAGACGGGTGATTCACAGCATCACTTTTTTAAGCTTTCCTGCTATTGATAAGGCGAAAATAGCACATTTTGAATGAGAAGTTTTTTTCAATCAAACATAGAGGAACCCAAATGATGATCTCATTCAGCTAGTAAAAATGTTGTTTTATATTAGTATGGAAATCGTGAAAAGAAAATGTTTTTCATGCTGATTTACAACAGTTGATCTCCAATCGTAAAATATAAGCTTTTGGTCGGAGGCATCACAGGTACTGATCAAATTCTCATTTTTGAACTTTATTCACAAATCATATGATATGCTTTGTATACATCAACTGTATTGTTGGATCAATAATGAGTAAAAAGTGACTATCTCAATTTCAGGACATATAAAAGAGAAAGAAGTAGAAACTCATGTTTCAAATGCTGAGAGGCAACAACTGTTCATGATTTTCACCTCCACTAATTATATTTATTTTTATAATCTATCTGTTTATATTTTCCTATAAATATACAGAGACATATAGCTATATATACAGAGATACATATGTACAGGTTGATTTTTACATGTTTATAAGTAAATGTGATGTTGTTCCAAATAAAACTTCTAAGAACTGAATGGAAAAGAAAATTGTAAAGTTCAGATAAGTCCCACTGAAATTTGTACTCAGATCCCCGTTTTCAGAGTCCAGAGTGCTAACCATGACACCATCCACCCTCCCGTACCAGGGTGAGCTTTCCATTTTGACAGAAGAGATTTGCCTCAGGGGGCAACTTATCTTTCATTGAAAAATATTATCTCACGTAAAAACCACTGTTCAACAGAGTTATAACGTTATTTGAGTCTTTTGGGCAACATCCTTCCCCAACATAGTTCAATATGCAAAAGTTTACCAGAATAGGAAAGCAATCCAATTCAGTTTCTCTTTGACAGTAGAATATTAAAAACTTTGACATTTCCACATTGCTGCAGTAGTTTGCGCTCCTTTCAAATGGGAGGTTCCATGGTGTAATGGTTAGCACTTTGGACCTTGAATCCAATGATCCGAGTTCAAATCTCGGTGGGACCATTTTATGACTCTTGACCAAATCATTTTCTTTCAAGTGTATTCATTAATATCACATATCTAATACCGGTAGGGTGAAAAATTAATTTATTGATTATACTCTAAAAGTTTACTAGATGTGAGCAAATAATAGAATTTTTACAATACCTGGAAACTAAATGGCTCAAAATAATGAGAGATTTTACAAACTCACTCTGGTTTCTCAAACTCATCACAGGGGCCTGATGCACGACATTACTTTTTAAAATCTTACTGTTATTGATAAGGGGAACAAGGAACTTTTTAATTGCAAAGCGTTCATTAAAACAAAACTTGAGGAGCCAAACTTTGTATTACGGTGACCGAAGATGTGCAGTTTGAATAATAATCTTGAAATTCAGACGTACAAAGATTTTACACACTGATTTTCAACAGTAATTCCACAACCAATAAAGTTGAATCTTTTGAAAGACATGTCAAAGGTGTGAATCTGAAATTCACTTTCAAAGAAATTCACAATGAAATGCACTGTGTAAGTCCAGCATGTTGTCAGCTAAGAAATCAGCAAAAATGAACTATCTCATTACTGGCCATATAGATGAGAAAGGAAAATAAACTCATGTTTACAATGTGGATGTGAAAGAACAGTTTCTAGGTTCAGCTTCAATATTTATGTTTATGAATAATTGATATGTTCATATTGTCTAACAGCTATCTAGACGGATAAAGCTATGTATGCATCTATACATACTTATGCGTTCATACGCATCAGTATAACACATTGATATTAGATTTTTTCTAGACCAAATTCTAAAAAATGAGTTAAACAGTGAATCTCATAATTGTAGTAGGTCCCACCGAGATTTGAACTCGGATCGCTGGATTCAGAGTCCAGAGTGCTAACCATTACACCATGGAACCCTCTCACACAAGAGTGACTTTTCCATTGAGACAAAAGAGAGCGCATCAGTGATGGCCTTCTCTTATATTGATACAAAGATATCTCATTTGAATGGTCATAGTGGATAGAGCTTTAATGTGATTTGATTCTTTTCGCTATATTCTCTATAAAAGTGTTAAATATTCAAATGTTTATCAGAATATAAAAGTTATATCACAATGTTCATCTTTGCCTGTAGCATAATTAAACAGTCTACATTTCCAGACTACTGAAGCAATGTCTCTGTCTCCTGCATGGGTGGCTCCATAGAGCAATGGTTGGCAATTTGGACTTTGCATCCAATGATCCGATTTGAGACCTTGGAGGGACTTTTTTTATTACTCTTGAGCTTTTCCATTTCTTCATCTTTGTTCATTGATAGCTCAAATCCAACACCAGTAGGTTGAAAGAGTCAATTATTGAATGCTTTCAAAATGTCCATCAGCTTGAACAAGTTACATCAATACAAACTTTACAATACTTTGACATCAAATTTCTTCACAAAGTAGTTAGCCATTATAAAATCATATCCTGATTTTCTCAAACGCATTTCAGACGGGTGATTCACAGCATCACTTTTTTAAGCTTTCCTGCTATTGATAAGGCGAAAATAGCACATTTTGAATGAGAAGTTTTTTTCAATCAAACATAGAGGAACCCAAATGATGATCTCATTCAGCTAGTAAAAATGTTGTTTTATATTAGTATGGAAATCGTGAAAAGAAAATGTTTTTCATGCTGATTTACAACAGTTGATCTCCAATCGTAAAATATAAGCTTTTGGTCGGAGGCATCACAGGTACTGATCAAATTCTCATTTTTGAACTTTATTCACAAATCATATGATATGCTTTGTATACATCAACTGTATTGTTGGATCAATAATGAGTAAAAAGTGACTATCTCAATTTCAGGACATATAAAAGAGAAAGAAGTAGAAACTCATGTTTCAAATGCTGAGAGGCAACAACTGTTCATGATTTTCACCTCCACTAATTATATTTATTTTTATAATCTATCTGTTTATATTTTCCTATAAATATACAGAGACATATAGCTATATATACAGAGATACATATGTACAGGTTGATTTTTACATGTTTATAAGTAAATGTGATGTTGTTCCAAATAAAACTTCTAAGAACTGAATGGAAAAGAAAATTGTAAAGTTCAGATAAGTCCCACTGAAATTTGTACTCAGATCCCCGTTTTCAGAGTCCAGAGTGCTAACCATGACACCATCCACCCTCCCGTACCAGGGTGAGCTTTCCATTTTGACAGAAGAGATTTGCCTCAGGGGGCAACTTATCTTTCATTGAAAAATATTATCTCACGTAAAAACCACTGTTCAACAGAGTTATAACGTTATTTGAGTCTTTTGGGCAACATCCTTCCCCAACATAGTTCAATATGCAAAAGTTTACCAGAATAGGAAAGCAATCCAATTCAGTTTCTCTTTGACAGTAGAATATTAAAAACTTTGACATTTCCACATTGCTGCAGTAGTTTGCGCTCCTTTCAAATGGGAGGTTCCATGGTGTAATGGTTAGCACTTTGGACCTTGAATCCAATGATCCGAGTTCAAATCTCGGTGGGACCATTTTATGACTCTTGACCAAATCATTTTCTTTCAAGTGTATTCATTAATATCACATATCTAATACCGGTAGGGTGAAAAATTAATTTATTGATTATACTCTAAAAGTTTACTAGATGTGAGCAAATAATAGAATTTTTACAATACCTGGAAACTAAATGGCTCAAAATAATGAGAGATTTTACAAACTCACTCTGGTTTCTCAAACTCATCACAGGGGCCTGATGCACGACATTACTTTTTAAAATCTTACTGTTATTGATAAGGGGAACAAGGAACTTTTTAATTGCAAAGCGTTCATTAAAACAAAACTTGAGGAGCCAAACTTTGTATTACGGTGACCGAAGATGTGCAGTTTGAATAATAATCTTGAAATTCAGACGTACAAAGATTTTACACACTGATTTTCAACAGTAATTCCACAACCAATAAAGTTGAATCTTTTGAAAGACATGTCAAAGGTGTGAATCTGAAATTCACTTTCAAAGAAATTCACAATGAAATGCACTGTGTAAGTCCAGCATGTTGTCAGCTAAGAAATCAGCAAAAATGAACTATCTCATTACTGGCCATATAGATGAGAAAGGAAAATAAACTCATGTTTACAATGTGGATGTGAAAGAACAGTTTCTAGGTTCAGCTTCAATATTTATGTTTATGAATAATTGATATGTTCATATTGTCTAACAGCTATCTAGACGGATAAAGCTATGTATGCATCTATACATACTTATGCGTTCATACGCATCAGTATAAAACATTGATATTAGGTTTTTTCTAGACCAAATTCTAAAAAATGAGTTACACAGTGAATCTCATATTTGTAGTAGGTCCCACCGAGATTTGAACTCGGATCGCTGGATTCAGAGTGCTAACCATTACACCATGGAGCCCTCTCACACAAGAGTGACTTTTCCATTGAGACAAAAGAGAGCGCATCAGTGATGGCCTTCTCTTATATTGATACAAAGATATCTCATTTGAATGGTCATAGTGGATAGAGCTTTAATGTGATTTGATTCTTTTCGCTATATTCTCTATAAAAGTGTTAAATATTCAAATGTTTATCAGAATATAAAAGTTATATCACAATGTTCATCTTTGCCTGTAGCATAATTAAACAGTCTACATTTCCAGACTACTGAAGAAATGTCTCTGTCTCCTGCATGGGTGGCTCCATTGAGCAATGGTTGGCAATTTGGACTTTGCATCCAATGATCCGATTTGAGACCTTGGAGGGACTTTTTTTATTACTCTTGAGCTTTTCCATTTCTTCATCTTTGTTCATTGATAGCTCAAATCCAACACCAGTAGGTTGAAAGAGTCAATTATTGAATGCTTTCAAAATGTCCATCAGCTTGAACAAGTTACATCAATACAAACTTTACAATACTTTGACATCAAATTTCTTCACAAAGTAGTTAGCCATTATAAAATCATATCCTGATTTTCTCAAACGCATTTCAGACGGGTGATTCACAGCATCACTTTTTTAAGCTTTCCTGCTATTGATAAGGCGAAAATAGCACATTTTGAATGAGAAGTTTTCTTCAATCAAACATAGAGGAACCCAAATGATGATCTCATTCAGCTAGTAAAAATGTTGTTTTATATTAGTATGGAAATCGTGAAAAGAAAATGTTTTTCATGCTGATTTACAACAGTTGATCTCCAATCGTAAAATATAAGCTTTTGGTCGGAGGCATCACAGGTACTGATCAAATTCTCATTTTTGAACTTTATTCACAAATCATATGATATGCTTTGTATACATCAACTGTATTGTTGGATCAATACTGAGTAAAAAGTGACTATCTCAATTTCAGGACATATAAAAGAGAAAGAAGTAGAAACTCATGTTTCAAATGCTGAGAGGCAACAACTGTTCATGATTTTCACCTCCACTAATTATATTTATTTTTATAATCTATATGTTTATATTTTCCTATAAATATACAGAGACATATAGCTATATATACAGAGATACATATGTACAGGTTGATTTTTACATGTTTATAAGTAAATGTGATGTTGTTCCAAATAAAACTTCTAAGAACTGAATGGAAAAGAAAATTGTAAAGTTCAGATAAGTCCCACTGAAATTTGTACTCAGATCCCCGTTTTCAGAGTCCAGAGTGCTAACCATGACACCATCCACCCTCCCGTACCAGGGTGAGCTTTCCATTTTGACAGAAGAGATTTGCCTCAGGGGGCAACTTATCTTTCATTGAAAAATATTATCTCACGTAAAAACCACTGTTCAACAGAGTTATAACGTTATTTGAGTCTTTTGGGCAACATCCTTCCCCAACATAGTTCAATATGCAAAAGTTTACCAGAATAGGAAAGCAATCCAATTCAGTTTCTCTTTGACAGTAGAATATTAAAAACTTTGACATTTCCACATTGCTGCAGTAGTTTGCGCTCCTTTCAAATGGGAGGTTCCATGGTGTAATGGTTAGCACTTTGGACCTTGAATCCAATGATCCGAGTTCAAATCTCGGTGGGACCATTTTATGACTCTTGACCAAATCATTTTCTTTCAAGTGTATTCATTAATATCACATATCTAATACCGGTAGGGTGAAAAATTAATTTATTGATTATACTCTAAAAGTTTACTAGATGTGAGCAAATAATAGAATTTTTACAATACCTGGAAACTAAATGGCTCAAAATAATGAGAGATTTTACAAACTCACTCTGGTTTCTCAAACTCATCACAGGGGCCTGATGCACGACATTACTTTTTAAAATCTTACTGTTATTGATAAGGGGAACAAGGAACTTTTTAATTGCAAAGCGTTCATTAAAACAAAACTTGAGGAGCCAAACTTTGTATTACGGTGACCGAAGATGTGCAGTTTGAATAATAATCTTGAAATTCAGACGTACAAAGATTTTACACACTGATTTTCAACAGTAATTCCACAACCAATAAAGTTGAATCTTTTGAAAGACATGTCAAAGGTGTGAATCTGAAATTCACTTTCAAAGAAATTCACAATGAAATGCACTGTGTAAGTCCAGCATGTTGTCAGCTAAGAAATCAGCAAAAATGAACTATCTCATTACTGGCCATATAGATGAGAAAGGAAAATAAACTCATGTTTACAATGTGGATGTGAAAGAACAGTTTCTAGGTTCAGCTTCAATATTTATGTTTATGAATAATTGATATGTTCATATTGTCTAACAGCTATCTAGACGGATAAAGCTATGTATGCATCTATACATACTTATGCGTTCATACGCATCAGTATAAAACATTGATATTAGATTTTTTCTAGACCAAATTCTAAAAAATGAGTTAAACAGTGAATCTCATAATTGTAGTAGGTCCCACCGAGATTTGAACTCGGATCGCTGGATTCAGAGTCCAGAGTGCTAACCATTACACCATGGAACCCTCTCACACAAGAGTGACTTTTCCATTGAGACAAAAGAGAGCGCATCAGTGATGGCCTTCTCTTATATTGATACAAAGATATCTCATTTGAATGGTCATAGTGGATAGAGCTTTAATGTGATTTGATTCTTTTCGCTATATTCTCTATAAAAGTGTTAAATATTCAAATGTTTATCAGAATATAAAAGTTATATCACAATGTTCATCTTTGCCTGTAGCATAATTAAACAGTCTACATTTCCAGACTACTGAAGCAATGTCTCTGTCTCCTGCATGGGTGGCTCCATAGAGCAATGGTTGGCAATTTGGACTTTGCATCCAATGATCCGATTTGAGACCTTGGAGGGACTTTTTTTATTACTCTTGAGCTTTTCCATTTCTTCATCTTTGTTCATTGATAGCTCAAATCCAACACCAGTAGGTTGAAAGAGTCAATTATTGAATGCTTTCAAAATGTCCATCAGCTTGAACAAGTTACATCAATACAAACTTTACAATACTTTGACATCAAATTTCTTCACAAAGTAGTTAGCCATTATAAAATCATATCCTGATTTTCTCAAACGCATTTCAGACGGGTGATTCACAGCATCACTTTTTTAAGCTTTCCTGCTATTGATAAGGCGAAAATAGCACATTTTGAATGAGAAGTTTTCTTCAATCACACATAGAGGAACCCAAATGATGATCTCATTCAGCTAGTAAAAATGTTGTTTTATATTAGTATGGAAATCGTGAAAAGAAAATGTTTTTCATGCTGATTTACAACAGTTGATCTCCAATCGTAAAATATAAGCTTTTGGTCGGAGGCATCACAGGTACTGATCAAATTCTCATTTTTGAACTTTATTCACAAATCATATGATATGCTTTGTATACATCAACTGTATTGTTGGATCAATAATGAGTAAAAAGTGACTATCTCAATTTCAGGACATATAAAAGAGAAAGAAGTAGAAACTCATGTTTCAAATGCTGAGAGGCAACAACTGTTCATGATTTTCACCTCCACTAATTATATTTATTTTTATAATCTATATGTTTATATTTTCCTATAAATATACAGAGACATATAGCTATATATACAGAGATACATATGTACAGGTTGATTTTTACATGTTTATAAGTAAATGTGATGTTGTTCCAAATAAAACTTCTAAGAACTGAATGGAAAAGAAAATTGTAAAGTTCAGATAAGTCCCACTGAAATTTGTACTCAGATCCCCGTTTTCAGAGTCCAGAATGCTAACCATGACACCATCCACCCTCCCCTACCAGGGTGAGCTTTCCATTCTGACAGAAGAGATTTGCCTCAGGGGGCAACTTATCTTTCATTGAAAAATATTATCTCACGTAAAAACCACTGTTCAACAGAGTTATAACGTTATTTGAGTCTTTTGGGCAACATCCTTCCCCAACATAGTTCAATATGCAAAAGTTTACCAGAATAGGAAAGCAATCCAATTCAGTTTCTCTTTGACAGTAGAATATTAAAAACTTTGACATTTCCACATTGCTGCAGCAGTTTGCGCTCCTTTCACATGGGAGGTTCCATGGTGTAATGGTTAGCACTTTGGACTTTGAATCCAATGATCCGAGTTCAAATCTCGGTGGGACCATTTTATGACTCTTGACCAAATCATTTTCTTTCAAGTGTATTCATTAATATCACATATCTAATACCGGTAGGGTGAAAAAGTAATTTATTGATTATACTCTAAAAGTTTACTAGATGTGAGCAAATAATAGAATTTTTACAATACCTGGAAACTAAATGGCTCAAAATAATGAGAGATTTTACAAACTCACTCTGGTTTCTCAAACTCATCACAGGGGCCTGATGCACGACATTACTTTTTAAAATCTTACTGTTATTGATAAGGGGAACAAGGAACTTTTTAATTGCAAAGCGTTCATTAAAACAAAACTTGAGGAGCCAAACTTTGTATTACGGTGACCGAAGATGTGCAGTTTGAATAATAATCTTGAAATTCAGACGTACAAAGATTTTACACACTGATTTTCAACAGTAATTCCACAACCAATAAAGTTGAATCTTTTGAAAGACATGTCAAAGGTGTGAATCTGAAATTCACTTTCAAAGAAATTCACAATGAAATGCACTGTGTAAGTCCAGCATGTTGTCAGCTAAGAAATCAGCAAAAATGAACTATCTCATTACTGGCCATATAGATGAGAAAGGAAAATAAACTCATGTTTACAATGTGGATGTGAAAGAACAGTTTCTAGGTTCAGCTTCAATATTTATGTTTATGAATAATTGATATGTTCATATTGTCTAACAGCTATCTAGACGGATAAAGCTATGTATGCATCTATACATACTTATGCGTTCATACGCATCAGTATAAAACATTGATATTAGGTTTTTTCTAGACCAAATTCTAAAAAATGAGTTAAACAGTGAATCTCATAATTGTAGTAGGTCCCACCGAGATTTGAACTCGGATCGCTGGATTCAGAGTCCAGAGTGCTAACTATTACACCATGGAACCCTCTCTCATAAGAGTGACTTTTCCATTGAGACAAAAGAGAGCACATCAGTGATGGCCTTCTCTTATATTGATACAAAGATATCTCATTTGAATGGTCATAGTGGATAGAGCTTTAATGTGATTTGATTCTTTTCGCTATATTCTCTATAAAAGTGTTAAATATTCAAATGTTTATCAGAATATAAAAGTTATATCACAATGTTCATCTTTGCCTGTAGCATAATTAAACAGTCTACATTTCCAGACTACAGAAGCAATGTCTCTGTCTCCTGCATGGGTAGCTCCTTAGAGCAATGGTTGGCAATTTGGACTTTGCATCCAATGATCCGATTTGAGACCTTGGAGGGACTTTTTTTATTACTCTTGAGCTTTTCCATTTCTTCATCTTTGTTCATTGATAGCTCAAATCCAACACCAGTAGGTTGAAAGAGTCAATTATTGAATGCTTTCAAAATGTCCATCAGCTTGAACAAGTTACATCAATACAAACTTTACAATACTTTGACATCAAATTTCTTCACAAAGTAGTTAGCCATTATAAAATCATATCCTGATTTTCTCAAACGCATTTCAGACGGGTGATTCACAGCATCACTTTTTTAAGCTTTCCTGCTATTGATAAGGCGAAAATAGCACATTTTGAATGAGAAGTTTTCTTCAATCAAACATAGAGGAACCCAAATGATGATCTCATTCAGCTAGTAAAAATGTTGTTTTATATTAGTATGGAAATCGTGAAAAGAAAATGTTTTTCATGCTGATTTACAACAGTTGATCTCCAATCGTAAAATATAAGCTTTTGGTCGGAGGCATCACAGGTACTGATCAAATTCTCATTTTTGAACTTTATTCACAAATCATATGATATGCTTTGTATACATCAACTGTATTGTTGGATCAATAATGAGTAAAAAGTGACTATCTCAATTTCAGGACATATAAAAGAGAAAGAAGTAGAAACTCATGTTTCAAATGCTGAGAGGCAACAACTGTTCATGATTTTCACCTCCACTAATTATATTTATTTTTATAATCTATATGTTTATATTTTCCTATAAATATACAGAGACATATAGCTATATATACAGAGATACATATGTACAGGTTGATTTTTACATGTTTATAAGTAAATGTGATGTTGTTCCAAATAAAACTTCTAAGAACTGAATGGAAAAGAAAATTGTAAAGTTCAGATAAGTCCCACTGAAATTTGTACTCAGATCCCCGTTTTCAGAGTCCAGAGTGCTAACCATGACACCATCCACCCTCCCGTACCAGGGTGAGCTTTCCATTTTGACAGAAGAGATTTGCCTCAGGGGGCAACTTATCTTTCATTGAAAAATATTATCTCACGTAAAAACCACTGTTCAACAGAGTTATAACGTTATTTGAGTCTTTTGGGCAACATCCTTCCCCAACATAGTTCAATATGCAAAAGTTTACCAGAATAGGAAAGCAATCCAATTCAGTTTCTCTTTGACAGTAGAATATTAAAAACTTTGACATTTCCACATTGCTGCAGCAGTTTGCGCTCCTTTCACATGGGAGGTTCCATGGTGTAATGGTTAGCACTTTGGACTTTGAATCCAATGATCCGAGTTCAAATCTCGGTGGGACCATTTTATGACTCTTGACCAAATCATTTTCTTTCAAGTGTATTCATTAATATCACATATCTAATACCGGTAGGGTGAAAAATTAATTTATTGATTATACTCTAAAAGTTTACTAGATGTGAGCAAATAATAGAATTTTTACAATACCTGGAAACTAAATGGCTCAAAATAATGAGAGATTTTACAAACTCACTCTGGTTTCTCAAACTCATCACAGGGGCCTGATGCACGACATTACTTTTTAAAATCTTACTGTTATTGATAAGGGGAACAAGGAACTTTTTAATTGCAAAGCGTTCATTAAAACAAAACTTGAGGAGCCAAACTTTGTATTACGGTGACCGAAGATGTGCAGTTTGAATAATAATCTTGAAATTCAGACGTACAAAGATTTTACACACTGATTTTCAACAGTAATTCCACAACCAATAAAGTTGAATCTTTTGAAAGACATGTCAAAGGTGTGAATCTGAAATTCACTTTCAAAGAAATTCACAATGAAATGCACTGTGTAAGTCCAGCATGTTGTCAGCTAAGAAATCAGCAAAAATGAACTATCTCATTACTGGCCATATAGATGAGAAAGGAAAATAAACTCATGTTTACAATGTGGATGTGAAAGAACAGTTTCTAGGTTCAGCTTCAATATTTATGTTTATGAATAATTGATATGTTCATATTGTCTAACAGCTATCTAGACGGATAAAGCTATGTATGCATCTATACATACTTATGCGTTCATACGCATCAGTATAAAACATTGATATTAGGTTTTTTCTAGACCAAATTCTAAAAAATGAGTTAAACAGTGAATCTCATAATTGTAGTAGGTCCCACCGAGATTTGAACTCGGATCGCTGGATTCAGAGTCCAGAGTGCTAACCATTACACCATGGAACCCTCTCACACAAGAGTGACTTTTCCATTGAGACAAAAGAGAGCGCATCAGTGATGGCCTTCTCTTATATTAATACAAAGATATCTCATTTGAATGGTCATGGTGGATAGAGCTTTAATGTGATTTGATTCTTTTCGCTATATTCTCTATAAAAGTGTTAAATATTCAAATGTTTATCAGAATATAAAAGTTATATCACAATGTTCATCTTTGCCTGTAGCATAATTAAACAGTCTACATTTCCAGACTACAGAAGCAATGTCTCTGTCTCCTGCATGGGTAGCTCCATAGAGCAATGGTTGGCAATTTGGACTTTGCATCCAATGATCCGATTTGAGACCTTGGAGGGACTTATTTTATTACTCTTGAGCTTTTCCATTTCTTCATCTTTGTTCATTGATAGCTCAAATCCAACACCAGTAGGTTGAAAGAGTCAATTATTGAATGCTTTCAAAATGTCCATCAGCTTGAACAAGTTACATCAATACAAACTTTACAATACTTTGACATCAAATTTCTTCACAAAGTAGTTAGCCATTATAAAATCATATCCTGATTTTCTCAAACGCATTTCAGATGGGTGATTCACAGCATCACTTTTTTAAGCTTTCCTGCTATTGATAAGGCGAAAATAGCACATTTTGAATGAGAAGTTTTCTTCAATCAAACATAGAGGAACCCAAATGATGATCTCATTCAGCTAGTAAAAATGTTGTTTTATATTAGTATGGAAATCGTGAAAAGAAAATGTTTTTCATGCTGATTTACAACAGTTGATCTCCAATCGTAAAATATAAGCTTTTGGTCGGAGGCATCACAGGTACTGATCAAATTCTCATTTTTGAACTTTATTCACAAATCATATGATATGCTTTGTATACATCAACTGTATTGTTGGATCAATAATGAGTAAAAAGTGACTATCTCAATTTCAGGACATATAAAAGAGAAAGAAGTAGAAACTCATGTTTCAAATGCTGAGAGGCAACAACTGTTCATGATTTTCACCTCCACTAATTATATTTATTTTTATAATCTATATGTTTATATTTTCCTATAAATATACAGAGACATATAGCTATATATACAGAGATACATATGTACAGGTTGATTTTTACATGTTTACAAGTAAATGTGATGTTGTTCCAAATAAAACTTCTAAGAACTGAATGGAAAAGAAAATTGTAAAGTTCAGATAAGTCCCACTGAAATTTGTACTCATATCCCCGTTTTCAGAGTCCAGAGTGCTAACCATGACACCATCCACCCTCCCGTACCAGGGTGAGCTTTCCATTTTGACAGAAGAGATTTGCCTCAGGGGGCAACTTATCTTTCATTGAAAAATATTATCTCACGTAAAAACCACTGTTCAACAGAGTTATAACGTTATTTGAGTCTTTTGGGCAACATCCTTCCCCAACATAGTTCAATATGCAAAAGTTTACCAGAATAGGAAAGCAATCCAATTCAGTTTCTCTTTGACAGTAGAATATTAAAAACTTTGACATTTCCACATTGCTGCAGCAGTTTGCGCTCCTTTCACATGGGAGGTTCCATGGTGTAATGGTTAGCACTTTGGACTTTGAATCCAATGATCCGAGTTCAAATCTCGGTGGGACCATTTTATGACTCTTGACCAAATCATTTTCTTTCAAGTGTATTCATTAATATCACATATCTAATACCGGTAGGGTGAAAAATTAATTTATTGATTATACTCTAAAAGTTTACTAGATGTGAGCAAATAATAGAATTTTTACAATACCTGGAAACTAAATGGCTCAAAATAATGAGAGATTTTACAAACTCACTCTGGTTTCTCAAACTCATCACAGGGGCCTGATGCACGACATTACTTTTTAAAATCTTACTGTTATTGATAAGGGGAACAAGGAACTTTTTAATTGCAAAGCGTTCATTAAAACAAAACTTGAGGAGCCAAACTTTGTATTACGGTGACCGAAGATGTGCAGTTTGAATAATAATCTTGAAATTCAGACGTACAAAGATTTTACACACTGATTTTCAACAGTAATTCCACAACCAATAAAGTTGAATCTTTTGAAAGACATGTCAAAGGTGTGAATCTGAAATTCACTTTCAAAGAAATTCACAATGAAATGCACTGTGTAAGTCCAGCATGTTGTCAGCTAAGAAATCAGCAAAAATGAACTATCTCATTACTGGCCATATAGATGAGAAAGGAAAATAAACTCATGTTTACAATGTGGATGTGAAAGAACAGTTTCTAGGTTCAGCTTCAATATTTATGTTTATGAATAATTGATATGTTCATATTGTCTAACAGCTATCTAGACGGATAAAGCTATGTATGCATCTATACATACTTATGCGTTCATACGCATCAGTATAAAACATTGATATTAAGTTTTTTCTAGACCAAATTCTAAAAAATGAGTTAAACAGTGAATCTCATAATTGTAGTAGGTCCCACCGAGATTTGAACTCGGATCGCTGGATTCAGAGTCCAGAGTGCTAACCATTACACCATGGAACCCTCTCACAAGAGTGACTTTTCCAATGAGACAAAAGAGAGCGCCTCAGTGATGGCCTTCTCTTATATTGATACAAAGATATCTCATTTGAATGGTCATAGTGGATAGAGCTTTAATGTGATTTGATTCTTTTCGCTATATTCTCTATAAAAGTGTTAAATATTCAAATGTTTATCAGAATATAAAAGTTATATCACAATGTTCATCTTTGCCTGTAGCATAATTAAACAGTCTACATTTCCAGACTACAGAAGCAATGTCTCTGTCTCCTGCATGGGTAGCTCCATAGAGCAATGGTTGGCAATTTGGACTTTGCATCCAATGATCCGATTTGAGACCTTGGAGGGACTTATTTTATTACTCTTGAGCTTTTCCATTTCTTCATCTTTGTTCATTGATAGCTCAAATCCAACACCAGTAGGTTGAAAGAGTCAATTATTGAATGCTTTCAAAATGTCCATCAGCTTGAACAAGTTACATCAATACAAACTTTACAATACTTTGACATCAAATTTCTTCACAAAGTAGTTAGCCATTATAAAATCATATCCTGATTTTCTCAAACGCATTTCAGACGGGTGATTCACAGCATCACTTTTTTAAGCTTTCCTGCTATTGATAAGGCGAAAATAGCACATTTTGAATGAGAAGTTTTCTTCAATCAAACATAGAGGAACCCAAATGATGATCTCATTCAGCTAGTAAAAATGTTGTTTTATATTAGTATGGAAATCGTGAAAAGAAAATGTTTTTCATGCTGATTTACAACAGTTGATCTCCAATCGTAAAATATAAGCTTTTGGTCGGAGGCATCACAGGTACTGATCAAATTCTCATTTTTGAACTTTATTCACAAATCATATGATATGCTTTGTATACATCAACTGTATTGTTGGATCAATAATGAGTAAAAAGTGACTATCTCAATTTCAGGACATATAAAAGAGAAAGAAGTAGAAACTCATGTTTCAAATGCTGAGAGGCAACAACTGTTCATGATTTTCACCTCCACTAATTATATTTATTTTTATAATCTATATGTTTATATTTTCCTATAAATATACAGAGACATATAGCTATATATACAGAGATACATATGTACAGGTTGATTTTTACATGTTTATAAGTAAATGTGATGTTGTTCCAAATAAAACTTCTAAGAACTGAATGGAAAAGAAAATTGTAAAGTTCAGATAAGTCCCACTGAAATTTGTACTCAGATCCCCGTTTTCAGAGTCCAGAGTGCTAACCATGACACCATCCACCCTCCCGTACCAGGGTGAGCTTTCCATTTTGACAGAAGAGATTTGCCTCAGGGGGCAACTTATCTTTCATTGAAAAATATTATCTCACGTAAAAACCACTGTTCAACAGAGTTATAACGTTATTTGAGTCTTTTGGGCAACATCCTTCCCCAACATAGTTCAATATGCAAAAGTTTACCAGAATAGGAAAGCAATCCAATTCAGTTTCTCTTTGACAGTAGAATATTAAAAACTTTGACATTTCCACATTGCTGCAGCAGTTTGCGCTCCTTTCACATGGGAGGTTCCATGGTGTAATGGTTAGCACTTTGGACTTTGAATCCAATGATCCGAGTTCAAATCTCGGTGGGACCATTTTATGACTCTTGACCAAATCATTTTCTTTCAAGTGTATTCATTAATATCACATATCTAATACCGGTAGGGTGAAAAATTAATTTATTGATTATACTCTAAAAGTTTACTAGATGTGAGCAAATAATAGAATTTTTACAATACCTGGAAACTAAATGGCTCAAAATAATGAGAGATTTTACAAACTCACTCTGGTTTCTCAAACTCATCACAGGGGCCTGATGCACGACATTACTTTTTAAAATCTTACTGTTATTGATAAGGGGAACAAGGAACTTTTTAATTGCAAAGCGTTCATTAAAACAAAACTTGAGGAGCCAAACTTTGTATTACGGTGACCGAAGATGTGCAGTTTGAATAATAATCTTGAAATTCAGACGTACAAAGATTTTACACACTGATTTTCAACAGTAATTCCACAACCAATAAAGTTGAATCTTTTGAAAGACATGTCAAAGGTGTGAATCTGAAATTCACTTTCAAAGAAATTCACAATGAAATGCACTGTGTAAGTCCAGCATGTTGTCAGCTAAGAAATCAGCAAAAATGAACTATCTCATTACTGGCCATATAGATGAGAAAGGAAAATAAACTCATGTTTACAATGTGGATGTGAAAGAACAGTTTCTAGGTTCAGCTTCAATATTTATGTTTATGAATAATTGATATGTTCATATTGTCTAACAGCTATCTAGACGGATAAAGCTATGTATGCATCTATACATACTTATGCGTTCATACGCATCAGTATAAAACATTGATATTAGGTTTTTTCTAGACCAAATTCTAAAAAATGAGTTAAACAGTGAATCTCATAATTGTAGTAGGTCCCACCGAGATTTGAACTCGGATCGCTGGATTCAGAGTCCAGAGTGCTAACCATTACACCATGGAACCCTCTCACACAAGAGTGACTTTTCCATTGAGACAAAAGAGAGCGCATCAGTGATGGCCTTCTCTTATATTAATACAAAGATATCTCATTTGAATGGTCATGGTGGATAGAGCTTTAATGTGATTTGATTCTTTTCGCTATATTCTCTATAAAAGTGTTAAATATTCAAATGTTTATCAGAATATAAAAGTTATATCACAATGTTCATCTTTGCCTGTAGCATAATTAAACAGTCTACATTTCCAGACTACAGAAGCAATGTCTCTGTCTCCTGCATGGGTAGCTCCATAGAGCAATGGTTGGCAATTTGGACTTTGCATCCAATGATCCGATTTGAGACCTTGGAGGGACTTATTTTATTACTCTTGAGCTTTTCCATTTCTTCATCTTTGTTCATTGATAGCTCAAATCCAACACCAGTAGGTTGAAAGAGTCAATTATTGAATGCTTTCAAAATGTCCATCAGCTTGAACAAGTTACATCAATACAAACTTTACAATACTTTGACATCAAATTTCTTCACAAAGTAGTTAGCCATTATAAAATCATATCCTGATTTTCTCAAACGCATTTCAGATGGGTGATTCACAGCATCACTTTTTTAAGCTTTCCTGCTATTGATAAGGCGAAAATAGCACATTTTGAATGAGAAGTTTTCTTCAATCAAACATAGAGGAACCCAAATGATGATCTCATTCAGCTAGTAAAAATGTTGTTTTATATTAGTATGGAAATCGTGAAAAGAAAATGTTTTTCATGCTGATTTACAACAGTTGATCTCCAATCGTAAAATATAAGCTTTTGGTCGGAAGCATCACAGGTACTGATCAAATTCTCATTTTTGAACTTTATTCACAAATCATATGATATGCTTTGTATACATCAACTGTATTGTTGGATCAATAATGAGTAAAAAGTGACTATCTCAATTTCAGGACATATAAAAGAGAAAGAAGTAGAAACTCATGTTTCAAATGCTGAGAGGCAACAACTGTTCATGATTTTCACCTCCACTAATTATATTTATTTTTATAATCTATATGTTTATATTTTCCTATAAATATACAGAGACATATAGCTATATATACAGAGATACATATGTACAGGTTGATTTTTACATGTTTACAAGTAAATGTGATGTTGTTCCAAATAAAACTTCTAAGAACTGAATGGAAAAGAAAATTGTAAAGTTCAGATAAGTCCCACTGAAATTTGTACTCATATCCCCGTTTTCAGAGTCCAGAGTGCTAACCATGACACCATCCACCCTCCCGTACCAGGGTGAGCTTTCCATTTTGACAGAAGAGATTTGCCTCAGGGGGCAACTTATCTTTCATTGAAAAATATTATCTCACGTAAAAACCACTGTTCAACAGAGTTATAACGTTATTTGAGTCTTTTGGGCAACATCCTTCCCCAACATAGTTCAATATGCAAAAGTTTACCAGAATAGGAAAGCAATCCAATTCAGTTTCTCTTTGACAGTAGAATATTAAAAACTTTGACATTTCCACATTGCTGCAGCAGTTTGCGCTCCTTTCACATGGGAGGTTCCATGGTGTAATGGTTAGCACTTTGGACTTTGAATCCAATGATCCGAGTTCAAATCTCGGTGGGACCATTTTATGACTCTTGACCAAATCATTTTCTTTCAAGTGTATTCATTAATATCACATATCTAATACCGGTAGGGTGAAAAATTAATTTATTGATTATACTCTAAAAGTTTACTAGATGTGAGCAAATAATAGAATTTTTACAATACCTGGAAACTAAATGGCTCAAAATAATGAGAGATTTTACAAACTCACTCTGGTTTCTCAAACTCATCACAGGGGCCTGATGCACGACATTACTTTTTAAAATCTTACTGTTATTGATAAGGGGAACAAGGAACTTTTTAATTGCAAAGCGTTCATTAAAACAAAACTTGAGGAGCCAAACTTTGTATTACGGTGACCGAAGATGTGCAGTTTGAATAATAATCTTGAAATTCAGACGTACAAAGATTTTACACACTGATTTTCAACAGTAATTCCACAACCAATAAAGTTGAATCTTTTGAAAGACATGTCAAAGGTGTGAATCTGAAATTCACTTTCAAAGAAATTCACAATGAAATGCACTGTGTAAGTCCAGCATGTTGTCAGCTAAGAAATCAGCAAAAATGAACTATCTCATTACTGGCCATATAGATGAGAAAGGAAAATAAACTCATGTTTACAATGTGGATGTGAAAGAACAGTTTCTAGGTTCAGCTTCAATATTTATGTTTATGAATAATTGATATGTTCATATTGTCTAACAGCTATCTAGACGGATAAAGCTATGTATGCATCTATACATACTTATGCGTTCATACGCATCAGTATAAAACATTGATATTAAGTTTTTTCTAGACCAAATTCTAAAAAATGAGTTAAACAGTGAATCTCATAATTGTAGTAGGTCCCACCGAGATTTGAACTCGGATCGCTGGATTCAGAGTCCAGAGTGCTAACCATTACACCATGGAACCCTCTCACAAGAGTGACTTTTCCAATGAGACAAAAGAGAGCGCCTCAGTGATGGCCTTCTCTTATATTGATACAAAGATATCTCATTTGAATGGTCATAGTGGATAGAGCTTTAATGTGATTTGATTCTTTTCGCTATATTCTCTATAAAAGTGTTAAATATTCAAATGTTTATCAGAATATAAAAGTTATATCACAATGTTCATCTTTGCCTGTAGCATAATTAAACAGTCTACATTTCCAGACTACAGAAGCAATGTCTCTGTCTCCTGCATGGGTAGCTCCATAGAGCAATGGTTGGCAATTTGGACTTTGCATCCAATGATCCGATTTGAGACCTTGGAGGGACTTATTTTATTACTCTTGAGCTTTTCCATTTCTTCATCTTTGTTCATTGATAGCTCAAATCCAACACCAGTAGGTTGAAAGAGTCAATTATTGAATGCTTTCAAAATGTCCATCAGCTTGAACAAGTTACATCAATACAAACTTTACAATACTTTGACATCAAATTTCTTCACAAAGTAGTTAGCCATTATAAAATCATATCCTGATTTTCTCAAACGCATTTCAGACGGGTGATTCACAGCATCACTTTTTTAAGCTTTCCTGCTATTGATAAGGCGAAAATAGCACATTTTGAATGAGAAGTTTTCTTCAATCAAACATAGAGGAACCCAAATGATGATCTCATTCAGCTAGTAAAAATGTTGTTTTATATTAGTATGGAAATCGTGAAAAGAAAATGTTTTTCATGCTGATTTACAACAGTTGATCTCCAATCGTAAAATATAAGCTTTTGGTCGGAGGCATCACAGGTACTGATCAAATTCTCATTTTTGAACTTTATTCACAAATCATATGATATGCTTTGTATACATCAACTGTATTGTTGGATCAATAATGAGTAAAAAGTGACTATCTCAATTTCAGGACATATAAAAGAGAAAGAAGTAGAAACTCATGTTTCAAATGCTGAGAGGCAACAACTGTTCATGATTTTCACCTCCACTAATTATATTTATTTTTATAATCTATATGTTTATATTTTCCTATAAATATACAGAGACATATAGCTATATATACAGAGATACATATGTACAGGTTGATTTTTACATGTTTACAAGTAAATGTGATGTTGTTCCAAATAAAACTTCTAAGAACTGAATGGAAAAGAAAATTGTAAAGTTCAGATAAGTCCCACTGAAATTTGTACTCAGATCCCCGTTTTCAGAGTCCAGAGTGCTAACCATGACACCATCCACCCTCCCGTACCAGGGTGAGCTTTCCATTTTGACAGAAGAGATTTGCCTCAGGGGGCAACTTATCTTTCATTGAAAAATATTATCTCACGTAAAAACCACTGTTCAACAGAGTTATAACGTTATTTGAGTCTTTTGGGCAACATCCTTCCCCAACATAGTTCAATATGCAAAAGTTTACCAGAATAGGAAAGCAATCCAATTCAGTTTCTCTTTGACAGAAGAATATTAAAAACTTTGACATTTCCACATTGCTGCAGCAGTTTGCGCTCCTTTCACATGGGAGGTTCCATGGTGTAATGGTTAGCACTTTGGACTTTGAATCCAATGATCCGAGTTCAAATCTCGGTGGGACCATTTTATGACTCTTGACCAAATCATTTTCTTTCAAGTGTATTCATTAATATCACATATCTAATACCGGTAGGGTGAAAAATTAATTTATTGATTATACTCTAAAAGTTTACTAGATGTGAGCAAATAATAGAATTTTTACAATACCTGGAAACTAAATGGCTCAAAATAATGAGAGATTTTACAAACTCACTCTGGTTTCTCAAACTCATCACAGGGGCCTGATGCACGACATTACTTTTTAAAATCTTACTGTTATTGATAAGGGGAACAAGGAACTTTTTAATTGCAAAGCGTTCATTAAAACAAAACTTGAGGAGCCAAACTTTGTATTACGGTGACCGAAGATGTGCAGTTTGAATAATAATCTTGAAATTCAGACGTACAAAGATTTTACACACTGATTTTCAACAGTAATTCCACAACCAATAAAGTTGAATCTTTTGAAAGACATGTCAAAGGTGTGAATCTGAAATTCACTTTCAAAGAAATTCACAATGAAATGCACTGTGTAAGTCCAGCATGTTGTCAGCTAAGAAATCAGCAAAAATGAACTATCTCATTACTGGCCATATAGATGAGAAAGGAAAATAAACTCATGTTTACAATGTGGATGTGAAAGAACAGTTTCTAGGTTCAGCTTCAATATTTATGTTTATGAATAATTGATATGTTCATATTGTCTAACAGCTATCTAGACGGATAAAGCTATGTATGCATCTATACATACTTATGCGTTCATACGCATCAGTATAAAACATTGATATTAAGTTTTTTCTAGACCAAATTCTAAAAAATGAGTTAAACAGTGAATCTCATAATTGTAGTAGGTCCCACCGAGATTTGAACTCGGATCGCTGGATTCAGAGTCCAGAGTGCTAACCATTACACCATGGAACCCTCTCACAAGAGTGACTTTTCCAATGAGACAAAAGAGAGCGCCTCAGTGATGGCCTTCTCTTATATTGATACAAAGATATCTCATTTGAATGGTCATAGTGGATAGAGCTTTAATGTGATTTGATTCTTTTCGCTATATTCTCTATAAAAGTGTTAAATATTCAAATGTTTATCAGAATATAAAAGTTATATCACAATGTTCATCTTTGCCTGTAGCATAATTAAACAGTCTACATTTCCAGACTACAGAAGCAATGTCTCTGTCTCCTGCATGGGTAGCTCCATAGAGCAATGGTTGGCAATTTGGACTTTGCATCCAATGATCCGATTTGAGACCTTGGAGGGACTTATTTTATTACTCTTGAGCTTTTCCATTTCTTCATCTTTGTTCATTGATAGCTCAAATCCAACACCAGTAGGTTGAAAGAGTCAATTATTGAATGCTTTCAAAATGTCCATCAGCTTGAACAAGTTACATCAATACAAACTTTACAATACTTTGACATCAAATTTCTTCACAAAGTAGTTAGCCATTATAAAATCATATCCTGATTTTCTCAAACGCATTTCAGACGGGTGATTCACAGCATCACTTTTTTAAGCTTTCCTGCTATTGATAAGGCGAAAATAGCACATTTTGAATGAGAAGTTTTCTTCAATCAAACATAGAGGAACCCAAATGATGATCTCATTCAGCTAGTAAAAATGTTGTTTTATATTAGTATGGAAATCGTGAAAAGAAAATGTTTTTCATGCTGATTTACAACAGTTGATCTCCAATCGTAAAATATAAGCTTTTGGTCGGAGGCATCACAGGTACTGATCAAATTCTCATTTTTGAACTTTATTCACAAATCATATGATATGCTTTGTATACATCAACTGTATTGTTGGATCAATAATGAGTAAAAAGTGACTATCTCAATTTCAGGACATATAAAAGAGAAAGAAGTAGAAACTCATGTTTCAAATGCTGAGAGGCAACAACTGTTCATGATTTTCACCTCCACTAATTATATTTATTTTTATAATCTATATGTTTATATTTTCCTATAAATATACAGAGACATATAGCTATATATACAGAGATACATATGTACAGGTTGATTTTTACATGTTTACAAGTAAATGTGATGTTGTTCCAAATAAAACTTCTAAGAACTGAATGGAAAAGAAAATTGTAAAGTTCAGATAAGTCCCACTGAAATTTGTACTCAGATCCCCGTTTTCAGAGTCCAGAGTGCTAACCATGACACCATCCACCCTCCCGTACCAGGGTGAGCTTTCCATTTTGACAGAAGAGATTTGCCTCAGGGGGCAACTTATCTTTCATTGAAAAATATTATCTCACGTAAAAACCACTGTTCAACAGAGTTATAACGTTATTTGAGTCTTTTGGGCAACATCCTTCCCCAACATAGTTCAATATGCAAAAGTTTACCAGAATAGGAAAGCAATCCAATTCAGTTTCTCTTTGACAGAAGAATATTAAAAACTTTGACATTTCCACATTGCTGCAGCAGTTTGCGCTCCTTTCACATGGGAGGTTCCATGGTGTAATGGTTAGCACTTTGGACTTTGAATCCAATGATCCGAGTTCAAATCTCGGTGGGACCATTTTATGACTCTTGACCAAATCATTTTCTTTCAAGTGTATTCATTAATATCACATATCTAATACCGGTAGGGTGAAAAATTAATTTATTGATTATACTCTAAAAGTTTACTAGATGTGAGCAAATAATAGAATTTTTACAATACCTGGAAACTAAATGGCTCAAAATAATGAGAGATTTTACAAACTCACTCTGGTTTCTCAAACTCATCACAGGGGCCTGATGCACGACATTACTTTTTAAAATCTTACTGTTATTGATAAGGGGAACAAGGAACTTTTTAATTGCAAAGCGTTCATTAAAACAAAACTTGAGGAGCCAAACTTTGTATTACGGTGACCGAAGATGTGCAGTTTGAATAATAATCTTGAAATTCAGACGTACAAAGATTTTACACACTGATTTTCAACAGTAATTCCACAACCAATAAAGTTGAATCTTTTGAAAGACATGTCAAAGGTGTGAATCTGAAATTCACTTTCAAAGAAATTCACAATGAAATGCACTGTGTAAGTCCAGCATGTTGTCAGCTAAGAAATCAGCAAAAATGAACTATCTCATTACTGGCCATATAGATGAGAAAGGAAAATAAACTCATGTTTACAATGTGGATGTGAAAGAACAGTTTCTAGGTTCAGCTTCAATATTTATGTTTATGAATAATTGATATGTTCATATTGTCTAACAGCTATCTAGACGGATAAAGCTATGTATGCATCTATACATACTTATGCGTTCATACGCATCAGTATAAAACATTGATATTAGGTTTTTTCTAGACCAAATTCTAAAAAATGAGTTAAACAGTGAATCTCATAATTGTAGTAGGTCCCACCGAGATTTGAACTCGGATCGCTGGATTCAGAGTCCAGAGTGCTAACCATTACACCATGGAACCCTCTCACACAAGAGTGACTTTTCCATTGAGACAAAAGAGAGCGCATCAGTGATGGCCTTCTCTTATATTAATACAAAGATATCGCATTTGAATGGTCATGGTGGATAGAGCTTTAATGTGATTTGATTCTTTTCGCTATATTCTCTATAAAAGTGTTAAATATTCAAATGTTTATCAGAATATAAAAGTTATATCACAATGTTCATCTTTGCCTGTAGCATAATTAAACAGTCTACATTTCCAGACTACAGAAGCAATGTCTCTGTCTCCTGCATGGGTAGCTCCATAGAGCAATGGTTGGCAATTTGGACTTTGCATCCAATGATCCGATTTGAGACCTTGGAGGGACTTATTTTATTACTCTTGAGCTTTTCCATTTCTTCATCTTTGTTCATTGATAGCTCAAATCCAACACCAGTAGGTTGAAAGAGTCAATTATTGAATGCTTTCAAAATGTCCATCAGCTTGAACAAGTTACATCAATACAAACTTTACAATACTTTGACATCAAATTTCTTCACAAAGTAGTTAGCCATTATAAAATCATATCCTGATTTTCTCAAACGCATTTCAGACGGGTGATTCACAGCATCACTTTTTTAAGCTTTCCTGCTATTGATAAGGCGAAAATAGCACATTTTGAATGAGAAGTTTTCTTCAATCAAACATAGAGGAACCCAAATGATGATCTCATTCAGCTAGTAAAAATGTTGTTTTATATTAGTATGGAAATCGTGAAAAGAAAATGTTTTTCATGCTGATTTACAACAGTTGATCTCCAATCGTAAAATATAAGCTTTTGGTCGGAGGCATCACAGGTACTGATCAAATTCTCATTTTTGAACTTTATTCACAAATCATATGATATGCTTTGTATACATCAACTGTATTGTTGGATCAATAATGAGTAAAAAGTGACTATCTCAATTTCAGGACATATAAAAGAGAAAGAAGTAGAAACTCATGTTTCAAATGCTGAGAGGCAACAACTGTTCATGATTTTCACCTCCACTAATTATATTTATTTTTATAATCTATATGTTTATATTTTCCTATAAATATACAGAGACATATAGCTATATATACAGAGATACATATGTACAGGTTGATTTTTACATGTTTACAAGTAAATGTGATGTTGTTCCAAATAAAACTTCTAAGAACTGAATGGAAAAGAAAATTGTAAAGTTCAGATAAGTCCCACTGAAATTTGTACTCAGATCCCCGTTTTCAGAGTCCAGAGTGCTAACCATGACACCATCCACCCTCCCGTACCAGGGTGAGCTTTCCATTTTGACAGAAGAGATTTGCCTCAGGGGGCAACTTATCTTTCATTGAAAAATATTATCTCACGTAAAAACCACTGTTCAACAGAGTTATAACGTTATTTGAGTCTTTTGGGCAACATCCTTCCCCAACATAGTTCAATATGCAAAAGTTTACCAGAATAGGAAAGCAATCCAATTCAGTTTCTCTTTGACAGTAGAATATTAAAAACTTTGACATTTCCACATTGCTGCAGCAGTTTGCGCTCCTTTCACATGGGAGGTTCCATGGTGTAATGGTTAGCACTTTGGACTTTGAATCCAATGATCCGAGTTCAAATCTCGGTGGGACCATTTTATGACTCTTGACCAAATCATTTTCTTTCAAGTGTATTCATTAATATCACATATCTAATACCGGTAGGGTGAAAAATTAATTTATTGATTATACTCTAAAAGTTTACTAGATGTGAGCAAATAATAGAATTTTTACAATACCTGGAAACTAAATGGCTCAAAATAATGAGAGATTTTACAAACTCACTCTGGTTTCTCAAACTCATCACAGGGGCCTGATGCACGACATTACTTTTTAAAATCTTACTGTTATTGATAAGGGGAACAAGGAACTTTTTAATTGCAAAGCGTTCATTAAAACAAAACTTGAGGAGCCAAACTTTGTATTACGGTGACCGAAGATGTGCAGTTTGAATAATAATCTTGAAATTCAGACGTACAAAGATTTTACACACTGATTTTCAACAGTAATTCCACAACCAATAAAGTTGAATCTTTTGAAAGACATGTCAAAGGTGTGAATCTGAAATTCACTTTCAAAGAAATTCACAATGAAATGCACTGTGTAAGTCCAGCATGTTGTCAGCTAAGAAATCAGCAAAAATGAACTATCTCATTACTGGCCATATAGATGAGAAAGGAAAATAAACTCATGTTTACAATGTGGATGTGAAAGAACAGTTTCTAGGTTCAGCTTCAATATTTATGTTTATGAATAATTGATATGTTCATATTGTCTAACAGCTATCTAGACGGATAAAGCTATGTATGCATCTATACATACTTATGCGTTCATACGCATCAGTATAAAACATTGATATTAAGTTTTTTCTAGACCAAATTCTAAAAAATGAGTTAAACAGTGAATCTCATAATTGTAGTAGGTCCCACCGAGATTTGAACTCGGATCGCTGGATTCAGAGTCCAGAGTGCTAACCATTACACCATGGAACCCTCTCACAAGAGTGACTTTTCCATTGAGACAAAAGAGAGCGCCTCAGTGATGGCCTTCTCTTATATTGATACAAAGATATCTCATTTGAATGGTCATAGTGGATAGAGCTTTAATGTGATTTGATTCTTTTCGCTATATTCTCTATAAAAGTGTTAAATATTCAAATGTTTATCAGAATATAAAAGTTATATCACAATGTTCATCTTTGCCTGTAGCATAATTAAACAGTCTACATTTCCAGACTACAGAAGCAATGTCTCTGTCTCCTGCATGGGTGGCTCCATAGAGCAATGGTTGGCAATTTGGACTTTGCATCCAATGATCCGATTTGAGACCTTGGAGGGACTTTTTTTATTACTCTTGAGCTTTTCCATTTCTTCATCTTTGTTCATTGATAGCTCAAATCCAACACCAGTAGGTTGAAAGAGTCAATTATTGAATGCTTTCAAAATGTCCATCAGCTTGAACAAGTTACATCAATACAAACTTTACAATACTTTGACATCAAATTTCTTCACAAAGTAGTTAGCCATTATAAAATCATATCCTGATTTTCTCAAACGCATTTCAGACGGGTGATTCACAGCATCACTTTTTTAAGCTTTCCTGCTATTGATAAGGCGAAAATAGCACATTTTGAATGAGAAGTTTTCTTCAATCAAACATAGAGGAACCCAAATGATGATCTCATTCAGCTAGTAAAAATGTTGTTTTATATTAGTATGGAAATCGTGAAAAGAAAATGTTTTTCATGCTGATTTACAACAGTTGATCTCCAATCGTAAAATATAAGCTTTTGGTCGGAGGCATCACAGGTACTGATCAAATTCTCATTTTTGAACTTTATTCACAAATCATATGATATGCTTTGTATACATCAACTGTATTGTTGGATCAATAATGAGTAAAAAGTGACTATCTCAATTTCAGGACATATAAAAGAGAAAGAAGTAGAAACTCATGTTTCAAATGCTGAGAGGCAACAACTGTTCATGATTTTCACCTCCACTAATTATATTTATTTTTATAATCTATATGTTTATATTTTCCTATAAATATACAGAGACATATAGCTATATATACAGAGATACATATGTACAGGTTGATTTTTACATGTTTACAAGTAAATGTGATGTTGTTCCAAATAAAACTTCTAAGAACTGAATGGAAAAGAAAATTGTAAAGTTCAGATAAGTCCCACTGAAATTTGTACTCAGATCCCCGTTTTCAGAGTCCAGAGTGCTAACCATGACACCATCCACCCTCCCGTACCAGGGTGAGCTTTCCATTTTGACAGAAGAGATTTGCCTCAGGGGGCAACTTATCTTTCATTGAAAAATATTATCTCACGTAAAAACCACTGTTCAACAGAGTTATAACGTTATTTGAGTCTTTTGGGCAACATCCTTCCCCAACATAGTTCAATATGCAAAAGTTTACCAGAATAGGAAAGCAATCCAATTCAGTTTCTCTTTGACAGTAGAATATTAAAAACTTTGACATTTCCACATTGCTGCAGCAGTTTGCGCTCCTTTCACATGGGAGGTTCCATGGTGTAATGGTTAGCACTTTGGACTTTGAATCCAATGATCCGAGTTCAAATCTCGGTGGGACCATTTTATGACTCTTGACCAAATCATTTTCTTTCAAGTGTATTCATTAATATCACATATCTAATACCGGTAGGGTGAAAAGTTAATTTATTGATTATACTCTAAAAGTTTACTAGATGTGAGCAAATAATAGAATTTTTACAATACCTGGAAACTAAATGGCTCAAAATAATGAGAGATTTTACAAACTCACTCTGGTTTCTCAAACTCATCACAGGGGCCTGATGCACGACATTACTTTTTAAAATCTTACTGTTATTGATAAGGGGAACAAGGAACTTTTTAATTGCAAAGCGTTCATTAAAACAAAACTTGAGGAGCCAAACTTTGTATTACGGTGACCGAAGATGTGCAGTTTGAATAATAATCTTGAAATTCAGACGTACAAAGATTTTACACACTGATTTTCAACAGTAATTCCACAACCAATAAAGTTGAATCTTTTGAAAGACATGTCAAAGGTGTGAATCTGAAATTCACTTTCAAAGAAATTCACAATGAAATGCACTGTGTAAGCCCAGCATGTTGTCAGCTAAGAAATCAGCAAAAATGAACTATCTCATTACTGGCCATATAGATGAGAAAGGAAAATAAACTCATGTTTACAATGTGGATGTGAAAGAACAGTTTCTAGGTTCAGCTTCAATATTTATGTTTATGAATAATTGATATGTTCATATTGTCTAACAGCTATCTAGACGGATAAAGCTATGTATGCATCTATACATACTTATGCGTTCATACGCATCAGTATAAAACATTGATATTAGGTTTTTTCTAGACCAAATTCTAAAAAATGAGTTAAACAGTGAATCTCATAATTGTAGTAGGTCCCACCGAGATTTGAACTCGGATCGCTGGATTCAGAGTCCAGAGTGCTAACCATTACACCATGGAACCCTCTCCCACAAGAGTGACTTTTCCATTGAGACAAAAGAGAGCGCCTCAGTGATGGCCTTCTCTTATATTGATACAAAGATATCTCATTTGAATGGTCATAGTGGATAGAGCTTTAATGTGATTTGATTCTTTTCGCTATATTCTCTATAAAAGTGTTAAATATTCAAATGTTTATCAGAATATAAAAGTTATATCACAATGTTCATCTTTGCCTGTAGCATAATTAAACAGTCTACATTTCCAGACTACAGAAGCAATGTCTCTGTCTCCTGCATGGGTGGCTCCATAGAGCAATGGTTGGCAATTTGGACTTTGCATCCAATGATCCGATTTGAGACCTTGGAGGGACTTTTTTTATTACTCTTGAGCTTTTCCATTTCTTCATCTTTGTTCATTGATAGCTCAAATCCAACACCAGTAGGTTGAAAGAGTCAATTATTGAATGCTTTCAAAATGTCCATCAGCTTGAACAAGTTACATCAATACAAACTTTACAATACTTTGACATCAAATTTCTTCACAAAGTAGTTAGCCATTATAAAATCATATCCTGATTTTCTCAAACGCATTTCAGACGGGTGATTCACAGCATCACTTTTTTAAGCTTTCCTGCTATTGATAAGGCGAAAATAGCACATTTTGAATGAGAAGTTTTCTTCAATCAAACATAGAGGAACCCAAATGATGATCTCATTCAGCTAGTAAAAATGTTGTTTTATATTAGTATGGAAATCGTGAAAAGAAAATGTTTTTCATGCTGATTTACAACAGTTGATCTCCAATCGTAAAATATAAGCTTTTGGTCGGAGGCATCACAGGTACTGATCAAATTCTCATTTTTGAACTTTATTCACAAATCATATGATATGCTTTGTATACATCAACTGTATTGTTGGATCAATAATGAGTAAAAAGTGACTATCTCAATTTCAGGACATATAAAAGAGAAAGAAGTAGAAACTCATGTTTCAAATGCTGAGAGGCAACAACTGTTCATGATTTTCACCTCCACTAATTATATTTATTTTTATAATCTATATGTTTATATTTTCCTATAAATATACAGAGACATATAGCTATATATACAGAGATACATATGTACAGGTTGATTTTTACATGTTTACAAGTAAATGTGATGTTGTTCCAAATAAAACTTCTAAGAACTGAATGGAAAAGAAAATTGTAAAGTTCAGATAAGTCCCACTGAAATTTGTACTCAGATCCCCGTTTTCAGAGTCCAGAGTGCTAACCATGACACCATCCACCCTCCCGTACCAGGGTGAGCTTTCCATTTTGACAGAAGAGATTTGCCTCAGGGGGCAACTTATCTTTCATTGAAAAATATTATCTCACGTAAAAACCACTGTTCAACAGAGTTATAACGTTATTTGAGTCTTTTGGGCAACATCCTTCCCCAACATAGTTCAATATGCAAAAGTTTACCAGAATAGGAAAGCAATCCAATTCAGTTTCTCTTTGACAGTAGAATATTAAAAACTTTGACATTTCCACATTGCTGCAGCAGTTTGCGCTCCTTTCACATGGGAGGTTCCATGGTGTAATGGTTAGCACTTTGGACTTTGAATCCAATGATCCGAGTTCAAATCTCGGTGGGACCATTTTATGACTCTTGACCAAATCATTTTCTTTCAAGTGTATTCATTAATATCACATATCTAATACCGGTAGGGTGAAAAATTAATTTATTGATTATACTCTAAAAGTTTACTAGATGTGAGCAAATAATAGAATTTTTACAATACCTGGAAACTAAATGGCTCAAAATAATGAGAGATTTTACAAACTCACTCTGGTTTCTCAAACTCATCACAGGGGCCTGATGCACGACATTACTTTTTAAAATCTTACTGTTATTGATAAGGGGAACAAGGAACTTTTTAATTGCAAAGCGTTCATTAAAACAAAACTTGAGGAGCCAAACTTTGTATTACGGTGACCGAAGATGTGCAGTTTGAATAATAATCTTGAAATTCAGACGTACAAAGATTTTACACACTGATTTTCAACAGTAATTCCACAACCAATAAAGTTGAATCTTTTGAAAGACATGTCAAAGGTGTGAATCTGAAATTCACTTTCAAAGAAATTCACAATGAAATGCACTGTGTAAGTCCAGCATGTTGTCAGCTAAGAAATCAGCAAAAATGAACTATCTCATTACTGGCCATATAGATGAGAAAGGAAAATAAACTCATGTTTACAATGTGGATGTGAAAGAACAGTTTCTAGGTTCAGCTTCAATATTTATGTTTATGAATAATTGATATGTTCATATTGTCTAACAGCTATCTAGACGGATAAAGCTATGTATGCATCTATACATACTTATGCGTTCATACGCATCAGTATAAAACATTGATATTAAGTTTTTTCTAGACCAAATTCTAAAAAATGAGTTAAACAGTGAATCTCATAATTGTAGTAGGTCCCACCGAGATTTGAACTCGGATCGCTGGATTCAGAGTCCAGAGTGCTAACCATTACACCATGGAACCCTCTCACAAGAGTGACTTTTCCATTGAGACAAAAGAGAGCGCCTCAGTGATGGCCTTCTCTTATATTGATACAAAGATATCTCATTTGAATGGTCATAGTGGATAGAGCTTTAATGTGATTTGATTCTTTTCGCTATATTCTCTATAAAAGTGTTAAATATTCAAATGTTTATCAGAATATAAAAGTTATATCACAATGTTCATCTTTGCCTGTAGCATAATTAAACAGTCTACATTTCCAGACTACAGAAGCAATGTCTCTGTCTCCTGCATGGGTGGCTCCATAGAGCAATGGTTGGCAATTTGGACTTTGCATCCAATGATCCGATTTGAGACCTTGGAGGGACTTTTTTTATTACTCTTGAGCTTTTCCATTTCTTCATCTTTGTTCATTGATAGCTCAAATCCAACACCAGTAGGTTGAAAGAGTCAATTATTGAATGCTTTCAAAATGTCCATCAGCTTGAACAAGTTACATCAATACAAACTTTACAATACTTTGACATCAAATTTCTTCACAAAGTAGTTAGCCATTATAAAATCATATCCTGATTTTCTCAAACGCATTTCAGACGGGTGATTCACAGCATCACTTTTTTAAGCTTTCCTGCTATTGATAAGGCGAAAATAGCACATTTTGAATGAGAAGTTTTCTTCAATCAAACATAGAGGAACCCAAATGATGATCTCATTCAGCTAGTAAAAATGTTGTTTTATATTAGTATGGAAATCGTGAAAAGAAAATGTTTTTCATGCTGATTTACAACAGTTGATCTCCAATCGTAAAATATAAGCTTTTGGTCGGAGGCATCACAGGTACTGATCAAATTCTCATTTTTGAACTTTATTCACAAATCATATGATATGCTTTGTATACATCAACTGTATTGTTGGATCAATAATGAGTAAAAAGTGACTATCTCAATTTCAGGACATATAAAAGAGAAAGAAGTAGAAACTCATGTTTCAAATGCTGAGAGGCAACAACTGTTCATGATTTTCACCTCCACTAATTATATTTATTTTTATAATCTATATGTTTATATTTTCCTATAAATATACAGAGACATATAGCTATATATACAGAGATACATATGTACAGGTTGATTTTTACATGTTTACAAGTAAATGTGATGTTGTTCCAAATAAAACTTCTAAGAACTGAATGGAAAAGAAAATTGTAAAGTTCAGATAAGTCCCACTGAAATTTGTACTCAGATCCCCGTTTTCAGAGTCCAGAGTGCTAACCATGACACCATCCACCCTCCCGTACCAGGGTGAGCTTTCCATTTTGACAGAAGAGATTTGCCTCAGGGGGCAACTTATCTTTCATTGAAAAATATTATCTCACGTAAAAACCACTGTTCAACAGAGTTATAACGTTATTTGAGTCTTTTGGGCAACATCCTTCCCCAACATAGTTCAATATGCAAAAGTTTACCAGAATAGGAAAGCAATCCAATTCAGTTTCTCTTTGACAGTAGAATATTAAAAACTTTGACATTTCCACATTGCTGCAGCAGTTTGCGCTCCTTTCACATGGGAGGTTCCATGGTGTAATGGTTAGCACTTTGGACTTTGAATCCAATGATCCGAGTTCAAATCTCGGTGGGACCATTTTATGACTCTTGACCAAATCATTTTCTTTCAAGTGTATTCATTAATATCACATATCTAATACCGGTAGGGTGAAAAGTTAATTTATTGATTATACTCTAAAAGTTTACTAGATGTGAGCAAATAATAGAATTTTTACAATACCTGGAAACTAAATGGCTCAAAATAATGAGAGATTTTACAAACTCACTCTGGTTTCTCAAACTCATCACAGGGGCCTGATGCACGACATTACTTTTTAAAATCTTACTGTTATTGATAAGGGGAACAAGGAACTTTTTAATTGCAAAGCGTTCATTAAAACAAAACTTGAGGAGCCAAACTTTGTATTACGGTGACCGAAGATGTGCAGTTTGAATAATAATCTTGAAATTCAGACGTACAAAGATTTTACACACTGATTTTCAACAGTAATTCCACAACCAATAAAGTTGAATCTTTTGAAAGACATGTCAAAGGTGTGAATCTGAAATTCACTTTCAAAGAAATTCACAATGAAATGCACTGTGTAAGCCCAGCATGTTGTCAGCTAAGAAATCAGCAAAAATGAACTATCTCATTACTGGCCATATAGATGAGAAAGGAAAATAAACTCATGTTTACAATGTGGATGTGAAAGAACAGTTTCTAGGTTCAGCTTCAATATTTATGTTTATGAATAATTGATATGTTCATATTGTCTAACAGCTATCTAGACGGATAAAGCTATGTATGCATCTATACATACTTATGCGTTCATACGCATCAGTATAAAACATTGATATTAGGTTTTTTCTAGACCAAATTCTAAAAAATGAGTTAAACAGTGAATCTCATAATTGTAGTAGGTCCCACCGAGATTTGAACTCGGATCGCTGGATTCAGAGTCCAGAGTGCTAACCATTACACCATGGAACCCTCTCCCACAAGAGTGACTTTTCCATTGAGACAAAAGAGAGCGCCTCAGTGATGGCCTTCTCTTATATTGATACAAAGATATCTCATTTGAATGGTCATAGTGGATAGAGCTTTAATGTGATTTGATTCTTTTCGCTATATTCTCTATAAAAGTGTTAAATATTCAAATGTTTATCAGAATATAAAAGTTATATCACAATGTTCATCTTTGCCTGTAGCATAATTAAACAGTCTACATTTCCAGACTACAGAAGCAATGTCTCTGTCTCCTGCATGGGTGGCTCCATAGAGCAATGGTTGGCAATTTGGACTTTGCATCCAATGATCCGATTTGAGACCTTGGAGGGACTTTTTTTATTACTCTTGAGCTTTTCCATTTCTTCATCTTTGTTCATTGATAGCTCAAATCCAACACCAGTAGGTTGAAAGAGTCAATTATTGAATGCTTTCAAAATGTCCATCAGCTTGAACAAGTTACATCAATACAAACTTTACAATACTTTGACATCAAATTTCTTCACAAAGTAGTTAGCCATTATAAAATCATATCCTGATTTTCTCAAACGCATTTCAGACGGGTGATTCACAGCATCACTTTTTTAAGCTTTCCTGCTATTGATAAGGCGAAAATAGCACATTTTGAATGAGAAGTTTTCTTCAATCAAACATAGAGGAACCCAAATGATGATCTCATTCAGCTAGTAAAAATGTTGTTTTATATTAGTATGGAAATCGTGAAAAGAAAATGTTTTTCATGCTGATTTACAACAGTTGATCTCCAATCGTAAAATATAAGCTTTTGGTCGGAGGCATCACAGGTACTGATCAAATTCTCATTTTTGAACTTTATTCACAAATCATATGATATGCTTTGTATACATCAACTGTATTGTTGGATCAATAATGAGTAAAAAGTGACTATCTCAATTTCAGGACATATAAAAGAGAAAGAAGTAGAAACTCATGTTTCAAATGCTGAGAGGCAACAACTGTTCATGATTTTCACCTCCACTAATTATATTTATTTTTATAATCTATATGTTTATATTTTCCTATAAATATACAGAGACATATAGCTATATATACAGAGATACATATGTACAGGTTGATTTTTACATGTTTATAAGTAAATGTGATGTTGTTCCAAATAAAACTTCTAAGAACTGAATGGAAAAGAAAATTGTAAAGTTCAGATAAGTCCCACTGAAATTTGTACTCAGATCCCCGTTTTCAGAGTCCAGAGTGCTAACCATGACACCATCCACCCTCCCCTACCAGGGTGAGCTTTCCATTTTGACAGAAGAGATTTGCCTCAGGGGGCAACTTATCTTTCATTGAAAAATATTATCTCACGTAAAAACCACTGTTCAACAGAGTTATACCGTTATTTGAGTCTTTTGGGCAACATCCTTCCCCAACATAGTTCAATATGCAAAAGTTTACCAGAATAGGAAAGCAATCCAATTCAGTTTCTCTTTGACAGTAGAATATTAAAAACTTTGACATTTCCACATTGCTGCAGCAGTTTGCGCTCCTTTCACATGGGAGGTTCCATGGTGTAATGGTTAGCACTTTGGACTTTGAATCCAATGATCCGAGTTCAAATCTCGGTGGGACCATTTTATGACTCTTGACCAAATCATTTTCTTTCAAGTGTATTCATTAATATCACATATCTAATACCGGTAGGGTGAAAAAGTAATTTATTGATTATACTCTAAAAGTTTACTAGATGTGAGCAAATAATAGAATTTTTACAATACCTGGAAACTAAATGGCTCAAAATAATGAGAGATTTTACAAACTCACTCTGGTTTCTCAAACTCATCACAGGGGCCTGATGCACGACATTACTTTTTAAAATCTTACTGTTATTGATAAGGGGAACAAGGAACTTTTTAATTGCAAAGCGTTCATTAAAACAAAACTTGAGGAGCCAAACGTTGTATTACGGTGACCGAAGATGTGCAGTTTAAATAATAATCTTGAAATTCAGACGTACAAAGATTTTACACACTGATTTTCAACAGTAATTCCACAACCAATAAAGTTGAATCTTTTGAAAGACATGTCAAAGGTGTGAATCTGAAATTCACTTTCAAAGAAATTCACAATGAAATGCACTGTGTAAGTCCAGCATGTTGTCAGCTAAGAAATCAGCAAAAATGAACTATCTCATTACTGGCCATATAGATGAGAAAGGAAAATAAACTCATGTTTACAATGTGGATGTGAAAGAACAGTTTCTAGGTTCAGCTTCAATATTTATGTTTATGAATAATTGATATGTTCATATTGTCTAACAGCTATCTAGACGGATAAAGCTATGTATGCATCTATACATACTTATGCGTTCATACGCATCAGTATAAAACATTGATATTAGGTTTTTTCTAGACCAAATTCTAAAAAATGAGTTAAACAGTGAATCTCATAATTGTAGTAGGTCCCACCGAGATTTGAACTCGGATCGCTGGATTCAGAGTCCAGAGTGCTAACCATTACACCATGGAACCCTCTCTCACAAGAGTGACTTTTCCATTGAGACAAAAGAGAGCGCATCAGTGATGGCCTTCTCTTATATTGATACAAAGATATCTCATTTGAATGGTCATAGTGGATAGAGCTTTAATGTGATTTGATTCTTTTCGCTATATTCTCTATAAAAGTGTTAAATATTCAAATGTTTATCAGAATATAAAAGTTATATCACAATGTTCATCTTTGCCTGTAGCATAATTAAACAGTCTACATTTCCAGACTACAGAAGGAATGTCTCTGTCTCCTGCATGGGTAGCTCCATAGAGCAATGGTTGGCAATTTGGACTTTGCATCCAATGATCCGATTTGAGACCTTGGAGGGACTTTTTTTATTACTCTTGAGCTTTTCCATTTCTTCATCTTTGTTCATTGATAGCTCAAATCCAACACCAGTAGGTTGAAAGAGTCAATTATTGAATGCTTTCAAAATGTCCATCAGCTTGAACAAGTTACATCAATACAAACTTTACAATACTTTGACATCAAATTTTTTCACAAAGTAGTTAGCCATTATAAAATCATATCCTGATTTTCTCAAACGCATTTCAGACGGGTGATTCACAGCATCACTTTTTTAAGCTTTCCTGCTATTGATAAGGCGAAAATAGCACATTTTGAATGAGAAGTTTTCTTCAATCAAACATAGAGGAACCCAAATGATGATCTCATTCAGCTAGTAAAAATGTTGTTTTATATTAGTATGGAAATCGTGAAAAGAAAATGTTTTTCATGCTGATTTACAACAGTTGATCTCCAATCGTAAAATATAAGCTTTTGGTCGGAGGCATCACAGGTACTGATCAAATTCTCATTTTTGAACTTTATTCACAAATCATATGATATGCTTTGTATACATCAACTGTATTGTTGGATCAATAATGAGTAAAAAGTGACTATCTCAATTTCAGGACATATAAAAGAGAAAGAAGTAGAAACTCATGTTTCAAATGCTGAGAGGCAACAACTGTTCATGATTTTCACCTCCACTAATTATATTTATTTTTATAATCTATATGTTTATATTTTCCTATAAATATACAGAGACATATAGCTATATATACAGAGATACATATGTACAGGTTGATTTTTACATGTTTACAAGTAAATGTGATGTTGTTCCAAATAAAACTTCTAAGAACTGAATGGAAAAGAAAATTGTAAAGTTCAGATAAGTCCCACTGAAATTTGTACTCAGATCCCCGTTTTCAGAGTCCAGAGTGCTAACCATGACACCATCCACCCTCCCGTACCAGGGTGAGCTTTCCATTTTGACAGAAGAGATTTGCCTCAGGGGGCAACTTATCTTTCATTGAAAAATATTATCTCACGTAAAAACCACTGTTCAACAGAGTTATAACATTATTTGAGTCTTTTGGGCAACATCCTTCCCCAACATAGTTCAATATGCAAAAGTTTACCAGAATAGGAAAGCAATCCAATTCAGTTTCTCTTTGACAGTAGAATATTAAAAACTTTGACATTTCCACATTGCTGCAGCAGTTTGCGCTCCTTTCACATGGGAGGTTCCATGGTGTAATGGTTAGCACTTTGGACTTTGAATCCAATGATCCGAGTTCAAATCTCGGTGGGACCATTTTATGACTCTTGACCAAATCATTTTCTTTCAAGTGTATTCATTAATATCACATATCTAATACCGGTAGGGTGAAAAATTAATTTATTGATTATACTCTAAAAGTTTACTAGATGTGAGCAAATAATAGAATTTTTACAATACCTGGAAACTAAATGGCTCAAAATAATGAGAGATTTTACAAACTCACTCTGGTTTCTCAAACTCATCACAGGGGCCTGATGCACGACATTACTTTTTAAAATCTTACTGTTATTGATAAGGGGAACAAGGAACTTTTTAATTGCAAAGCGTTCATTAAAACAAAACTTGAGGAGCCAAACTTTGTATTACGGTGACCGAAGATGTGCAGTTTGAATAATAATCTTGAAATTCAGACGTACAAAGATTTTACACACTGATTTTCAACAGTAATTCCACAACCAATAAAGTTGAATGTTTTGAAAGACATGTCAAAGGTGTGAATCTGAAATTCACTTTCAAAGAAATTCACAATGAAATGCACTGTGTAAGTCCAGCATGTTGTCAGCTAAGAAATCAGCAAAAATGAACTATCTCATTACTGGCCATATAGATGAGAAAGGAAAATAAACTCATGTTTACAATGTGGATGTGAAAGAACAGTTTCTAGGTTCAGCTTCAATATTTATGTTTATGAATAATTGATATGTTCATATTGTCTAACAGCTATCTAGACGGATAAAGCTATGTATGCATCTATACATACTTATGCGTTCATACGCATCAGTATAAAACATTGATATTAAGTTTTTTCTAGACCAAATTCTAAAAAATGAGTTAAACAGTGAATCTCATAATTGTAGTAGGTCACACCGAGATTTGAACTCGGATCGCTGGATTCAGAGTCCAGAGTGCTAACCATTACACCATGGAACCCTCTCACAAGAGTGACTTTTCCATTGAGACAAAAGAGAGCGCCTCAGTGATGGCCTTCTCTTATATTGATACAAAGATATCTCATTTGAATGGTCATAGTGGATAGAGCTTTAATGTGATTTGATTCTTTTCGCTATATTCTCTATAAAAGTGTTAAATATTCAAATGTTTATCAGAATATAAAAGTTATATCACAATGTTCATCTTTGCCTGTAGCATAATTAAACAGTCTACATTTCCAGACTACAGAAGCAATGTCTCTGTCTCCTGCATGGGTGGCTCCATAGAGCAATGGTTGGCAATTTGGACTTTGCATCCAATGATCCGATTTGAGACCTTGGAGGGACTTTTTTTATTACTCTTGAGCTTTTCCATTTCTTCATCTTTGTTCATTGATAGCTCAAATCCAACACCAGTAGGTTGAAAGAGTCAATTATTGAATGCTTTCAAAATGTCCATCAGCTTGAACAAGTTACATCAATACAAACTTTACAATACTTTGACATCAAATTTCTTCACAAAGTAGTTAGCCATTATAAAATCATATCCTGATTTTCTCAAACGCATTTCAGACGGGTGATTCACAGCATCACTTTTTTAAGCTTTCCTGCTATTGATAAGGCGAAAATAGCACATTTTGAATGAGAAGTTTTCTTCAATCAAACATAGAGGAACCCAAATGATGATCTCATTCAGCTAGTAAAAATGTTGTTTTATATTAGTATGGAAATCGTGAAAAGAAAATGTTTTTCATGCTGATTTACAACAGTTGATCTCCAATCGTAAAATATAAGCTTTTGGTCGGAGGCATCACAGGTACTGATCAAATTCTCATTTTTGAACTTTATTCACAAATCATATGATATGCTTTGTATACATCAACTGTATTGTTGGATCAATAATGAGTAAAAAGTGACTATCTCAATTTCAGGACATATAAAAGAGAAAGAAGTAGAAACTCATGTTTCAAATGCTGAGAGGCAACAACTGTTCATGATTTTCACCTCCACTAATTATATTTATTTTTATAATCTATATGTTTATATTTTCCTATAAATATACAGAGACATATAGCTATATATACAGAGATACATATGTACAGGTTGATTTTTACATGTTTACAAGTAAATGTGATGTTGTTCCAAATAAAACTTCTAAGAACTGAATGGAAAAGAAAATTGTAAAGTTCAGATAAGTCCCACTGAAATTTGTACTCAGATCCCCGTTTTCAGAGTCCAGAGTGCTAACCATGACACCATCCACCCTCCCGTACCAGGGTGAGCTTTCCATTTTGACAGAAGAGATTTGCCTCAGGGGGCAACTTATCTTTCATTGAAAAATATTATCTCACGTAAAAACCACTGTTCAACAGAGTTATAACGTTATTTGAGTCTTTTGGGCAACATCCTTCCCCAACATAGTTCAATATGCAAAAGTTTACCAGAATAGGAAAGCAATCCAATTCAGTTTCTCTTTGACAGTAGAATATTAAAAACTTTGACATTTCCACATTGCTGCAGCAGTTTGCGCTCCTTTCACATGGGAGGTTCCATGGTGTAATGGTTAGCACTTTGGACTTTGAATCCAATGATCCGAGTTCAAATCTCGGTGGGACCATTTTATGACTCTTGACCAAATCATTTTCTTTCAAGTGTATTCATTAATATCACATATCTAATACCGGTAGGGTGAAAAGTTAATTTATTGATTATACTCTAAAAGTTTACTAGATGTGAGCAAATAATAGAATTTTTACAATACCTGGAAACTAAATGGCTCAAAATAATGAGAGATTTTACAAACTCACTCTGGTTTCTCAAACTCATCACAGGGGCCTGATGCACGACATTACTTTTTAAAATCTTACTGTTATTGATAAGGGGAACAAGGAACTTTTTAATTGCAAAGCGTTCATTAAAACAAAACTTGAGGAGCCAAACTTTGTATTACGGTGACCGAAGATGTGCAGTTTGAATAATAATCTTGAAATTCAGACGTACAAAGATTTTACACACTGATTTTCAACAGTAATTCCACAACCAATAAAGTTGAATCTTTTGAAAGACATGTCAAAGGTGTGAATCTGAAATTCACTTTCAAAGAAATTCACAATGAAATGCACTGTGTAAGTCCAGCATGTTGTCAGCTAAGAAATCAGCAAAAATGAACTATCTCATTACTGGCCATATAGATGAGAAAGGAAAATAAACTCATGTTTACAATGTGGATGTGAAAGAACAGTTTCTAGGTTCAGCTTCAATATTTATGTTTATGAATAATTGATATGTTCATATTGTCTAACAGCTATCTAGACGGATAAAGCTATGTATGCATCTATACATACTTATGCGTTCATACGCATCAGTATAAAACATTGATATTAGGTTTTTTCTAGACCAAATTCTAAAAAATGAGTTAAACAGTGAATCTCATAATTGTAGTAGGTCCCACCGAGATTTGAACTCGGATCGCTGGATTCAGAGTCCAGAGTGCTAACCATTACACCATGGAACCCTCTCCCACAAGAGTGACTTTTCCATTGAGACAAAAGAGAGCGCCTCAGTGATGGCCTTCTCTTATATTGATACAAAGATATCTCATTTGAATGGTCATAGTGGATAGAGCTTTAATGTGATTTGATTCTTTTCGCTATATTCTCTATAAAAGTGTTAAATATTCAAATGTTTATCAGAATATAAAAGTTATATCACAATGTTCATCTTTGCCTGTAGCATAATTAAACAGTCTACATTTCCAGACTACAGAAGCAATGTCTCTGTCTCCTGCATGGGTGGCTCCATAGAGCAATGGTTGGCAATTTGGACTTTGCATCCAATGATCCGATTTGAGACCTTGGAGGGACTTTTTTTATTACTCTTGAGCTTTTCCATTTCTTCATCTTTGTTCATTGATAGCTCAAATCCAACACCAGTAGGTTGAAAGAGTCAATTATTGAATGCTTTCAAAATGTCCATCAGCTTGAACAAGTTACATCAATACAAACTTTACAATACTTTGACATCAAATTTCTTCACAAAGTAGTTAGCCATTATAAAATCATATCCTGATTTTCTCAAACGCATTTCAGACGGGTGATTCACAGCATCACTTTTTTAAGCTTTCCTGCTATTGATAAGGCGAAAATAGCACATTTTGAATGAGAAGTTTTCTTCAATCAAACATAGAGGAACCCAAATGATGATCTCATTCAGCTAGTAAAAATGTTGTTTTATATTAGTATGGAAATCGTGAAAAGAAAATGTTTTTCATGCTGATTTACAACAGTTGATCTCCAATCGTAAAATATAAGCTTTTGGTCGGAGGCATCACAGGTACTGATCAAATTCTCATTTTTGAACTTTATTCACAAATCATATGATATGCTTTGTATACATCAACTGTATTGTTGGATCAATAATGAGTAAAAAGTGACTATCTCAATTTCAGGACATATAAAAGAGAAAGAAGTAGAAACTCATGTTTCAAATGCTGAGAGGCAACAACTGTTCATGATTTTCACCTCCACTAATTATATTTATTTTTATAATCTATATGTTTATATTTTCCTATAAATATACAGAGACATATAGCTATATATACAGAGATACATATGTACAGGTTGATTTTTACATGTTTATAAGTAAATGTGATGTTGTTCCAAATAAAACTTCTAAGAACTGAATGGAAAAGAAAATTGTAAAGTTCAGATAAGTCCCACTGAAATTTGTACTCAGATCCCCGTTTTCAGAGTGCAGAGTGCTAACCATGACACCATCCACCCTCCCGTACCAGGGTGAGCTTTCCATTTTGACAGAAGAGATTTGCCTAAGGGGGCAACTTATCTTTCATTGAAAAATATTATCTCACGTAAAAACCACTGTTCAACAGAGTTATAACGTTATTTGAGTCTTTTGGGCAACATCCTTCCCCAACATAGTTCAATATGCAAAAGTTTACCAGAATAGGAAAGCAATCCAATTCAGTTTCTCTTTGACAGTAGAATATTAAAAACTTTGACATTTCCACATTGCTGCAGCAGTTTGCGCTCCTTTCACATGGGAGGTTCCATGGTGTAATGGTTAGCACTTTGGACTTTGAATCCAATGATCCGAGTTCAAATCTCGGTGGGACCATTTTATGACTCTTGACCAAATCATTTTCTTTCAAGTGTATTCATTAATATCACATATCTAATACCGGTAGGGTGAAAAATTAATTTATTGATTATACTCTAAAAGTTTACTAGATGTGAGCAAATAATAGAATTTTTACAATACCTGGAAACTAAATGGCTCAAAATAATGAGAGATTTTACAAACTCACTCTGGTTTCTCAAACTCATCACAGGGGCCTGATGCACGACATTACTTTTTAAAATCTTACTGTTATTGATAAGGGGAACAAGGAACTTTTTAATTGCAAAGCGTTCATTAAAACAAAACTTGAGGAGCCAAACTTTGTATTACGGTGACCGAAGATGTGCAGTTTGAATAATAATCTTGAAATTCAGACGTACAAAGATTTTACACACTGATTTTCAACAGTAATTCCACAACCAATAAAGTTGAATCTTTTGAAAGACATGTCAAAGGTGTGAATCTGAAATTCACTTTCAAAGAAATTCACAATGAAATGCACTGTGTAAGTCCAGCATGTTGTCAGCTAAGAAATCAGCAAAAATGAACTATCTCATTACTGGCCATATAGATGAGAAAGGAAAATAAACTCATGTTTACAATGTGGATGTGAAAGAACAGTTTCTAGGTTCAGCTTCAATATTTATGTTTATGAATAATTGATATGTTCATATTGTCTAACAGCTATCTAGACGGATAAAGCTATGTATGCATCTATACATACTTATGCGTTCATACGCATCAGTATAAAACATTGATATTAGGTTTTTTCTAGACCAAATTCTAAAAAATGAGTTAAACAGTGAATCTCATAATTGTAGTAGGTCCCACCGAGATTTGAACTCGGATCGCTGGATTCAGAGTCCAGAGTGCTAACCATTACACCATGGAACCCTCTCACACAAGAGTGACTTTTCCATTGAGACAAAAGAGAGCGCATCAGTGATGGCCTTCTCTTATATTAATACAAAGATATCTCATTTGAATGGTCATAGTGGATAGAGCTTTAATGTGATTTGATTCTTTTCGCTATATTCTCTATAAAAGTGTTAAATATTCAAATGTTTATCAGAATATAAAAGTTATATCACAATGTTCATCTTTGCCTGTAGCATAATTAAACAGTCTACATTTCCAGACTACAGAAGCAATGTCTCTGTCTCCTGCATGGGTAGCTCCATAGAGCAATGGTTGGCAATTTGGACTTTGCATCCAATGATCCGATTTGAGACCTTGGAGGGACTTATTTTATTACTCTTGAGCTTTTCCATTTCTTCATCTTTGTTCATTGATAGCTCAAATCCAACACCAGTAGGTTGAAAGAGTCAATTATTGAATGCTTTCAAAATGTCCATCAGCTTGAACAAGTTACATCAATACAAACTTTACAATACTTTGACATCAAATTTCTTCACAAAGTAGTTAGCCATTATAAAATCATATCCTGATTTTCTCAAACGCATTTCAGACGGGTGATTCACAGCATCACTTTTTTAAGCTTTCCTGCTATTGATAAGGCGAAAATAGCACATTTTGAATGAGAAGTTTTCTTCAATCAAACATAGAGGAACCCAAATGATGATCTCATTCAGCTAGTAAAAATGTTGTTTTATATTAGTATGGAAATCGTGAAAAGAAAATGTTTTTCATGCTGATTTACAACAGTTGATCTCCAATCGTAAAATATAAGCTTTTGGTCGGAGGCATCACAGGTACTGATCAAATTCTCATTTTTGAACTTTATTCACAAATCATATGATATGCTTTGTATACATCAACTGTATTGTTGGATCAATAATGAGTAAAAAGTGACTATCTCAATTTCAGGACATATAAAAGAGAAAGAAGTAGAAACTCATGTTTCAAATGCTGAGAGGCAACAACTGTTCATGATTTTCACCTCCACTAATTATATTTATTTTTATAATCTATATGTTTATATTTTCCTATAAATATACAGAGACATATAGCTATATATACAGAGATACATATGTACAGGTTGATTTTTACATGTTTACAAGTAAATGTGATGTTGTTCCAAATAAAACTTCTAAGAACTGAATGGAAAAGAAAATTGTAAAGTTCAGATAAGTCCCACTGAAATTTGTACTCAGATCCCCGTTTTCAGAGTCCAGAGTGCTAACCATGACACCATCCACCCTCCCGTACCAGGGTGAGCTTTCCATTTTGACAGAAGAGATTTGCCTCAGGGGGCAACTTATCTTTCATTGAAAAATATTATCTCACGTAAAAACCACTGTTCAACAGAGTTATAACATTATTTGAGTCTTTTGGGCAACATCCTTCCCCAACATAGTTCAATATGCAAAAGTTTACCAGAATAGGAAAGCAATCCAATTCAGTTTCTCTTTGACAGTAGAATATTAAAAACTTTGACATTTCCACATTGCTGCAGCAGTTTGCGCTCCTTTCACATGGGAGGTTCCATGGTGTAATGGTTAGCACTTTGGACTTTGAATCCAATGATCCGAGTTCAAATCTCGGTGGGACCATTTTATGACTCTTGACCAAATCATTTTCTTTCAAGTGTATTCATTAATATCACATATCTAATACCGGTAGGGTGAAAAATTAATTTATTGATTATACTCTAAAAGTTTACTAGATGTGAGCAAATAATAGAATTTTTACAATACCTGGAAACTAAATGGCTCAAAATAATGAGAGATTTTACAAACTCACTCTGGTTTCTCAAACTCATCACAGGGGCCTGATGCACGACATTACTTTTTAAAATCTTACTGTTATTGATAAGGGGAACAAGGAACTTTTTAATTGCAAAGCGTTCATTAAAACAAAACTTGAGGAGCCAAACTTTGTATTACGGTGACCGAAGATGTGCAGTTTGAATAATAATCTTGAAATTCAGACGTACAAAGATTTTACACACTGATTTTCAACAGTAATTCCACAACCAATAAAGTTGAATCTTTTGAAAGACATGTCAAAGGTGTGAATCTGAAATTCACTTTCAAAGAAATTCACAATGAAATGCACTGTGTAAGTCCAGCATGTTGTCAGCTAAGAAATCAGCAAAAATGAACTATCTCATTACTGGCCATATAGATGAGAAAGGAAAATAAACTCATGTTTACAATGTGGATGTGAAAGAACAGTTTCTAGGTTCAGCTTCAATATTTATGTTTATGAATAATTGATATGTTCATATTGTCTAACAGCTATCTAGACGGATAAAGCTATGTATGCATCTATACATACTTATGCGTTCATACGCATCAGTATAAAACATTGATATTAAGTTTTTTCTAGACCAAATTCTAAAAAATGAGTTAAACAGTGAATCTCATAATTGTAGTAGGTCACACCGAGATTTGAACTCGGATCGCTGGATTCAGAGTCCAGAGTGCTAACCATTACACCATGGAACCCTCTCACAAGAGTGACTTTTCCATTGAGACAAAAGAGAGCGCCTCAGTGATGGCCTTCTCTTATATTGATACAAAGATATCTCATTTGAATGGTCATAGTGGATAGAGCTTTAATGTGATTTGATTCTTTTCGCTATATTCTCTATAAAAGTGTTAAATATTCAAATGTTTATCAGAATATAAAAGTTATATCACAATGTTCATCTTTGCCTGTAGCATAATTAAACAGTCTACATTTCCAGACTACAGAAGCAATGTCTCTGTCTCCTGCATGGGTGGCTCCATAGAGCAATGGTTGGCAATTTGGACTTTGCATCCAATGATCCGATTTGAGACCTTGGAGGGACTTTTTTTATTACTCTTGAGCTTTTCCATTTCTTCATCTTTGTTCATTGATAGCTCAAATCCAACACCAGTAGGTTGAAAGAGTCAATTATTGAATGCTTTCAAAATGTCCATCAGCTTGAACAAGTTACATCAATACAAACTTTACAATACTTTGACATCAAATTTCTTCACAAAGTAGTTAGCCATTATAAAATCATATCCTGATTTTCTCAAACGCATTTCAGACGGGTGATTCACAGCATCACTTTTTTAAGCTTTCCTGCTATTGATAAGGCGAAAATAGCACATTTTGAATGAGAAGTTTTCTTCAATCAAACATAGAGGAACCCAAATGATGATCTCATTCAGCTAGTAAAAATGTTGTTTTATATTAGTATGGAAATCGTGAAAAGAAAATGTTTTTCATGCTGATTTACAACAGTTGATCTCCAATCGTAAAATATAAGCTTTTGGTCGGAGGCATCACAGGTACTGATCAAATTCTCATTTTTGAACTTTATTCACAAATCATATGATATGCTTTGTATACATCAACTGTATTGTTGGATCAATAATGAGTAAAAAGTGACTATCTCAATTTCAGGACATATAAAAGAGAAAGAAGTAGAAACTCATGTTTCAAATGCTGAGAGGCAACAACTGTTCATGATTTTCACCTCCACTAATTATATTTATTTTTATAATCTATATGTTTATATTTTCCTATAAATATACAGAGACATATAGCTATATATACAGAGATACATATGTACAGGTTGATTTTTACATGTTTACAAGTAAATGTGATGTTGTTCCAAATAAAACTTCTAAGAACTGAATGGAAAAGAAAATTGTAAAGTTCAGATAAGTCCCACTGAAATTTGTACTCAGATCCCCGTTTTCAGAGTCCAGAGTGCTAACCATGACACCATCCACCCTCCCGTACCAGGGTGAGCTTTCCATTTTGACAGAAGAGATTTGCCTCAGGGGGCAACTTATCTTTCATTGAAAAATATTATCTCACGTAAAAACCACTGTTCAACAGAGTTATAACGTTATTTGAGTCTTTTGGGCAACATCCTTCCCCAACATAGTTCAATATGCAAAAGTTTACCAGAATAGGAAAGCAATCCAATTCAGTTTCTCTTTGACAGTAGAATATTAAAAACTTTGACATTTCCACATTGCTGCAGCAGTTTGCGCTCCTTTCACATGGGAGGTTCCATGGTGTAATGGTTAGCACTTTGGACTTTGAATCCAATGATCCGAGTTCAAATCTCGGTGGGACCATTTTATGACTCTTGACCAAATCATTTTCTTTCAAGTGTATTCATTAATATCACATATCTAATACCGGTAGGGTGAAAAGTTAATTTATTGATTATACTCTAAAAGTTTACTAGATGTGAGCAAATAATAGAATTTTTACAATACCTGGAAACTAAATGGCTCAAAATAATGAGAGATTTTACAAACTCACTCTGGTTTCTCAAACTCATCACAGGGGCCTGATGCACGACATTACTTTTTAAAATCTTACTGTTATTGATAAGGGGAACAAGGAACTTTTTAATTGCAAAGCGTTCATTAAAACAAAACTTGAGGAGCCAAACTTTGTATTACGGTGACCGAAGATGTGCAGTTTGAATAATAATCTTGAAATTCAGACGTACAAAGATTTTACACACTGATTTTCAACAGTAATTCCACAACCAATAAAGTTGAATCTTTTGAAAGACATGTCAAAGGTGTGAATCTGAAATTCACTTTCAAAGAAATTCACAATGAAATGCACTGTGTAAGTCCAGCATGTTGTCAGCTAAGAAATCAGCAAAAATGAACTATCTCATTACTGGCCATATAGATGAGAAAGGAAAATAAACTCATGTTTACAATGTGGATGTGAAAGAACAGTTTCTAGGTTCAGCTTCAATATTTATGTTTATGAATAATTGATATGTTCATATTGTCTAACAGCTATCTAGACGGATAAAGCTATGTATGCATCTATACATACTTATGCGTTCATACGCATCAGTATAAAACATTGATATTAGGTTTTTTCTAGACCAAATTCTAAAAAATGAGTTAAACAGTGAATCTCATAATTGTAGTAGGTCCCACCGAGATTTGAACTCGGATCGCTGGATTCAGAGTCCAGAGTGCTAACCATTACACCATGGAACCCTCTCCCACAAGAGTGACTTTTCCATTGAGACAAAAGAGAGCGCCTCAGTGATGGCCTTCTCTTATATTGATACAAAGATATCTCATTTGAATGGTCATAGTGGATAGAGCTTTAATGTGATTTGATTCTTTTCGCTATATTCTCTATAAAAGTGTTAAATATTCAAATGTTTATCAGAATATAAAAGTTATATCACAATGTTCATCTTTGCCTGTAGCATAATTAAACAGTCTACATTTCCAGACTACAGAAGCAATGTCTCTGTCTCCTGCATGGGTGGCTCCATAGAGCAATGGTTGGCAATTTGGACTTTGCATCCAATGATCCGATTTGAGACCTTGGAGGGACTTTTTTTATTACTCTTGAGCTTTTCCATTTCTTCATCTTTGTTCATTGATAGCTCAAATCCAACACCAGTAGGTTGAAAGAGTCAATTATTGAATGCTTTCAAAATGTCCATCAGCTTGAACAAGTTACATCAATACAAACTTTACAATACTTTGACATCAAATTTCTTCACAAAGTAGTTAGCCATTATAAAATCATATCCTGATTTTCTCAAACGCATTTCAGACGGGTGATTCACAGCATCACTTTTTTAAGCTTTCCTGCTATTGATAAGGCGAAAATAGCACATTTTGAATGAGAAGTTTTCTTCAATCAAACATAGAGGAACCCAAATGATGATCTCATTCAGCTAGTAAAAATGTTGTTTTATATTAGTATGGAAATCGTGAAAAGAAAATGTTTTTCATGCTGATTTACAACAGTTGATCTCCAATCGTAAAATATAAGCTTTTGGTCGGAGGCATCACAGGTACTGATCAAATTCTCATTTTTGAACTTTATTCACAAATCATATGATATGCTTTGTATACATCAACTGTATTGTTGGATCAATAATGAGTAAAAAGTGACTATCTCAATTTCAGGACATATAAAAGAGAAAGAAGTAGAAACTCATGTTTCAAATGCTGAGAGGCAACAACTGTTCATGATTTTCACCTCCACTAATTATATTTATTTTTATAATCTATATGTTTATATTTTCCTATAAATATACAGAGACATATAGCTATATATACAGAGATACATATGTACAGGTTGATTTTTACATGTTTATAAGTAAATGTGATGTTGTTCCAAATAAAACTTCTAAGAACTGAATGGAAAAGAAAATTGTAAAGTTCAGATAAGTCCCACTGAAATTTGTACTCAGATCCCCGTTTTCAGAGTGCAGAGTGCTAACCATGACACCATCCACCCTCCCGTACCAGGGTGAGCTTTCCATTTTGACAGAAGAGATTTGCCTAAGGGGGCAACTTATCTTTCATTGAAAAATATTATCTCACGTAAAAACCACTGTTCAACAGAGTTATAACGTTATTTGAGTCTTTTGGGCAACATCCTTCCCCAACATAGTTCAATATGCAAAAGTTTACCAGAATAGGAAAGCAATCCAATTCAGTTTCTCTTTGACAGTAGAATATTAAAAACTTTGACATTTCCACATTGCTGCAGCAGTTTGCGCTCCTTTCACATGGGAGGTTCCATGGTGTAATGGTTAGCACTTTGGACTTTGAATCCAATGATCCGAGTTCAAATCTCGGTGGGACCATTTTATGACTCTTGACCAAATCATTTTCTTTCAAGTGTATTCATTAATATCACATATCTAATACCGGTAGGGTGAAAAATTAATTTATTGATTATACTCTAAAAGTTTACTAGATGTGAGCAAATAATAGAATTTTTACAATACCTGGAAACTAAATGGCTCAAAATAATGAGAGATTTTACAAACTCACTCTGGTTTCTCAAACTCATCACAGGGGCCTGATGCACGACATTACTTTTTAAAATCTTACTGTTATTGATAAGGGGAACAAGGAACTTTTTAATTGCAAAGCGTTCATTAAAACAAAACTTGAGGAGCCAAACTTTGTATTACGGTGACCGAAGATGTGCAGTTTGAATAATAATCTTGAAATTCAGACGTACAAAGATTTTACACACTGATTTTCAACAGTAATTCCACAACCAATAAAGTTGAATCTTTTGAAAGACATGTCAAAGGTGTGAATCTGAAATTCACTTTCAAAGAAATTCACAATGAAATGCACTGTGTAAGTCCAGCATGTTGTCAGCTAAGAAATCAGCAAAAATGAACTATCTCATTACTGGCCATATAGATGAGAAAGGAAAATAAACTCATGTTTACAATGTGGATGTGAAAGAACAGTTTCTAGGTTCAGCTTCAATATTTATGTTTATGAATAATTGATATGTTCATATTGTCTAACAGCTATCTAGACGGATAAAGCTATGTATGCATCTATACATACTTATGCGTTCATACGCATCAGTATAAAACATTGATATTAGGTTTTTTCTAGACCAAATTCTAAAAAATGAGTTAAACAGTGAATCTCATAATTGTAGTAGGTCCCACCGAGATTTGAACTCGGATCGCTGGATTCAGAGTCCAGAGTGCTAACCATTACACCATGGAACCCTCTCACACAAGAGTGACTTTTCCATTGAGACAAAAGAGAGCGCATCAGTGATGGCCTTCTCTTATATTAATACAAAGATATCTCATTTGAATGGTCATAGTGGATAGAGCTTTAATGTGATTTGATTCTTTTCGCTATATTCTCTATAAAAGTGTTAAATATTCAAATGTTTATCAGAATATAAAAGTTATATCACAATGTTCATCTTTGCCTGTAGCATAATTAAACAGTCTACATTTCCAGACTACAGAAGCAATGTCTCTGTCTCCTGCATGGGTAGCTCCATAGAGCAATGGTTGGCAATTTGGACTTTGCATCCAATGATCCGATTTGAGACCTTGGAGGGACTTATTTTATTACTCTTGAGCTTTTCCATTTCTTCATCTTTGTTCATTGATAGCTCAAATCCAACACCAGTAGGTTGAAAGAGTCAATTATTGAATGCTTTCAAAATGTCCATCAGCTTGAACAAGTTACATCAATACAAACTTTACAATACTTTGACATCAAATTTCTTCACAAAGTAGTTAGCCATTATAAAATCATATCCTGATTTTCTCAAACGCATTTCAGACGGGTGATTCACAGCATCACTTTTTTAAGCTTTCCTGCTATTGATAAGGCGAAAATAGCACATTTTGAATGAGAAGTTTTCTTCAATCAAACATAGAGGAACCCAAATGATGATCTCATTCAGCTAGTAAAAATGTTGTTTTATATTAGTATGGAAATCGTGAAAAGAAAATGTTTTTCATGCTGATTTACAACAGTTGATCTCCAATCGTAAAATATAAGCTTTTGGTCGGAGGCATCACAGGTACTGATCAAATTCTCATTTTTGAACTTTATTCACAAATCATATGATATGCTTTGTATACATCAACTGTATTGTTGGATCAATAATGAGTAAAAAGTGACTATCTCAATTTCAGGACATATAAAAGAGAAAGAAGTAGAAACTCATGTTTCAAATGCTGAGAGGCAACAACTGTTCATGATTTTCACCTCCACTAATTATATTTATTTTTATAATCTATATGTTTATATTTTCCTATAAATATACAGAGACATATAGCTATATATACAGAGATACATATGTACAGGTTGATTTTTACATGTTTACAAGTAAATGTGATGTTGTTCCAAATAAAACTTCTAAGAACTGAATGGAAAAGAAAATTGTAAAGTTCAGATAAGTCCCACTGAAATTTGTACTCAGATCCCCGTTTTCAGAGTCCAGAGTGCTAACCATGACACCATCCACCCTCCCGTACCAGGGTGAGCTTTCCATTTTGACAGAAGAGATTTGCCTCAGGGGGCAACTTATCTTTCATTGAAAAATATTATCTCACGTAAAAACCACTGTTCAACAGAGTTATAACGTTATTTGAGTCTTTTGGGCAACATCCTTCCCCAACATAGTTCAATATGCAAAAGTTTACCAGAATAGGAAAGCAATCCAATTCAGTTTCTCTTTGACAGTAGAATATTAAAAACTTTGACATTTCCACATTGCTGCAGCAGTTTGCGCTCCTTTCACATGGGAGGTTACATGGTGTAATGGTTAGCACTTTGGACTTTGAATCCAATGATCCGAGTTCAAATCTCGGTGGGACCATTTTATGACTCTTGACCAAATCATTTTCTTTCAAGTGTATTCATTAATATCACATATCTAATACCGGTAGGGTGAAAAATTAATTTATTGATTATACTCTAAAAGTTTACTAGATGTGAGCAAATAATAGAATTTTTACAATACCTGGAAACTAAATGGCTCAAAATAATGAGAGATTTTACAAACTCACTCTGGTTTCTCAAACTCATCACAGGGGCCTGATGCACGACATTACTTTTTAAAATCTTACTGTTATTGATAAGGGGAACAAGGAACTTTTTAATTGCAAAGCGTTCATTAAAACAAAACTTGAGGAGCCAAACTTTGTATTACGGTGACCGAAGATGTGCAGTTTGAATAATAATCTTGAAATTCAGACGTACAAAGATTTTACACACTGATTTTCAACAGTAATTCCACAACCAATAAAGTTGAATCTTTTGAAAGACATGTCAAAGGTGTGAATCTGAAATTCACTTTCAAAGAAATTCACAATGAAATGCACTGTGTAAGTCCAGCATGTTGTCAGCTAAGAAATCAGCAAAAATGAACTATCTCATTACTGGCCATATAGATGAGAAAGGAAAATAAACTCATGTTTACAATGTGGATGTGAAAGAACAGTTTCTAGGTTCAGCTTCAATATTTATGTTTATGAATAATTGATATGTTCATATTGTCTAACAGCTATCTAGACGGATAAAGCTATGTATGCATCTATACATACTTATGCGTTCATACGCATCAGTATAAAACATTGATATTAAGTTTTTTCTAGACCAAATTCTAAAAAAGGAGTTAAACAGTGAATCTCATAATTATAGTAGGTCCCACCGAGATTTGAACTCGGATCGCTGGATTCAGAGTCCAGAGTGCTAACCATTACACCATGGAACCCTCTCACAAGAGTGACTTTTCCATTGAGACAAAAGAGAGCGCCTCAGTGATGGCCTTCTCTTATATTGATACAAAGATATCTCATTTGAATGGTCATAGTGGATAGAGCTTTAATGTGATTTGATTCTTTTCGCTATATTCTCTATAAAAGTGTTAAATATTCAAATGTTTATCAGAATATAAAAGTTATATCACAATGTTCATCTTTGCCTGTAGCATAATTAAACAGTCTACATTTCCAGACTACAGAAGCAATGTCTCTGTCTCCTGCATGGGTGGCTCCATAGAGCAATGGTTGGCAATTTGGACTTTGCATCCAATGATCCGATTTGAGACCTTGGAGGGACTTTTTTTATTACTCTTGAGCTTTTCCATTTCTTCATCTTTGTTCATTGATAGCTCAAATCCAACACCAGTAGGTTGAAAGAGTCAATTATTGAATGCTTTCAAAATGTCCATCAGCTTGAACAAGTTACATCAATACAAACTTTACAATACTTTGACATCAAATTTCTTCACAAAGTAGTTAGCCATTATAAAATCATATCCTGATTTTCTCAAACGCATTTCAGACGGGTGATTCACAGCATCACTTTTTTAAGCTTTCCTGCTATTGATAAGGCGAAAATAGCACATTTTGAATGAGAAGTTTTCTTCAATCAAACATAGAGGAACCCAAATGATGATCTCATTCAGCTAGTAAAAATGTTGTTTTATATTAGTATGGAAATCGTGAAAAGAAAATGTTTTTCATGCTGATTTACAACAGTTGATCTCCAATCGTAAAATATAAGCTTTTGGTCGGAGGCATCACAGGTACTGATCAAATTCTCATTTTTGAACTTTATTCACAAATCATATGATATGCTTTGTATACATCAACTGTATTGTTGGATCAATAATGAGTAAAAAGTGACTATCTCAATTTCAGGACATATAAAAGAGAAAGAAGTAGAAACTCATGTTTCAAATGCTGAGAGGCAACAACTGTTCATGATTTTCACCTCCACTAATTATATTTATTTTTATAATCTATATGTTTATATTTTCCTATAAATATACAGAGACATATAGCTATATATACAGAGATACATATGTACAGGTTGATTTTTACATGTTTACAAGTAAATGTGATGTTGTTCCAAATAAAACTTCTAAGAACTGAATGGAAAAGAAAATTGTAAAGTTCAGATAAGTCCCACTGAAATTTGTACTCAGATCCCCGTTTTCAGAGTCCAGAGTGCTAACCATGACACCATCCACCCTCCCGTACCAGGGTGAGCTTTCCATTTTGACAGAAGAGATTTGCCTCAGGGGGCAACTTATCTTTCATTGAAAAATATTATCTCACGTAAAAACCACTGTTCAACAGAGTTATAACGTTATTTGAGTCTTTTGGGCAACATCCTTCCCCAACATAGTTCAATATGCAAAAGTTTACCAGAATAGGAAAGCAATCCAATTCAGTTTCTCTTTGACAGTAGAATATTAAAAACTTTGACATTTCCACATTGCTGCAGCAGTTTGCGCTCCTTTCACATGGGAGGTTCCATGGTGTAATGGTTAGCACTTTGGACTTTGAATCCAATGATCCGAGTTCAAATCTCGGTGGGACCATTTTATGACTCTTGACCAAATCATTTTCTTTCAAGTGTATTCATTAATATCACATATCTAATACCGGTAGGGTGAAAAGTTAATTTATTGATTATACTCTAAAAGTTTACTAGATGTGAGCAAATAATAGAATTTTTACAATACCTGGAAACTAAATGGCTCAAAATAATGAGAGATTTTACAAACTCACTCTGGTTTCTCAAACTCATCACAGGGGCCTGATGCACGACATTACTTTTTAAAATCTTACTGTTATTGATAAGGGGAACAAGGAACTTTTTAATTGCAAAGCGTTCATTAAAACAAAACTTGAGGAGCCAAACTTTGTATTACGGTGACCGAAGATGTGCAGTTTGAATAATAATCTTGAAATTCAGACGTACAAAGATTTTACACACTGATTTTCAACAGTAATTCCACAACCAATAAAGTTGAATCTTTTGAAAGACATGTCAAAGGTGTGAATCTGAAATTCACTTTCAAAGAAATTCACAATGAAATGCACTGTGTAAGTCCAGCATGTTGTCAGCTAAGAAATCAGCAAAAATGAACTATCTCATTACTGGCCATATAGATGAGAAAGGAAAATAAACTCATGTTTACAATGTGGATGTGAAAGAACAGTTTCTAGGTTCAGCTTCAATATTTATGTTTATGAATAATTGATATGTTCATATTGTCTAACAGCTATCTAGACGGATAAAGCTATGTATGCATCTATACATACTTATGCGTTCATACGCATCAGTATAAAACATTGATATTAGGTTTTTTCTAGACCAAATTCTAAAAAATGAGTTAAACAGTGAATCTCATAATTGTAGTAGGTCCCACCGAGATTTGAACTCGGATCGCTGGATTCAGAGTCCAGAGTGCTAACCATTACACCATGGAACCCTCTCCCACAAGAGTGACTTTTCCATTGAGACAAAAGAGAGCGCCTCAGTGATGGCCTTCTCTTATATTGATACAAAGATATCTCATTTGAATGGTCATAGTGGATAGAGCTTTAATGTGATTTGATTCTTTTCGCTATATTCTCTATAAAAGTGTTAAATATTCAAATGTTTATCAGAATATAAAAGTTATATCACAATGTTCATCTTTGCCTGTAGCATAATTAAACAGTCTACATTTCCAGACTACAGAAGCAATGTCTCTGTCTCCTGCATGGGTGGCTCCATAGAGCAATGGTTGGCAATTTGGACTTTGCATCCAATGATCCGATTTGAGACCTTGGAGGGACTTTTTTTATTACTCTTGAGCTTTTCCATTTCTTCATCTTTGTTCATTGATAGCTCAAATCCAACACCAGTAGGTTGAAAGAGTCAATTATTGAATGCTTTCAAAATGTCCATCAGCTTGAACAAGTTACATCAATACAAACTTTACAATACTTTGACATCAAATTTCTTCACAAAGTAGTTAGCCATTATAAAATCATATCCTGATTTTCTCAAACGCATTTCAGACGGGTGATTCACAGCATCACTTTTTTAAGCTTTCCTGCTATTGATAAGGCGAAAATAGCACATTTTGAATGAGAAGTTTTCTTCAATCAAACATAGAGGAACCCAAATGATGATCTCATTCAGCTAGCAAAAATGTTGTTTTATATTAGTATGGAAATCGTGAAAAGAAAATGGTTTTCATGCTGATTTACAACAGTTGATCTCCAATCGTAAAATATAAGCTTTTGGTCGGAGGCATCACAGGTACTGATCAAATTCTCATTTTTGAACTTTATTCACAAATCATATGATATGCTTTGTATACATCAACTGTATTGTTGGATCAATAATGAGTAAAAAGTGACTATCTCAATTTCAGGACATATAAAAGAGAAAGAAGTAGAAACTCATGTTTCAAATGCTGAGAGGCAACAACTGTTCATGATTTTCACCTCCACTAATTATATTTATTTTTATAATCTATATGTTTATATTTTCCTATAAATATACAGAGACATATAGCTATATATACAGAGATACATATGTACAGGTTGATTTTTACATGTTTACAAGTAAATGTGATGTTGTTCCAAATAAAACTTCTAAGAACTGAATGGAAAAGAAAATTGTAAAGTTCAGATAAGTCCCACTGAAATTTGTACTCAGATCCCCGTTTTCAGAGTCCAGAGTGCTAACCATGACACCATCCACCCTCCCGTACCAGGGTGAGCTTTCCATTTTGACAGAAGAGATTTGCCTCAGGGGGCAACTTATCTTTCATTGAAAAATATTATCTCACGTAAAAACCACTGTTCAACAGAGTTATAACGTTATTTGAGTCTTTTGGGCAACATCCTTCCCCAACATAGTTCAATATGCAAAAGTTTACCAGAATAGGAAAGCAATCCAATTCAGTTTCTCTTTGACAGTAGAATATTAAAAACTTTGACATTTCCACATTGCTGCAGCAGTTTGCGCTCCTTTCACATGGGAGGTTCCATGGTGTAATGGTTAGCACTTTGGACTTTGAATCCAATGATCCGAGTTCAAATCTCGGTGGGACCATTTTATGACTCTTGACCAAATCATTTTCTTTCAAGTGTATTCATTAATATCACATATCTAATACCGGTAGGGTGAAAAGTTAATTTATTGATTATACTCTAAAAGTTTACTAGATGTGAGCAAATAATAGAATTTTTACAATACCTGGAAACTAAATGGCTCAAAATAATGAGAGATTTTACAAACTCACTCTGGTTTCTCAAACTCATCACAGGGGCCTGATGCACGACATTACTTTTTAAAATCTTACTGTTATTGATAAGGGGAACAAGGAACTTTTTAATTGCAAAGCGTTCATTAAAACAAAACTTGAGGAGCCAAACTTTGTATTACGGTGACCGAAGATGTGCAGTTTGAATAATAATCTTGAAATTCAGACGTACAAAGATTTTACACACTGATTTTCAACAGTAATTCCACAACCAATAAAGTTGAATCTTTTGAAAGACATGTCAAAGGTGTGAATCTGAAATTCACTTTCAAAGAAATTCACAATGAAATGCACTGTGTAAGTCCAGCATGTTGTCAGCTAAGAAATCAGCAAAAATGAACTATCTCATTACTGGCCATATAGATGAGAAAGGAAAATAAACTCATGTTTACAATGTGGATGTGAAAGAACAGTTTCTAGGTTCAGCTTCAATATTTATGTTTATGAATAATTGATATGTTCATATTGTCTAACAGCTATCTAGACGGATAAAGCTATGTATGCATCTATACATACTTATGCGTTCATACGCATCAGTATAAAACATTGATATTAAGTTTTTTCTAGACCAAATTCTAAAAAAGGAGTTAAACAGTGAATCTCATAATTATAGTAGGTCCCACCGAGATTTGAACTCGGATCGCTGGATTCAGAGTCCAGAGTGCTAACCATTACACCATGGAACCCTCTCACAAGAGTGACTTTTCCATTGAGACAAAAGAGAGCGCCTCAGTGATGGCCTTCTCTTATATTGATACAAAGATATCTCATTTGAATGGTCATAGTGGATAGAGCTTTAATGTGATTTGATTCTTTTCGCTATATTCTCTATAAAAGTGTTAAATATTCAAATGTTTATCAGAATATAAAAGTTATATCACAATGTTCATCTTTGCCTGTAGCATAATTAAACAGTCTACATTTCCAGACTACAGAAGCAATGTCTCTGTCTCCTGCATGGGTGGCTCCATAGAGCAATGGTTGGCAATTTGGACTTTGCATCCAATGATCCGATTTGAGACCTTGGAGGGACTTTTTTTATTACTCTTGAGCTTTTCCATTTCTTCATCTTTGTTCATTGATAGCTCAAATCCAACACCAGTAGGTTGAAAGAGTCAATTATTGAATGCTTTCAAAATGTCCATCAGCTTGAACAAGTTACATCAATACAAACTTTACAATACTTTGACATCAAATTTCTTCACAAAGTAGTTAGCCATTATAAAATCATATCCTGATTTTCTCAAACGCATTTCAGACGGGTGATTCACAGCATCACTTTTTTAAGCTTTCCTGCTATTGATAAGGCGAAAATAGCACATTTTGAATGAGAAGTTTTCTTCAATCAAACATAGAGGAAACCAAATGATGATCTCATTCAGCTAGTAAAAATGTTGTTTTATATTAGTATGGAAATCGTGAAAAGAAAATGTTTTTCATGCTGATTTACAACAGTTGATCTCCAATCGTAAAATATAAGCTTTTGGTCGGAGGCATCACAGGTACTGATCAAATTCTCATTTTTGAACTTTATTCACAAATCATATGATATGCTTTGTATACATCAACTGTATTGTTGGATCAATAATGAGTAAAAAGTGACTATCTCAATTTCAGGACATATAAAAGAGAAAGAAGTAGAAACTCATGTTTCAAATGCTGAGAGGCAACAACTGTTCATGATTTTCACCTCCACTAATTATATTTATTTTTATAATCTATATGTTTATATTTTCCTATAAATATACAGAGACATATAGCTATATATACAGAGATACATATGTACAGGTTGATTTTTACATGTTTACAAGTAAATGTGATGTTGTTCCAAATAAAACTTCTAAGAACTGAATGGAAAAGAAAATTGTAAAGTTCAGATAAGTCCCACTGAAATTTGTACTCAGATCCCCGTTTTCAGAGTCCAGAGTGCTAACCATGACACCATCCACCCTCCCGTACCAGGGTGAGCTTTCCATTTTGACAGAAGAGATTTGCCTCAGGGGGCAACTTATCTTTCATTGAAAAATATTATCTCACGTAAAAACCACTGTTCAACAGAGTTATAACGTTATTTGAGTCTTTTGGGCAACATCCTTCCCCAACATAGTTCAATATGCAAAAGTTTACCAGAATAGGAAAGCAATCCAATTCAGTTTCTCTTTGACAGTAGAATATTAAAAACTTTGACATTTCCACATTGCTGCAGCAGTTTGCGCTCCTTTCACATGGGAGGTTCCATGGTGTAATGGTTAGCACTTTGGACTTTGAATCCAATGATCCGAGTTCAAATCTCGGTGGGACCATTTTATGACTCTTGACCAAATCATTTTCTTTCAAGTGTATTCATTAATATCACATATCTAATACCGGTAGGGTGAAAAGTTAATTTATTGATTATACTCTAAAAGTTTACTAGATGTGAGCAAATAATAGAATTTTTACAATACCTGGAAACTAAATGGCTCAAAATAATGAGAGATTTTACAAACTCACTCTGGTTTCTCAAACTCATCACAGGGGCCTGATGCACGACATTACTTTTTAAAATCTTACTGTTATTGATAAGGGGAACAAGGAACTTTTTAATTGCAAAGCGTTCATTAAAACAAAACTTGAGGAGCCAAACTTTGTATTACGGTGACCGAAGATGTGCAGTTTGAATAATAATCTTGAAATTCAGACGTACAAAGATTTTACACACTGATTTTCAACAGTAATTCCACAACCAATAAAGTTGAATCTTTTGAAAGACATGTCAAAGGTGTGAATCTGAAATTCACTTTCAAAGAAATTCACAATGAAATGCACTGTGTAAGTCCAGCATGTTGTCAGCTAAGAAATCAGCAAAAATGAACTATCTCATTACTGGCCATATAGATGAGAAAGGAAAATAAACTCATGTTTACAATGTGGATGTGAAAGAACAGTTTCTAGGTTCAGCTTCAATATTTATGTTTATGAATAATTGATATGTTCATATTGTCTAACAGCTATCTAGACGGATAAAGCTATGTATGCATCTATACATACTTATGCGTTCATACGCATCAGTATAAAACATTGATATTAGGTTTTTTCTAGACCAAATTCTAAAAAATGAGTTAAACAGTGAATCTCATAATTGTAGTAGGTCCCACCGAGATTTGAACTCGGATCGCTGGATTCAGAGTCCAGAGTGCTAACCATTACACCATGGAACCCTCTCCCACAAGAGTGACTTTTCCATTGAGACAAAAGAGAGCGCCTCAGTGATGGCCTTCTCTTATATTGATACAAAGATATCTCATTTGAATGGTCATAGTGGATAGAGCTTTAATGTGATTTGATTCTTTTCGCTATATTCTCTATAAAAGTGTTAAATATTCAAATGTTTATCAGAATATAAAAGTTATATCACAATGTTCATCTTTGCCTGTAGCATAATTAAACAGTCTACATTTCCAGACTACAGAAGCAATGTCTCTGTCTCCTGCATGGGTGGCTCCATAGAGCAATGGTTGGCAATTTGGACTTTGCATCCAATGATCCGATTTGAGACCTTGGAGGGACTTTTTTTATTACTCTTGAGCTTTTCCATTTCTTCATCTTTGTTCATTGATAGCTCAAATCCAACACCAGTAGGTTGAAAGAGTCAATTATTGAATGCTTTCAAAATGTCCATCAGCTTGAACAAGTTACATCAATACAAACTTTACAATACTTTGACATCAAATTTCTTCACAAAGTAGTTAGCCATTATAAAATCATATCCTGATTTTCTCAAACGCATTTCAGACGGGTGATTCACAGCATCACTTTTTTAAGCTTTCCTGCTATTGATAAGGCGAAAATAGCACATTTTGAATGAGAAGTTTTCTTCAATCAAACATAGAGGAACCCAAATGATGATCTCATTCAGCTAGCAAAAATGTTGTTTTATATTAGTATGGAAATCGTGAAAAGAAAATGGTTTTCATGCTGATTTACAACAGTTGATCTCCAATCGTAAAATATAAGCTTTTGGTCGGAGGCATCACAGGTACTGATCAAATTCTCATTTTTGAACTTTATTCACAAATCATATGATATGCTTTGTATACATCAACTGTATTGTTGGATCAATAATGAGTAAAAAGTGACTATCTCAATTTCAGGACATATAAAAGAGAAAGAAGTAGAAACTCATGTTTCAAATGCTGAGAGGCAACAACTGTTCATGATTTTCACCTCCACTAATTATATTTATTTTTATAATCTATATGTTTATATTTTCCTATAAATATACAGAGACATATAGCTATATATACAGAGATACATATGTACAGGTTGATTTTTACATGTTTACAAGTAAATGTGATGTTGTTCCAAATAAAACTTCTAAGAACTGAATGGAAAAGAAAATTGTAAAGTTCAGATAAGTCCCACTGAAATTTGTACTCAGATCCCCGTTTTCAGAGTCCAGAGTGCTAACCATGACACCATCCACCCTCCCGTACCAGGGTGAGCTTTCCATTTTGACAGAAGAGATTTGCCTCAGGGGGCAACTTATCTTTCATTGAAAAATATTATCTCACGTAAAAACCACTGTTCAACAGAGTTATAACGTTATTTGAGTCTTTTGGGCAACATCCTTCCCCAACATAGTTCAATATGCAAAAGTTTACCAGAATAGGAAAGCAATCCAATTCAGTTTCTCTTTGACAGTAGAATATTAAAAACTTTGACATTTCCACATTGCTGCAGCAGTTTGCGCTCCTTTCACATGGGAGGTTCCATGGTGTAATGGTTAGCACTTTGGACTTTGAATCCAATGATCCGAGTTCAAATCTCGGTGGGACCATTTTATGACTCTTGACCAAATCATTTTCTTTCAAGTGTATTCATTAATATCACATATCTAATACCGGTAGGGTGAAAAGTTAATTTATTGATTATACTCTAAAAGTTTACTAGATGTGAGCAAATAATAGAATTTTTACAATACCTGGAAACTAAATGGCTCAAAATAATGAGAGATTTTACAAACTCACTCTGGTTTCTCAAACTCATCACAGGGGCCTGATGCACGACATTACTTTTTAAAATCTTACTGTTATTGATAAGGGGAACAAGGAACTTTTTAATTGCAAAGCGTTCATTAAAACAAAACTTGAGGAGCCAAACTTTGTATTACGGTGACCGAAGATGTGCAGTTTGAATAATAATCTTGAAATTCAGACGTACAAAGATTTTACACACTGATTTTCAACAGTAATTCCACAACCAATAAAGTTGAATCTTTTGAAAGACATGTCAAAGGTGTGAATCTGAAATTCACTTTCAAAGAAATTCACAATGAAATGCACTGTGTAAGTCCAGCATGTTGTCAGCTAAGAAATCAGCAAAAATGAACTATCTCATTACTGGCCATATAGATGAGAAAGGAAAATAAACTCATGTTTACAATGTGGATGTGAAAGAACAGTTTCTAGGTTCAGCTTCAATATTTATGTTTATGAATAATTGATATGTTCATATTGTCTAACAGCTATCTAGACGGATAAAGCTATGTATGCATCTATACATACTTATGCGTTCATACGCATCAGTATAAAACATTGATATTAGGTTTTTTCTAGACCAAATTCTAAAAAATGAGTTAAACAGTGAATCTCATAATTGTAGTAGGTCCCACCGAGATTTGAACTCGGATCGCTGGATTCAGAGTCCAGAGTGCTAACCATTACACCATGGAACCCTCTCCCACAAGAGTGACTTTTCCATTGAGACAAAAGAGAGCGCCTCAGTGATGGCCTTCTCTTATATTGATACAAAGATATCTCATTTGAATGGTCATAGTGGATAGAGCTTTAATGTGATTTGATTCTTTTCGCTATATTCTCTATAAAAGTGTTAAATATTCAAATGTTTATCAGAATATAAAAGTTATATCACAATGTTCATCTTTGCCTGTAGCATAATTAAACAGTCTACATTTCCAGACTACAGAAGCAATGTCTCTGTCTCCTGCATGGGTGGCTCCATAGAGCAATGGTTGGCAATTTGGACTTTGCATCCAATGATCCGATTTGAGACCTTGGAGGGACTTTTTTTATTACTCTTGAGCTTTTCCATTTCTTCATCTTTGTTCATTGATAGCTCAAATCCAACACCAGTAGGTTGAAAGAGTCAATTATTGAATGCTTTCAAAATGTCCATCAGCTTGAACAAGTTACATCAATACAAACTTTACAATACTTTGACATCAAATTTCTTCACAAAGTAGTTAGCCATTATAAAATCATATCCTGATTTTCTCAAACGCATTTCAGACGGGTGATTCACAGCATCACTTTTTTAAGCTTTCCTGCTATTGATAAGGCGAAAATAGCACATTTTGAATGAGAAGTTTTCTTCAATCAAACATAGAGGAACCCAAATGATGATCTCATTCAGCTAGTAAAAATGTTGTTTTATATTAGTATGGAAATCGTGAAAAGAAAATGTTTTTCATGCTGATTTACAACAGTTGATCTCCAATCGTAAAATATAAGCTTTTGGTCGGAGGCATCACAGGTACTGATCAAATTCTCATTTTTGAACTTTATTCACAAATCATATGATATGCTTTGTATACATCAACTGTATTGTTGGATCAATAATGAGTAAAAAGTGACTATCTCAATTTCAGGACATATAAAAGAGAAAGAAGTAGAAACTCATGTTTCAAATGCTGAGAGGCAACAACTGTTCATGATTTTCACCTCCACTAATTATATTTATTTTTATAATCTATATGTTTATATTTTCCTATAAATATACAGAGACATATAGCTATATATACAGAGATACATATGTACAGGTTGATTTTTACATGTTTATAAGTAAATGTGATGTTGTTCCAAATAAAACTTCTAAGAACTGAATGGAAAAGAAAATTGTAAAGTTCAGATAAGTCCCACTGAAATTTGTACTCAGATCCCCGTTTTCAGAGTCCAGAGTGCTAACCATGACACCATCCACCCTCCCCTACCAGGGTGAGCTTTCCATTTTGACAGAAGAGATTTGCCTCAGGGGGCAACTTATCTTTCATTGAAAAATATTATCTCACGTAAAAACCACTGTTCAACAGAGTTATACCGTTATTTGAGTCTTTTGGGCAACATCCTTCCCCAACATAGTTCAATATGCAAAAGTTTACCAGAATAGGAAAGCAATCCAATTCAGTTTCTCTTTGACAGTAGAATATTAAAAACTTTGACATTTCCACATTGCTGCAGCAGTTTGCGCTCCTTTCACATGGGAGGTTCCATGGTGTAATGGTTAGCACTTTGGACTTTGAATCCAATGATCCGAGTTCAAATCTCGGTGGGACCATTTTATGACTCTTGACCAAATCATTTTCTTTCAAGTGTATTCATTAATATCACATATCTAATACCGGTAGGGTGAAAAATTAATTTATTGATTACACTCTAAAAGTTTACTAGATGTGAGCAAATAATAGAATTTTTACAATACCTGGAAACTAAATGGCTCAAAATAATGAGAGATTTTACAAACTCACTCTGGTTTCTCAAACTCATCACAGGGGCCTGATGCACGACATTACTTTTTAAAATCTTACTGTTATTGATAAGGGGAACAAGGAACTTTTTAATTGCAAAGCGTTCATTAAAACAAAACTTGAGGAGCCAAACTTTGTATTACGGTGACCGAAGATGTGCAGTTTGAATAATAATCTTGAAATTCAGACGTACAAAGATTTTACACACTGATTTTCAACAGTAATTCCACAACCAATAAAGTTGAATCTTTTGAAAGACATGTCAAAGGTGTGAATCTGAAATTCACTTTCAAAGAAATTCACAATGAAATGCACTGTGTAAGTCCAGCATGTTGTCAGCTAAGAAATCAGCAAAAATGAACTATCTCATTACTGGCCATATAGATGAGAAAGGAAAATAAACTCATGTTTACAATGTGGATGTGAAAGAACAGTTTCTAGGTTCAGCTTCAATATTTATGTTTATGAATAATTGATATGTTCATATTGTCTAACAGCTATCTAGACGGATAAAGCTATGTATGCATCTATACATACTTATGCGTTCATACGCATCAGTATAAAACATTGATATTAGGTTTTTTCTAGACCAAATTCTAAAAAATGAGTTAAACAGTGAATCTCATAATTGTAGTAGGTCCCACCGAGATTTGAACTCGGATCGCTGGATTCAGAGTCCAGAGTGCTAACCATTACACCATGGAACCCTCTCCCACAAGAGTGACTTTTCCATTGAGACAAAAGAGAGCGCCTCAGTGATGGCCTTCTCTTATATTGATACAAAGATATCTCATTTGAATGGTCATAGTGGATAGAGCTTTAATGTGATTTGATTCTTTTCGCTATATTCTCTATAAAAGTGTTAAATATTCAAATGTTTATCAGAATATAAAAGTTATATCACAATGTTCATCTTTGCCTGTAGCATAATTAAACAGTCTACATTTCCAGACTACAGAAGCAATGTCTCTGTCTCCTGCATGGGTGGCTCCATAGAGCAATGGTTGGCAATTTGGACTTTGCATCCAATGATCCGATTTGAGACCTTGGAGGGACTTTTTTTATTACTCTTGAGCTTTTCCATTTCTTCATCTTTGTTCATTGATAGCTCAAATCCAACACCAGTAGGTTGAAAGAGTCAATTATTGAATGCTTTCAAAATGTCCATCAGCTTGAACAAGTTACATCAATACAAACTTTACAATACTTTGACATCAAATTTCTTCACAAAGTAGTTAGCCATTATAAAATCATATCCTGATTTTCTCAAACGCATTTCAGACGGGTGATTCACAGCATCACTTTTTTAAGCTTTCCTGCTATTGATAAGGCGAAAATAGCACATTTTGAATGAGAAGTTTTCTTCAATCAAACATAGAGGAACCCAAATGATGATCTCATTCAGCTAGTAAAAATGTTGTTTTATATTAGTATGGAAATCGTGAAAAGAAAATGTTTTTCATGCTGATTTACAACAGTTGATCTCCAATCGTAAAATATAAGCTTTTGGTCGGAGGCATCACAGGTACTGATCAAATTCTCATTTTTGAACTTTATTCACAAATCATATGATATGCTTTGTATACATCAACTGTATTGTTGGATCAATAATGAGTAAAAAGTGACTATCTCAATTTCAGGACATATAAAAGAGAAAGAAGTAGAAACTCATGTTTCAAATGCTGAGAGGCAACAACTGTTCATGATTTTCACCTCCACTAATTATATTTATTTTTATAATCTATATGTTTATATTTTCCTATAAATATACAGAGACATATAGCTATATATACAGAGATACATATGTACAGGTTGATTTTTACATGTTTATAAGTAAATGTGATGTTGTTCCAAATAAAACTTCTAAGAACTGAATGGAAAAGAAAATTGTAAAGTTCAGATAAGTCCCACTGAAATTTGTACTCAGATCCCCGTTTTCAGAGTCCAGAGTGCTAACCATGACACCATCCACCCTCCCCTACCAGGGTGAGCTTTCCATTTTGACAGAAGAGATTTGCCTCAGGGGGCAACTTATCTTTCATTGAAAAATATTATCTCACGTAAAAACCACTGTTCAACAGAGTTATACCGTTATTTGAGTCTTTTGGGCAACATCCTTCCCCAACATAGTTCAATATGCAAAAGTTTACCAGAATAGGAAAGCAATCCAATTCAGTTTCTCTTTGACAGTAGAATATTAAAAACTTTGACATTTCCACATTGCTGCAGCAGTTTGCGCTCCTTTCACATGGGAGGTTCCATGGTGTAATGGTTAGCACTTTGGACTTTGAATCCAATGATCCGAGTTCAAATCTCGGTGGGACCATTTTATGACTCTTGACCAAATCATTTTCTTTCAAGTGTATTCATTAATATCACATATCTAATACCGGTAGGGTGAAAAAGTAATTTATTGATTATACTCTAAAAGTTTACTAGATGTGAGCAAATAATAGAATTTTTACAATACCTGGAAACTAAATGGCTCAAAATAATGAGAGATTTTACAAACTCACTCTGGTTTCTCAAACTCATCACAGGGGCCTGATGCACGACATTACTTTTTAAAATCTTACTGTTATTGATAAGGGGAACAAGGAACTTTTTAATTGCAAAGCGTTCATTAAAACAAAACTTGAGGAGCCAAACCTTGTATTACGGTGACCGAAGATGTGCAGTTTAAATAATAATCTTGAAATTCAGACGTACAAAGATTTTACACACTGATTTTCAACAGTAATTCCACAACCAATAAAGTTGAATCTTTTGAAAGACATGTCAAAGGTGTGAATCTGAAATTCACTTTCAAAGAAATTCACAATGAAATGCACTGTGTAAGTCCAGCATGTTGTCAGCTAAGAAATCAGCAAAAATGAACTATCTCATTACTGGCCATATAGATGAGAAAGGAAAATAAACTCATGTTTACAATGTGGATGTGAAAGAACAGTTTCTAGGTTCAGCTTCAATATTTATGTTTATGAATAATTGATATGTTCATATTGTCTAACAGCTATCTAGACGGATAAAGCTATGTATGCATCTATACATACTTATGCGTTCATACGCATCAGTATAAAACATTGATATTAGGTTTTTTCTAGACCAAATTCTAAAAAATGAGTTAAACAGTGAATCTCATAATTGTAGTAGGTCCCACCGAGATTTGAACTCGGATCGCTGGATTCAGAGTCCAGAGTGCTAACCATTACACCATGGAACCCTCTCTCACAAGAGTGACTTTTCCATTGAGACAAAAGAGAGCGCATCAGTGATGGCCTTCTCTTATATTGATACAAAGATATCTCATTTGAATGGTCATAGTGGATAGAGCTTTAATGTGATTTGATTCTTTTCGCTATATTCTCTATAAAAGTGTTAAATATTCAAATGTTTATCAGAATATAAAAGTTATATCACAATGTTCATCTTTGCCTGTAGCATAATTAAACAGTCTACATTTCCAGACTACAGAAGGAATGTCTCTGTCTCCTGCATGGGTAGCTCCATAGAGCAATGGTTGGCAATTTGGACTTTGCATCCAATGATCCGATTTGAGACCTTGGAGGGACTTTTTTTATTACTCTTGAGCTTTTCCATTTCTTCATCTTTGTTCATTGATAGCTCAAATCCAACACCAGTAGGTTGAAAGAGTCAATTATTGAATGCTTTCAAAATGTCCATCAGCTTGAACAAGTTACATCAATACAAACTTTACAATACTTTGACATCAAATTTTTTCACAAAGTAGTTAGCCATTATAAAATCATATCCTGATTTTCTCAAACGCATTTCAGACGGGTGATTCACAGCATCACTTTTTTAAGCTTTCCTGCTATTGATAAGGCGAAAATAGCACATTTTGAATGAGAAGTTTTCTTCAATCAAACATAGAGGAACCCAAATGATGATCTCATTCAGCTAGTAAAAATGTTGTTTTATATTAGTATGGAAATCGTGAAAAGAAAATGTTTTTCATGCTGATTTACAACAGTTGATCTCCAATCGTAAAATATAAGCTTTTGGTCGGAGGCATCACAGGTACTGATCAAATTCTCATTTTTGAACTTTATTCACAAATCATATTATATGCTTTGTATACATCAACTGTATTGTTGGATCAATAATGAGTAAAAAGTGACTATCTCAATTTCAGGACATATAAAAGAGAAAGAAGTAGAAACTCATGTTTCAAATGCTGAGAGGCAACAACTGTTCATGATTTTCACCTCCACTAATTATATTTATTTTTATAATCTATATGTTTATATTTTCCTATAAATATACAGAGACATATAGCTATATATACAGAGATACATATGTACAGGTTGATTTTTACATGTTTACAAGTAAATGTGATGTTGTTCCAAATAAAACTTCTAAGAACTGAATGGAAAAGAAAATTGTAAAGTTCAGATAAGTCCCACTGAAATTTGTACTCAGATCCCCGTTTTCAGAGTCCAGAGTGCTAACCATGACACCATCCACCCTCCCGTACCAGGGTGAGCTTTCCATTTTGACAGAAGAGATTTGCCTCAGGGGGCAACTTATCTTTCATTGAAAAATATTATCTCACGTAAAAACCACTGTTCAACAGAGTTATAACGTTATTTGAGTCTTTTGGGCAACATCCTTCCCCAATATAGTTCAATATGCAAAAGTTTACCAGAATAGGAAAGCAATCCAATTCAGTTTCTCTTTGACAGTAGAATATTAAAAACTTTGACATTTCCACATTGCTGCAGCAGTTTGCGCTCCTTTCACATGGGAGGTTCCATGGTGTAATGGTTAGCACTTTGGACTTTGAATCCAATGATCCGAGTTCAAATCTCGGTGGGACCATTTTATGACTCTTGACCAAATCATTTTCTTTCAAGTGTATTCATTAATATCACATATCTAATACCGGTAGGGTGAAAAATTAATTTATTGATTATACTCTAAAAGTTTACTAGATGTGAGCAAATAATAGAATTTTTACAATACCTGGAAACTAAATGGCTCAAAATAATGAGAGATTTTACAAACTCACTCTGGTTTCTCAAACTCATCACAGGGGCCTGATGCACGACATTACTTTTTAAAATCTTACTGTTATTGATAAGGGGAACAAGGAACTTTTTAATTGCAAAGCGTTCATTAAAACAAAACTTGAGGAGCCAAACTTTGTATTACGGTGACCGAAGATGTGCAGTTTGAATAATAATCTTGAAATTCAGACGTACAAAGATTTTACACACTGATTTTCAACAGTAATTCCACAACCAATAAAGTTGAATCTTTTGAAAGACATGTCAAAGGTGTGAATCTGAAATTCACTTTCAAAGAAATTCACAATGAAATGCACTGTGTAAGTCCAGCATGTTGTCAGCTAAGAAATCAGCAAAAATGAACTATCTCATTACTGGCCATATAGATGAGAAAGGAAAATAAACTCATGTTTACAATGTGGATGTGAAAGAACAGTTTCTAGGTTCAGCTTCAATATTTATGTTTATGAATAATTGATATGTTCATATTGTCTAACAGCTATCTAGACGGATAAAGCTATGTATGCATCTATACATACTTATGCGTTCATACGCATCAGTATAAAACATTGATATTAAGTTTTTTCTAGACCAAATTCTAAAAAAGGAGTTAAACAGTGAATCTCATAATTGTAGTAGGTCACACCGAGATTTGAACTCGGATCGCTGGATTCAGAGTCCAGAGTGCTAACCATTACACCATGGAACCCTCTCACAAGAGTGACTTTTCCATTGAGACAAAAGAGAGCGCCTCAGTGATGGCCTTCTCTTATATTGATACAAAGATATCTCATTTGAATGGTCATAGTGGATAGAGCTTTAATGTGATTTGATTCTTTTCGCTATATTCTCTATAAAAGTGTTAAATATTCAAATGTTTATCAGAATATAAAAGTTATATCACAATGTTCATCTTTGCCTGTAGCATAATTAAACAGTCTACATTTCCAGACTACAGAAGCAATGTCTCTGTCTCCTGCATGGGTGGCTCCATAGAGCAATGGTTGGCAATTTGGACTTTGCATCCAATGATCCGATTTGAGACCTTGGAGGGACTTTTTTTATTACTCTTGAGCTTTTCCATTTCTTCATCTTTGTTCATTGATAGCTCAAATCCAACACCAGTAGGTTGAAAGAGTCAATTATTGAATGCTTTCAAAATGTCCATCAGCTTGAACAAGTTACATCAATACAAACTTTACAATACTTTGACATCAAATTTCTTCACAAAGTAGTTAGCCATTATAAAATCATATCCTGATTTTCTCAAACGCATTTCAGACGGGTGATTCACAGCATCACTTTTTTAAGCTTTCCTGCTATTGATAAGGCGAAAATAGCACATTTTGAATGAGAAGTTTTCTTCAATCAAACATAGAGGAACCCAAATGATGATCTCATTCAGCTAGTAAAAATGTTGTTTTATATTAGTATGGAAATCGTGAAAAGAAAATGTTTTTCATGCTGATTTACAACAGTTGATCTCCAATCGTAAAATATAAGCTTTTGGTCGGAGGCATCACAGGTACTGATCAAATTCTCATTTTTGAACTTTATTCACAAATCATATGATATGCTTTGTATACATCAACTGTATTGTTGGATCAATAATGAGTAAAAAGTGACTATCTCAATTTCAGGACATATAAAAGAGAAAGAAGTAGAAACTCATGTTTCAAATGCTGAGAGGCAACAACTGTTCATGATTTTCACCTCCACTAATTATATTTATTTTTATAATCTATATGTTTATATTTTCCTATAAATATACAGAGACATATAGCTATATATACAGAGATACATATGTACAGGTTGATTTTTACATGTTTACAAGTAAATGTGATGTTGTTCCAAATAAAACTTCTAAGAACTGAATGGAAAAGAAAATTGTAAAGTTCAGATAAGTCCCACTGAAATTTGTACTCAGATCCCCGTTTTCAGAGTCCAGAGTGCTAACCATGACACCATCCACCCTCCCGTACCAGGGTGAGCTTTCCATTTTGACAGAAGAGATTTGCCTCAGGGGGCAACTTATCTTTCATTGAAAAATATTATCTCACGTAAAAACCACTGTTCAACAGAGTTATAACGTTATTTGAGTCTTTTGGGCAACATCCTTCCCCAACATAGTTCAATATGCAAAAGTTTACCAGAATAGGAAAGCAATCCAATTCAGTTTCTCTTTGACAGTAGAATATTAAAAACTTTGACATTTCCACATTGCTGCAGCAGTTTGCGCTCCTTTCACATGGGAGGTTCCATGGTGTAATGGTTAGCACTTTGGACTTTGAATCCAATGATCCGAGTTCAAATCTCGGTGGGACCATTTTATGACTCTTGACCAAATCATTTTCTTTCAAGTGTATTCATTAATATCACATATCTAATACCGGTAGGGTGAAAAGTTAATTTATTGATTATACTCTAAAAGTTTACTAGATGTGAGCAAATAATAGAATTTTTACAATACCTGGAAACTAAATGGCTCAAAATAATGAGAGATTTTACAAACTCACTCTGGTTTCTCAAACTCATCACAGGGGCCTGATGCACGACATTACTTTTTAAAATCTTACTGTTATTGATAAGGGGAACAAGGAACTTTTTAATTGCAAAGCGTTCATTAAAACAAAACTTGAGGAGCCAAACTTTGTATTACGGTGACCGAAGATGTGCAGTTTGAATAATAATCTTGAAATTCAGACGTACAAAGATTTTACACACTGATTTTCAACTGTAATTCCACAACCAATAAAGTTGAATCTTTTGAAAGACATGTCAAAGGTGTGAATCTGAAATTCACTTTCAAAGAAATTCACAATGAAATGCACTGTGTAAGTCCAGCATGTTGTCAGCTAAGAAATCAGCAAAAATGAACTATCTCATTACTGGCCATATAGATGAGAAAGGAAAATAAACTCATGTTTACAATGTGGATGTGAAAGAACAGTTTCTAGGTTCAGCTTCAATATTTATGTTTATGAATAATTGATATGTTCATATTGTCTAACAGCTATCTAGACGGATAAAGCTATGTATGCATCTATACATACTTATGCGTTCATACGCATCAGTATAAAACATTGATATTAGGTTTTTTCTAGACCAAATTCTAAAAAATGAGTTAAACAGTGAATCTCATAATTGTAGTAGGTCCCACCGAGATTTGAACTCGGATCGCTGGATTCAGAGTCCAGAGTGCTAACCATTACACCATGGAACCCTCTCCCACAAGAGTGACTTTTCCATTGAGACAAAAGAGAGCGCCTCAGTGATGGCCTTCTCTTATATTGATACAAAGATATCTCATTTGAATGGTCATAGTGGATAGAGCTTTAATGTGATTTGATTCTTTTCGCTATATTCTCTATAAAAGTGTTAAATATTCAAATGTTTATCAGAATATAAAAGTTATATCACAATGTTCATCTTTGCCTGTAGCATAATTAAACAGTCTACATTTCCAGACTACAGAAGCAATGTCTCTGTCTCCTGCATGGGTGGCTCCATAGAGCAATGGTTGGCAATTTGGACTTTGCATCCAATGATCCGATTTGAGACCTTGGAGGGACTTTTTTTATTACTCTTGAGCTTTTCCATTTCTTCATCTTTGTTCATTGATAGCTCAAATCCAACACCAGTAGGTTGAAAGAGTCAATTATTGAATGCTTTCAAAATGTCCATCAGCTTGAACAAGTTACATCAATACAAACTTTACAATACTTTGACATCAAATTTCTTCACAAAGTAGTTAGCCATTATAAAATCATATCCTGATTTTCTCAAACGCATTTCAGACGGGTGATTCACAGCATCACTTTTTTAAGCTTTCCTGCTATTGATAAGGCGAAAATAGCACATTTTGAATGAGAAGTTTTCTTCAATCAAACATAGAGGAACCCAAATGATGATCTCATTCAGCTAGTAAAAATGTTGTTTTATATTAGTATGGAAATCGTGAAAAGAAAATGTTTTTCATGCTGATTTACAACAGTTGATCTCCAATCGTAAAATATAAGCTTTTGGTCGGAGGCATCACAGGTACTGATCAAATTCTCATTTTTGAACTTTATTCACAAATCATATGATATGCTTTGTATACATCAACTGTATTGTTGGATCAATAATGAGTAAAAAGTGACTATCTCAATTTCAGGACATATAAAAGAGAAAGAAGTAGAAACTCATGTTTCAAATGCTGAGAGGCAACAACTGTTCATGATTTTCACCTCCACTAATTATATTTATTTTTATAATCTATATGTTTATATTTTCCTATAAATATACAGAGACATATAGCTATATATACAGAGATACATATGTACAGGTTGATTTTTACATGTTTATAAGTAAATGTGATGTTGTTCCAAATAAAACTTCTAAGAACTGAATGGAAAAGAAAATTGTAAAGTTCAGATAAGTCCCACTGAAATTTGTACTCAGATCCCCGTTTTCAGAGTCCAGAGTGCTAACCATGACACCATCCACCCTCCCGTACCAGGGTGAGCTTTCCATTTTGACAGAAGAGATTTGCCTCAGGGGGCAACTTATCTTTCATTGAAAAATATTATCTCACGTAAAAACCACTGTTCAACAGAGTTATAACGTTATTTGAGTCTTTTGGGCAACATCCTTCCCCAACATAGTTCAATATGCAAAAGTTTACCAGAATAGGAAAGCAATCCAATTCAGTTTCTCTTTGACAGTAGAATATTAAAAACTTTGACATTTCCACATTGCTGCAGCAGTTTGCGCTCCTTTCACATGGGAGGTTCCATGGTGTAATGGTTAGCACTTTGGACTTTGAATCCAATGATGCGAGTTCAAATCTCGGTGGGACCATTTTATGACTCTTGACCAAATCATTTTCTTTCAAGTGTATTCATTAATATCACATATCTAATACCGGTAGGGTGAAAAGTTAATTTATTGATTATACTCTAAAAGTTTACTAGATGTGAGCAAATAATAGAATTTTTACAATACCTGGAAACTAAATGGCTCAAAATAATGAGAGATTTTACAAACTCACTCTGGTTTCTCAAACTCATCACAGGGGCCTGATGCACGACATTACTTTTTAAAATCTTACTGTTATTGATAAGGGGAACAAGGAACTTTTTAATTGCAAAGCGTTCATTAAAACAAAACTTGAGGAGCCAAACTTTGTATTACGGTGACCGAAGATGTGCAGTTTGAATAATAATCTTGAAATTCAGACGTACAAAGATTTTACACACTGATTTTCAACAGTAATTCCACAACCAATAAAGTTGAATCTTTTGAAAGACATGTCAAAGGTGTGAATCTGAAATTCACTTTCAAAGAAATTCACAATGAAATGCACTGTGTAAGTCCAGCATGTTGTCAGCTAAGAAATCAGCAAAAATGAACTATCTCATTACTGGCCATATAGATGAGAAAGGAAAATAAACTCATGTTTACAATGTGGATGTGAAAGAACAGTTTCTAGGTTCAGCTTCAATATTTATGTTTATGAATAATTGATATGTTCATATTGTCTAACAGCTATCTAGACGGATAAAGCTATGTATGCATCTATACATACTTATGCGTTCATACGCATCAGTATAAAACATTGATATTAGGTTTTTTCTAGACCAAATTCTAAAAAATGAGTTAAACAGTGAATCTCATAATTGTAGTAGGTCCCACCGAGATTTGAACTCGGATCGCTGGATTCAGAGTCCAGAGTGCTAACCATTACACCATGGAACCCTCTCCCACAAGAGTGACTTTTCCATTGAGACAAAAGAGAGCGCCTCAGTGATGGCCTTCTCTTATATTGATACAAAGATATCTCATTTGAATGGTCATAGTGGATAGAGCTTTAATGTGATTTGATTCTTTTCGCTATATTCTCTATAAAAGTGTTAAATATTCAAATGTTTATCAGAATATAAAAGTTATATCACAATGTTCATCTTTGCCTGTAGCATAATTAAACAGTCTACATTTCCAGACTACAGAAGCAATGTCTCTGTCTCCTGCATGGGTGGCTCCATAGAGCAATGGTTGGCAATTTGGACTTTGCATCCAATGATCCGATTTGAGACCTTGGAGGGACTTTTTTTATTACTCTTGAGCTTTTCCATTTCTTCATCTTTGTTCATTGATAGCTCAAATCCAACACCAGTAGGTTGAAAGAGTCAATTATTGAATGCTTTCAAAATGTCCATCAGCTTGAACAAGTTACATCAATACAAACTTTACAATACTTTGACATCAAATTTCTTCACAAAGTAGTTAGCCATTATAAAATCATATCCTGATTTTCTCAAACGCATTTCAGACGGGTGATTCACAGCATCACTTTTTTAAGCTTTCCTGCTATTGATAAGGCGAAAATAGCACATTTTGAATGAGAAGTTTTCTTCAATCAAACATAGAGGAACCCAAATGATGATCTCATTCAGCTAGTAAAAATGTTGTTTTATATTAGTATGGAAATCGTGAAAAGAAAATGTTTTTCATGCTGATTTACAACAGTTGATCTCCAATCGTAAAATATAAGCTTTTGGTCGGAGGCATCACAGGTACTGATCAAATTCTCATTTTTGAACTTTATTCACAAATCATATGATATGCTTTGTATACATCAACTGTATTGTTGGATCAATAATGAGTAAAAAGTGACTATCTCAATTTCAGGACATATAAAAGAGAAAGAAGTAGAAACTCATGTTTCAAATGCTGAGAGGCAACAACTGTTCATGATTTTCACCTCCACTAATTATATTTATTTTTATAATCTATATGTTTATATTTTCCTATAAATATACAGAGACATATAGCTATATATACAGAGATACATATGTACAGGTTGATTTTTACATGTTTATAAGTAAATGTGATGTTGTTCCAAATAAAACTTCTAAGAACTGAATGGAAAAGAAAATTGTAAAGTTCAGATAAGTCCCACTGAAATTTGTACTCAGATCCCCGTTTTCAGAGTCCAGAGTGCTAACCATGACACCATCCACCCTCCCGTACCAGGGTGAGCTTTCCATTTTGACAGAAGAGATTTGCCTAAGGGGGCAACTTATCTTTCATTGAAAAATATTATCTCACGTAAAAACCACTGTTCAACAGAGTTATAACGTTATTTGAGTCTTTTGGGCAACATCCTTCCCCAACATAGTTCAATATGCAAAAGTTTACCAGAATAGGAAAGCAATCCAATTCAGTTTCTCTTTGACAGTAGAATATTAAAAACTTTGACATTTCCACATTGCTGCAGCAGTTTGCGCTCCTTTCACATGGGAGGTTCCATGGTGTAATGGTTAGCACTTTGGACTTTGAATCCAATGATCCGAGTTCAAATCTCGGTGGGACCATTTTATGACTCTTGACCAAATCATTTTCTTTCAAGTGTATTCATTAATATCACATATCTAATACCGGTAGGGTGAAAAATTAATTTATTGATTATACTCTAAAAGTTTACTAGATGTGAGCAAATAATAGAATTTTTACAATACCTGGAAACTAAATGGCTCAAAATAATGAGAGATTTTACAAACTCACTCTGGTTTCTCAAACTCATCACAGGGGCCTGATGCACGACATTACTTTTTAAAATCTTACTGTTATTGATAAGGGGAACAAGGAACTTTTTAATTGCAAAGCGTTCATTAAAACAAAACTTGAGGAGCCAAACTTTGTATTACGGTGACCGAAGATGTGCAGTTTGAATAATAATCTTGAAATTCAGACGTACAAAGATTTTACACACTGATTTTCAACAGTAATTCCACAACCAATAAAGTTGAATCTTTTGAAAGACATGTCAAAGGTGTGAATCTGAAATTCACTTTCAAAGAAATTCACAATGAAATGCACTGTGTAAGTCCAGCATGTTGTCAGCTAAGAAATCAGCAAAAATGAACTATCTCATTACTGGCCATATAGATGAGAAAGGAAAATAAACTCATGTTTACAATGTGGATGTGAAAGAACAGTTTCTAGGTTCAGCTTCAATATTTATGTTTATGAATAATTGATATGTTCATATTGTCTAACAGCTATCTAGACGGATAAAGCTATGTATGCATCTATACATACTTATGCGTTCATACGCATCAGTATAAAACATTGATATTAGGTTTTTTCTAGACCAAATTCTAAAAAATGAGTTAAACAGTGAATCTCATAATTGTAGTAGGTCCCACCGAGATTTGAACTCGGATCGCTGGATTCAGAGTCCAGAGTGCTAACCATTACACCATGGAACCCTCTCCCACAAGAGTGACTTTTCCATTGAGACAAAAGAGAGCGCCTCAGTGATGGCCTTCTCTTATATTGATACAAAGATATCTCATTTGAATGGTCATAGTGGATAGAGCTTTAATGTGATTTGATTCTTTTCGCTATATTCTCTATAAAAGTGTTAAATATTCAAATGTTTATCAGAATATAAAAGTTATATCACAATGTTCATCTTTGCCTGTAGCATAATTAAACAGTCTACATTTCCAGACTACAGAAGCAATGTCTCTGTCTCCTGCATGGGTGGCTCCATAGAGCAATGGTTGGCAATTTGGACTTTGCATCCAATGATCCGATTTGAGACCTTGGAGGGACTTTTTTTATTACTCTTGAGCTTTTCCATTTCTTCATCTTTGTTCATTGATAGCTCAAATCCAACACCAGTAGGTTGAAAGAGTCAATTATTGAATGCTTTCAAAATGTCCATCAGCTTGAACAAGTTACATCAATACAAACTTTACAATACTTTGACATCAAATTTCTTCACAAAGTAGTTAGCCATTATAAAATCATATCCTGATTTTCTCAAACGCATTTCAGACGGGTGATTCACAGCATCACTTTTTTAAGCTTTCCTGCTATTGATAAGGCGAAAATAGCACATTTTGAATGAGAAGTTTTCTTCAATCAAACATAGAGGAACCCAAATGATGATCTCATTCAGCTAGTAAAAATGTTGTTTTATATTAGTATGGAAATCGTGAAAAGAAAATGTTTTTCATGCTGATTTACAACAGTTGATCTCCAATCGTAAAATATAAGCTTTTGGTCGGAGGCATCACAGGTACTGATCAAATTCTCATTTTTGAACTTTATTCACAAATCATATGATATGCTTTGTATACATCAACTGTATTGTTGGATCAATAATGAGTAAAAAGTGACTATCTCAATTTCAGGACATATAAAAGAGAAAGAAGTAGAAACTCATGTTTCAAATGCTGAGAGGCAACAACTGTTCATGATTTTCACCTCCACTAATTATATTTATTTTTATAATCTATATGTTTATATTTTCCTATAAATATACAGAGACATATAGCTATATATACAGAGATACATATGTACAGGTTGATTTTTACATGTTTATAAGTAAATGTGATGTTGTTCCAAATAAAACTTCTATAAACTGAATGGAAAAGAAAATTGTAAAGTTCAGATAAGTCCCACTGAAATTTGTACTCAGATCCCCGTTTTCAGAGTCCAGAGTGCTAACCATGACACCATCCACCCTCCCGTACCAGGGTGAGCTTTCCATTTTGACAGAAGAGATTTGCCTAAGGGGGCAACTTATCTTTCATTGAAAAATATTATCTCACGTAAAAACCACTGTTCAACAGAGTTATAACGTTATTTGAGTCTTTTGGGCAACATCCTTCCCCAACATAGTTCAATATGCAAAAGTTTACCAGAATAGGAAAGCAATCCAATTCAGTTTCTCTTTGACAGTAGAATATTAAAAACTTTGACATTTCCACATTGCTGCACCAGTTTGCGCTCCTTTCACATGGGAGGTTCCATGGTGTAATGGTTAGCACTTTGGACTTTGAATCCAATGATCCGAGTTCAAATCTCGGTGGGACCATTTTATGACTCTTGACCAAATCATTTTCTTTCAAGTGTATTCATTAATATCACATATCTAATACCGGTAGGGTGAAAAATTAATTTATTGATTATACTCTAAAAGTTTACTAGATGTGAGCAAATAATAGAATTTTTACAATACTTGGAAACTAAATGGCTCAAAATAATGAGAGATTTTACAAACTCACTCTGGTTTCTCAAACTCATCACAGGGGCCTGATGCACGACATTACTTTTTAAAATCTTACTGTTATTGATAAGGGGAACAAGGAACTTTTTAATTGCAAAGCGTTCATTAAAACAAAACTTGAGGAGCCAAACTTTGTATTACGGTGACCGAAGATGTGCAGTTTGAATAATAATCTTGAAATTCAGACGTACAAAGATTTTACACACTGATTTTCAACAGTAATTCCACAACCAATAAAGTTGAATCTTTTGAAAGACATGTCAAAGGTGTGAATCTGAAATTCACTTTCAAAGAAATTCACAATGAAATGCACTGTGTAAGTCCAGCATGTTGTCAGCTAAGAAATCAGCAAAAATGAACTATCTCATTACTGGCCATATAGATGAGAAAGGAAAATAAACTCATGTTTACAATGTGGATGTGAAAGAACAGTTTCTAGGTTCAGCTTCAATATTTATGTTTATGAATAATTGATATGTTCATATTGTCTAACAGCTATCTAGACGGATAAAGCTATGTATGCATCTATACATACTTATGCGTTCATACGCATCAGTATAAAACATTGATATTAGGTTTTTTCTAGACCAAATTCTAAAAAATGAGTTAAAAAGGGAATCTCATAATTGTAGTAGGTCCCACCGAGATTTGAACTCGGATCGCTGGATTCAGAGTCCAGAGTGCTAACCATTACACCATGGAACCCTCTCACAGAAGAGTGACTTTTCCATTGAGACAAAAGAGAGCGCATCAGTGATGGCCTTCTCTTATATTGATACAAAGATATCTCATTTGAATGGTCATAGTGGATAGAGCTTTAATGTGATTTGATTCTTTTCGCTATATTCTCTATAAAAGTGTTAAATATTCAAATGTTTATCAGAATATAAAAGTTATATCACAATGTTCATCTTTGCCTGTAGCATAATTAAACAGTCTACATTTCCAGACTACAGAAGCAATGTCTCTGTCTCCTGCATGGGTAGCTCCATAGAGCAATGGTTGGCAATTTGGACTTTGCATCCAATGATCCGATTTGAGACCTTGGAGGGACTTTTTTTATTACTCTTGAGCTTTTCCATTTCTTCATCTTTGTTCATTGATAGCTCAAATCCAACACCAGTAGGTTGAAAGAGTCAATTATTGAATGCTTTCAAAATGTCCATCAGCTTGAACAAGTTACATCAATACAAACTTTACAATACTTTGACATCAAATTTCTTCACAAAGTAGTTAGCCATTATAAAATCATATCCTGATTTTCTCAAACGCATTTCAGACGGGTGATTCACAGCATCACTTTTTTAAGCTTTCCTGCTATTGATAAGGCGAAAATAGCACATTTTGAATGAGAAGTTTTCTTCAATCAAACATAGAGGAACCCAAATGATGATCTCATTCAGCTAGCAAAAATGTTGTTTTATATTAGTATGGAAATCGTGAAAAGAAAATGTTTTTCATGCTGATTTACAACAGTTGATCTCCAATCGTAAAATATAAGCTTTTGGTCGGAGGCATCACAGGTACTGATCAAATTCTCATTTTTGAACTTTATTCACAAATCATATGATATGCTTTGTATACATCAACTGTATTGTTGGATCAATAATGAGTAAAAAGTGACTATCTCAATTTCAGGACATATAAAAGAGAAAGAAGTAGAAACTCATGTTTCAAATGCTGAGAGGCAACAACTGTTCATGATTTTCACCTCCACTAATTATATTTATTTTTATAATCTATATGTTTATATTTTCCTATAAATATACAGAGACATATAGCTATATATACAGAGATACATATGTACAGGTTGATTTTTACATGTTTACAAGTAAATGTGATGTTGTTCCAAATAAAACTTCTAAGAACTGAATGGAAAAGAAAATTGTAAAGTTCAGATAAGTCCCACTGAAATTTGTACTCAGATCCCCGTTTTCAGAGTCCAGAGTGCTAACCATGACACCATCCACCCTCCCGTACCAGGGTGAGCTTTCCATTTTGACAGAAGAGATTTGCCTCAGGGGGCAACTTATCTTTCATTGAAAAATATTATCTCACGTAAAAACCACTGTTCAACAGAGTTATAACGTTATTTGAGTCTTTTGGGCAACATCCTTCCCCAACATAGTTCAATATGCAAAAGTTTACCAGAATAGGAAAGCAATCCAATTCAGTTTCTCTTTGACAGTAGAATATTAAAAACTTTGACATTTCCACATTGCTGCAGCAGTTTGCGCTCCTTTCACATGGGAGGTTCCATGGTGTAATGGTTAGCACTTTGGACTTTGAATCCAATGATCCGAGTACAAATCTCGGTGGGACCATTTTATGACTCTTGACCAAATCATTTTCTTTCAAGTGTATTCATTAATATCACATATCTAATACCGGTAGGGTGAAAAATTAATTTATTGATTATACTCTAAAAGTTTACTAGATGTGAGCAAATAATAGAATTTTTACAATACCTGGAAACTAAATGGCTCAAAATAATGAGAGATTTTACAAACTCACTCTGGTTTCTCAAACTCATCACAGGGGCCTGATGCACGACATTACTTTTTAAAATCTTACTGTTATTGATAAGGGGAACAAGGAACTTTTTAATTGCAAAGCGTTCATTAAAACAAAACTTGAGGAGCCAAACTTTGTATTACGGTGACCGAAGATGTGCAGTTTGAATAATAATCTTGAAATTCAGACGTACAAAGATTTTACACACTGATTTTCAACAGTAATTCCACAACCAATAAAGTTGAATCTTTTGAAAGACATGTCAAAGGTGTGAATCTGAAATTCACTTTCAAAGAAATTCACAATGAAATGCACTGTGTAAGTCCAGCATGTTGTCAGCTAAGAAATCAGCAAAAATGAACTATCTCATTACTGGCCATATAGATGAGAAAGGAAAATAAACTCATGTTTACAATGTGGATGTGAAAGAACAGTTTCTAGGTTCAGCTTCAATATTTATGTTTATGAATAATTGATATGTTCATATTGTCTAACAGCTATCTAGACGGATAAAGCTATGTATGCATCTATACATACTTATGCGTTCATACGCATCAGTATAAAACATTGATATTAGGTTTTTTCTAGACCAAATTCTAAAAAATGAGTTAAACAGTGAATCTCATAATTGTAGTAGGTCCCACCGAGATTTGAACTCGGATCGCTGGATTCAGAGTCCAGAGTGCTAACCATTACACCATGGAACCCTCTCACAGAAGAGTGACTTTTCCATTGAGACAAAAGAGAGCGCATCAGTGATGGCCTTCTCTTATATTGATACAAAGATATCTCATTTGAATGGTCATAGTGGATAGAGCTTTAATGTGATTTGATTCTTTTCGCTATATTCTCTATAAAAGTGTTAAATATTCAAATGTTTATCAGAATATAAAAGTTATATCACAATGTTCATCTTTGCCTGTAGCATAATTAAACAGTCTACATTTCCAGACTACAGAAGCAATGTCTCTGTCTCCTGCATGGGTAGCTCCATAGAGCAATGGTTGGCAATTTGGACTTTGCATCCAATGATCCGATTTGAGACCTTGGAGGGACTTTTTTTATTACTCTTGAGCTTTTCCATTTCTTCATCTTTGTTCATTGATAGCTCAAATCCAACACCAGTAGGTTGAAAGAGTCAATTATTGAATGCTTTCAAAATGTCCATCAGCTTGAACAAGTTACATCAATACAAACTTTACAATACTTTGACATCAAATTTCTTCACAAAGTAGTTAGCCATTATAAAATCATATCCTGATTTTCTCAAACGCATTTCAGACGGGTGATTCACAGCATCACTTTTTTAAGCTTTCCTGCTATTGATAAGGCGAAAATAGCACATTTTGAATGAGAAGTTTTCTTCAATCAAACATAGAGGAACCCAAATGATGATCTCATTCAGCTAGCAAAAATGTTGTTTTATATTAGTATGGAAATCGTGAAAAGAAAATGTTTTTCATGCTGATTTACAACAGTTGATCTCCAATCGTAAAATATAAGCTTTTGGTCGGAGGCATCACAGGTACTGATCAAATTCTCATTTTTGAACTTTATTCACAAATCATATGATATGCTTTGTATACATCAACTGTATTGTTGGATCAATAATGAGTAAAAAGTGACTATCTCAATTTCAGGACATATAAAAGAGAAAGAAGTAGAAACTCATGTTTCAAATGCTGAGAGGCAACAACTGTTCATGATTTTCACCTCCACTAATTATATTTATTTTTATAATCTATATGTTTATATTTTCCTATAAATATACAGAGACATATAGCTATATATACAGAGATACATATGTACAGGTTGATTTTTACATGTTTACAAGTAAATGTGATGTTGTTCCAAATAAAACTTCTAAGAACTGAATGGAAAAGAAAATTGTAAAGTTCAGATAAGTCCCACTGAAATTTGTACTCAGATCCCCGTTTTCAGAGTCCAGAGTGCTAACCATGACACCATCCACCCTCCCGTACCAGGGTGAGCTTTCCATTTTGACAGAAGAGATTTGCCTCAGGGGGCAACTTATCTTTCATTGAAAAATATTATCTCACGTAAAAACCACTGTTCAACAGAGTTATAACGTTATTTGAGTCTTTTGGGCAACATCCTTCCCCAACATAGTTCAATATGCAAAAGTTTACCAGAATAGGAAAGCAATCCAATTCAGTTTCTCTTTGACAGTAGAATATTAAAAACTTTGACATTTCCACATTGCTGCAGCAGTTTGCGCTCCTTTCACATGGGAGGTTCCATGGTGTAATGGTTAGCACTTTGGACTTTGAATCCAATGATCCGAGTACAAATCTCGGTGGGACCATTTTATGACTCTTGACCAAATCATTTTCTTTCAAGTGTATTCATTAATATCACATATCTAATACCGGTAGGGTGAAAAATTAATTTATTGATTATACTCTAAAAGTTTACTAGATGTGAGCAAATAATAGAATTTTTACAATACCTGGAAACTAAATGGCTCAAAATAATGAGAGATTTTACAAACTCACTCTGGTTTCTCAAACTCATCACAGGGGCCTGATGCACGACATTACTTTTTAAAATCTTACTGTTATTGATAAGGGGAACAAGGAACTTTTTAATTGCAAAGCGTTCATTAAAACAAAACTTGAGGAGCCAAACTTTGTATTACGGTGACCGAAGATGTGCAGTTTGAATAATAATCTTGAAATTCAGACGTACAAAGATTTTACACACTGATTTTCAACAGTAATTCCACAACCAATAAAGTTGAATCTTTTGAAAGACATGTCAAAGGTGTGAATCTGAAATTCACTTTCAAAGAAATTCACAATGAAATGCACTGTGTAAGTCCAGCATGTTGTCAGCTAAGAAATCAGCAAAAATGAACTATCTCATTACTGGCCATATAGATGAGAAAGGAAAATAAACTCATGTTTACAATGTGGATGTGAAAGAACAGTTTCTAGGTTCAGCTTCAATATTTATGTTTATGAATAATTGATATGTTCATATTGTCTAACAGCTATCTAGACGGATAAAGCTATGTATGCATCTATACATACTTATGCGTTCATACGCATCAGTATAAAACATTGATATTAGGTTTTTTCTAGACCAAATTCTAAAAAATGAGTTAAACAGTGAATCTCATAATTGTAGTAGGTCCCACCGAGATTTGAACTCGGATCGCTGGATTCAGAGTCCAGAGTGCTAACCATTACACCATGGAACCCTCTCACAGAAGAGTGACTTTTCCATTGAGACAAAAGAGAGCGCATCAGTGATGGCCTTCTCTTATATTGATACAAAGATATCTCATTTGAATGGTCATAGTGGATAGAGCTTTAATGTGATTTGATTCTTTTCGCTATATTCTCTATAAAAGTGTTAAATATTCAAATGTTTATCAGAATATAAAAGTTATATCACAATGTTCATCTTTGCCTGTAGCATAATTAAACAGTCTACATTTCCAGACTACAGAAGCAATGTCTCTGTCTCCTGCATGGGTAGCTCCATAGAGCAATGGTTGGCAATTTGGACTTTGCATCCAATGATCCGATTTGAGACCTTGGAGGGACTTTTTTTATTACTCTTGAGCTTTTCCATTTCTTCATCTTTGTTCATTGATAGCTCAAATCCAACACCAGTAGGTTGAAAGAGTCAATTATTGAATGCTTTCAAAATGTCCATCAGCTTGAACAAGTTACATCAATACAAACTTTACAATACTTTGACATCAAATTTCTTCACAAAGTAGTTAGCCATTATAAAATCATATCCTGATTTTCTCAAACGCATTTCAGACGGGTGATTCACAGCATCACTTTTTTAAGCTTTCCTGCTATTGATAAGGCGAAAATAGCACATTTTGAATGAGAAGTTTTCTTCAATCAAACATAGAGGAACCCAAATGATGATCTCATTCAGCTAGCAAAAATGTTGTTTTATATTAGTATGGAAATCGTGAAAAGAAAATGTTTTTCATGCTGATTTACAACAGTTGATCTCCAATCGTAAAATATAAGCTTTTGGTCGGAGGCATCACAGGTACTGATCAAATTCTCATTTTTGAACTTTATTCACAAATCATATGATATGCTTTGTATACATCAACTGTATTGTTGGATCAATAATGAGTAAAAAGTGACTATCTCAATTTCAGGACATATAAAAGAGAAAGAAGTAGAAACTCATGTTTCAAATGCTGAGAGGCAACAACTGTTCATGATTTTCACCTCCACTAATTATATTTATTTTTATAATCTATATGTTTATATTTTCCTATAAATATACAGAGACATATAGCTATATATACAGAGATACATATGTACAGGTTGATTTTTACATGTTTACAAGTAAATGTGATGTTGTTCCAAATAAAACTTCTAAGAACTGAATGGAAAAGAAAATTGTAAAGTTCAGATAAGTCCCACTGAAATTTGTACTCAGATCCCCGTTTTCAGAGTCCAGAGTGCTAACCATGACACCATCCACCCTCCCGTACCAGGGTGAGCTTTCCATTTTGACAGAAGAGATTTGCCTCAGGGGGCAACTTATCTTTCATTGAAAAATATTATCTCACGTAAAAACCACTGTTCAACAGAGTTATAATGTTATTTGAGTCTTTTGGGCAACATCCTTCCCCAACATAGTTCAATATGCAAAAGTTTACCAGAATAGGAAAGCAATCCAATTCAGTTTCTCTTTGACAGTAGAATATTAAAAACTTTGACATTTCCACATTGCTGCAGCAGTTTGCGCTCCTTTCACATGGGAGGTTCCATGGTGTAATGGTTAGCACTTTGGACTTTGAATCCAATGATCCGAGTTCAAATCTCGGTGGGACCATTTTATGACTCTTGACCAAATCATTTTCTTTCAAGTGTATTCATTAATATCACATATCTAATACCGGTAGGGTGAAAAATTAATTTATTGATTATACTCTAAAAGTTTACTAGATGTGAGCAAATAATAGAATTTTTACAATACCTGGAAACTAAATGGCTCAAAATAATGAGAGATTTTACAAACTCACTCTGGTTTCTCAAACTCATCACAGGGGCCTGATGCACGACATTACTTTTTAAAATCTTACTGTTATTGATAAGGGGAACAAGGAACTTTTTAATTGCAAAGCGTTCATTAAAACAAAACTTGAGGAGCCAAACTTTGTATTACGGTGAACGAAGATGTGCAGTTTGAATAATAATCTTGAAATTCAGACGTACAAAGATTTTACACACTGATTTTCAACAGTAATTCCACAACCAATAAAGTTGAATCTTTTGAAAGACATGTCAAAGGTGTGAATCTGAAATTCACTTTCAAAGAAATTCACAATGAAATGCACTGTGTAAGTCCAGCATGTTGTCAGCTAAGAAATCAGCAAAAATGAACTATCTCATTACTGGCCATATAGATGAGAAAGGAAAATAAACTCATGTTTACAATGTGGATGTGAAAGAACAGTTTCTAGGTTCAGCTTCAATATTTATGTTTATGAATAATTGATATGTTCATATTGTCTAACAGCTATCTAGACGGATAAAGCTATGTATGCATCTATACATACTTATGCGTTCATACGCATCAGTATAAAACATTGATATTAGGTTTTTTCTAGACCAAATTCTAAAAAATGAGTTAAACAGTGAATCTCATAATTGTAGTAGGTCCCACCGAGATTTGAACTCGGATCGCTGGATTCAGAGTCCAGAGTGCTAACCATTACACCATGGAACCCTCTCACAGAAGAGTGACTTTTCCATTGAGACAAAAGAGAGCGCATCAGTGATGGCCTTCTCTTATATTGATACAAAGATATCTCATTTGAATGGTCATAGTGGATAGAGCTTTAATGTGATTTGATTCTTTTCGCTATATTCTCTATAAAAGTGTTAAATATTCAAATGTTTATCAGAATATAAAAGTTATATCACAATGTTCATCTTTGCCTGTAGCATAATTAAACAGTCTACATTTCCAGACTACAGAAGCAATGTCTCTGTCTCCTGCATGGGTAGCTCCATAGAGCAATGGTTGGCAATTTGGACTTTGCATCCAATGATCCGATTTGAGACCTTGGAGGGACTTTTTTTATTACTCTTGAGCTTTTCCATTTCTTCATCTTTGTTCATTGATAGCTCAAATCCAACACCAGTAGGTTGAAAGAGTCAATTATTGAATGCTTTCAAAATGTCCATCAGCTTGAACAAGTTACATCAATACAAACTTTACAATACTTTGACATCAAATTTCTTCACAAAGTAGTTAGCCATTATAAAATCATATCCTGATTTTCTCAAACGCATTTCAGACGGGTGATTCACAGCATCACTTTTTTAAGCTTTCCTGCTATTGATAAGGCGAAAATAGCACATTTTGAATGAGAAGTTTTCTTCAATCAAACATAGAGGAACCCAAATGATGATCTCATTCAGCTAGCAAAAATGTTGTTTTATATTAGTATGGAAATCGTGAAAAGAAAATGTTTTTCATGCTGATTTACAACAGTTGATCTCCAATCGTAAAATATAAGCTTTTGGTCGGAGGCATCACAGGTACTGATCAAATTCTCATTTTTGAACTTTATTCACAAATCATATGATATGCTTTGTATACATCAACTGCATTGTTGGATCAATAATGAGTAAAAAGTGACTATCTCAATTTCAGGACATATAAAAGAGAAAGAAGTAGAAACTCATGTTTCAAATGCTGAGAGGCAACAACTGTTCATGATTTTCACCTCCACTAATTATATTTATTTTTATAATCTATATGTTTATATTTTCCTATAAATATACAGAGACATATAGCTATATATACACAGATACATATGTACAGGTTGATTTTTACATGTTTACAAGTAAATGTGATGTTGTTCCAAATAAAACTTCTAAGAACTGAATGGAAAAGAAAATTGTAAAGTTCAGATAAGTC